>NC_141779.1:7092402-7713489 GCF_054643075.1 Acanthaster planci
TATTGGGTATGACATCTTCCATTGTTATTTCTAGCGGCAAACGAACAAGTTTGACATTAAATCTAAACTTTCTCAAGCCCTCAAAATTACCAATTTTGAGGGCTGGATGAGCGTTCTTGCTGGGTGAGCCATGCAGCAGTTTGTTTGTTCTTTTATTTATCAGTCACCAAATGACCAGTGAAACAATAAACAGCATGGATTGCACAACCTTAAAAGACAAACAAGATTTGTGAGGTGTGTATTAACGTTACATTCACAAGTCTATTTAGTCCCTCTGGACTGGTTTCCTTTATATCAAACACACAGAAGAGCAAATGTATACGGCAACCAATGAAAGACAAACTGTGTGGCTGGCTGATGTGGCCAGTGGCTTGGGCTATGCTGTGTTATGCGTGGAGGCAGGGCACGGCAGGGCATTTACATTTCATGTTTCAAATGTTGTCGTATGAGCCAACCAGTGTATGAGCGGCAGGGACATTTTTCATTGTGAAAATCAAAGTATAAGCTGCGGCTTATATTCCGAAAATTATGGTACTCATTGGCTCTGCATACTTTGGTCTCTGGACCAAGTCAACCTGCATTCATTGTACCAAACGGCAAGTACATACAGGCCTACACGTAGTTATAACAATTCACGTGCAAAGAAAAGTAACAGTTAGTATAAAAAGTGTCTCGATAATTATCAATCATTCAAAACCAGTATCCCAGGTCATACAGTATACACTGTGCGGGTTTTGAGTGTTCCTCCCCGAAAAGTTCCTTTCAATTTAGTGGCCTTTGAATTCACCATGGACACTGCAGATTAACAGGAGATTAGGGTGTAATCAAGCATTTCTATTGTGTGTGCTTGTAGCCGGATGAAGCGTCCAGGTTTTGACGACCATAGAGCTTGGTGTGCATAGACCCAAAGATGATGAACTCATTACAGAGAACCCCTGGCGGCACTGCGAAAAACCCTGAGGTACCGTAGGGTCAACCTCGAGGTACTGCTGGGTTAAAAAAGGAATTCTCCCCTTACCTGTAGGGCCAATTTGAACGGATACATGAAGAAATCACCCACAGTGGTTACAGGAACTTTGTTCTGCACACCATGAATTGAAATGTTGTAGTCTGCTGCTGTAGATGCTGTGTGTCAACTGACATTGACTTCTCGCGGCCATCTGGGCATCTTCCTCAAAAAGGGATTAGAATGATCATTTGACCAACGTCAACAAGTGAGGTACGGGGATACTGGTACATTGGACTTCAGCTGGTGGAGGAAGTCTGGTCTAGTGGGTAGAACGAGCAGTGTCTGGAAGAGCAGTCCGGATAATCAGGGAAACCCGGCCTGGCACGGCCAGAACGGGGTGATGAAGAGAACTTGACATTGTTCCTGCTCAATTTTGGAGAGGACTTTTGAGATCAAGGATATTGATGGAAAAGTTTAGGCCAGCATTCTGTCCCAGTTGATCTGGAGAGCACCTGTCAGCCGGGCCTGCGGGTGATGAAAATCTGCTGTAGAACACCTGCAGTTTGGCATTCTCCACTGAGGTGAATAGGTCAATGTTTGGCTTTTTGACTTCAGCAGATTTGCTCTGTCATGCTGGGATGCAGTGTCCATTCTGTTGATTGTACTTTTCCCTGAGAGAGTGCGTCTGCAATCGAGTTGTTGTCTTTCACAATGTGACTCACTTGGAGCTTGATTCCTTTGTCTTGCATCCACAGGAACATGCGTCTGGTCAAGAGGCATAGACAAGGTGAATGAGTGCTTCCTTGATGGTGGATATAAGCCACTACTGTGGTGTTGTCCGAGTGTATCAGTACGCATTTGTCTTTGACACTTGTGAGGAAGTGCTGAGGCGCATTGACTGCTACTTGTAGTTCCAGCACATTGATGTGATTCCCTAGGAATTGGTGTTTCCACATTCCTGGGATGCCTGGAGTGGAGGTAAGGAAACTCCTAAGCCAAGGTGGGATGGGTCAGTGGTTATTGTCACTTCCGGGTCTGCTTTTGGAAAAGAGATCCCGAGAGAAAGATGTCTTCTTACCAGCCACCACCGGAGGTGGGGGCGGATAAAGTCCCATTTGGGCCTGAAGAATGACAAGAGATGGAGTTGTAGTGGTCGCACGTAGGGTAGGGGCCAACTGACCAGAGGAAAAAAGATTAATGCATTCCAGGGGGTTGTTGAAGTGTTCGGTGGTCGGTGAAATTATACCCTGTTGTAGATCGAGGACCGTCCCCAGATATGTCAGGTGTTGGGTGAAAGTTGGCCTTGTTTTCTCATGATTGATTAGGAACCCTAGGCATCTGGTAAGGTCATAGGTGAGGCAAATAGAGGGCGCTATTTCATAGAGAGTCCTGCCAACAATGAGCTAGTTGTCCAGATATTAAAACTGCTTCCAGAGGTGGACGGCAACAATTTTTACTACTCGTGTGTAGACTCTTGGAGAGGTGGACCAGCCAAAGGGAAGGGCCATGAACTTGAATAACTTCCTGTTGTACAGAAAGAGGAGGAAATTGTAGTCTTGAGGGTGGATTAGAATGTGGACATAGGCATCCCTCAGGTCTACAGATGATGCCCTGGAAGGGATGGTAAGAGACTGGGTTACCCTTCGGAGTGTCTCCATACGGAATTTCCTCAGGCTGATGAACTTGTTCAGAGGTTTGAAATTTATTAAGGGGCTCCATTAACTGGGTTCCTTTTTCGGGGTGAGGAAGAAAGAGGAGACAAAGCACTCACTTTCAAGAGACAAGGGAACGAGGTGGACAGCTTGCTTCAGGACGAGAGCCTCTATTTCAGACTCTAGTGCCTCTTGTTTGTTTCTCTCGGGATTGGAGTTGGGCAGAGAAGTGGCACAGACGGAGGGGTGCTTGTGCATTTGAGGGAGTATCTGAGGGAGATGGTCACAAGCACCAAACTGTCAGATGTGATGTTTCTCCAGAACCCTGCAAAAGCTTGCAGGCAGCCCCAGACGGGGTCGGGGGTTGCTCCGTGTAGACAGAACAATCGGGGGGTACTACTGGTTGGACTCCTTTCCCTCGCTGCACTTCTGTGTTGACTTTGTAGATAAGGCAAAAGAGGGACTCGACTGTTGAATGGGCAGATGAAAGGAGTGAGAGGGACCAGAGACCCTATGGTGTGAGGCAATTGGGGGGCCTGGACTCGATGGTCACCTGCACGGTGCTGACGCTGGGTTGGAGGAGGGGGAAGTTTGAGAAAGGTAAGCTTGTAGGAAGTGTCAAGTCCCTTAGCCTCGGCCTCCAAAGTTTCAACAAATTTCCCGGTGAACACATCCTTGCTATAGAGCAGGAGATCTTTAAATTGCTTCCTTCATTAGAAATATTCATGGTGGAGAGCACGTTGGATCTTTTGGCAGATGTAGCCAGTTAAGAAATCTGTGCAAATTGCTTGAAAATAGTTTTGATGTTTTCATCAAGAGCTCGGACTGCAACAGCTGCAAGGTTTGTAGTAACAGGCGAGTTTTCTTTGCAGGCAAGTGCCAAGTATTCAGAAGGGATAGAAAGGTGGAGCAGCAGAGACTGTGATGGGAAGCTTTGTTAAGGTTGATCAAGGTAGTGTCATAATTAAACTTGTCCTTGTCTTAAAAAGGTACCTCCGGACTGATCTGGCAGTGTCACAAGCCATCTTAGCTCTAGTAGTGATGGGGATGTTGGAGACAGAGATGAAATTATCAAAGTCTGCTCGGGAAAACTGAAAATAGGATGACATCCTGGAGGGGTATGGGTGCCAGTGCTTTGCTTCAGAGAGGACTTTGAGCATCTTGACACATGAGCGGTCCAACGGTAGTTCCAGAAAGAGAGACGTTAAAGTCACTAGTCAAGCAGGGTAGTGTTTGTAGGAGACATAAGATGGGGGCTCAGCCTGGGTAGAATTAAAGGGCAGGCCCAGAATTTGGATCATGTCTCACTGAAGAAGACAGAGAGGTGCTTCAAGGGTTGTGAGACTAGCTGCAGAAGTGATATCTTCATCTTTGGAGGACATGCCGTGTTTGACATATAACATATCCGTTAGAAACGACGCTAAGAAAAAGAAGGACAAACATGGTGGCTACTCTGCTATGCATCATTGGTATAGAGGTTGATCAAGTTTTTAGCAAAGATAATTGGACACAAAGGAAATTTGCATGTGTAGCGACAGTTTGGGGTAGGATGAAAGCAGAAGATCCTGTTACTAAATTTCCTGCAATGTGGATACTTTTATTTTTCCTTTGGAAAGCAAGTTACCTTTTAGCAATAGGTAAAATCTTTGTGCAGTAATCATGAGATAATCAGTAATCACCAGATTGCCTGTAATATAAGAAGCTCTATTTTTACGGACCCACTTGCAGGTAACACAGTAACACTGAGTAGAGAAATATGATGCCAAATAGTTCAGTTTATCACTGCAAGATATGATACATCATTCTCAAGAGACAGATGTTGGACCCTAAACTCTCTTTGAATCAGTAGATCAACGGTTGTAATAATGAAGCACCAGCAAATTGTTTGCAGCAGCTGGTTGTCCTTACCAGCATGTAGCCATGGTATGTGGCTGGTTAAGAGAGTAAAATGATACAATGTCATATTCTGCAATCCTGTGCTTATGGAGTGCAAAAAGCCACTCTGGCTTAGTTTGTTGAGACCACTACATCATGTAAAAATTCTTCTAAAAGATTTATTCCTGCTCTTCTCTCATTCATTTCAGGAGTGTTTTGTGCTCATGTCACTGTTCGGTGAATTGTTTCCAGTACTTGTGTCATACCACTTGTGGTGGTTATATTTGGAATTTTAGTCAACATGTATATCTGTTCGGCTGTATTGGGTTGGGATTGTCCCAACGCATAATTTGGTAATGCCAACATACATGTACATTGTATATCACCAGAGTCTTAATTATGGGAGTTTTCTTTTCTCAGCCTAGACAGCGTATCCACGTATCACCATATAGAAGTATATGTAACTTGGAGGCTTTTCAGCATTTACAGCTTACTGTCGTGTATTGACATGCAGCAATGATGTGTGGGATGCAGTATCCATGTGAGCTGGTTAGCTTATTTGTATTCTTGGCTTGGCTGTGCCAACAATGTCCAGATCCTAGGATTTCTCAAGTTACACGCAGGTTGGTGGGACATCATGCGAGAGTTTTGCAAATTAGACTAGATAGAGCCCTCATTGTGGGCCCTTTTGTTGATGTGCGAGAATCAAAGATTTTGCAGGTTTGGCCTTTGATAATCGTTAAACTCTGGCTAACTAGACATGGTCCAGGTTGTAAGGCGAAAAAAATGCACCAACAAAAGGGCTCCTAAGTTGAAAAGGTTATATAGGCCTATACTCAAGTTAACTTTTTCCATAAAACGTCAAAATGGATTTCATATACTTTGACGTTTGGCAAAGAATTAGTGTTGACAGGGGCCCTAAGATAAAAAAAAATTAATGGATCAAACAGAAAAATTTGAGGCGATAAAATTATTTGATATGAGGCCTTTACACGTTGTCAGGGCCACAACTTCAGTTATGCTTACTTAGCCAATACCCAATTGCTTAATGAGCATCACATCATTTCCAACTGTGCACACACATGGGCTGACACTGAAAGAGGTTTTGTTGCACACTTTTGTAGCTTTTTCATAGTTGAATGTGCTGATAATTTTCAATAAGCCATTTTTTTTATCCTATTGCACTTTATTTTTTATCACACAAAAGGTTGTCTGAGTCCTCAGGTGTTTACCCAGTTATCAATGATTTGTTTATAAAAAAAAAGCTTGATGAACAGAAACTGATAAAGAATTCATTGATTAGCCAATAGGTAAACATTTTACACAAATAAAAGTTGAAAGTGTCAACTGCTCGGTAAAGGCGATTGTTGCATGGTGTGTCTTTGTATTATATATGTAACTGTGTTCACTTAGTATTCCATTGTTCAGTTCTTGGTAATCTTCTTGGTATTATACATGTCGGATTTGGACTTCGGTACTCAGACTCTGCTCAGTGCTTGGCCTTGAACGTCTCCTACTTGGTGCTTTGGACTCGGACTCATCACCAGTGTACTTGTACTCAGCCCAGGACTCAGCCCATAAAGTAATCAGAGCAATCTGTACTTGGATTTGAGAACTAAACCCAAACACTGATACTCACCGTGAGCCCCTTAGTGGTACTGACAATCAGTTGAGCACACTGTACATGTCCATGAAGACAAGCATAGTGAAGTGGTAACATTCCGTTTGCATCTCTAATTCCTGGATGAGCACTGTATCTTAGCAAACTCTGAACTGCATCGGCTTTTCCTGACATAGCTGCCCAAGACAGTGCAGTTCGTCCAAACTATTAAAGAAATGGATGATTTTCAATGACATTGTGCAAATATGGAAATAATGCAACTAAAGATAAATAAAAGTGCAGACTCTCACATGATTCAGAAAGTCATAAATGTAATTCTGTGAATACGCACACAAAAAAGGGTTTACCCGACAGCGGAAACGTGTATTGGGTAAACCGCATCCGCAATGCCTTAAGTGGTATCATTGACCTGTGAACGTGAGAAGGGAAATGCTGCACACTTACACACGCGAACTGCATTCCGTTTGCCGCAATTAAATGCATGTTGGCATGTCTTTAAAATCGTGGCGTACGTGTTAAACCCCTATTAAATTCACGATCCCAATGTTAAAAATCCAATCACAATGCACAACGAACTACACTGAGTTGTCCAACCTGCAATAATGAGCGTAAAATAATTCTTTCGATATCAATCAGTGCAGATATTACTGTCACTACCAAGCAGTCTGTTCACGAAGAGTGCTGGCTTGATTTGATTCAGCACAACTGATTCACGAAATCTCATGAAATGGAATTAACGGTCCACCTTTTGTTTAAAAAGATATCTCTGCTGCCCCGAAATGATCTGGATTGTATGGGATCATCAGGAATACCGATGCCACTTTCCAGACAGGTCAACTAACACACAGATAGAAAAATTAAGCATTAACATTCTTTTCAAGAAAATGTTGGTCAAGGTACAAAAAACGCTCGTGGCACCCTTTTTATGTAGGGCCTGCTGTGGAACGCCCTGACGAAAATTGTATGCCTGCGCTACAATTTTCACCGCCCCGATTTTATCCACTGGATTTCCCCCCATTCTGCTGTCCTAAGTTTTCAAAGTACGAAGAGGTTTATTGTGCAACGTTGGAATGAACACAAGGAATTTGTCGGCATTAATATTGGGAATTTTGCAGTACCGTCTCTATATGTGGACAAAAAAACAGTAAGTCCCATGAAAAACAAAAAATATTTTCGTAGTTTCGGATCGCAAAACTCCGACTACGGACGGACAATCCATAACTTAATCGCTCACCTTGTGTGAAGGAGATACTTTTCCAAATTTAAAGCTTTTAATTTGAGATAAACAGGATTGTCGAAAGCGCCGCTGCCATTTTCTGGATTGGTTTATAATTATCTGGATCAGCAAGTTTGGACAAAAAATCAAGCTAGAAAGTGAGAAATCCTATCAGTCAGAACCACCTAACAAAAGCAGATTTCCTGGCAAAGCATTTAATTTTGGTCATGTAACGAAATTTTATAGACTCTAAAACAAAACTCAATTGCGTGTATGTTTTTAAAAAATTCACAAATATTATGTACAATGGCTTAATTATGGACACGGCCCTTCATCTGAATCAGTGGTACAGTGTAAGAACAAGCCACGTGGAACAGGCATGGACAGACTACCACCATACCACCAATTGACCAATTACGTACCTGCATAGCCCTGACGTCACACAAAATTGATTGTGCACGTGTAGCTGGGTAGGCAATATGTATTGCGAACATTAACAAGGCCAGAATGTCAGTGTTTAGGACAAATTAAAGTAACATTTTTAACTTATAGCCATTTGATTCAATATTCATTCACTTTGACGCATGGAGAGCCATCGTTTTCTTAAATACGAGTTTCCTTTCCCTCTGGATAAATGTTAATCCACGCTGCGTCCGGGCTTTTCACCGGTACTACATGTATATTCGCCTCAAAAATAAATTAAAAAGAATCAAAATCATGCCTGTCAAAAAACGACTTCTGATAGCCAAATGCACCTCCCATAAACTTAAATCTTGTAGATTTGTTTTTAAGAGCCTGAGGAAAGTGGCCAGGAAACGCCTCAGTCCACATTTCCCTGGGCACCCTCACCAAAAGCAATGCATCACGTTTCCGACTGAAAAAAATGCTAGATTTTCACTGTCTTTTGCGACGGGCGTAGTCTAAGCCTGGCATAAAAATTGAAGAACGGGTTTCAACGTTATGGAGTCTTCTCATAATCACCTATCTGAAAAGAATTTCCAGGGAATGTAGTCTGCAAAATAAACACCTAGTTTTGTTTGACACTGCGTTGGCCCGCATGGTGCCGTTATTGATTGGCACCCCGTACCGAGACAGAGTGTATAGATGGCTAATCAGGCCCAGTGGGACCAACTTACATTTAACTTGTTTTAGTCCTTGCATTTTGTGTTTTGTCCATTATGTAGGGCCCCTCCGAAAGCTGAGAGAAAGTTTTAGGAAGTTCCCCCCCCAAAAAAATAGTCTTTCCCCGTATGTTTGCCTCATGCACTTTCCCTGTGCTCTTGTGGCTAGCACATGCTCACTTTTAGCCTGTACAGTTGGTCAGCTGGGCAGTGACCCAGTTGCCATGGTCACTTTCTTCTGATTGGCTAAGGCACCCAGCAGGAAATGGAACTTCACCCTCTTTGTTCACCTTGGCTGTCTCAAGCATTCCTTGATGAGCAGCCAGTGATTAAAGACGTTGTCCAGTTTTGCAACAATTACTGATGTTTGCATAACTTTGCTCATTTTCAGATTACCTTTCCACCAACCCCTCGGGGCTGGCTTACAATTATCTGAAATGAAACATTCACGACTTATTTCTCGCTGAAGAAAACACATATACAATATTAATTCAATTTGAATTATGACTTCTATACACCGCTGCATATTCACCAATTTCTATGTACATGTACATGGTCCTCAAATCACAAATGTGGGAAACCAGGTGAACTAGAGCAAGTTGTATCTGTTGCAATTCATCATGGCGGCGTGTGTTTTTTTTTTTACTGCGCGGCGGCAATCCCACTTTTTTTGCAATACTTTATTGGGCATACTCCGGGCCGATTTTGGGACATAATAGCTATCAATCTGTATTCTTTCTACAAAGCCTTTGCAAAGCGACATGTGGCTCTGGACTACAACTTCAATGAGCGATTGTCCATGTGACTCCCAGGCGAATAGTCATCTACCGTACATGCGCTAGTTGCCCATAAAAGTAAATGTATTTTGGAAAGTTCGGCCTTTTCAGTCATGGCCACGGTAGGAAAAATACTGCTTTTAATTTGATAACAGATATTGACTATTTTCTACATGATTTTCAGTTTAATTCAGAACATCTTAAACTCTTGTCATGGCCGACATGTAAGAAACTTGGGCAATAGTTCTGCTGGTAAGTTGATTGATTGTTTTTTTGTGTGCATGTATCGAGCTCATATTTTAAAATTAGTTTAATTAGCATGTGCAATTCTTTACAAATCTGTTTATCATTCTTCCATTTAGGTGACAAGCTGGCTCATTAGGAAAAGCAGCCTTGATGATTGCCAAGATGCAGGGCAGTTAAGAGACAAAACAATATAGGATCAAAGTCAAGAAACACTTAAAATGGACTTTTCTGTAATTTCTGAATTTTTCTGCTATGAAAAGAGAACAAATGTTGTGTGGCGTTAGTTTTACTTGAGTAAGTTTATTGAAATAAGTTTAATGACAGATAAATGAACAATTGTGGGATTGATGTCTCTTAAATAAAATATATGAAATATGAAAATTCGGGGATGGGGGAAAGGGGTCGATGTGGGCGGTGACATAAAAATTTATTGTGATCAGCTAAAAAACACTATTTTCAGACCATATTGCACGTACGTGTAGTTATGTGGACGTACTCAATGAGTTTCAGCCTATGTATATTTCCTTTATTTGCAGAAAGTGGTTCATCGTTACTTTTGTGGCCAGCAGATTTCTTATCTTATTGCAAATTTCTTCAGCTAGTATGTGTCATTGACTTGTATGTACTTTTTTTGCAAAGCATTGACTGTATGTTCAAGATTTCATTGTGACAAAAGGCTTTTGAAAATGGTTGTAATATTTTTCCCTCTTAAATTATTTCATTAAACTTGAACAAGCATTTTTGCCAAATAAAAGCCAAAGCTAGGGCTAGCAGCTTCATCCAGTCCTTCAGCATTTCTATTGAACATCTGTGTCACAGGAAGAGTTCGAGGGTTTATAATCTAAATGAAAAAAGGTAAGTCAGAGAAAGGACAGCATATATATTATTGCCACATCTTTTAAAACCGCACCTTAAAAAGTTAAAATTTACCTTTAGCCTAAATTTCTGATTCTGAGCATACAAAAATTAGTTGAGCACTAACAGTTCTTTCATAAAAATGGTGCAGCTCTTATTTATCACAGTAAACGCTGAGCTTAACTCTGAACTTCCAAGAGTGATTCGTGAAAGGGCCCTTCTCCATTCTTGCTAATTCCAGCTCTTGGCAGTGTCAAGTGTAATAAACAGGCGACAAGGAAAAACCCCAAAGGTGATAGCCTCTGGATCATTAGGTGAAAGTTGCTTGTTTCAACGAGACAGGTTTGAATTAAATACATGAATTCTGGTATCTTTTCATCACTAGAAATTTAAAAACGGAATCAATGAACGTATGAACCTGGTATCTTTTATAAATTCTTTTAATACCCAGAACATGGAAGTTTCTCAAGTCATTTACAGCGTACTAGCAGGGGCTCAATACCACAAACTAAACCATGCTATGCACACGTACTCATGATTCCTTGGCCCATAAGGATTGTAAGGAACTTAGTTAACAGTTTCCCCTGTGAGAAGAAAGGCCGATGGAATTTTGAATGCTCTATTAAATATGTAAATGAAAAAAGAAAGAAAGAGCTTTTCGTTTATTGAAGTGAGACAGTAGGTTTACAATTTCCATGAAATTCGCCGGACTACGTGGCAGACAAGAAACCAGGCAAAGCCAATCGTTTGCGAAAACAGTTACCCAGAAAACTCGGCCAGATCTTGCAACAAAGCCTGATATAGTAGTGACAAGATTTGCATCGCTTCACATTTTATCCTGTGCATAAAAATCTGTGTAAATTTTTCATGTTTGCATTGACGGTAAACGTGTATTTTAGGATTAGATAATAGTTTTCATAGAAGTTTATTGTTGGGAATTTTCATCCAATTTTCTCAAATGTTTGGGAGTTCATAGGACCTGGGCGCTAAAAACAAACCTTTTGTACATTTTTTTCCCTTTCCTTTGGGAGTTGTTGAATTTTTGTTTCGATCACGGACTGTTTTGTTCTCACACAAGACACTGAAATATTGTCTGTGAGGCATTGTCATGTTTCTTTGCACTGAATATGAGCTGATAAATATGTGAATTTGACACCAGTTTGCTGACTGCTTATTCGTGTATCGTGTTTGGTGACGCACGCGGGGATTGTGGTTGACTTTAATTGGCTCAAGTTGGTTGGGGCTTAGAGGTCTATCCGGGCTAACCGCAACTGCGTGTATTGCGTTCTTGCACACACGTTATAAAGAGCGTGTCTTCCACTCTCTATACACGCACGCACGCAATATCGTGTAAACCTTTACTCTGGCCGTAACTGTATGAAGGTGATGATATAATCTTATAACCTGAAAACTGGCCTGAACTCTTCCTGGGTTGTAACTTTACTTACTGTAAAAACCAGACGATTTGGGACAGTTAGGGCTATCCCTAACAGTCCTAAATCCTCTAATTTCAATATGATTTTACATACATCCTATGGGGTTAGAGTTTAATGGTCCACACAATGCAATTTTTTACTACAGTGCTCGGGGAAAATAAACTTTGTGTTCCAAGTAACTTTGTAAGCTATTTTGGCATTTCTGCGAAACAGCTCTTGTTTTCGTTAACATTTTCTTTCTTTTTTTTTTGCTTTTTCGCAAGTTGCGATAGATTCTTTTTGTTCTTTTTTTTTTTGGCTTTTTCGCAAGTTACACTCTTTAAGTCCCCAAACTACAGAGGGTCTAAGAACAACATTGTCATGATGTCATACGGTGTCAGCTGACATAACATTGAAAGGGCAAACTTCAAAGTCTTATATCTCCTGAAGGACATTTCCGATTTGGTTGAAACCTTGCAGGTATCTAGAAAGGGAAGTGCAATAGACAAAATTGACCTCACGTGATAATGACGTCATCAAGTAACCAATCACATTACATTAAAGGTGCACTCTTTTAAGCAATGTTTCTTGTGAAGTTCTTATCCATTTGGGTTCAAACCTTGCATTTATCTTGAAAGGGAAGGGCTTCGGACGAATAATGACCTGATGTGATAATGACGTCATCAGCAGACAAGTCACGTGACATTAAAGGTGCACTCTTTTAAGCAATGTTTCTTGTGAAGTTCTTATCCACTTGGGTTCAAACCTTGTATTTATCTTAAAAGGGAAGGGCTTCGGACGAATAATGACCTGATGTAACGATGACATCATCAGCAGACAAGTCACGTGACATTACAGGTGCACTCTTCAAAGCACTATATCTCATGACGTACATATTCGATTGGTTTCAAACCTTGCAGAACTCTTGAAAAGGAAGAGTTTGAGACAAACATTGACCTGATGTGGTAAGGACTTAATGATGTGACTAGTCACATCACATTAAAGGTACATTCTTTACAGCCCTATATCTCGTGAAATTTGGTAGATAGCTAGAATGAGAAGTGTTATAGACAAGGTGACATGACGTAATTCTAATTTGTTGTATCTCCTTATGTGCGAAAGGGTTCGAATATTTGTTAAATGAGGTTACCAAAACATTATCAGCAACTTTGGGAACACTTGGATAGATGTTTAATTTAAGTGAAAAATCCAAATATGGTGGTATCCCAAATAAAGAATGTCCTTTTCTTAAGAAAAAAAAAAACTTAAAAGCCCTCTGCTCTGTCCTTGAGACAGATAAAACCTCCAGTTAGCTGTTTTGGCAACTGCCGGATGAGCTATTGCTTTTCTGATTTTTTTGGCTTTTTTGCAATTTTGCGAAAAAGGCATTCTTTTTGTTCTTTTTTTTTCTTCTTCCTCTTTCTTCTTCTGCTCACAAGCCCATTTGTTTTGTACACGTTTTTTTCTACCAGTCACTTTAGTGCTTTTGCAACTTTGGATTATCATCAAACTTATACCAATGATGAACCCTTACGCACGGATGGTCCTAGAAACATGACGTCATTCTGTAATTTATTATCAATTTTTACATATCCATTTTAGGCCATTGACTTTGTACACGTTTTTGAGGCACTATTTTAGTACCTTAGTAATCGTTGATCATCATCAAACTTGCAGCAAGTACTATAAAACAAAGATACTTCTGAATTATTTATGTCATGATGACATCATCACGTGATTTATTATTAAATTTTGAATATTTAAATATTCCAGTAAATTTATAAAAATCCATATAATATTGACCCTGGCCTCCCGCAACATTCTGTTTGCGGCAAGTGCCAGGATAAAATGTGGTCTTCAATTCATCTCGTGTGGGTCAAATCATGTGACCCCTCCTTCCGGTCGAAACAGGAAGTGGTCTTATTGTTTAAGAGTGGTAATAGGTATAGAGTTAATTATATATAACAGGTTTTGCCCTTACCCAACGTATATTAATAAGCACTGTATGCTCAGTGCTTGTCCGAGAGCTTGTGAAAAAACCTAACAAGCTTACCCGGGTGGGACTCGAACCCACGACCTCCTGCTTACAAGTGCAGATGTCTTAGCCACTCGACCACCGAGCTTGCCGGGGTCGGCTGGCCGGTTCGAGTCAAATGAAGCAGCGGGTACTCATCAAAAAAAAAAAAAATACATCTTGAAAATAGTTCGCGGACCCTGATACAAGAATTATTGTAAGTAAATGACATCATGATGAGGTAATCATGTGATTAAGTATTAATTTTTCAATATTTATTTCAGCCCATTGACTTTGTACACGTTTTCAAGCCAGTATTTGGGTTAGTTTGAAAGGTTTGATCAACTTCAAAGTTACAGACAACAAAGACAACAAAATTTTGATAAATATATAACGTTATGATGATGTCATCACAAATTTTTTCATTGATTTTTGGATATTTTATCTTCCCCATACATGTAGGTTGTGTACACAATTTTCAACAGCCTGTCCTCGGAACTTCGGTAAATCTGAATTATTTCCTTCAATGTACACTTGAAGTCCCTAATGAAAGGAGCCTCCCAAAAAAGAATCGTCAAAATAACTTCTTCAGGGGTCCAAAGACATGAGATTAAAGCTACAGTTTTCCCCAAAGGTTTTGTACACATTTTTCTGCTACGAAATATTATCGATCTTAATGAGAGTACTTTGAGTGAACTTTGGCTAAGAATTGCTATGAGAACAAAAAAAAAGTTTTTTTTTTCATCTCTATTTGACCCAAGAGTCTTAATATCAAATAATATTTCATAATTTTCTTTCAGTTCAAATGCAAATCACATGACATCTTAAAGGAGCAGCTTTTTTTGCATAGGTGTTTTCAGTCCCTTGACTTTTTACACATTTTTGAACCACTTTTTTGATGCCTTCACAATGTTTGATCGCTATGAAAGTGACAGCCAACAAAGACCCTCATGCAAGAAGTACTGTAAATAAATGACGTAATGATTACATCATCATATAATTTACTATTGATTTTTCAATGGTTGTTTCAGCCCATTGACATTGTACACATTTTCAAGCCACCATTTAGGCAATTTTCAGAGGTTTGATCAACATTAAAGTTACACACAACAAAGACCCTCATGAAAAAAAATTCTGAAATTTATGACGTCATCACCAAACAGAAACTTCCAAAATAGCTCAATGGCTGTTCACAACCACGTTCCTCTATTTTTTGTTGATTTTTTAATAATTAATCCTTCCACCATAGCACTTTGGAAAATCAGAATGGCTTGAAAGTTGCAAGATAATTGGAAAATCATCCAAAGATGGTCACACAACAAATTCACAATGATGGCATCATCTGTTTATTTTTTTTAATTTTTGAACATTTAATTTTCCCCCATATGATTTGTACACGTTTTTCCAAGCCCTATATCTTCTGAATTCCATACCCGATTTAATTGAAACCTTGCAGACAGATAGAGAGGGAAGTGTTATGGACAAAAATTGACCACATGTGATGATGATGATGTCATCACGTGTTTTATTATTATAATCCAATATTTCATTCTTTCCATTGACTTTGTACACAGCTATCTCGATAGATGTTGTGCATGTACAATCTTGCTGAGTTGTCTCAACTTCAGCTAAGGATTACTATGGGCTAAGGAAAGCGTAAAATCAGAGCGACTTCAACCTTTTCAATTTTTGTCTTTTTTAAAGGGTATCTTGGTGTCTTTCTGCTTTTTATGGTAATAAAAATTTCCATATTCATGAGCGAAACTCTGATATCATTACAAAGAGAAGACTCAATGTTGCTCTGATTTGTGCACGAAAAATGGATAAAAATTCGATATTTTGTCATTACAAATGACATCATAGCAGCAGCAAACTGTTGTCAGCAAAAGCATGGACAATTTTAAGTATTTAAAAATGGGCATTCGTCAATACAATTTTTAACCATAAAGGATGCAAAAAAATTTTCGTGCACTGAGAGAATAAAGTTGCACAAACAAGCGTGTCGTGTCCAAAGAAACTCCATCTCCTGGAACCTTTAAACTAACCCTTTGCAGCAAAGAAAATTTAACCTACAAATAACACAAATGTGCACAATTATGCTATTAGATTGGAACCCAACAAAATTTGTTTTGTCAAGGTACAGGTACATACTTTTGAGTCAGCTGACAAACACAAGCAATCTAGAAGAGCAAACTAACCTTTGCATCTTGAGCATCAATTGGACATTTCATACTGTGCAATAAAACCATAAGGTTATCACAGCGGTTGGCTTTTGAGGCAACCATGACTAGGGTCAACCCATCGCTGTCAACAATACACAAGTCAGATGGGAAGATAACTCTTGGAGTCAGGTTCCCCTGAAAAAAAATGGAAAGGTTGGTTAAAGACCTGGAATATCTAGACGTATCAGATGAAAGTTCATAAAACATACATAAAATTTTAACAAAAGTCTATCACATTTTCAACAGAGTGACTTGGTAGGAGGTTACAAGGTTATTGGTAAATCTTGTGACACACCAATACTACAAAAACTGAAGTCTGTGTGGAAAAAATAAATTTTAGCAGGGGTCTATGTCTGCTCAAGAACAGAACATGGGACTTTTACGCAATGCAAGTTGAATTTGTGTAGTTATATACAGTATTTATGAAGTAATACACATGTATATTCATGAATAATGATGTGAAATACAAGTAAATTTCATATTGATGAGACTTGTAATTCTGAAAGTGTATAAACCTATGCACATTGCATGTAGATTGAAAAGTGACCAAAAATTGCCCCAAGAAAAACATGTCTGAAATCAATTTTTTTTGTGTAAATATTTGCACACGTTTGCACGCATTCCCTACAATTCCGCACGTCCTCCAATTCACCCCCATTCCAAAGGGCACTTCAGAATGCGTTCCTACACCGTTCTCTGGCATGAGTCATTTAGAGGGTGTTGTTATGTTAACTGTCCATTCCTCTATGTGCAAGAACGGCAACATCACAACAAAGATGCTAAGAACCTACAACCTGTTCTTGAGTTTGTTGTTTGCCATTAAGCATTGACAGGGTTTGGTCCGATAAGATTTATTCCTCCCTCTTATGAACACGTACTGACCCTTTGATGTACCAAATTCTTACAATTTATACATTCTTGCTTAAATGTTTATACCAGAGATGAATATAAAAAAGCCTGCCTGGTCAAGTTCTCAGTTCAAGGATAATTTAATATTTTGGCAATATTAATGTGGTTGGCATGGCATCGAGGTGGACAGAGGTGTTAACTGTGAGAGGTCCAGATTTCAAGAAAGAAATACAGATAAGTGACAGGTTAATATTTTTGGCAGCATAAATACATGTTCCCGTGTGGGGGAAAAACAAACATGTGGTCCATGCAGAGATGGGCAGCATTGGGCCAGGTTTGTTTAAAAAACTCTCATGGCCAAGGTTTGGATAGAGAAATGCTGAGGTAGGAAGAATATCTGTTGACAGGTTGGTTGCTCCAAATGAAAAAAAAGTGCAGTGGAGCAGGGAAAAAATAAACCCTCATAGTCCAGGTTTGGATAGAGAAATGCCGAGGTGGGGAGGAATTAATATTTAGGGTGGATGGACAAGAAAAGCTAAGGTGGGCAGGACTAACTTTTTTTATGAACTGTATGTTTGTATTGACAAAAAAATAGCAGTGAACAGGAAAAACTAAAAACCATACATAGTCTCGGTTTGGATTAAAAAGAAATGTAACAGAGGGCAGGATTAATATTTTTAATGGGTTGAGTGCTCAGGAAAGACAATTTTTGGTGGATTGGGGAAGAAAATAAAGCCACAGGTAATCTGGGTTTGGATGAAGAAATGCTGAGGATTTTTGGCAGGTTGGCTGCTCGGAATTTTAAAAAGGGCGATGGGTCAAGGAAAAAAACACATGTGGTCTTGGTTTGGATAGAAAAGAAATCCTGAGGAATAACAAAACTTTTTGGGGTGGGTTGGGTGAAAAAAAAGTGCATTGGTGCAGGTAACAAATAAAAACCCTCACTGTCCCGGTGAGGAGGGAGGTCCCCCCAGCCGTGAGATGATGCGTCGGTTGTTATTACCACAGCTGGTTTGGGCCGCAGGAATGGTAGCCTACCAATGGTAACCACCAAAGAAGATGATGTCGAACATCGTCCGATAAGGGAACCACATGACTGATTGGATACCGTTTGGGTTGATAACAGGAGAGCAGATGAAGCTGAAGAGGTCTCATGCGAAGCCTGCACCATAGTATCAGGTCGACCATACTCACTATCAGCCCAAGGAGATGAAGTCACGCGAGGGCTGGAGGAGATTGGGTTGAGTGAAAAAGGGATACGCACTCTCGGAGGTTGGTGATGTGATGCTCCAAGGTAAGTCGGGGACTGAGATGGAGACAGTCTTGACTGTTCTCAATTGATGATGAAGCTCAGGCGAGAAGAAAGGTCATAGGTTAGACGAGTTGATGCATAGACCTACGATCAGCCAGTCGTCCAGGTACTGGAAGATCAGCACGTCCAGCTGACATAGATGGGCGGCGACAGTCTTTGCAACCAAAATGAAGACCCTGGGGGATGTCCAAAGACCAAATGGTAGGGCCGAAATTCGTAGACTTGACTCTAGTGCATGAAGCGGAGAAACTTGCGATCCGCCTTGTGGATGGGAATGTGAAGATATGTGTCCCCGAGGTTGATTGTGGATGCCCAGGACGGCATTGGGATGGAGTGTACTACTGTCAGTAAGGTCTCCATCCTGAATTTCTTGGGCCAAATGTACTTGTTGAGTGGCTTGAGATTGATTAGTGGTCGCCACTTGTTGGTCCCCTTCTTTGGGGTAAGAAAGAAGGGGGACAGAAAACCTTTTGTCTTGCAATTGGGAAGGACATAACTGACAGCATGTTTCTGAAGCAGGGAGTGAAGTTCGGCCTCCAGGGCCAGGCATTTGTCTCTTTTGCATGGCACCGGGGTCAAATGTAATATCACCTCGAATGGAGGGGTACTTGTGAACTTGAGGGAGTAGCCGTGAGCGATAGTTGCCAGGACCCATTTGTCCGAGGAGATCTCTCGCCAGAACCCTGTGAACTTTCTTAGACGGCCACCAATGGGTTCGAGATCAGTGGTCATGGACCGTGGAATGGCGCAATCGGCGAAGATCCTCGGCTCGACCGTGGCTGGCTGGGCTTGGTGGAAACACTGCTTGAACCTCAACATTAGGTCGGTTGAGGGAGCAGAGGATGAAAGGAGTGAGTCCTGGGTGGCAGTGGCTTAGGATTCTGAGACTGACGTGGCTGAGTTTGCCGCAAGGCTGGAGTCATCGGTTCCATGAAGGAGAGCTTCTTGGTGGTGTCAATACACTTGGCTTCAGCCTCGAGAGATTCTAAAAACTTGCCGGCAAAGAGGTCCTTGCCAAAAAGTGGGAGATCTTGAAGTCTAGATTTTACACCTTCATGGAGAATATGCATTGCCTCTAAGGCACTGGCACTGGTAGAGGAAGCCAGGCAGGAAATCCAGGTGAATTGCTCAAGGTGAGAGCCAGGCCCTCGTCGAGGCCCCAAAGCGCCAGGGCCGCAAAATCTGGGGACACTGGCAAGTTCTCCTCGCAGGCACGTGCGATGTATTCCGCGAGGAGGAGGAAAGCCGAACAGCATAGATCGACACAAGTAGCCTTGTCAAGTTTAACCAAGGCTGTCTCCAGGCGAAACTTGTCACCATCACGGAAGATCAACTTCAGGGGAGGCTTACCTGAGTCAGCGGTGATTTTGTCCCTAGCTGCCTCGCGAATCTCCGATATCGATAGGAAGTTGTCGTGGTTCTTTGGTCAGGAAGTGGTAGTAAGCCAGGGCCCTAGGAGGATAAGGGCACCAGCGAGCGGCCTTGCTAATTGAATTGAAGATCTCATGCATGAGCATACCAGCAGAATTTCTGGGAAAGTTGGACCCGAAGATTCCAGTCTGGTCAAGTAGCGTTTGAAGGAGGCGTGACTGGTGTCCGTTTCAGGGGGAGACGGAGCTCAGAGGCTGAGGACCTGGATCACAACACGCTGAAGGAAATGAAAGCCGGCCCTCAGAGGAGGTGAAATCGCCCACCAAATTGGTTTCGTCTTCTCAGGACGATTGTGCTGCGGCTCAGACTGAAGTGTAGTCATGCCAGGGTCAGATCCGTGGGTGCTCCCATACGTGACAGAATGTTTTAGAAGGGGAACAGCAGCTTGAATAAAGCCTCAATGATTCCATGCTCTGAGTAGTTGGCCGTGACTGCAAGGCAGGTTGAGGCTGCATGAGCCGAGAGCGGAAAGTCCAGGTCCGGAGCGGTGAAACCCGGTGCCGGTTTATTGCTGAGAGAGCGGACTAGGGAGGACAGAGATTTGTTTAGAGACTGGAACGCTCTCATCCATGGTTCAGGGGAGCGTTCACGTTGTTTAGAATGACGTTTATTCTTGGCCTTCGAAGCAACTGATGGAGGAGAAGAACGCTTGCTCTCTGGTCTGGAATGCGTGAATCAGCAGCTGATGCAGTGGGTAAGGTCGGAGGTTCATCCCCTGGGGGGCAGGCGGGAGCTTGGCTGGACGCCGTCTTCTTGGGGCGAGGAGCCAGCCAAGGAAGTTCCCGGTTTTCCAGGGATACCAAGCTGGAAGCCTGAGCCGCTGATGGGTTGTGGAGGTCGGAAGCCACGGCGGCGTAGTAGTCCGGTAGGCTCCGTGGTGCCAGGTGGGTTCTTGTTGGGTGTCCCGGCACCCTGGGCTGAGGAGTCATCTGGTGGGCCTGACCCGGTGGAGCGTAGGGAGCCCGTCCTGGTGTTGTTGGTATGAGGCCAACCGGGTGTCGGTTGGCCGGTACTACTGAGGATGCAGCCTTGCGTGTAGCAGAGCTACAACGGCTGGTAGCCATTGCGGGTGGCGGGGGAGAGGAGCCCCATTGGTCCGCTGGCTTTTGTGAGCCATGGGAGTTCAATCAGCTGACTCGTTGCGTCTTCGACGGTCGGTGGGGGAGCTGGCTCAGTTGACTAGGCGGTCTGTTGGAGGGCAGAGAGATAGAATGGTTATAAGTCAGAAATTTAGCATCATGGTTAAGGCTGGAGTCCTCGCCTGAGCTGCTTAGGAAACGGAGCGCCCACTTATGTGGCTTGGCCTTGCCCTCATTCCGTAAGAGATCAGAGCTCATGCGAACAATGCGGGCTCCCGTGCACAACTGTCGAGCAGGAGGCACATCCCGTTAGGGACCCACCCGCTCGCGGCTAAGGCCTATATCCTCGTCAGAGCCACATATACGGGTGAAACATCCATGCAGCTCGGCCTTGTCCCCATCTTACTGCATGTTGAGAATTGCCCACTTAATCCACAATGGCTGATTAAACAAGGGAACACCCGCTCGAGCACTTAAAAGGGAAGAACCGCTAAAATTACAATCTGCCCTCTCATGCAGCTAGGATTGTGTGGATTAAATGGGCCGCTAACATGCGAATGCGCCCACTCATGCCCCCTAGCCTATAGGGAGTGAAGGGTTGACCATTCCTCGTAACACAGAATGCACACACAAACTGACAAAAAGAGAAAAGGGTACCAAAAAAAAAGGAAATACCACTCTTACCAACAAGAATGAAATCACACAAGGTAAAGGTTTATTCAGAAAAGACGACTGGATGATTAAACTCATTAACAAACACCCAGTCTCAAACCTTTATACAATGTGTATCTTTTTTGTTGATAAGAAGAAAGGCCTTGTTTTGTGGAATGTAGTGCTTAATAGACAGTGCTTTACTTCAGAGAATTGAAAAGAATTGTGTTACGCAGAAAATTGGCCCAACATTTTCCCTGCCGTTGTTGTTTGCGAAGAATGTTATTTCCTAACCATGGACGGTTGTTAGTACACCATTCCTGTTTCGGGAACTTCACATTTCTTCGCAAATGCTTTGTGCCACAGACATCTTGCCGTGTGCACAGACCGTGACAGGCCTTTTGTTGTAGAGGAATGCGAGGGAACTAGAGGGCCATTTTCTTGTGGGCCCACTAGAGGTAACTCAAACAAAAGAATGTGTTCCGCGCATTCGCACGCTGACAAACGTTCCATGTATTTTTTAGTCCACGCCTCACATTATCCAATGATTATTACATTATCAATTGTATAATGGGTGAGGCCAGCACTGTTTAACTTATACTTAGTCAAGGCGACCAGTAAGAAAGTACAAGATTCTCCAAGTGTGATGCTCCCAAACCATACTCAAATGAATACAATCCAACCAACTGTATCCAATTGTTACTGTAACGAGAAAAAGGTAGAGTTAGAAATGTGCTATAATCAAATTATCCCTCTTTATGTAAACTAATAATGTATTCATTATAGGATACCTTCTTTGCTAAATAGCTGAGATGTTGACTACGTTGGAACCGTAGGTTTTCTATGATGTCACTGCATTCCAGATTTCCAACCCTCTTTGCAATATCATCAGCTCTAAACCCAAATCCATCTTCCACATTCAAGTCGGCATCTCTTCTTACAAGACATCTGAAAATGAAAGGAGTATTTTAAGTTTTAATAAGTTTTGAAAAAAGATCATCTTATCACAATCTTTACAAGCTTACAAGAAAGTGCTGTCTAGGTACACTTTGTAAATACTATGTGACGAAAATGTTTTGGTTTCACGAACTGACGCGGAGGTTTTCGTCTGGCACTTTGCACACTAATATGAAATATAAATATGTCTGGAAAACTGGGGTTTTATAATTATCTGTGTAACGTTATCTTTTACATTCATGGTTAACCTTAAAGAATTAAACTACAGGCGAATTTCAGGGTGGACTACTTCCATTTCTGCAACCAAAACTATTAAAAATTGCCACAAAAAGTGATGAAAACTTGCCTTAATACAGATTAAAAAAAATATTTACAGATGACAGTTTTCAAAAGTACTGGACAACTCATACCACTATGTACAACACTAGTCAGGTAATCACAACATGAAAAGGTTGAACAATGTCAATATATCCCATAATAAACAAACATAATGTGTCCACTGGGGCAAGTTAGAAACCTTGCCGTACGGGAGGAAATTTTGTGGAAAAACTCTTGCGAGAGATTCAACCTTAACCCTAACCCCCTAGGCTCCTGCACTAGAAAGCATACTGAACCTCACAAAATCCAACAGGTTCATGTACTTGTCTATGTACTTGTACATGCAGGGTAGTGTACCAAACCTGATAAACTCCAACAGAATGAGCCCGTTGGAGTTTGAGTGATATGGTATGGATGGGTCTATGCAGTATAGGATGACTTGCACTGAACAGTACCAAACCTGACAAAATCAAGCATAGTGCAACAATTGGTACAGCAAGCCAGACACTGCACACAGTGACCCGTGTGTGTCCCAACTCACACAGAATCCAACACCATCTCCTTGGGCCTTTCATCCCAAGTCTCACAAAATTCAACAACAAGTTCCTCAGGTACGGTACCAAACCTGCCAAAACCTCACAAAACCTACTGTTGGAGTATGGCAGGTTTTGGGCAGTTAGGGTTAAACTAAATGTATGAACACAGAAAACACATATAAAAACAAGAGATCAAGTTCTGTGAATTGAATTAATCCGCAGAAATTCTTCTTGCTTCATCAGTGTTTTTCAATGGGCAATTGCTGAGCAGTGTGTGTGTCATCATTGTGTAGTGCAGAGACATTACAGTATTTGGCTGGGATATGTAAGCCGGTTGAGGCATTTCCATCATGCCTTCTTTGGCATTGGTGCAGCATGGCAAAAACTAGTACCGTATTGCTTCACAGCATGCAGTACTGTTGCGGATACATTTTCATCACTGTGATTGCGAACTAGACTGCTAAAGGGACTTGTGAAAACAATATATTTTTATCAATTATTGATCAAATTATTTATAAGCAGCAAATCTGGCAATAGATTGTGCCCTGCGTTCATTTTAGGTGTTTGGCAAAAGGGATAGCATTACTGTGGATAGTAGCTTCCTGCTGCACCATATCTGCATAACATGTACATGTGCAAATTGGGATCCTCTTATGAAAAAAAAAATGGCCAATCAGGAGCCGCAAAATGTTGACCAATGGCAAAGAGGGCTTGGAGGGACAACCATCCAACCGATAAAACCTGGCCAGAAGAAAATTAGAAGTTGGGTTGGTTCTTTTCTCTTTGAAGTTGAAACTTTAGGCGGGAAGGAAAAGTTGCCGTATTGTCACTTTTGTCTCAGCCTATGAAGGAGCAACACCTACACTCAGATTCTTCTACAAATTTTTCCCACCACCTTCTCCTTCCCCCTCCTTGAATTTTAAAGCGGATAAAATACCCCAATAGTTGCTGAATGATTTGACATTATGAAAATTAAAATAATACATAGATTAGATAAAGTTCATTGTGATGCATTAAACTTGATTGAGTAGCTAGTGTCTAATTGGTTGCTGTAATCATGTCTTCCCTTTAGTAAGTGCAAAGAAAGAAACTGGTGTCAGGAACTCATGTGTTGACTGTGCATATGTACATAATAATTATTACAGCTTGGTGAAGTTATGAAGTCTTCTAGCACTGTCCTATCGAATTGTCGCTTCGGCCTATTATAACGTCATTGTCATTGAGCTCTGGTGCTCCAAGTCAAGTGGTGTTTAGAGAGTTGATGCTCTTTGGTCTTGGCGGAGGCCCAAACAGTGAATAATGATAAACATGGCATCCCAAGACAAATGGTACTTTGAACTATGGGCACTTTGGGCCTTTGTGGGTGCTCAAAGCATTCATGTAGAATGGATGCTTTGAGTCAAATGTGTTTGGAGCAATGTTTCTCGGCCTTTGATGAGGATGAGTCAGCTGCCCAGATTTCGGTGCCCAACATATTATGATGAAATAAAATCAGTCTGACTGAGGCGTGCACACACACACACTGGTATGGTTGTCTTTGTGTGAAGTTCATTTTGTCTGCTTATAACAAAAGTTTGTTCTCAAAATTGGCAAATACATAAATACAAGTGTCTTTAACATGAGAAAAGTTTTGATGAAGCATTTATTCTTTTGTTCCCAATTTATTTATTTTTTTCAACATGATGATAAAATGTTAAGGTCACGCAGAAAAATTTGGGTCATTTGGCAAACCAGAAGGAGAACTATTTTCTGGCCTTAGGGCATGGAAAAACACCAAATTTAAGGAATCATGATGCACCAAGGTAGTGAAACATGCAGGCGGGAAACTATTTTTGCAAGGCGATCCTTTCAACAAACGGACCAACGAACCATTACTGACTGTGTGTGCCAATTTCAGCCAGTCATGATCCAATATGCCAGTTTCTCTGTGTGAATATTCTCTGTGATTTCATCTGCACATTCTTTGTTGGCCCATGTAATCATCATTGACACAAATTGTTCATCTGCTTGGCTCAGAGGTCCCTTGAAAACAATATTCTGGCCCACACAGCGGAACTTTCAAGGAACTTTTGTTAGGTCTGTGCAGTTACCTTTGAAGAATAATTATGCCTACTCACAGCAACATGAAAAAAAAATTATTATTCGCATGCTTGGCATGTGCTCTGAGCACCAAACCGGAAAACTGTAATATTGTAACTAGTAAATTGGTCAGTTATCCATAAGAAATGAATTGAAACTACAGGCTCAAATATAAAGGTTTTGATTCTCATAAACTGGCACAAAATCCTTTGTCACTCCATCTGTTTACCTATGGAACACAACAGCAATTGACTAAAAATCTTTCTAATGTGGGAAATTCAGCAAAGTTTCAGTCTATGAAAACAAAAATGATCCCGAGTACACACCACACAAAAAATATGCGGAAAAAGAACAGAACGAAGACCTGTTAACAATGTTGTGCCATTACATGTACACAGAGCTATATCCATCAATCTGCCGAGACACAGTGAACCAAACAGATGTCATACGGTCAGACGAATGGTACAAGGAAAGGGCACATCAAATCCATTCAAACTACAGCCTGGGTTAAAGGGTCTTGAACACTATTTGTACATACTTATTGTACTGTCTTGCTGTACCACAGAAAACAGACAGGTTTTGCTGTCATCAGATGTCATACCTTTGGCAGGTGCCGTGCTAGGTAAATAGGGGAGTGTTTACATGTATATTATGAAAACGGTCAGGAAAAACAGTACCTTTCCTCGGTAGGATGGCCAAGAAAATGGTATATTCTTTGTTTTGTGTGTTGTATTGTTTCTGCCCCTCAATTTTTGTTGCCTTTTCAGCAAACAAGTATTTTTGTTAAGATATCCTTTATTTTTTCTTGCAATAAGACACCCCATGTTTTTGTTCTGTACCCCACCTGAGGTCTTTTTCAAACCTGCTTCCCTTAAGACTTTGATGAAATACTTCAGCTCCAATTCATATAACATGCTAAAATGGAGAGGCAAAAGTTGTGGTTCAACTTTTCAAACATCACAGTTCAACTTTCAATGGTCATACTCATACTTTCTAAAGTCGTTCTTCAACTTTCAAAGGCTGTGACACTTCATGTTTCAAACATATTTCAACTTTCAAACATTGTACTTCTACTTCATTCTCCCCCCTCCCCACTTTTCAAGTCACTGACTATATGTACTCCCGTAACCTGCACCATTGATGCCACACTTGCCGGCGTCACGATCTCACCTTGGATGGAGGATGTACTGACCTTTCAGAAATCATCCTCTACAGTGTTTGAAAGTTGAACCACACTGTTCAAAAGCAGCTGAACCATGAAAATTGACAAGTTTATTTATCTATTTATTATTTCAAAATATGGAGGGCCCTGACATTTCGATCCCAGCAGAATCTTTCTCAAAGGCAATATGACAAGTGGACAGGAAAAACAAGTAAATGGGGAATCAACCAAGCATGGATAAATGCAAGAGGACAAAAGGAGAGGTCAAGAAAGCTGCAGGCTGGATAAAGGGGCAAGGGCTTAAGGGGACTGCACGAAAGACATGGTTACGCAACAAAGGGGTGTAAGATGGTAAAGAGATCAAAGAAAAATACAATGGAAGGAACTGGACCCTGCGTGTGTGGGGGATAATCTGCAGGCAAAAGAGAGGGAAAGACAAGAGTGTTAATAAGGCCATGGGGTTGTATGGTGCAGAGGCATTTGATCCAAAGCTTCTCCCTGTTGAAGCGAACAGCATCTTTATGGTGCCCAAGTGATTCTATGCCCTGTAAGATCATGTCAGACATAGAATGGTAAGGAAGGCTGAAGTGGTGGCCCACTTCGTTTGGTGTTGACTGTAGATCTATGGCCTTAGAAATGCTTCTTGAGAGTGATCTTAGTCTCTCTGACATACTAAACACTGCAATGTCATGCTATTTAATGTCAACAAGCATCAACACAAATAAATAATGTCAACAAGGCATCAACAACTTGAAAATATCCTCTAATGGTTTCCAAGTGGTTTTATTATATTTTGCAGACTCTAACATGTTCCAATGAGTAAGAAAAACTGGGAATTTTATTCCAGATTCACGCAAGGAAATGAAAATTTTTTGCCATGTAAGGGGGCCGCCATCTTTCTTTTCTGTGCCTTTCACGCAAAAACAAGATGGCAGCCGGTTTGGCTGCACGACCAGAACCGACTTTGTCACTCAACTTTCTACACTCAGATATCAATTTAGATAAATGTGATACAGTGAATATGATATGTTGATATCCAGTTTATATTGTACATATAATTTTTTTGCATAAATATGCTTGAATAACTTATTCACACTTTGTTGACGCTACTTCATGCTTGTTGATGCTAAACAGCATGACCCACATTGCACCTTGCAAGAGATAAGATTTATGACAATAGAAGAGCTACAAGTGACAGTGCCTTTGGTTCCGTGGGTGATACCGGAGGAGTGTCCAGAGAATGTATCTGATTCCAGGACATGGTTCTGGCAAAAAAATACATCTATTAGATTCAAACTTGAACGTGCCTGCTGGAAAGGGGAAAGGTATCCAAGGGGGACACCTCTGCCCAAATGATAAGGTCCCGTAGGTTGCGGGGACGCCTGTACTATAGCCACAAGCAGGTGTCTGGGATGGCACTGGCAAGGTGGTCTGAAGTGTAGAGGATATGATGATTGTTGATTATTTTGCAAAGGGGAGGAAGACAAGGATGAAAAGTGGTGACCAAGGGAATGTGGGGATGGTGACCAAGGGAACGTGGGGATTGTTTTTTAACCCTAAGCCCCTTGGGTGTATGTAAAATCATATTGAAATCAGAGGATTTGGGACTGTTAGGGCTATCGGGGTCTCCTCCTTGAGTGCAAGACTTCTATGGCCCGAGTGGGCACTATTGATAGAGTGTTGAATCTGGTGATAGCCGTGCCCCCTTGCAATCAAATGCCTTTTCAGTTCCTGTGTATGACGGGAGAAATCTGAATCATTGGAACAAATGGGCCTTAGTCTGAATCCTTGGCTGTACACAATACCAGTCTTGCAGTGTCTAGTTATTTGTTATTTTTGGGAGGATTATTGGGCTTTTCCTCTTATTTTCATCTGCTTACAATTTTTGGTATTATTCAAGTGAGGAAGGGGAAAAGAACAATCTGTCAACAAACACAAATGCCCTATAAAGCATCCTGTTCTTGTTTCAGACAAAGTGACTTTTACCCTTGACCTTTCAGACTTGAAAGCAAAAGGCTTGTTAGGATCACCAAGACACCACAGAAGCCAAATTGAAGTTTCTGCTATTTCTCTGAAGAACACCCTTTCTCTCCTTCACCTGAAAAATACATTGTAGTGATATGGTTTTTGCTTCATGGCTAAGTATCACTAAGAGTCCCGACCCACAAAAATGTGCGGGAGGAGTCTCCTGCGTTAACATACCCCTGTCCAGCCTACATATGCAGAGTGGCACCGTACCATGGAGGAGGGTCGGCAACAGGAGAGTAGTTACTAGAGAACATAGGCAGGCATTGCCCAAGTGAACACTCACCAGAGAAAGAGGTATCTACGATGAAGAATTCATTATTCACTGTGGGATGGCACTGGATGCTGTCCCAACCACAAGGTTGCTGCACCATGAGCCGTCTCGCTCTGCAGGACATCCTTCAGATAGCACTCGGTGAAGGTGGAGGAGGATTTCCAGCAGGCTGTCTGGCATATATCCACCAGGGAGAGGCCTCGGAAGTATGACCAGGATGAGGAGGGGGCCTGAACATCATGGGCTCTGACATGAGAACAGGTCGTTTCGTCATGCCGAGTCGGCCAGTCCTGGTTTGCGAAGATGATCGCCGAGACTGTCCATCGAGCAATAGTGTCCTTTACTGCTGGATGAAAGGGCTTTGTGGTTGTGATGAAAAGTCTAGAACCAGGCTCCCGGCAATGCTTGGTCCTGGTGAGGTACCACTTGAGAGTACGAATCGGACACCATTTCTTGTCAGAGTTATCTATGTCGGGGACAAATATGCCAGGAGACCGGAAGGCAGGCGTCTGGTTCTTTGTCAGGAACTCAATGGCTGAGATAAGGCAAACCCCGTGCAATTCCCAGTGGATGTGACCTTCAGCAGTTGACAAAGCATGTAGTTCGCTGCTGTGTCTGGAGGTAACAACCGTCAGGAGGAATGACAGTTTGATGCTGAGATGGAGATCAGATGCATCAGAAAGGGGCTCAAAGGGGGACCGGCAAGCACAAGCATGACGCTCCCAAGGTCCAAAGACAGAATGAGGCGTTTAACGTAAGGACGCTCGGCAAACATTCCCTGAAGGAGATGGTAGATGGCAGCATTATCAGAAACCGTTAGTCCATCACTGAACCCAGAATGAACAGCTGCCAAGGCTGGCCAGAAATTGCGAATGGTGGCAATCTGGAGGGCCAAGTGGAATAGTTACATGTACATGAAAAAGTCTGCGACAGAACTCACAGGAGCTTCAGTTAGAGAAGCATCGTGATTGTCCCACCATCTGGTTAAACATTGTAGTCAGCTGTTGTAAATTTTGCGAGTTGACAGTTGTCAACCCTGGGCCGTCATGGATGCAGTGTCCGCAGAAAGGCCTGACGCTCTGCAGGATCATTGGATAATGTCCAGTACATGAAGTGAAGATCCCCTGGTGCTGGATAGAGGACCCCTGGCTTGGATTGACGAAGAATGCCCTCCCTGGGTGGAAAGACCAGTGGCCATCGTATCAAGAGTCTAGTTAGTCTCAGAAACCATGGTTGGCGAGGCCAGAACGGGGCAATGAGGAGGACCCGACATGGCACCAGCTCTATCTTGGACAGGACGCGTCCAAGGCATATGCAAGAAGGCCCTACCAGTCGAACTGTAGGGCGCCTGTCGCCTATGTCCGTGGGTGAGGGAACCTGGAGCAGAACTTCAGAAGATAAGTTTTGTTGGTGGAAGTGAAGAGGTCAATATGGGGAATCTTCGTAAAGATATGGCAGACCATGTTTGGGTGAAGAATTCACCCTGTCCGTGGGACGGCACCCCGAGATAGTGAGACTGCTAGGCTGTTGTTTGTACCTGCTATGTGGACGGCCTGGAGGGTGATCTCTTGTTCATTTGTCCACATGAAGAGAAGTCACAGATGGGCACAGCATTGAGGGGAGCGAGTGTCGCCCTGGTGGTTGATGTACGTCGCTGCCGTGGAGTTGTTGCTCTGGACTCGAAAGGAACGACCCACTAGGTGTTGTCGAAAGTGTTGAAGAGCATTATACACCACTTGGATCTCTAACTTGTTGCTTTATTTGTCTTCAAAGGCAGTGTCCCAGACCCTGGAGACATGGAGTGGAAGAGCCTACCTGTAAATAGATGCTGAAGTATTCATAATAAGGAAGAAAAGTGAGCCCTGTTACATTTTAGTATGTTCGACGTGGTCATTTGTATCCTGAAGTTGGAGGACAACAGCCATATCATTACGTGCACAGGGAATAAAGATCAATCCGTATGCGCGGCAAAAATACAAAAATTGCAGGTTAAGAGCGACCACAGATTGCACACCGCTCCATAACCAAGCACTTTCAACATACACAGCAGCGCTGAAATCATTTCAATTTAATCACTGGAATAGAGATCACGCATAGATAAAACATACAATCAACAGATACTTGCCAAGTCCGCCTTCTCGTTACAATTACGCTAGGCACAGTCGGAAAGGCAGCGATGACAATCCATTAACAAAAGTAAGCACAAACAGCAGACACACCTTTGTCAGACCTCGTAACAGTCACCGTATGCAAGCTTTGGACACGCCCACTCCAGAACACGCATCCAGAAGGCAATGTGGGGTGTGGCCAGGCCAGGTGAGAGAATATATGGAATATCAGCGAATGAGGGTGGTAGAGGCATGGATACTGGGTTTTGGCGTGATCATCGGTCAGAGCTCCATGGGGGGGTGGCATCTGGAAATCGTGGTTGACTGTTACACAGCTGAATGCCTCCAATGACTCAAGGCGGCTGGCTAAGGAGGACAAGAGGCGGACTGCCGTCATCGAACCTGATGAAGAAATATCCTGCCCAAGTGTAGAACGGAATTTCTTGCATATACACTTCTTATGTGCGGGTAATCCGGTCGCAGAACACAAAGAAAGAACGTACGAGCATGGAACATCAGTAGCAGGTCTTGATAGGTCGAAAGGTGCCGAACCGCCTGAGAAGAAGGAAATACCCTGATCAGATAGCCCTAACCGGTACCCAGAAGCCGCAGTGATGACTGCAATTCTGTAGCCCAAAAGGTGGCTGGTGAAGAGTCCATATAGGTAGGCGACGCCTCTGAATCGGCCGCCCCTGAAAGCAATGGGCTGTCAGCCCGAGGCGTTATAAGTTCCCAGTCACGCTTGAGCAAACCGCTGAGAAGTTCATCTGACAGCCATAGTCCGTGGAGTGGGGAGGTCATTGTAGCTGGCCCAGGATACAACGAATACATGTCTTCCAAGGTAGATGCTAATAGTAGGGAGACCGCCAGAGGAATTCAGATCGCAGTAACTGGAGATGAAGTCATGCCAGGACCCAGCTAACGGGGGAGTAAGTTTACTCGCCCCCAATGCAATGCCAACAGACAGAGCCACTACAATCCGGGCACATGGTCTGAAGCCAAGTCCCACTTGGGGAACAGTTCTGGCTGAACAACCGAGACCACTTGGCCTCAGAGGACGTCCCTTGTGGGGTAGGAGGGACGACCAGGATGGATTTGGGTCGGGTACCATCGCCGCTAGCTGATGTGTGGAGATTTTCTTGCGGGCCAGAAAGGCAAAGGCGGGTGGATCCAAAAGGGAGCGGCGTTTCTTCATAACCTTAGATGAGGGAGAAGAGTCTGAAAGTAGTCTTGGTCTTGTGCCCCTTAACCTGCACCGGTACGGGGGAGCCAGGGGCCGGGTCGGCTGGAGGAAGGACCGGGCGGCATTCCCTGAGTGGTCGGTCATCTCCTGCGAGCAGTGCCCGAGATTTGGATCGGTGGCCTCATGACTGGAGCCCATCAGCAGGCTGGATCTGCAGATGGGATGTGGTGGACGAAAGCCTTGGCGGTGTAGCAGTCCAGAAGGGGTGTCATTGTTACAGTACTGCTCTCTCAGCCTGATCAATCCTGGTAGTGGTCATCAGAGACATAGGCATGTTGCGGTACCTCCAGAAGCGGTGGAGTGACAGAAGCGGTGGAGTGTGGCGATCCAGTTGTGGAGCCCGTTGCCCGCTTGGAGGGAATTGGCCGGCCCGACTTCCAAGCGGGTGTCACCTGGCGAACAGGAGCCATTGAAGGGCCCGGGCAGAGGGCAAGCCGTCACCCCACTGGCCCCGCTGAGCCATTTGTCAGTAGGGTCATCCGGGGTTGCAGTTGATAGTGATGCCTGGGACTGGCAGCATAGAGAAAGGAACGGCTCATTACTCTCAGACAATCATGATCACAGGCATTGTTGCGGTATATCAACTTAACCTGACCTATAGGTGTAGAGTGGGCATCAATGACCACCGGTAGTGGACCAGCACGCTCCGCCTGGTGGGTAGGTGGGTGGTAGTCGTCAGGCATTGTTACAGTACTGCTCTCTCAGCCTGATCAATCCTGGTAGTGGTCATCAGAGACATAGGCATGTTGCGGTACCTCCGCTCAACCTGATCTATGGAGGTTATAAGCCATCTAGGCATGTTGCAGTACCTCCGCTTCAGCCTGATCTTGTCCTCGTCGAGGCTGCTTATCGACGAGCGTGTTGCAGTACCTCCGCTCAACCCCAGCCTATTCAGGGTCTCCTCAACGAGGCTGCTAATCGTATTATGCAAAACCGCACCACAAAGGGAGCGGGGAAGCCCACCACGGCCAGACCCGTACTGCGTTGGGCCATTATTATCCGAATGCACGTACCACATAATGAACAAAGGGCCCTCCAACCCTGTTCAACGGCCATACCCACATCACACCTAACAGTAGGTCACATCTCAACCTGTATATGATGCACAGAAAAAAGGGACAGAAAAGAACCACAAGAAAAACACAGCATGCAAAGAACAAAATATGAGAATAAACATTCTTACCAAGAGATAAGGAATCACTCTTTATTTCGAAACAGGAATCAAGTCACTTCACAAACACGAAAGGTACGGAACTCGAGAATCGGAAAATGTCATAAAAGACACGTCCATGAACGATAGGCGCTGAGAAAAGAAGGACAAACATGGCGGCGGTACCACAGTGCATTGTGGAGGGTCAAGGGGCAGCATGCATAATGAAATCTTTTCAGTGAATTGTAATAGGCACATGGGAAATTTGCACATTAAGGCTGGACAGGGGTATGTGAACGCAGGAGACCTGTGCTTTTTTTTGGCAATTCTTTCATGTTAATTGTATTATGCGGTGCACACCATAAAGCAATGCACACAGCCCTTGCTCTGCTCGGGGTTTTCCTGTTTGGCCACATGATCATGCCTTTTTAACATTATTTTGTATTTCAAAATGTTTGATCATAAAAACATATAAAAAAAAAAAATTGCCGTATTGTTTGTTTTATCATTCCCTTACCTTTCCTTTGTTACCCTTAAAAAAAGATGGAGTGAGATTTGGCGATGCAAAAAGTGCGTTTCCAGCACTGCCACGGGAACTCATGTCCATTGTGTCCACACGGGCTGGGATTGGACAGTATGTGAGCGGCACATGAGTGCTGCAATTGGGCAGGTGGCGGCAGCTACAGCATGCACAATGCTTCTTCAATGCGGTCAAAGGCCATTAGGTTGGGACGCAATAGCAATCACGTTTGCTTGAAAGCTGGGATTCAGGTAAGCTATGGGTGCAGCAAGCACGCACATGTCCTCACGCAAAAAGACGAAGTGCACTTTGCAGTTTGACTCTTTTTCCACTCACTGTCAGTTATTTGCCAGCTGTCTTTTTTGGATCAGCCCTTTAAAAACTTCGAGTTAAGAAGATGTAGTGGTGCAAGCATTTTGAATTATGGAGGTATATTAGTATATAAAAGCCTATTCTTTTGGCAGGAATGAAGAATGTCTTTGAGATAAGCTGAATTTTGAATTTAAAGCCGAAGTTAACGATTAATCACTCATGAGTTTTCAGTGGTAAAACATGTACAAAACCTATGGGAAAAAATGCAGCTTTAATCTCATGTCATGTGACCCCTGATGATCAGTGTTCTAGCCACGGTGGGCAGCGCTGGGCGGGCCAGCCTGGCACTGAAACTTTGTGCCCGGAACGTAGGTCCGAAATAAACTCTGCCGCCCAGCACGAATTTCCCCAGATTGAATAAAAGTATTGCTAATATTGTGTATTTTGTTCACATTCCTGAATAATAGTTCACCTTTTTTGTGTTTTTAAATGTGAAGCACTGATTCACAATGTTTACAAAATGATATAATTTCCACTTTTTAGCCCAGGCCTATCATACCGTACCTGTACAGTACATGTACAGCCAACGTGCATCGCACGCCACATAATTCCGATCCTAGTTCTTCAGTGTTTGGTGTATTCACTGGTATGCACATGCAAAGGCAATGTATGCAAGTTTTCTATGCCAATCGATCGAGAGACCAGCTTACATTCAACTTGTGTCAGTCCGTTGGACACTCAACTTTTCGTCGATTTTAATATTAGTAAGGTCTAAAAACCAAATGACTGATTGACATTTCTCCAAAGCCCCCAAAATGTTGAAAAATGGGGAAAGGGAACGCGGTAAAAAATAAATTCCATGGGTCCACAGTGGCAGACTTGTTAGTGGCATTGTCATGAAGAAATAGTACACCGTGTGCGAAGTCTAACATGCCAAAGATAAACACGATGTGCTCGGCCTAATCTTGTTCGTAGTCATGTCAAAGTACAGTACTGGCGCGGGGTTTTAAATTCTTGGTTGTACCATGGTTGTAGCTGGTAATCGATCATGGCTTCGCAAAAAAAATCGAGGAATTCTTCGGAAAGGGAAAAAGACAGGAACTCGAAGAGAATGAGGATGAAAATGCCGACAGTGGAAAAAAAATGGACAAAAGAGTCCTGTAACAAATGAAGTCAGATGTGGTGAAAGTGTGAAGAACAATGAGTGGAAGAAAATAGGCTGGTTTTGTGATGAGAACATCGAGTTATGTGAAAACAGAGTACAATGTGATGGTTGTAATATATGGTATCATGTAAAATGTATGAATTTCTTCAGTATGGAACAGTTACTGGCAAATAGAGGAGTGGTGTGGATCTGTGTGAAATGTGGTGCAATTTGTTACTGTCAGTGTCTTTTGTATGATGTTGGTGTAGTGGAGGCATTTTTAACTTGGGTGATTTTTTTTATTAGTACTTACAGCCTGTATTAAGATAGGGGTGGCACCCCTTAGTTTACCCAGTTGGAGTTGCAGTGTGTGCCCCCCCCCCCTGGTGTTTATTTCATACTTAAGTCCATGTAGCATAGCTAAAGCTTCAGTAGCAGGTCAGCTGGCAGAGAGTAAACACTCATGTAACCTGGCATCCAAATCTGCCCTTGCTGTATTTAAGAATCGACCTGCAGTGGACTTGGTTGTTAAAGCTGTTTGTGTAATCGATTTGTACTTTTCTTGATACTGTGTTGGCTTTAAGGTTACAGTTTGAATATTGTTGGCTTTAAGGTTACAGTTTGAATATTGTTGGCTTTAAGGTTACAGTTTGAATATTGTTGGCTTATAGTTGTGGTTTGACTTGGCTTTGAGTTATAGTTTGAAAGTTGGTTTGCTTTTGGTTAGTTCCGTTGGTTTTGGTTTCTGGTCATGGTTTAAATTTTCCTTGGTTTGGTCCTTTTCTTTTGATTTTTGGTCTGGGTCTATAGGTCTTTTGAGTTGGTTTATGGTCATGTGAAGGTTGGTCATTATTTTGGTCCGTTGGTCTAACCGTCGAGGATTCTTTTTAGGAAGATTAATCACTGTATCTGACGCTTTCTCTTTGGAGTTATTTTTTATTTCTTGTTAATCTCTTGCCTTTTTTTGAATAAATCTTCTTTTGATTGGTTGTTCCGGAATTGAAGAAATTTTCTCTGTGTTATTTTTTTACAAAGATCTCGCGCCTGTCTTTACCCGATCCCGGATTGTTTATCTTTTTGTGCTAATCCCCAGCGAAAGATTTTTTTTGTATTTTGCAAGCGAGTTTCCCCCAGTGTCTAAAGTTTTCTTAGGTGTGTCATTTTTCCAGGCTACATTGGCATTCCAACAGATGACAGTATGTTTGAGATGAGTGTTGGGGAGACACTGAATACAGATGATTTCATGATCAGGAGCTGTATTGGAACATCTACAAGGTTGGAAAGTATCACGATTTGAAGTATCACATGGACAAGGAAGTAAGAGATGCAGAGTGAGAGATGTGTATAGGAAACAACAGATATCATCTGATAGGAAAAGGTCTGAAGTGAAATGTAAAGAAAAAAAAAGAAAATGATGGATGTAGCTAAAGAGGAAAAAGACAGTATGAGGAAGTGTGGGGTTGAAAGAACAGGAAAAAAGGATGAAATGGTTGTGCAGGGTGTCCAGGTGATTGTAGATTTGGTTTAAACTCTGGCAAACAGTGTGTTCCGAATTGTTTATGTGCTGCTTTAATGAATAAAATAAAATGATTGAAAGAGTGGTGTTGTGAAGATATGGATTCTGTATTGATTACCGGGAATGATTTGTATAACTACTTGCATCAAAGCTCCACTATCAATAATGACTATTTGTTAGTAAATGAACTGCCAAAAGAGTTGGATTTGCTGAATCATCATTTCACTATGAAATATCATGATCATGTGTGTGGGGTATTCGGAGAAGACTGCAACTTAGCTGAATTTGATATGATGCCAATGAATTGTGCATTGGAAGAGACTCTTGACAAACATGAAGCGTGTTTCATATGATTTCATGGAAATATATTTATTGTAATTGCTGAAGATGAGAGTTTTTTATTTTTTATTCTCATTCTAGAAACTTGCAAGGTTATCAGGTCAGCGAGGGAAAAAGTCTGTTGAAATGTGTTGCTACTTGGAAAGATGTTTACAGGTACAGTTGTAATTTAGCAGAATGCATGTGTTTGTCTGATAATGAACAATTGGAAATTACAGGTGTGTCTATATGGTTCAATGATGAAAATAGAGAGACTGTTGGTAGTACATGCACTGAAGACAGTAATTTAGTGTTTGGAAGAAGTGATGGCAATCAAAGAGAAGATTAAGGAAAAAGAGGCTTGACAGAAAACACATATGAGGATTGTGGTAGCGCCTGCTTGAGACTGTGTAGCAATGAACCCAATAATATGAACGATGGTCCAAAATATGGTTTTTGTGAAATGAGCATCAATACTGAAGCTGATGATAGTATTGAAATTATGGAAGCTATACAAATAGCAAGTTTTCAATTTGTGCAACTTACTTAATAGCAAGATTGCACTGTGTAGAGAATGTAGAGTTGCTCAAGGAATGTCAGGATTGTAATGAGGTGTCAGATACATGCGAAGACATGGGACGACCTGTTTTAGTGAAGAAAATCAAAGGTGATGGAAACTGTTTTTTTTCAGGGCAAACTATTTGCTTTATCTGGAAGTGATGAAAATCGTGCAATTAAGAATGGCTGTTGTGAATCACTTCTTAAGAAAAGGAGATGAGTTCAATGATTTTCTGAGACCAGGATTTCTCAATGTACGAGATTATGTTACAAGGGAAAGAATGTCAGATTTTGGAACATGGGCTACAGAGGTTGAAATCATGGCAATGGTGCACAGTTTGAAAACTGATATATACACATTTGATGATAGAAATAATTGGTGCGTTTTTTTTCTGGAAGTACCTTTGAGAGAGAGGCTATTTAATTGTATCATAGGTGTCACATCCTCGGTAACCCCCAACCCCATGGACATAACCATTGGCAGTTATTTACACTCTCACCCAAAATAAGACACCAGATACAAGATCTTCTGTTTTACGGAGACCTATCTACAAATTTTTTTGTTTTTTTTTAAATATTTACAATATTGTTGATCTGACACGATATGAAATATGCCCGCGACTTTGGGGGTTTTGAATGCAGTGGATGCACAATTTAAATTGAACTTAAAATTCTAAAGGATCCTTTCTGTCACTGCAGCGATGACTGGTTCACATTTTAGCCAGGAACTCTCGGGCTGTCTCACCGCAGAGTAGCCTTCGGGGCACCGGCCTGACTCTCTCTCGTACAGCGGTCTTGAGTTGATCCCGAGTCTTGAGTTGTTCCTTGAGTTTCTGGCCAGCCCTTGGATCGGACTGCTAGTCCAATACCCACGGTAGAACCACGTTGCTTAGACACCTGGTTCTTGGCAAATCTTGCGTCTCAAGTAGGTTTTTTTCGCTTTGCGTATCGGTCAGAGTTTACATTCACCGATACACCAGCTTTCAATCATTAAGTTCTTCAGCGCAACTGGCTGGATTCTCGCAGTTTCAAACTCAATTACAGCAAAATCATCGAGGCTGGCAAGACGTGCCCTCTCATCGGACTCTCCGACGCAAGTTCCCTTTACACCCCGAAATTTTTCAAACCCTGCCCTGGGACACCCCCAATCCTTTTGTTGTGTGACCCTGGTGACCTCATAAGAAAGGACTTACTCAAGCAAGTGTCAAGATATCTAATGGGGTTTGTCTGTTCTTCCCGTGAAACTATCTAATTTAAATAAAAATACTACATGGAAACACTGGCCAAATAAAAACAACAATTTGTTCCTGTCAACCCACACTCATGTTATCTTATATGTTTGGCTCCCATGCGTAAATAGAATAAGAGTTATTTCTCTTGAACAAATTCATCTCACTCGTGACAATAGGTATAGAATCCACTATGATGTTGTTTTGTCAGTATATGAATCAAGAAAGCAATGTGATAATGGGAAACCTAGTGTATAAAAGTAATGAAGAACAACAAAGTAGGAAAAATGGTAAATAAATAACAATTCTCAATGCAAAAGGCATAAACTAGTAAATAAGAAACTGCAACAAAGGAAGAAAAGAGAGAAAGACCGGGAAAGGTATGCATTAAAGATTTGTCATGTAAAGATGAATAGAAACAACTTAAAATATTCATGTGAGGAATCAAGAACAAAAAGTCGTGACAAAGAAAAAAAGAAAAACAGAAAGAAGAACTATCGACAACGTGCAGATAAGAAGAAAAAATTGCAGAAAAGAAAGTACAGTAATGACATGGACTTTAAAAGAAAACATTTAGAGGCTTGTAGAAGATATTATAATAATGAAGACCATAGAAAAAGTGTTTAAAGTGTAGAAAGGAAAAGTATTAAGGAAAAGTGTTGTAACAATGCTGAATACAGAGATCAGTCATTAAGCGATGAGAAAAGAAAGTATCGTAAAAGTAGTGAAAACAGAGAAAAAAATCAAACAGGGAAAAAAGTACTGTGATAACGTTGACTACAGAGAGCAGCTAATCAATAAGGGGGAAAAAGTATTGTGATAATGTTGACTACAGAGAGCAGCTAATCAGTACGGGGAAAAAGTATTGTGTTAATGTTGAATACAGAGGGAACCTAATGAAAAAGTACAAAATAAAGTATCACCAAGATTGACAAGATTGAATCAGATTGACAAGAGTACCGAACACTTGCTCTTGAAAAACATCTATAAAATCTATAGTGGAAAGTGAATTATTCAAAAATAGTTGATGACTTCATCATGACGTCATAAATTAAGCCAACAAATTTTTAACAAGGTCTTTGTTGTCTGTAACTTTGATGAACAAACATCTCAAAATTACCCAAATGGTGGCTTGAAACGTGTACAAAGTAAATGGGCTAAAGTAAATATTGAAAAATCAATATTAAATCACATAATGACGTCATCATGACATCATTTATTGACAATAATTCATGTATCAGGGTTTTTGTTGGCTGTCACTTTCATAGCGATTGAACATAACGAAGGTGTCAAAATAGTGGCTTGAAAATGTGTACAAATTCAATTGGCTGAAAATACCTACTCGGAGAGGCTGCTCCTTTAAGATGATGTCACGTGATTTGTATTCTAACTGAAAGATTTTTATGAAATGTTACCGATTATTTAGACTCTTGGGTATATTTCCAATAGAATGGAAGGGAAAATGTAGTCTGTTTCTCTTTTCTTCTGGTAGTAATTCTCGGTCAAAGTTGAGGACTACTCACTCATTAAACTCGATAACAGTGTGTCGTAGAAAAACGTGTACAAAACCTATGGAGAAACCTGCAACTTTAACCACTTCCTGCCGGGGACTCCAGGATCGGAGACGTGTGGTTTATATGGGTGGCCGGGATCTCCGAACTCGGACAAAGGAAACAGGGCCCTGTAACAAAAGACCGTACTCCGAACAAAAGACCAGGCTGCTGGGCATTACCGGCATTTTTCACTCTCAGAAGTGGTGATAATCCAGCCTTGTTTTGAAACCGCATACCAGGGTTTGGGGCATTGAGAGCGAGCGGATTACCACCGGGGACAAAGGCGCTCCACCACCGCAGGGATGAGCCACACAGTACCGCTGCACGCTAATGTGGCCCCTATTGAAAAGAGGTCAGCAGTACACTGAGCTAGGTTCATGAGCAAAAGACAGTTATACAACACCGCACAATCTGGGCTCTGTTTACAAGGCTGCTGGCGTGGCTGAAATACTCGGGCGTCAATGAAGGCCACCTGTCAACTTACAGTAGTGCCTAAAGATTACTTGGTGTGGCTATAAACAACCGTTAAATGAAATAATGAATTTTTGAAGGATTTTGAAAACGGAAAAAATGATAGTCATGCCAGCCCAGCATCATCAACATTGAAAAATGCCCCGGCACGAAGTGGTTAATCTCATGTCACGTGACCCATAATGATGTCATTTAGATGATTTTTTCCAAGGAGCCTCTCCTCATTAGGGATTTCAAGTGTACATTGAAGGAAATAAGTCAGATTGACCAGAGTGCCGAAGACAGGCTGTTGAAAAACATGTACAAAATTTATGGGGAAAGATTAAATATCCAAAAATCAACTGAAAAATCATAAATCTAGCATAATTCTTTTATCAGGATCTTTGTTGTCTGTAACTTTGATGATGATCAAACATCTCAAAATTACCCAAATGGTGGCTTGAAAACGTGTACAAAGCCAATGGCCTGAAATAAATATTGATAAATCAATACTAAATCACATGATGACGTCATCGTGACGGCATTTCTTTAGAATAATTCTTGCACAAGGGTCTTTGTTGGCTATCACTTTAGTAGTGATCAAACATCGCAAAGGTTTCAAAACAGTGGCTTGAAAACGTGTACAAATTCAATGGGAAAAAAACCTATGGGGTAAAATTAAATATTCAATAATAAATCATCTGATAATGTCTTCAGTCTGAATTTCTTCTAGAATTGTTCTTGGATGATTATCTAAAGGTTTGCCATGTTTGAAGTCAATCAGATATATGAAACTACCAAAGTTGACTAGTGGAAGAAAACGTATACAAACCATACGGAGAAAAAGTCTAAAAAAGGGAAAGAACTAGACGAACAACCACTGAGCTGTTTTGGAACTTTCTGTTTGGTAATGACGTCATCATGATGTCATAGCTTTAGGAAAATTCTTGCATGAGGGTCTTTGTTGCATGTAACTTTGCTGTTGATCAAACCTCTGATAATTGCCAAATGGTGGCTCGAAAGTGTGTACAAAGTCAATGGGCTGAAAAAAATATTGAAAAATCAATACATCACTTGATGACATCATCATGATGTCATTTCTTTTGAAGAAAGAAGGAGATTGTTCATTTTCACTTTCATAGCAATCAAACATCACAAATGTTTAAGAATAAAGGCTTGAAAATGTGTACGAAGTCAATGGACTGAAAACACCTATGCAAATAAGCTGCTCCTTTATGATGTCATGTGATTTGCTTTTAAACTGAAAGAAAATTCGGAAATATTATTTGATATTCAAACTCTTGGGTATACATGTAATCAAATGAAGACAAAGCAATTCTCAGCCAAAGTTCAGGACTACTTTCATTAAGATCGATAATATTGCGTAGTGGAAAAACGTGTACAAAACCTACGGGGAAACCTGCAGCTTTAATCTCATGTCACGTGACAAACTTTGCTTTGGGAGCCTCTCTTCATAAGGGATTTCAAGTGTACATTGAAGGAAATAATTCAGATTGACCAAAGTGCCGAGGATAGGCTGATGAAAAACATGTACAAAATCTATGGGGAAGATTAAATATGCAAAAATCAATTTAAAAATAGGTGATGACATCATCATAGCGCCATAAATTCAGCAAAATTCTTTCATCAGGGTCTTTGTTGTCTGTAACTTTGAAGTTGATCAAACCTTTCAAACTAACCCAAATGCTGGCTTGAAAACGTGTCAATGGGCTGCAATAAATATTGAAAAATCAATACTACATCACATGATGACGTCATCATGACGTCATTTCTTTAGAATAATTTTTGCATAAGGATCTTTGTTTATCACTTGGATAGCGATCAAACATTGGGAAGGTTTGAAAATTGTTGCTTGAAAATGTGGACATGGGAAAAAATTAAATTTCAAAATTCAAAAAGAAAACACGTGATGACGTCATTATCACAAATTTCTTCTAGGACCATCATTGGATGATTGTCCAAAGGTCTGCCAAGTTTGAAGTTGATCAGATTTAGTAAACTGCCAAAGCCGACAAGTGGAAGAAAACGTGTAGAAACCCTATAGGGAAAAGTCTGAAAAAGGAAAAGAAAAAAAACGAGAGGTTGTATGTCTGTTTGCAACAGAACATCAGGCTTTTTTGCTTTTTATTGAAAAAGGCCATCGTCGTGATTGCATATCTGCAAAGTTTCATCCTGCTAGGACATACACTTTTGGAGATATTAGGCTTTGAAGGGTACACCTTTTATGTCACATGACTTGTCTACTGATAACGTCATCATCCCATGAGGTCAATTTTTGTCTATCACACATCCCCTTCCAGATATCTGCTAACTTTCTACACGTTGTTCCATGTCCTTTTGGAGATACAAGGCCTAAAAGAGTGCAATTTTAATGTCACGTGACTTGTCTCCTGATGATGTCATCATCAGGCAAGGTCAATACACCAAGAAATCTGCAAGACTTTAAGCCGATCGGATATGTACTTCAGGAGATATAGGGCCTTGAAGTGTGCACCTTTAATGTCACGTGAATTGTCTCCTGATGACGTCATCATCCCATGAGGTCAATTTTTATCTATCATACATCCCCTTCCAGATATCAGCTAACTTTCAACACGCCGTTCCATGTCCTTTTGGAGATACAGGACCTTAAATAGTGCACCTTTAATGTCAAATGACTTGTCTCCCGATGACGTCATCATTAGGCAAGGTAAATATGCCTCTAAAGTGCCCCCTTTTCAAGAAATCTGCAAGATTTGAAGCCTATCAGATATGTACCTCAGGAGATATAGGGACTTGAAATGTGCACCTCTAATGTCACGTGACTTGTCTCCTGATACCGTCATGATCCCATGACATCAAAACTCCTCTAAAGCACTCCCTTGTCAAGATATCTGCAAGATTTGAACCCGATCAGACATGTACTTCAAGAGATATGGGGCCTTAAAGAGTGCACATTTAATGTCACATGACTTGTCTCCTGATGATGTCATCATCACATAAGGTAAATATACCTCTAAAGCACTCCTTTTTCAAGATATCTCCAAGATTTAAACCCGATCTGACGTGTACTACAGGAGATATGGGGCCTTAAAGAGTGCACATTTAATGTCACGTGACTTGTCCCCTGATGACGTCATTATCACGACGGCAAAATTCCTCTCAAGCACTCCCTTTTCAAGGTATGTGCAACATTTGAACCAAATTGGATATACACTTTAGGAGATACTGTACTTTAAATGGTGCACCTTAAATGTCACGTGACTCGTCTGCTGATGGCATTGCCATCACGTGAGGTCAATTTCCATTTCTGAACCTTCCCTTCCTAGCTACCTGCAAGGTTTCAAACCAATAAGACACGTACAATACAATATATAATACAAAACATTATACTTACCGCCGAAAAGGCACAGATTAGATTTTTAAACATTTGTTCTTTTGGTGCTCCATACATGCGATCTGCTCTAGGCAGCACGTGGTCAGCATTTTGTCAAGTCCTGAGTATAATGCCCTACGCACTGTGCGCAGTCTATGTTGCAGGTAGATATTGGGCGTCCACACACACAAGTGTGCATTTGCCTGCAACTGGGGACCCCCTATTGTTCCTCTTTTGTTTGTACTTCAACTTTTTTAGAAGACCACCCATATGTTTTGTACACAGTTGTCAATCGGGGACCCTCTGTCAATCGGGGACCTTACTGTCCTCTATTGTTCAGGGTCCCCAATTGAATGCAGAAACAAACTCACACACACACAAGCATATGTAAAGCATGCTAATGGGATTTTTGAGTTGGCAAATTTATATTTTAGGGGGTTTGTTGGCGGTGCTTGACGTGTGTCAAAAAGTACACCAGTTACGCACTTCATGCATCTGATGACATCATCAGCCTCAATCTTCACACACGCGTTGACAGGGTAAAGATGATCACCTTCATCAATTTTCAGGCGATTCGGACAAACTTCGCCACAGACATCTATTCAAAATTAATTTTGAGGAATTTTTAACCTGTCGCTAGTAGATTTGAAGGATACAATACCCCCTACAGACTAACACAGTTGAAAACAAGTTGATACCTATTACCATTTTTAACCAATAGACCACTTCCGGTTTCAACCGGAAGGAAGGGTCACGAGATATGACCCACACGAGATGAATTCAAGACCACATTTTATCCTGCCACTTGCTGCAAACAGAATGTTGCGGGAAGCAATGGTTAATTTTATATGGATTTTTATAAATTTACCGGATTAATTAAATATGCAATATTTGATAATAAATCACTTGATGATGTCATCATGACGTAAATATTTCAGTATTATCTTCGTTTTATAGTCAGTGCTTGCTGTAACTTTGACGATGATCAAGGTTACTAATGCACCGAAATAGTGCCTTGAAAATGTGTACAAAGTGAATGGGCTGAAACAAATACTTAAAAATCAATAATAAATCACTTGATGACGTCATGCGTCAGCATACATCTATGCAATAATGACTATGCCTATGCCAACTTTGAATGCTGTGCGACAAAGATTATTGGCAAAAGTCCTGCACATAAAAAACGTGTGCAAGTCTATGGGCTTTGGGCCCAAAAAGAAGAACCCCCCCAAAAAATCCTGAAGATTCCAAAGGCTTTTTCGCAAAAAGCCAAAAAGAAAAAAAGAAAAACATTTTAACGAAAACAAGACCTGTTCCGGCTCTTGCCAAAACAGCTAATATAAACTAGACGGAAGTGTTTGTAAACAAGTACAAACACAGATTTTTTTCGGGACTGTTTCACCAACAAAATAAGTATTGGCAATTGTGATGAAAAAACCTGGCATTAAAAAATATGAGAGACTACAAATGAACAATCTAATATTCTGGACGTGACATATACCCTGAAAAAGTTTAATTTATGATCAATTTCAACCAATGCAATTGGATGTCTACTTCTGAAGATAATCTAATATGACTAGTCATGTGATAGTATTCTCACGGTTGAGAGTTTCCTTTGTACTTTGTGGAGCTTCTCACAATTGCTTAAAAATTATAATACTTACTTAAAGATAACATATACGACTTCTTCAGCTATTGACGTCATCACGAGTGGATGTGATACCAGTTACAAGAATTGTATTTTTTAACTTTAATGTCACTTGACTTATCACCAGATGAGGTCAGAATCAAATCAAATCACTTTGGGTCTATTAACCATTCCTTTCCAGCCACACACAAAGTTTCAACCGCATGGGACATGTACTTTTCAAGGTATAGTGGTTTGAAGAGTTCCCCTTTAATGTCATGTGACTTGTCTCCTGATGACGTTATCATCACGAGGTCAAAACTCCTCTAAAGCACTCTCTTTGCAAGATATCTGCAAGATTTGAACCCAATCGGACATGTACTTCAGGAGATATAGAGCCTTAACCACTTGCTGCTGGGTGCTTTTTTAACGGTTACATGCGCTGCCGGGCAGTTTTTTAATATTTTCCTTTTTCAAAAATCTTCAAAAATTCATATATTTCTTTCTGAAAGCCTAAACCCCATAAAATGGGTGTCCCGTGGCGAGTCTAGCCCTCACAAGTAACTTCCATTAACCCTTCGGTTTTGCAGCCACACAGCCCGCTCTGTTTAGAGCCCCCATTGTGTGTGTTACATAAGGGCTCGTTTGTTCCGGGCCTTGGCCCAGTGTGTTGCTATGCTGCTGTGTTCCTATGTGGAGCGATTGATGGTCAAGACCTCAGCGTGCAATATGCAGTGAGTGAATAGGAAGCTTTGCCCACATGCACTGAGCTTTGTCAACTGTTCAATGAGTACGGGCAATGACGGACAAATGAATCATGCTGTAAAAAATGGGGTCTAAAAGTGTGGCTTTTTCGTGGTGCTGCTGCATGTAACTTTCCCTATTTTTTTAAGCTATTGGGTTTTTTTTTCTGTTATGAATTTTCCCATCTACCAAACTTATATCCCCCCCAACCACTCTCATATTTTATCTCCCAACTTGTTCATTTTCCCTCCCATAGTGTAAGATATTTCCCTTCCCAAACTTTATTTCCCCAACAATTTCAAGAAAAATTTAGAAACCAATAAAATCAAATACACATAGAAATACACACACAGACAAATATTTGGAGATAACTTTTTTTCTTTCATTTTCTTCTTGTCATTTCTCTTGTATTTTCTTTTCATTTCTTATTGAAATAGTTGAATTCATAAAAGTAGTAAAATAAATTTCCACTCTTTTCAATCAAATAAAAAGCAAAACTCATAAAAAAGGCAAGAATGAGCAAACTCCTAACACTAATGCAAGGAATAAAAAGGATGAAAAAACAACATCCTCAAAGCAGTACTTTCCAGAATCATTGTCTTTTTTGTCATTTTTTTCAAAGGTTGAAAACATGACCACCTAGTAAAACCATTACAAGGAAATGTGCCACTTTTTCAAGAGATGAAAATACAACATCCTCAAAGCAATACTTTCCAGAAACTTTGTCTTTTTGTCATTTTTTTCAAAGGTTGAAACTATGACAACTCCTAAAACCACCAGTAAATGACATATTGTTTTACACTAGATAAGTGGGGCATCAAGTCAAAACACACATGAAAAATACAAAATATAATGTCAATGAAAATGTCCATGAAAGTAAATGTTTAAAGTGTCAATTAGTGGACGGTATGGTACTCCTTGAAGCAGGGGGCGACGCAGAGGGGCTGGTGGCACGTGTCGCACTCGAAGTGTGTCTTCTTTCGCAGACCACGGGAAGCGCAGAGGACACACCGCCAGTAGCGGAAGTCGCCATAGCTGGTCTTCTCAAAGTCCACGGGGTCGGCCGACAAAGCGGGAGTTGGTGACTGGTGGAGTATTGTGCTGAGGGTGGTACTCGGGCAAGAGCTCGTCGATCAGCAGCTCACAGACAAGACTCAAGCGGTAGTCAAGGAAGGACCAACGGCCAGGTACACGGCGTAGCTGTTCACCAGCATCAAGTCGAGCAGGTAGAAGAGCTTCTTGTACCACTTGAGGGACTTACGAGTAGCTCGATGATTTGCTGCTAGTTGGTCGCTCTTGTCAACTCCCCCCATCAGGGCGTATTCGATGACACAGGTCGGTTTCTGCTTTTCCTGCCCTGTCCTGCCTTGCTTGCCAGTGCCATGGATGTCTGCCATATGCATGGAGGAGAGCATACGGATGTTGCGCTTGTCTCGCCACACCATGGCCAGGAGAGAACCGCTGACACCCAGGTCGGCCGACCGGAATGCTGTTTCGCCCCGCTTCAGCTTGACGGACTGCAGGTCTTTCGGCATCCCTCTTCTGTTTGCCATGACGGTGCCGACGACATTGAACTTCTGGTTGTGAAGTCGTCGAAACAAATCGGGACTGCTGAAGGCCTGGTCGAGGGCAAGGTTGTAGCCCTTGCCACTTAGGTCATTCACCAGGTCCATCACCACTTGTGTAGTTGCTGGGAGTTTTCCTTTGTTTACTTAGTTTACTTTGGCCGGTGTAGATTTTGAAGTTGTAGCAGTACCCGGCGGCACTCCCGGTGCTCTGGCACAATTTGTACATCTTGATACCGAAGTGGGCCCTCTTTCTGGGGTTGTAGGTAGCGAAGCAGAGACGCCCGTAAAACTTCAGCAGGGAGTCGTCGACAGAAATGTCCCGTTGAGGAACATAGACAGTGGCAAACTTCTGAGCAAGATGGTCGACGACTGGGCGCACTTTGAAGAGGCGGTCGGTGCAGTCATCTGGCATGGCGGTGTTATCATTGAAGTGCAGGGACTGCAGGATGGCCAGGCAGCTTTCAGCAGCTCGTACATTTATTCCAGGCTTTTATAAGTTCGGTCACCCCGGCTATAAAATAAAGTCCCAATTCTCCGGCCCCAGCAACCCATTATTGCCTCGGACCAATTTATTTACCGCCAATGATGGCTCAAACTTTTTAACTGACAGCCCCATACTTTTTAAGAAACGCCTAGCAACTTTTTTTTTATAGTAAAGTTCCGATTTCGGAGTCCCCGGCCACGAATATAAGACTCCCCCTTATTTGTATAATTATAAATATGTATTGCCACTCTAAAAAAACATAATTCTTAGATAATATCTAACGTAACAATAATTGACTTGCACATCTCAGATTTTCCTTGTACAAAATGAAGAAAGAGAGTGCAGGACCACTGTCCATGACATCTGTTGCACTATGCTGGACATTTTGGCGCAAAAACTGAATTTTCCTTTTTGTAACTGTGACTAGAAAGTTGTACTCTATGATAAACCCTCCGAAACCACTCTTCCCTTCAATTGGCCATGTGAGAACTGTAAGTTAAGGGTCTGGTGTTGTCTGAACTGACGCCACGCAGAATCTGCAAGATCCAGGCCGTCTATTTTTTTGCTCTCGTGAATGACAGGAAGCGTGTTTGGTTGCAATTCGGGTCGTCAAGTTAACATTGTTTTTTCTCTGCTGCACCGAGTCTCCGTCCACCAAGCCTACCTCTATTCGGGGCGTGTCATCTTGGCAGGCCGGCCATGATTCACTGATTTTCAGTGCGTGTCAGGCATTTTGCCTGTTCTGCTCTGGTGAGTCCCGTTGAGTAGGCACGCAGAATTAGGTGCCAAGTGACCTGGTTTCGTATTGTTTGCTCTCCTTATCCTGTGTGTATATAACATTCCTTTTCCTTTTGTTATCACCGAAGTGTTACCATCTCTGGTGTGCTCAGGCTAGCAGTGTGTAGCCTGTGTATTTGTATAGCATTACTTGCGAAAGTGTCGCCATTACTATTCCTAATTAGCATTTGGTAGTAGTCGTTTCACTAGGCTAGCAGTTGTAGCCCATATTTACCTGTTACTTTTAGTGTTGGATTTTGGCTTTTTTTGTTTTGTCTGTCAGCAGTTGTGACAGACGCCCTTTATTTATCCAAGGAATTCCTTTTGTTCTTCTTCGTTGATTTCAACGACAGTATATCATTATGGTTGATGTTTCCCATAAAGATTAGGTTACTGAGGTACAGTTTCTGGAGCCAACAACCCCCAGATCTTTGTTTCAGAAGCTCTCTGGAGTTGGCATTACGGCTGCAGACCACCTGGCAGCCGTCCAACCATTGCCTGGTAACAAATTTGATATTGTATTTAAGTCGGAGGCCCTGTGCAGACAGATGCACCCTCAAGTGAGCAGTATAGATGGGTGCATGGTCACCCGATTTAACGATATTGTCATTATCACGATACATTATATTAGCATGTGTATTCATGACAGCATTGTTCGCAGTATTTTGAGTGAGTTTGGAGAGGTGATTGCCGGTCGATTTATGACTTACGGGGACAACCCCACAGTGTTCAATGGTACAAGGCAGTATAAAATGAAATTGTCCATGCCTATTCCTACGGTTCTTCGTATCGGGGACCGAAATGCATGGGTCTCGTATCCAGGTCAAATTTGCAGGTGTGCCCGTTGTGGAGAACAGGGACACTATGCCAGAGACTGTACTAACACTAAATGTTTTAAATGTCTTCAGATTGGCCACGTTGCGGGTGACTGCCCTAATCAAGTCATTTGCACAATTTGCAGGATGGAGGGCCATAGTTTCCACTATTGCCCTAAATCTTTTGCTAAAGCAGTACAACCAGACAGAGCTTGGAGTTCGGTTTCAAGCAACCCCTCCACTTCATCAGGTGATCAGGTAGCCATTGCTCCTGATGCCAGCTCGAAAGAGAAAGGGTTAAAGGAATTGCCAGCTGGGAAGTGTCTCAAATGTAAACAGAGTGCTGGTCCTTTTCATCCTAGTATCTGTTGTTTTTCTTGTAAACTGCCTCTTTCCTTTTCCAAGCCTTTTTCCATTCTAGAGTGTGCAGCATGCAAGGGTGTTAACGGTCAGCCATCGCTGGTGTGCCATCGGGATAGTTGCAAGTCTGTTCAGGCACCTGAATCTAATGACAGTTTTCGGGTGGTGAGGAGAAGAAAGAGAGCTGCAAAAAGATCTAGTTCTCCCCCCGTCCAGTCATCTACTAAGAAGGCAATGCCGATGCCCTCGTCGACTGGAGGCGGTGGAGAGATAGCTCCCACTGCAGCGGATATTTTTGGTTCCGATTTAGATAGTGTCTCCTCTATGGATTCTTGTCCCGCGAGAGACCCGGTAAGGACTCATTCTTCTTCTTGCACTTCTGCTTCTGACCTTTCTTCTTCCGAGAATTCAGGAGATGAGTCTACTTTCGACAGGGATTCCACCTCTGATGATGAAGCGGCCGGTATAGATTCCAGGGTCCAAAAGAAAGTTCGGCAGCACTTGATGGCTCTGGACCTTCCCGGTTTTTCCGAACCGGTAAGATGTCGGGCTGTTCAGTGCCCTTTCACTACGTCTGCGTGGTCGGGTCTTTCCCGGCATGTAAGTAATATCCATAAAGACGAGTCCCTTTCACAGATTAGATGTCCATGGTGTAATTTCATCGCTTACTACCCAGACAGGTGGTGCCGTCATATCGGCAGAAAACACTTTTCCCTTGCTCTCTGGGAAAAACTGACTTCTTTTTGGAGTTCTTGTAATTTTTCTTGATCCTCCTAAAACCTTTCTTTCCTTATGGCATTTCTCCAGGGTTATTTCCTTTTTCATTTCATGATTTCATTTCTTACTCTCAATGTTAATGGTATGTTGGACTGTAACAAACGTCAGCATGTTTTTAATCTTTGCCATAATTATGATATTTGTTTTTTGCAGGAATGCCACATCTTTCTCCCTTCGCAATTGGAGTTGTGGAAAGGGGAAATTTTGGCCAGTTTTGGCTCTTCCTTTTCCTGTGGTTCAATTCTTCTTTTTAAACCTCATAACAGTTTTCAATTTCTCATTTTCAGACAGATTCGCAAGGTAGAATTGTCTGCTGTTCTCTCGATGGCCCAGGTTGGTGTGCTAAACTCATCGGCGTATACGCGCCGAACAACCCTCTCCATAGGAGGAATTTTTTTCTTAACTTTTCTCACTGGTAGTGGACCTTTTATTTTAGCAGGTGATTTCAACTGTGTCTTAAATTCTTCTCTAGACAGGATAGGAACCTCAACGCTCTCCTGCGACATTGGTTCCCAAGAACTCCAACATTTATGTGACGACATGTCACTTATTGATCCTTGGCGAGTCTCTCACCCTAATCTTCATGAGTACACCTGGAGAAATGCCTCTAATTCTTTTTGCAGTAGGTTGGACCGTTTTTATATTTCTAATTGTCTTTCTTGTTCTTCTGCTGTTCATTTGCCTGTTTTCTTTTCTGACCATGACATGACGGTGCGGTCCTTAATTTAAGGCCCGCATCTGTTCCTGAAAGAGGCAGAGGTTTCTGGAAATGTAATACTTCCACTCTTTCCGCTCCCATTTTTCAATCTGATTTTAAATCCGCTTATGTAGGACGGAGGACTTTAAAGGATGGCTTCGATAACCTTCTCGAATGGTGGGAGGATGTGAAACTTCGTTCTAAGAAATTGATTATTTCTCACTCTTGTCGTCTCTCCAAAATTCAGGATAGGAAAAAACAAAACCTTTTGTCTTCCCTAGACCATATCACTTCGCAATCTCCTTATTGATTATCATGCTATTAAACAGCAGCTCTCTGAGCTCGAAGACTTCCTTGCAGAAGGTGCAAAAGTGCGTGCCCGGGTTCAACATTTAAACAACGGGGAGCATCCATCTAGTCTTTTTTTTAGATCTGAATATAATCATAAAAAAACTTCCTCCATTTCTGCAGTGCAACGGCCAGATGGAACTATTGCTTCTTCGCCCCAGGAAATTCTGGGTGTTTATAAAAACTTTTACGCGTCTCTCTTTTCTTCAGATAGCACTGTTGATAGTTTTCAATCCTTTTTTATCAACCAGATTTCTAGTTTTCTTTCTGAGGGGAGTGCAGAAAGTCTTGAAGAGACTCTTTCTCTTCCTGAACTGGATTCTGCTCTTCACGGTATGCAGAATGGTAAGTCCTCTGGCAGCGACGGTCTGCCTAAGGAATTTTATCACACTTTTTGGGACCTTCTTGGTCCTGACCTTCTTGGTGTTTTTAACTGTGCTTTTAATTTACAGGTTTTATCCGACTCGCAAAGGTCTGGAATTATCACTCTCTTGGATAAGTCAGGTGATGGCACCTTACCTCAGAATAAAAGGCCCATTTCTTTGCTGAATGTTGATTATAAACTGCTCGCGAAAGCATTATGTAATTGTCTTTCTTCTGTGTTGCCTTCTATTATTAGTCCTTTCCAAACTTGTGGTGTTAAAGGTAGATCCATTCATGATAATGCATGCCTTCTTCGTGACCTTGTTTTTTATGCCGAGGAGAGACATTTAAATTCACTTTTTATCTCTCTCGATCAACAGAAGGCTTTTGATCGTGTTGATTGGAATTTTCTTTTCAGAGTTTTTGTAAAATTTGGATTTGGGCCTAATTATGTCAAATGGCTCTGCATTTTATATAAAGACATTTCTAGTCAAGTTCTGGTCAATGGCTTTCTTTCTGATCCTTTTCCTCTACAGAAAGATGTCCGGCAGGGATATCCGTTGTCGCCCCTCCTTTAAGTCATTTTCATTGAGCCCTTTGCGGCGGCTGTTCGCAATGATGAAGACATTCAAGGAATCTTCATCCCCGGTAGCAATAACATCCAGTGTAAAATTGTGCAGTATGTAGATGATACTACTTGTATTGTACATAATGCTACTTCGGTTATTAAACTTTTTAACATTATTGGTAGTTTTCAAGGTGCTAGTGGTTCTAGACTTAAAGTCAATAAATCCAAAGGCTTTGTTTTAGGTGATTTTAATGAACGATTGTGCGACCTTTGTCCTATATTGTGGACAAGGGAGCCAATCAACATCAACGGTTTCTGGATAGGCAAAGGCAACATGTCCACGAGAAACTGGGAGAACCGGTTAAATAAACTCCGCCCCTGTGTTGAGAGTTGGAAGCGTCGTTCCCTCTCTCTTTTCGGCAAAGTTTCAGTTATCAATACTGTCTTCCTTTCTCGCCTTTTCTATGTTTCTCCTGTTTATCCTCTGCCGGTCTCCATTGAAAAGAAAATTAACAAGATCATTTTTCCATTTTTGTGGTCAGGTAAAACAGAACTGGTTCGCCGAGCCACTGTCTGCCAGCCAACAGAACGCGGTGGCCTTGGTGTCACCAGCGTGAGGTTGAAATTGGACGCCATTTATTTTCTTCAAACGCCTGTGTTCCTTTTTTCGTGCTAACACCACACCTTGGGTTTTTTCGCGCTTTCTGGTGTTCTCTTTCCCTCCGTGGCATTTTTCCACCTGTGTTTTCTTCACATCTTCGTCCTCATTCCTTTTCTGTTCCACCTTTCTGTTCTACCTTATGTTCTGTAATCCGTTCTTTACCTAATCTACGTTCAATCAACTGGAACAGCGTTACGGTACACAATGTGTATAATCTTCTAGTTAATCAAATTCCAGCTATTCTGCCTCGCTCAGATGTTTTCTTTTCTGTTCCGCAGTTTTCCCTTTTAGTAAATAGCCACCTCGACCACTCCCTGGAGATTTCAATTGGTGAATTCCATGGAAGGCTGTCAAAACAGCTCAGCGACTGTCCTTGTGGGGCATCGGCCATGGCAAATGTCCAAGACTCAATTGCAGCTGCACTGAATCACTTCTTCACTTGCTGTGGACCTGTTCTTTTGTTTCTTTGTTGTGGGACTGGGCTACCTATGTAGGAGTTTGTGTTTTCGGTCCCACTTTTACTATTTATCCTTCACTCATTTTCATTGCAGATGGTCTTAACCCTATGGATATCAACCACAGGTTTATTTGGTTTGTTATTTTGACATTAAAATGGCATATTTGGAAATCTCGTTGTCAAGCTATGTACGACGGTACTCATGTTGACCTGGTTTCCGTTCTACGTATTTCAAGGCGTTTTTTAAAACAGCGTGTTGAGGCGGATTTTTGCAGACTAGATAGAGATCTGTTTTTTAGACGATGGAGTAAGTCGGGCAATATCATTCCTGTCCGCAACAACCGGGTTTTAGTGAACTTGTAGTGGATTTCTATTTTAGGGGCCTTTTGCCCCTTTGTCGTAGTTTTTGGTGCTAAGTCCGTCAGGGTCAAAATTGTTCGCTTTTTCCCCTCGGGTTAAGGATTTAGGGGCCTGTCCTCTGGAAAGGTCGAAACATCACCGATGCTGTGGGGTCCTTTAGGGAATCCCTGCAGCGGGACAGGCCTAACCCCATACTGCGGTTTGGGGGACAGACTTAGTGCTTTTCTTTATTATTTTTTTTTGCTCTGAGTATATGTGACTTGCTTTTCTCTGTCGATTTTCATCTAGGAGGCTTTGCTGTCTTTTAATTCTATTTTTTTGAGGCTCTTGTTGCCATTTGTGGGATTTTAGATAGTTTTTTGTCGTTTTGTGACTGGTTTTAGTGTAGGTTCCAAAGTCAGGCAGGGGGAGTCGTACTCCCACGAAAACTGTGGTCTGGCGTGGCCAGCCTAACTGGGGACTTCTTGTCCCAAAATAAAAAAAACGGTCTGGTGTTGTCATTGACTTCATCACCCGTTGTGTTTCGGGTTCACGACTTAATACGTCCCCACGTAGATCAGGTGTCAGCCATATTTTTTTAAGCAAACAAAGAGTAGAATCCATGCAAAATTAACAACATTTGAAATTTCCATAATGTCGTTATGAAAAAAAGCGATATATCACTATTGGACAAAATACGATGTCAACGGTGACTTACATCAGTATATGATATGAATATTTTACCCAACCGAATTTAACGGAATATTCAAAATTTAATAATAAATCACTTGATGACGCCATCATGACGTAACTATTAACGTATTATCTTCGACTTACGGGGTATACTTGGTGTAACTTTGATGACAATCAAATATTGCTAAGTTACCAAAATAGTGCCTGGAAAACGTGTACAAAATCAATGGGCTGAAATAAATATTGAAAATCAATAATAAATCACTTGATGACGTCATCATGAGGTAAATATTTACGTATTATCTTCACTTTATGGTGAGTGCTTGGTGTAACTTTGATAACAATCAAATATTGCTGAGTTTTCAAAATAGTGCCTCGAAAACGTGTACAAAGTCAATGGGCTGAAATAAATATTAAAAATCAATAATAAATCACTTGATGATGTCATCATGACGTCATTGTTCTAGGCACATCTTTTAACTAAGGTCCTTCAGTGATGTAAGTTTGATGAAGATCCGAAGTTGCAAACGGACCAAAGTCAATGGTGGAAGAAACGTGCACAAAGTAAATGGACTTTTGGTCAGAAGAGGAAGAAAAAACAAAACAAAAAGAAAAATTGTGAAAAAGCCCCAAAAAAGAAAAAAAAAATTTTACGAAAACACAAGCTGTTTCGGCAGCTTGCCGAAGCAGCTTAAAAAAAGAAAAACAAAAGCTGTTCCGGCTCTTGCCAAAACAACTTAAAAGAAAAAAAAATAAACGAAAATTTTAACAAAAACAAAAGCTGTTCCGACTCTTGCAGAAACAGCTAAAACAAAAAAATAACGGTGTTTAAGAATTTTTTGTTTGTTACCTTTATCTTTTTGGAAAACAGATCAAACTATCTGTAAGGGAAAATGTGTTTGAAATTCTCACAGCGATTCCCAGGCAAAGCACTGGTAAAACACAACAAAAGTGTGAAGTGAAAAATGTGTACGAACCCTATAAATCAAACTGAAACTTTAACCTCTTGTCACGTGGCTCCTGATGATGTCACCATGAAGATTTCATTTTGACAGCCCAAGGGTTGTTGGACTACCTATGCTTTCAATACAAAGTTACTCAGATGTATGAGTGCGCCAGTCTTTGATGTTAGAAGAAACGTGCACAAAACCTATGGAGAAAAACTGTAGCTTTAAAGTAATGTCACATGATTTGTGTTAATATTGAAAACAAATTCTGAAATATTATTTGATATTTGGACTTTTGGGTATATTTGTTATTGAACAATGATGGGAAAAATCACGATTTTTCTTTCATTCCCATAGTAATTCTCAGCAGAAGTTCAGGACTACCCTCATTAAGATCAATAATATTGCATAGTAAAAAAACATGTACAAAACCTATGGGGAAAACTGCAGCTTTAATCTCATGTCACGTGACCCCTGATGATGAAATTTTGACGATTTTTCTTTGGGATCCTCTCTTCATGAGGGACTTCAAGTGTACATTGAAGGAAATAATTCAGATTGACCAAAGTGCCGAGGACAGGCTGATGAAAAACGTATACAAAACCTATGGGGGAAGATTAAATATCCAAAAATCAATTGCAGGCTTGAAAACGTATACAAAGTCAATGGGCTGAAATAAATATTGAAAAATCAATACATCACTTGATGACGTCATCATGACGTCATTTACTTAAAATAATTCTTGTACTGGGTCTTTGTTGGCTATCACTTTGATAACGATCAAACACAACAAAGGTTTCAAAATTGTGCCTTGAAAATGTGTACAAAGTATATGGGCTAAAATAAATATTGAGAATTCAACACTAAATCACATGATGACATCATCATGACATCATTTCTGTAGAATAATTCTTGCATAAGGGTCTTTGTTGGCTATCACTTTGATAGCGATCAAACATTGCAAAGGTTGAAAATAGTGCCTTGAAATCGTGTACAAAGTCAATGGAAAAAAAATTAAATATTCAAAATTCAAAAAGAAATCCTGTGATGATGTCATCATCACAAATTTCTTCTAGGACCATCCTTGGATGATTGTGCAAAGGTCTGCCAAGTTTGAAGTTCATCAGATTTAGTAAACTGCCAAAGTTGACAAGTGGAGGAAAACGTGTAGAAACCCTATGAGGAAAAGTCTGAAAAAGGAAAAGAATAAAAAACTAAAGAGAAGTGTTTGTAAACAAGTACAAACACAGAGCTGTTTCGGGACTGTTTTACCAACAAAATAAGTATTAGCAAATGTGACGAAAAAAACTAGCATTAAGAAACTATGAGAGAGTAAAAATGACAAAATCAAGACTACATTTTATCCTGGCACTTGCTGCAAACAGAATGTTGCGGAGGGCACGGTTGATTTCATATGGGTTTGTATACATTTAAAGGAATATTTATGTATTCCAAATTTAACAATACATCACGTGATGACGTCATCATGACGTAAATATTTTAGAATTATCTTCGATGTATAGTTAGTGCTTGCTGTAAGTTTGACGATAATCAACAATTACTAAGGTACGAAAATAGTTCCTAAAAAACGAGTACAATGTCAAGAGGCTGAAATTAATATTGAAAAATTAATAATAAATCACATGATGACATCATCAAGACGTCATACATTTGGAAGTGTCTTTGCATAAGGGTCTTTGTTGGCTGTAACTTTGATGTTGATCAAAGCTCTCAAACGAACCCAAATGCTGGCTTGAAAACGTGTACAAAGTCAAGGGGCTGAAATAAATATTGAAAAAACAAGAGTAAATCATATGATGACGTCATCATGACGTCATTTATTTAGAATAATATCTGTATCAAGGTCTTTGTTGGCTGTCATTTTGAAAACGATCAAATACATCCGAAAGGGTTCAAAATTGTGCCTTGAAACGTGTACAAAGTTAATGGGCAAAAAACCTCATTTGGAGAAACACTGCTCCTTTAATTTCGTGTCACGTGATTTGCGCTTAAACTGAACAATTTTTATGAAATATTACTTCATATTCGGACTCTTAGGCATATTTCAAATAAAATAACAGATAGTAAAGTACCCGATTTCTCCTTCATTCTGATAGTAATCTTGCGCCGAAGTTAAAGACTACTGTAGAAAAACGTGTACAAAACCTAAGGGGAAAAATTAAATATTCAAAAATGAATATAAAATAAGGTGGTGAAGTCATCATGACGTCATCCCTTTGCAATAAATCTTGCATCGGGGTCTTTGTTGGCTATCACTTTGGGAACGATCAAACACTGCAAAGGTACCAAAATTGTGGCTCAAAAACATGTACAAAGTCAATAGGCTAGAAACACGTGTGCAGGAAACTGCTCCTTTACTTTCATGTCACGTGATTTTGTCTAAACTGGGAAAAACTTATGACATATCATTTTATATTTGCACACTTGGGTATATTTGGGATCGAACGGATGGAAAATTTAGTCTGATTTCTTCTTCATTCTGGTAGTAATTCTCGGTTGAAGTTGAGGACTGCCCACGCATTATGCGGGACAATGTGTGTACAAACCCTATGTTGTGCAACAACGCCATCCATGGTTCAATATGGGACAGTTTGTTGAAAATTGAAAGCCCAGGCAGGTGTCACCGTAATTCTGCAATAGCGCCCTCATAGCCTGATGTAGGACAGTCCGAAAACTGTGTGCAATCTGTGTACAAAGTCTATGGGAAAAATTTATTCTTAAAAAATCAATAATAAATAAAACTACTTAAGCTATCACTGTGAATTTCTTCTAGGACCGTCCTTGGATGATGGCTCAAAGGTCTGTCAAGTTTGAAGTCGATCAGATTTAGTAAACTGCCAAAGTCGACTGGTGGAAGGAATTGAGTTGAAGAAGAAAAAAAAAATAATCAGACAAACAATAACTGCCGAAACAGCTAAAAAATTAGAAAAACAATACTAATTTGGCAAAGTTGCAGAAACAGCTAAAAAAATCTAGATAGAAGTGTTTGTAAACAAGTACAAACACAGAACTGTTTCGGGACTGTTTCACCAACAAAATAAGTATTGGCAATTGTGATGAAAAAAAAACTGAAACTACGTCCCCACACAGATCATCAGGTGTCTTGCCCCTTTTTTAATCAACGGAAAAGTAGAATCCAGACAAAATTAATAACATATGACATTTCGATAATGTCCGTTATGAACAAACCAATTGTTTATGACGTCTTCACTAAATGAGATCAATATTTGCCTAAAACACTTCCTCTCCAAGATATAAGCAGGGTTTCAACCCAGCACTAACACCGACAGGTTCATTCTGTTGAAAAAAAATTAATGGCTTTTACCACTTGTAAACAACAAGCCTACTTCCAGTTTAAACCGAAAGGAAGGGTCATGTTATTTGACGTACACGAGACGAATTCAAGACCACATTTTATCCTGGCCCTTGCTGCAAACAGAATGTTGCGGGGGGCCATGATTGATTTTATCTGGATTTTTATATATTTAACGGAATATTAAAATATTAAAATTTAATAATAAATCATGTGATAATGTCATCATGACGTAAATATTTTAGAATTATCTTCATTGTATAGTTAGTGCTTGCTGAAAATTTGGTGATGATTAACGATTACTAAGGTACGAATATAGTGCCTCGAAAACGTGTACAAACTCAATGAAATGAAATACACATTGAAAAATCAATAATAAATCACATAATGACGTCATCAAGACGTCATACATTTGGACGTATCTTTGCAACAGGGTCTTTGTTGGCTGTAACTTTGAAGTTGATCAAAGCTCTCAACCTAACCCAAATGCTGGCTTGAAAACGTGCACAATTCAATGGGCTGAAATAAATATTGAAAAATCAAAAGTAAATCACATGATGACGCCATCATGACTCATTTACTTATGATAATTTTTGTATCACAGTCTTTGTTGGCTGTCACTTTGCCAACCATAAAACATCGGAAAGGTTTCAAAATTGTACCTTGAAAACGTGTACAAAGCCAATGGGCAAAAAAACTCATTTGCGGAAACGTTGCTCCTTTGAGTTCATGTCACGTGATTTGCGCTTAAACTGAACACTTTTTACGAAATATTACTTCATATTGGGACTCTTAGGCATATTTCAGATAAAATAACACGTGTAAAGCACCCGATTTCTCTTTCATTCTTATAGTAATCTTGTGCCAAAGTTAAAGACTACTTGTTCATTTGTGTTAAGTAGAAAAACGTGTACAAAACCTATGAGGAAAAATTAAATATTCAAAAATGAATACAAAATAAGGTGATTATGCCATCATGATGTCATCCCTTTGCAATAAATCTTGCCCCAGGGTCTTTGTTGGCTATCACTTTGGGAACGATCAAACATTGCAAAGTTACCACAATTGTGGCTCAAATACGTGTACAAAGTCAATTGGCTAGAAACATGTGTGCAAGAAAACTGCTCCTTTCTTTTCATGTCATGTGATTTTTGTCTAAACTGGAAAAACCTTATGAAATGTTATAAAAGATATGAATTGGTATGATTTCTCTTTCATTCTGCCAGTAATTCTCAGTCGAAGTTGAGGACTGCTTACACATTATGCTGGACAATGTGTGTACAAACACATTAATTCAGTTTAGGTTAATTTAGATGTATATTCTTATGGTTACGCATAACATTTATTTTTTTTAGCCCTTATCTTTGTGCATTTATTTTAAAATTCACATTTAGCCACTTTACTTTCGGTTAAACCTCAGTTTTCCATCTTTGTCTATTATTAAACATTTTAAAAACAACTTGAGCAATCACAATTCATGTACAATTTTGCAAAACAGATTGTTTAGAAACTTACGTATGATACTTCGCAGATGAATGACATGATATTCCAAATGTATGTATTTTCCAAACAAAAGAATTTTCTTTGGTGACTGAGAAATTTCGAAGAGTAAGCATGTCCTTCCAAGGTTGTAAACGTAATCTTCATTTGAAGACAGTAAAGTGTAGTTCTCAAATCAGTCACTCGAGAAACTTACTTGTTGGTGGGGTAAAAGGTCCCCAGTTCTGTACAGTCATATCGATGCCTTTGCTAACTTAAATGTAGCATATTTCCGCAACAAACGTATAGATATAAATCATTTGGACCGTACGACAGTGAGTGTACCATGTCATACACTGATGGTGTCGACTGCAAGTCTATGTGTTACTTTGTGTAAAGCATGTACTGTGCCTGTGAATGAAAAATAGTTGTGCACCCAGCCAAATGTGTTAGCAGCACTATCAACGTGTTGGAAAGATGACTCTGTTACAGAATGCATCTGCAAAGGGGCATTAATAGAGACAATGGAGGAACATTTCTGAGATCTATAACAGCAACACTGCTTGGTTCTCATTGTGGACCTCTTAATGGACTTAGAATGGGAAGAACCGATTAGAAAAAGAGGAGTACACAAACACTGTATAATCAGAACATCAAGCTTGACAAATGTTACTCCAATAACTGGGGTTGAGGTGTGAGATACCAGCAAAAAGGGAGTCTATCAAGGGCTGTGTGTTGCAAGTATCACTCCAACTTAACCACCTGAAAGGCATCAAAACATCAATAAAAGAACTCAAAGGGAGAACCCAATAACAGTTGAAGATATATGAAAAAATACATGTAAAGAATACAATGGTAAAGATTGATAAAGAGCAGATCACAGAAATGAGAAATGGGATAACTTGAGGAGAAATCCAATGAGAAAAGAGGGCGTGTCGGTGGTTGGGCTGCAAGGTACAACATTTGCAACCCATCCACTGTAAATGTTGGCAAATGGTTTGAGATAATCACATGTTGTAATGTTCAAGGTGTAAGACCAATGCAGTGGAATAAAGAAATATTTAGCTCTCCTTGACAAGAGTAATGTAAACATGTTTCACTTGAACAAAAACTGGCCAAAATGAAAATGTATTTGAAAAAGGCTAGCCTGTCTGTCATGGCTGGCTGGCAAGACATTTGGGACGAGTTGTGGGGACAAACATTCATCCCCATAATGACTCTATACCACAATAACTATCACTGAATAAGTGAGTAGTCCCTAAGACTACAGTAAAAGTACATTATACATGTACATGAACATGTATGGTACCTGTATGTGTACACATACTGTACACACATTTCTCTAACTTTAACCACAATGACCTCCGGACCCAAAAATGGTACATTCCAGACCCCCCAAGACCAACTTCCAGGACATTTAAAGTTTCTAGTTAATTTTTTCATGCCTAATCCTAACGTTACTCAAGTTTACATCTACATGCACACCCAGGATGACAAGGCAGAGACAGCATTCCTCTGTTGACTACTTGCGAAGCATAGAAAGATCTCATGATTAGTGATCAAGTCACTGGCTAAAAACCTTCCTTCCCCATTTGGTGGTCCCAAATGATAACAGCTTAAAAATACTCTACCTACAAAACTTACTCAGTGACTGATGTGTTATTTTTCTTGGCTGCAAAATGAAGGGGTGTCCAATGGTTGAGACTACAACATGTATTTGGATCTGCACCCAGGATACATATCAGAGCCTGCAAATAGACCAAAAAGTACGCGAAGGACTTAACCAGAGAGGATTAAATTGAAGTAATACATTTACATAGTTTGAAATGGGATTCATAAATAAATCAAATATTGCTTGGGTTGTTTGAAACAGCTGGGTTTAAATCCTTTTCCTGTTTCGTATGACTTTTGACTCATACAGGTCCATGACAAATTGACAATGACTGGCCTAGTCATCGTTATGCATGTGTAGGCACAGTAAAATCTCAATAAGTCGAAGCTCAGGGGAATGGATGAAGAGTTCAAGTTATCCGACGTTCGAGTTATCAAAAGTTACGCGCTTCAGTGCACATGCAACCTTACTGGCTTACGGCAGTTGGCCTGCAAGCTGAGTCGAACACAAAGTGGATTTTAGGCTATCCCTACTGTGCAAGTTTTCTTCAAACATCATCATTAAACATGTTTTTATGTGGTACATTAATAACCAATAAACCAATAAAGTAATCTACCGGTGCCTGTGTCTACGTTTTGAGAATTCATTCATTTGCTTTGCTTGATCGGGCTGTTACTGCATAACACAGCACGCGGGCCAGTCGGTCAGGGTTTCTGGGCTGGGTCACGTGATACATGTACAGAGTGCTTGAGGGTGCATCATACATGCCTGATTTATTTTATGGTTGCGGTTGATGCCCACCTAGTGCTTGTCGACATGACAATGGCAGCCCATGTGAACATGCTCGGCTCATCAAAGAAAAGCCATGAGCGTGACAGTAATGACTCATAATGAAGGCAAGCGTTCTTTCATCACTTTTTATTCATCATTTTTCAGTGATTTTTCAAATTTGCCTGCCAAAACTTCCAGATAAGTGGTATTGATGTTTCGAGTTACAGTGGGTATATTGTACATAAAGGGCCTATTCTTTTGTCAGGAATACAGAAAGACGTTGAGGTAAACAAAGTTTTGACTTAACGGGCTTCGACTTATCAAGGTTTTACTGTATGTACTTGTATGTGTACACTGTTGTAAAACACAACAACGGGTCCAAATTTCCAGAGTTGTAGATTTGAGTCACTTGCCTTAACCACTTCGGACCGGGGCATTTTTCAACGTTGAGGATGCTGGGCCGGCATGACTATCATTTTTTCTGTTTCCAAAATCCTTCAACAATTCATCATTCCATTTAACAGTCGTTTATAGCCGAACGGAGTAATCTTCAGGCACTACTCTAAGTTGACAGGTGACCTTCATTGACACCCGAATATTTCAGCCAGGCCTGCAGCCTTGTAAACAGAGCCCAGATTGTGCGGTGTCACACAGCTGTCTTTTGTTCACGAACCTGGCTCAGTGCACTGCTGACCTCTTTTCAATAGGGGCCAGATTAGCATGCAGCGGTGCTGTGTGGCTCATCGCTGCGGTGGTGGAGAGCTTTTGTCCCCGGTGGTAATCCGCTTGCTCTAAATACCCCAAACCCTGGTATACGGTTTCAAAATAATGCTGGATTATCACCACTTTTGAGGGCGAAAAATTCCGGTCATGCCCAGCAGCCTGGTCTTTTGTTCGGAGTACGGTCTTTTGTTACAGGGCCCTGTTTCCTTTGTCCGAGTTCGGAGACCCCGGCCACACATATAAACCATATGGCTCCGATCCCGGAGTCCCCGGCTGGTAGTGGTTAAAGTCAAGTCTGACTTTAGTGACTACTTTTGTGATTCGTGACTTGTAACTATCAGTTTAGACTTGTTACTTGACTCGGACTTGCAAAAATGAGTTGGACTTGCACATTATGACTTGTTACCAACGCAAGTCAGAAAAGTATTCAATCAAACCCAATACAGTTTTGAACTTGGCGTATCAGCTTCCACCTTGCGTTCTTAAAATAGCCATTGTGTGACTTTGCTTGGCAAGGCCATGTCTGAATCACTTGGCTGTTGTAGTCTTGCACATTTCTTTGGCAGTGGTTGCATTTGTTCATTGTTTTCCTCCAACCTTCCAGGGGACCCAATCAACAGCTTCATTTAAGCCATAAGCCTGTATCTCACTGGGTGGCAACAGATTGCGACTAGTTGGAGACACAAAATCGTAAGAAAATCTGCAAATCTAGTGTCAATTTTCACTTGGACTCACACTGATTTGGTACTTACGATACATCTGCATAAGTCGCATGAATGTCACACAAGCTCCTGGCAAATTTCTGCCAGAGTATGCCTGGAGTTGATGTGCCGTTTGCATGAAGCTTTATATATGGCCGGGTCATGTGAGTCATATGACCTAACAGTAATTGCAAACAAATTGCAACACCATTATGAAACTGCGAATAAACTGCAATATTCGCACGACATTCGTGCAACATTGGTGCGAATGTCATGCAACTTTTTCTGAAGCAATAATAGTCACAAACTGTCTTATGTTGCACTTTGTTCACAATTTTTTCTCAATTAATTCACAATTTTGTCGCGCTCCCAGTGGTACCAGGGCAGTTTGCGCCTGTCTCATGATCGGAATGTCAAATTCCCATTTTTGTCTTCAACCAGTCACGATTTTCTTCTATAGGTCACCAACCCCTAAATAACCCCCAATATAAAGTTGTCTCATATTTCTTGCACTTTCTGACTAATGGAAACTAAATTGAGAAGGGTTTGAGACGATTTTTTGGAACTTTTTCAAAATTCCCACGACAAGAAAGTGAGGCCGTGTGACTCAACAGGGAAATTGAGAACCCCTGTGAATGTTTCAAGACATTTTGAAAACTCTTTCAGGAATGCCGTTCACAGTTTGTTGCCCACAGTTGCAGCCCAGTGAGATATGGGTTTTATATTTAATTATTCGTATCAGTTCATGATGTCACTCAGCCTAAAATTGAGACCAAAAATGGCATCCAACCTCGCAGGCCAAAAATTTCTCTGTGAAATGCTTCATGTAGTTGGTTGTAACATGCTTTCAAGGCACACTAACAGGATTAGTTTTATAAGCACTACCCATATTCCTGTGCCATATTCAGTGTCGGTCGGGTCTACTAGAGAATACCTACCCAAACAGTCACTACATATATATTTCCAATGTGCCCATCATTATTTGCTGAAAAGGTTTGATCATCCGAGGAGCACCCTGACCTCCCACAATCTGACAATGCAACGTGGCCCCGCCGCCATGTTTGTCCCTTTCAAAGCCACTAAGAATGTCAGAGTCAAAGTGGGGAGAACGGGCGGGTGAGGACTGCTTGGGTTGGCATTCTCTAGTAGATCTGACCGACACTGCAGTGGAGGAGGAGTCTACTGTTCTCCACCTACCCAAACAGTCATTACATATGCAGAATTGCACTAGTCTAGGTGGGGGTTGGCAACGACACATGTAATGCCAAGAATGCACATTCAAATATAAAGAAGGAAGAATGTATAAATTTAAGAAATAGTAAATGAACTTTGTGATGACTTCTTGTATGTCCGTCCTACTGGAGTACTGTTTGACCTTTGCACTCGGTGCATTGTGGCAGCCATTTGCGGTGTCACTCTGCGTCCCTAAAGTAGCAGGAGGTAGAGGGAGACTTCCAACATGCAGCTTTGCAGATGTCTGGAATGGAAACAACTCAAGAGGAAGACTATGACGTAGACACTGTTCTCACATCATGAACCCTGATGCAGTGTTGACTGCCAGATTGGATTAGCAAATCTAATGGCCGAAGCTGTCCAGCGGGCAATAGTGACTGATGTCGCTGGACGGTGTGGTGTCATGATAAAAGACGGGGTTATCATCCCTCTCATATTAATGTTTTATTCAGATATCACCTCAGGACATGAACAGGGCAACAAAGTTTATCCACATCGTCTTCAGGATGTAAGGAGATGGAGGGTGCCGAGATATCAGAAGGATCGAGTGAGAGAGTCTGACCCTTCGTCAGGAAGCCAATCGAAGGAATGAGGAGAACACCACATGGCTCCCAATGTAGACAACCTTCAGCAATGGGGAAAGCCTGTAGTTTGCTGCCTCCTCTGGAGGTAACCATTGTCAGGAGAAAGGCCAACCTGACATTGGTGTGCATAAGGGAGGCATGATTTAGGGCTTGAGGAAGGGCTGGAAAGCATCTAAAAAAACCAGCTTAGGTCTCATGAACAGACCAATTTCCCAACAAGGGGACACTGGATTAACATACCATGCAGAAAGTGATGGAGTGCCATGCTGCTTAATGGAGACAGTTAAATCAACTTAAAACCCAACGTATATGTTAACTAGGGCTGAACTGTCGATATGAGTTGTAGATAGTTGCAGCTCCGAGTGAAAGAAGTACAAAAGGAAATCTGTTACAGTACTCAGAGGAGTATTAGCTGGAGCCAAAGTCTGACCATCGCAGCACATGATGATATGCTAAATTCTGTTGTCATAAATTGAACAGGTTTGCGGATGACATCCCCGTCAACCATGGCCGATGCTTCACTAGAAAATCCGATTGAACTAAAACAAGATTGCTAGACAATATTCAAACAATTAGAACTGATCAGTGGGAGCCAGGTGAAAAAAATCCCCAACCTTGGATAGCAAAGGATGTCCGGTCTGGCCGGGAGGATAATCGGATGGCATCCCCCACGATTCTGTGTATGACCCGCGTTTGACCCCAGGCCACAGTGAATGAATAGTCATGAATATTCTTGTCATACGTATGCGAAAGCTGATGATATTTCCAGATATGTTCCGAAGTTTCTTGTGAGGAGTTTTCTCATAAGATTAACATCTTGATGTTCAGTTCAAGTTTGTGGGATCATCAAGTTCCCGTACTTGCGACGGTCATCATGCCCTCGCCGTTTCATCTTGAGCCCGGTGATTCTTATTAGACGTGGTCTTCATCCCAATAACAGCTTATTTTTACACCACCAAGGACTGAACTGTTTTTTGCCATCTGTGGAGTCCAGCGCACTTCACTGGTAGTGCCTTACCTTCTCGCCCATAGGAACACCTTTTTTACAAGGGATATTCCTTATCATTGTGAAATAGTTCCATCAACATTTTCTTTGTCACTATTTTCTAAGTGTAACATTCTCATTAAATCATATACTTGTTTATTTGTTCCTTGTATCAGTGTGATCTTGTTTGATTTCTTTATTGCATCAGAGAAAATTCAAGCTTTGGAATAATTAAGTAGTTTGGAGTTTTTCGGATCGTAACAGTGATCAGGAGTATCTGACAGTGATCTTGTTCTATCTTGGAGAGGACCAGCGGAATTAACGAAATAGACAAAAAGGCATACTGAGCATGCCCATCAAATCAGACTGTAGGGCATCTGTGGCTCACACACAGAAAGAGAGAAACTCATGTGCAGAATACCGTGAGTAGAGTGTTGTATGGAGAAGCCAAGAGGTCAATGTGAGGCTCCTCTATCATTCTGAAGAGAGTGCATCCACCACTACGTTGTCCAACCCTGCCATGTGGATTGTCTGCACGATCCCTTGTCCTTTCCTCCTTTTCTTTCAGTCTTTATAGATCACGGCGTTCCTAACAGATGCATAAGTTGTCTTTAGTGGCAGTGTAAAAGTGTAAAGGGTGTTCAAAATGTTCATGTTAAATTTGAAGGTAAGCTTTGTCCCTTGCTCAGTGTGGCTGTCAGCACCCCAGTTTGACAGAAGACTTTGATAATTCTGAGCTTCAACCTTAAGATTCAGAGGGTCAAGGCCACTTGGCCTCGAAGGCTCCCATAAACTAAAGGGCACCAAGGCCATTTTGGAACTTTTACTTTACTAGTTGGTGACTTTAAAAGACTTTCCTTCAATTTTAACTTTCAACCTGCAATTTTCATTGTTTCTGTGCACATGCTTAGCAGTTAGTAGTAGTAGCTTAGCAGTGACACTGCTTTAATTGTAACAAGTAAAAACATCTAATACTTTGCTAACTTTTGATTTACAATTTGGTGTTGTGTCATTACTTTTCATCATGCCATAAAAGTAACACTGTACGTGTTTCGAAAATCAATGTAAATATCACAAACTCACAAAACATCACCTTAAAAATCTGAGTCAGCTTCAAATTCATCCTCGTCATCTTCCTGTTGCTTCTCATGTTCTGTGCTACTCACTCCATCTTACTTGGGGAGTGATTCTGCACCCGGTGACTTAACTCATCAGATTCGCTCAGCATTTCATTATGCCCTGTAGAGGTCCGTTGACACAATACCTTTGAGTTGGATTGTCTGGACCTGATACAGCAACTCACCCAATACCTTTGAGTTGGGTCGTCTGGACCTGATACAGCTACTCCACCATCTCACCCAATACCTTTGAGTTGGGTCGTCTGGACCTGATACAGCTACTCCACCATCTCACCCAATACCTTTGAATTGGGTCATCTGGACCTGATACAGCTACTCCACCATCTCACCCAATACCTTTGAGTTGGGTCGTCTGGACCTGATACAGCTACTCCACCATCTCACCCAATACCTTTGAGTTGGGTCGTCTGGAGCTGATACAGCTACTCCACCATCTCACCCAATACCTTTGAGTTGGGTCGTCTGGAGCTGATACAGCTACTCCACCATCTCATCCAATACCTTTGAGTGGGGTCGTCTGGACCTGATACAGCTACTCCACCATCTCACCCAATACCTTTGAGTTGGGTCGTCTGGACCTGATACAGCTACTCCACCATCTCACCCAATACCTTTGAGTTGGGTTGTCTGGACCTGATACGGCAACTCCACCATCTGGAAACCACTGGCTGTGCGTCCACCTGTACAGGCTCTGGACTCTCTGTTGACATACGTAAGAGGGTATCTGTGATGTTAAAGTCCAAGACGTAATCTCCAACAACCTAGAATTTGTTTGATAGCAGAGAACTGCCTTTTCACTTGTGCAGATGCAATTGGGAACACCAGAAGAACCCTAAACGCATGCAGAAAGTTGGGGAATTTGCTTTTGAGTAGCATTTTGTGCCACAGATCAACTGATCTGAGAGGGGTGTGGTTTTGTTAACCACTTCGGGCCGGGGCATTTTTCAACTTTGAGGATGCTGGGCCGTTTTCAAAATCCTTCAACAATTCATCATTCCATTTAACAGTCATTTATAGCCGCACGGAGTAATCTTCAGGCACTACTCTAAGTTGACAGGTGACCTTCATTGACACCCGAATATTTCAGCCAGGCCTGCAGCCTTGTAAACAGAGCCCAGATTGTGCGGTGTTATACAACTGGAAACAACACGAACCTGGCTCAGTGCACTGCTGACCTCTTTTCAATAGGGGCCAGATTAGCATGCAGCGGTGCTGTGTGGCTCATCGCTGCGGTGGTGGAGAGCTTTTGTCCTCGGTGGTAATCCACTTGCTCTAAATACCCCAAACCCTGGTATACGGTTTCAAAATAACGCTGGATTATCACCACTTTTGAGAGTGAAAAATGCCGGTCATGCCCAGCAGCCTGGTCTTTTGTTCGGAGTATGGTCTTTTGTTACAGGGCCCTGTTTCCTTTGTCCGAGTTCGGAGACCCCGCCACACATATAAACCATACGGCTCCGATTTCGGAGTCCCCGGCTGGTAGTGGTTAAGCTTGATTTTCATCCATTTAGCATTGATGTCTTGAAGCTGGCATCCATGCTTAATCATCACTTCTTTGATAAGGCAGGTCAAATTTTTCACATGTTTATTTCCATATTCACGGAATTTATTCCTGTCGGAGCTTGGTAGGAAGTTAGTTGAATCGAGGATATCGATGGCCACCAAAACTTCATCCTCTGCAAAAGATCGCAATCGAGAGTCAACATTGCTGATGATATATATCATTGATGGTAGCTCTAGACACCTTGTTGAATGCTTCCACCATGAATGTACCGAAAGTCCATTTGTCATCCTGTGTAACCTCTTCTTGTACTGCACTTGTCAATCTCCCAGGCTTTGTCCGGTAAGGTGAGACTCTATTTCATGCCTGGGAGCCCCATAGCAAGAGTAGCTGAAGGCAGAGGCTCAAGACGTAGGGCGGTCGGTTGACTGGCACGGGTGTGGTTGGTGTCTTGCTCTGGAAGGGAAGCTGACACAGAACCGAGAACCTGGAATATGTCATAGGGGTGAGGACGCTGATGGAATCAGTGTCATCTTCTACCAAGGACATGATCACGTGCTTGGACTGAAGCAAGGCCATATGTTATCATCAGAGCCAAGGTGCCCCATAGATTGACAGATGGCAAGGCGGAGGACCATCAAGCTGGAGCACACTCTAATGCGCAGCAAATTCTGGCTAGAGACTAGAATATCTCCACGCATGAACGATCAAGTAATATGGAAAAACTGGCCTTGAAGGTTCCAGTCATGCTGTGTGTCATTTGACATCATGCTGATGTCCTCCTCTGGAAGGAGCGGCTGATGGCAGGCCAAGCACTTGAACCATGTCTCGCTGAATAAGATGGGGGTGTCCTTCGGAGGGGGTGGGGTCGCTGACAGAATCACTGTCATTGTTATCCGAAGACGTGGCCAGTTGCTAAGGTTGAGACAAGGCTGTGTTGTAGTGTGAGCCGTGGACAGTCTTGTGTGTTCTGGTGGGGACTGCCAGGCTGATGTGCACCCCAAAAAGTTCTGTGTTCTCCACTGTCATGCGGGAATGCAGAACAGGTGGAGGGTGGTGGGTCCATGGATGGCAGATCCGGGTCTGGAGCAGTAGAAGCTGGTGGGGGTTTGTCGCTCAGGCACTGGACAAGGGAGGACAGAGTTTTGTCAATAGACTGGAATACTGCCATCAATGGCTCAGGTGGAGATTCCTGTCGTTTCGAGTGGCTTCTCTTGAAGAAATTGATGAAGAACTCTTGCTCTTGAGTTTCCAGGGTGAGGGTGAGCCGGCATCTGAGGAAGCCGGAAGCGCCTGAGGCCACCTGGGCGGGCAGTCTTGAGGTTGGCTGGCTTAAGTTGAACCATTGTCAGTCAATGAACCAGCCGAAGTAAGGTCAGGATTGCCAGAAATACCAAGCTGAAAGCCAGAGCCACAAATAGGCTGCGGAGGTCGAAAGCCTCGGCAACGTAGCAGTCTGTGGGCTCCATAGCCACACAGGTTTTTCTGAGCCTTGAGCAATTGATGGGCTGATTCATCACTCTCTCAGGTGACAGGTGGAGACGCATGGGGCTGACTGGTCACTCAGATGGCTCAGTTGACTGTTGGAGAGCAGAGAGGTAGAATTGTAATGAGTCAGGAATTAACCCCGAGAAGGGGAATCCCTGCTCCCACTTCTGTCAGCATCTTGTTGAGTGAGAGATGAGTGAGAAAAAGCCCTGCTAGGGCATTCTTGCTCGCAGTTAAGGCCAGAGTCCTCGTCTGAGCCACTTAGAATACGGAATGCCCACTCATGCGGCGTGGCCTTTGCCCTCATTCTGGTAAGTTGGGGGCATCTGTGGTCACCCATAGGTCCAATCTGCCATTTCAGTCAGCTCTGAGCTCGACTGATGAGTCAAGAAAAAAGCACAGATAGGGCATTCCTGCCGCATATTCCTGCCAACAGGATAGAAAGCGCCCCCTCAAGTGGCTAGGCCTTTATCCACAAATGGCTGCTTAAATAAGGGAGTGCTTGCTCTAGTGGTTGGGCCGTTATGCTTGAAAGAACTGCCCAAAATACATTCCATTCTCTCATGCAGCTAGGGTTTTATGGGTTAACATATGAACCACCCGCTCAAGTGGCTAGGCCTATCGGGACTGCAGGGTTGACCACACCTCGTGACACAGACGGTACAACCTGCACAATGCACATACAAAAAACCCAGATAAAACAACACCAAAATACCAGAAAATAAACACTCTTACTAACAAAATTAAAAGCACACAAGGTGATATATGTTTTGTAATTTATTCAGGATGATCAGGTTGACACAGAACTAACCCTTTAAAGAGAAAAAATTGTTTGGTAGGCAATGGCTCCTAATAGGGGAAAAATCTAGGCGCCTGCACTTTTACGAAAGTTAAGTAATCACGTGCACTAATATTTATTTCATTTCATTTCATTTATTTTGCAGGATTAAAACACAGAAAATTTACACAATTTACAAATTTAAAAGATACAAAATACACACTTAAAAATATATATTTAGTTAAGAATCTACACCAAAAAACAAAAACACAAACACAAAATACAGTAACAAACAAACTTAGAAACAACAGCACAAGCAACAACACCACATCCACACAAACGCAAAACACATGTAACACCCCTGCAGGACTGCAAAAAAGCAAACTTAATTGCCATCGAGTTGCTCTCCTGCAGCTACAAAAAGACCCCAAAACAAACCAAAACTAAAACCAAAACCACAACCAACAAACAAACAACCCAACAACCCTCAAAAAACAAACACAGGGTAGTAGTTAATCTCCGTCTCACTTAAGGGAGCACCTACCCTGACTACAAATAGCACATGCACAGGTACTAGAAGACAACAAAACAACAGAAGCAATAACATCAAAATCAAAACAAAGATGTTAAACAATAAAGGCCCAAGAACAGATCCCTGTGGCACACCAGAATGCACTGCAGCCCAAGTAGAAACTGAATCCCCAGAAATCTATTTTTAAGATAAGACCTAAACCAGTTCAACATCAGTCCACAAATGCCATACTTATGTAACTTATGTAAAAGAACTTGGTGATTGACACGGTCAAAGGCCTTTGACCAATCCAAAAATATAGCATCAATACAAGGTGGTTTAGAAACATCAATAGCATTAGCCCAACCACGATACAGGGTCGTTAATTGTGTAACACATGAGCACTTGGGCAAGAATCCATGTTGACAAGGTGAAATTATCCCCCCTATGTACATTTGATTAACAAGACATTTAGAAATTATCCTTTCAAGAATTTTCCCAACAACATAACACAGTGAAATAGGCCGGTAATTGGACATAGCATGAGCATCACCTGATTTAAACAATGGAACCACATTCGCCAATTTCTACTCTTGAAAACTGAACCAGTAGCAAGGGACAAATTAAAAAGTTGGCAAATGGTTGAGCCAAACTATCATGAGTCAATTTAAGCAGCATAGGAGAAACACAGTCAGGCCCAGTAGATTTATACATATATGAACGTACATACACACATGTGATATAAATATCCTGTGTTTACATCATCCATGCCATTGGATCATGACCCGGCCCGGCACACATACACCACAAAACAAGCATACGCATGTATATACATGTACATGTACACGAGCGCCGATGAGGTCAATCCATGAAATTGGGGTTATCTCGGTCACCAAGGGGTTCAGCCACAGACGTTAGGACGTCCATAGTTTCAGCATGTCGTGGGACACCCTGCTGCATGAATCGTGATATTTCCTACACTCCAGTGACACCCTTTAATTCTGTTGTGAGCTCCAAATCAGGCTTCATTACGTTGAAGCAAAGAATAAAGCCAAAGCCGTGGTTTATAAAATGGCCCTGGTGTCCGTATACAGTGCATCAACAGTGTGTGTTTAGATCCTGAACCAACCAACCTGTGTGTGATCGCGACATATGTACATGTACAGGGTAAGCATCAAATTCGCGATACAATTTGCACTGCCATTTCTGCCTTTCCGGAACAAATTTTGAGTACATAGTAATCATTTCCTTTTTGATTTTTAAGCATACTCAAAATTGTCAAGTACATTTTGTACTCAGATGATCAAGTCTTTTCAGTGAATAATAACAGGCACATGGGAAATTTGCATATGTAGTGACTGTTTGGGTGGTAGAGCACTGTACATATTTGTTGAGCATTCATCCAATAAATTTACAGTTTGGGGGTGAAATGGACCAAATTCGCAGAACTGAAGCGAGCGGAAACATCATACATTGTGACCATCCTCTGTGTGACGTGTGACATGGCAAAAATTGAAAATGGCTTAAATTTTTCGGTTATCTGCAAGTTCTTAGCTACTGCACAGACTATAGAAGGACATTCACTCAAGGGATATGAATAATGCATATCCTACCATAATAACCATAGTCTATTGCTGCCCCAGGTCAAACAAACTGTCCCAAACCTTCCTATGCCGTTTGTGTTGTGGATTGTGGAATAAGTAACGTTATGGAGCATCTTGGAACCAAGACTACAACACTAATATCAGTAATCTACATGTATGTGGTGCTCAATTAGCACAATGTGTGTGAATATTTTTGCAACAAATAGCAGTCAAGTTCCATGTTGCAAGATTGTGGTGTCTTTCATCTTTCACTTTTTTTTGTTGCCAGCAACTACATTTGAACAGTGATGACGTCATCAAAGTTTGAATGCATTGTACGGAAGGTTGAGGCCAAAATTTAAACAAAAATTTCCTAGACCACATTCCTGATTGGCTTAAAATAGCACAAACCTCAGCAATGATTCCGTAGCCCAAATGTGCTGCAATGCACAGAGGTGTCATGCCTTTGTTGTTAACAGCTTCAACATCAGCATGGTGAACAAGCACAAGGTTCATGATAAGTGTCAAGTGGGACATTCCTCGTTGAACAGCTCTGTGGAGTAGCAAATTCCCAACAGGATCCCTGTCTCTATTTACATTAAACTCCAGTGTCTATCAAATATAAATAAATAGAAACATTAAGTACAAGTATTTCAGCAAAACATTCTGAAATGTCTCTTTCCATCATACATTAACTTTTATTCAATGCAATCAAAATACCTTAACATTGTTGATGACCTTCAGAATATGCTCAGAAAGAGATATCCTTACATGGTGCTACCGGTACCACAAACCTCTTTAATCACTTCCTGCCAGGTAGAATTTGCATATGCAGGACAAGTTTTCGGGCAATTTTCAAGATTTTCTGTTTTCAAAATTCTTCAAAAATTTGTAACTTGATTTACTGAACAATTACACCCAGATTGTGTGGGGTTGCGTAATTTCCTTTGTTCCCGAAATTGGTCCAGTGTGTTGCTGAATGGCAGTGGTTTCTTTTCAAATGTAGCCAGATTAGCATGCAGCGGTATTGTATTGCTCATCACGGGAGTACTTTTGTCACCGCTGATAATCCGCGGGTGCTGAATGCTGCAAACAGTGGTCAACTGTTTCAAAACAATGACAGATTATCTCCACTAATGCCAGCTGAAAAATGATGCCAATTTCCAGGAACTTGGTCTTTTGTTCCAAATAAAGTCTTTTGTTACACAGCCCAGCTCCTTTGTCCAATTTCGTGCACCCTGGCTATTCGTAAAAACCCAAGGTACCCGGTACTGGGAACCCAAGAGGCAAGTGGTTAACTAATATTCACTGCTTCTTCTACAAACAACTTTGCAACCTGCTGCCCCACACCAACTACCAGTAGATCCTCTACCATATCATACAGAGAATTTCGAGACAATCAGTTTTCACTTTCTTAATTAAAGACATAAACAAACATTGTGTAGGTTTGTCAATCAAGAAACATCAAAAGTATTTTTCTGCCACAACAGTGGCTTTAACCACATTTACACATGCATATTTTCTTGGGACATACATGTGCACTGAAATTCTGTGACATCATCAAAGGGGAAGTTATGTGTATTAAACTTCATGCCTTATATGTAAATTTTGTAGTTTTGATTCAGAAAATTTTTCCTGTCATCCTGCACAGTCGAAGTACAAATAACTATCTTCACTCTGATGCTTATTGTGAACAGAATAGGAAAAAAAGTCCTGCCCAGTTACCTAATGATTACAAAGAAAAACCTGCAGTAAATTTTGAAGTATTTAAAATGCAGTGCACACAGTGTAGCTTAATGCAAATAGAGAGAAAAAAACAAACCCCAAAAGATAAGAAAATTCTGACAAAGCCATTCATATATTTACATGTATGAATGTGTTTTTTTTTTAAGTTTGAATTGATTTTTAGCAACAAGAAATAAAGGTTGGATGTTTAACAAACATACTAGTGGTTTGTAGCTCTCAATGAGAGTCATGTAACTGACCCCCAAAAGAATGACTGAACAGAAAATCTGTGACAAAATGAGTACACCAGAAACCTCAGCCACATTTGTGAAAAAGGAAACAGCTTTTAAGGTTATTTTGGCTGAAAATAAAGGCTTTTTCAAAATGCATACTGCATTTCTTAGCAAAAAGCAAGCATAATGAAAAAAAATCACAGATATCACACTCACATGTAGCATCATTTGGAGGTCTTCAAAAGATTCCGAATCTGCTGAAAGTTGAAATATTTTCTCTTTTTCTGTGAATGAAGCTTCTTGCTTCTTGTGCATACGAAGAGTTGTCTGGTAACGTGAAGGGAGTTCCTTTCTTGTGTGGGGACAGAAACACAGTTGATCTGGTGTCCGACCTACAAAAACAAAATTAAGGTCAAATGTCACTTCACAAATTAATAAATACAGGATGAAAGGCAGTTTATTAATCGTCTAAAAAATTGACAGTTTAAAATCTCCAAAATATGCTAATCATAGGCACAAAATACATCGCAAAGACCCTTTTTCTTCTATTCAAATAAATAGCTGCGATCAACATTGTTTCTGTTTAAATTTTCCTGTTTTTACCGGTAGCTTGACTGTCCACTGTTATCACCTGTGATTTGTTAGGCACGATGTCTAACAAAAGATTTTAATCATGCGGCGCGCCCCAGAGTACCACACTGCACCGAGGGTCAGTGCACCTCGGCTGGCTGACCTTCAGTGCTGCTAACCTACTTTTGATCCTGCATAACAAAGGGTACAGATTTGCATAATGCTTTCATGGATGACTGCATTCACAGACACTCATCCAATGCTGGCAATTTTCACTATTAAAGGCTTTTGCTTTCTGCTGAAAAAAAAAGCACCTTTAAATTTTGTCCAACAGGTGGAACAGATTCGTGGAGTTGTCATGATAGTCCACTTACATGAAGGCTTTTTGGCGTAACAGCTGATACAGAAGGCCCACTCTCCAAACATTCTTCTGTTACTGTGTATTATGTATTCATAAAGGAGGAAGGCCACCTGGCATCTGTGTACGGACTTAAATTAAACTCCCCCCCCCAGCTTATCAAACCACTGTTACCAACCCCCTTCCACCACGCTGTCAACTGTCAACATACCAATTGCTGAGACGTAAACAAGAAACCAATTGATATATGAGCTCTACACATTCTTAATTATCGTCATCAGCTATTAGAGAAAGTGTCAGTCATTGGCTGGAAATGAAATTCTGTGGTCACAATCATATCAATTATTACATTCCCTTACGGTATAGTTGGCGCTTTTGATTGCGAGGAGACAAAATCAGTTAAATTACCGTAGAGCCTGAATATATTCATTGAGTATTAATTTTGGCTGTGCTGAAATTAATTCCTCAGCCTCAGAATATTTTTCCCAGGCTCAATTTTCTTTATAGCCTTTCCTCACACTTAGAAACTCGGAATATTTTTTCTCAGACTCAGATTAATTTCCCAAAGACTAAGAATATTATATCCTGGACCCAGGAATATCTAAAAAAATCTCTATCCTCAGAATATTTCTTCCCAACTCACAATATTTTCCCTGTGTCAGAACTTATGTGTTATCAGACTATCAATATTCTCCATAAGACTCAAAGCTTTCACTGGACTCAGAATACTTTCTCAAGACTTAGAATATTTTATCCCAGCACTCAAGAATATTTTACAGAGCTCAGTACATGTAAATGAATTTTTTTTTTTACTCACCTTTAGTTGTTTTCCTGGCCACAGCCATTTTTCCCAGACTTTAAAATAGGTTTCACCAGACTCTATAAATATTTTTTCAAGAGTGACTGGGAATACATGTACCCTGTACTTTTCCTGGCCTTTTTTACTCCTGGATTTAATAATATTTAACTGGACTCATCAATTCTTCCCGGCTCTGGAATATTTCCCCACCCCACACTTATCCCCGTTTTCAAATTATTTTCTCAGACTCAAGAAAAGTTTCACCAGACTCAATATTTTCCCAGACCTTCCTTAAAACTTAGAATGTTATATTCCAAACTGAAGAATGTTTTGCAGGACTTAGAAAATTTCTATCCGGTACCGGCATATAATTTCTTGCCCAAAAATTCCTTTCTAGTATTAATTTTATTCCTGGACAAAAACTCTCACCAAGCAAACTCGTGATTTATTCCAAACGCTGAAAATACCATTTCCACTTCAAAAGCTTAAAATATATATCTGTATTACACTTCTTTTTGAAGTCTGAAGGGAGACGCACGCACCGTACATAAATCAGGAATATGAAGAGTAGTTCACTTTCCCCTTGCACACAATGATTCATGTACATGATGTACATGTACAGTCCATTACAGATAAAGAAGAGCACTGTTAATATAACGTCATATTTATAGCAAGGAAAATTATCAGTCCCAAGTCTGTTTTGTTTTCCATTACCGATAATATATGGTAGCTATTACAACAAGGTAATTTATAAAGTCCCAAAGAAACAGTGTAAGTTTGACATACATGTAATGGGATTGTTTCTTAGCTTTTCTATGAAAATGTGTGATATTTATATATATATACAACCGTCAAAGGGGGTTCATTACCTTTAGTACCCCGTCCCAATTATAAAGGAACAAATTCTATTTTTTTTAAATAATGTGTCTATACAAGTTGTTGGTAATGTCCTCTTTCATTGAATTGATGGTTCTTTAACCACTTGCTGCCCGGTGCTTTTTTTTAACCGTTATATGCGCTGCCGGGCTCTTTTTTCATATTTTCGTTTTTCAAAAATCTTCAAAAATTCATATCTTTTTTTTCTGAACGCCTAAACCCCATAAAATGGGTGTCCCGTGGCGAGTCTAGCCCTCACAAGCAACCTCCATTGACCCTTCGGTTTTGCGGCCACGCCGCCCGCTCTGTGTAGAGCCCCCATTGTGTGCGTTACATAAGGGCTCGTTTGTTCCGGGCCTTGGCCCAGTGCGTTGCTATGCTGCCGTGTTGCTATGCAGAGCGATTGACGGTCAAGACCTCAGCGTGTATTATGCGGTGAGTGAATGGGAAGCTGTGCACGTGCACTGTGCTTGAGTGAATGGGAAGCTGTGCACGTGCACTGGGCTTTGTCAACTGTTCAGTGAGTGCGGGCAATGACGGACAAATGAATTCATGCTGTAAAAAAGGGGTCTAAAAGTGTGTCTTTTTCGTGGCGCTGCTGCGTGTAACTTTCGCTATTTTTTGAAGCTATTGGGGTTATTTTCTGTTATATATTTTCCCATCTACCAAACTTATATCCCCCCCCAAACCACTCTCATATTTTATCTCCCAACTTGTTCATTTTCCCTCCCATAGTGTAAGATATTTCCCTTCCCAAACTTTATTTCCCAAATCATTTCAAGTAAAATTTAGAAACCAATAAAATAAAGTACACATAGAAATACACACAGACAAATATTTGGAGAGAACTTCTTTTTCTCTTATTTTCTTGTCATTTCTCTAGTGTTTTCTTTTCTCATTGAAGTAGTCGAACTCATAAAAGTAGTAAAATAAATTTCAACTCTTTCTCATCGAATAAAAATCAAACACCGGTGCAAGGAATAAAAAGTACTTTCCAGAAACTTTGTCTTTTTCGTCATTTTTTTCACATGCTGAAAACATGACCACCTAGTAAAACCATTACAAGGAATTGTGCCACTTTTTCAAGAGATGAAAATACTACATCCTCAAAGCAGTACGTTCCAGAAACTTTGTCTTTTTTGTCATTTTTTTCAAAGGTTGAAACTATGACCACCTAGTAAAACCATTACAAGGAAATGTGCCACTTTTTCAAGAGATGAAAATGCTACATCCTCAAAGCAGTACGTTCCAGAAACTTTGTCTTTTTTGTCATTTTTTTTCAAAGGTTGAAAACATGACCACCTAGTAAAACCATTACAAGGAAATGTGCCACTTTTTCAAGAGATGAAAATACATCCTCAAAGCAGTACGTTCCAGAAACTTTGTCTTTTTTGTCATTTTTTTCAAAGGTTGAAACTATGACCACCTGGTAAAACCATTACAAGGAAATGTGCCACTTTTTCAAGAGATGAAAATACTACATCCTCAAAGCAGTACGTTCCAGAAACTTTGTCTTTTTCGTCATTTTTTTCAAAGGCTGAAAACATGACCACCTAGTAAAACCATTACAAGGAAATGTGCCACTTTTTCAAGAGATGAAAATACTACATCCTCAAAGCAGTACGTTCCAGAAACTTTGTCTTTTTTGTCATTTTTTTCAAAGGTTGAAAACATGACCACCTAGTAAAACCATTACAAGGAAATGTGCCACTTTTTCAAGAGATGAAAATACTACATCCTCAAAGCAGTACGTTCCAGAAACTTTGTCTTTTTTGTCATTTTTTTCACATGCTGAAAACATGACCACCTAGTAAAACCATTACAAGGAAATGTGCCACTTTTTCAAGAGATGAAAATACTACATCCTCAAAGCAGTACGTTCCAGAAACTTTGTCTTTTTTGTCATTTTTTTCAAAGGTTGAAAACATGACCACCTAGTAAAACCATTACAAGGAAATGTGCCACTTTTTCAAGAGATGAAAATACTACATCCTCAAAGCAGTACGTTCCAGAAACTTTGTCTTTTTTGTCATTTTTTCAAAGGTTGAAAACATGACCACCTAGTAAAACCATTACAAGGAATTGTGCCACTTTTTCAAGAGATGAAAATACTACATCCTCAAAGCAGTACGTTCCAGAAACTTTGTCTTTTTTGTCATTTTTTTCAAAGGTTGAAACTATGACCACCTAGTAAAACCATTACAAGGAAATGTGCCACTTTTTCAAGAGATGAAAATGCTACATCCTCAAAGCAGTACGTTCCAGAAACTTTGTCTTTTTTGTCATTTTTTTTCAAAGGTTGAAAACATGACCACCTAGTAAAACCATTACAAGGAAATGTGCCACTTTTTCAAGAGATGAAAATACATCCTCAAAGCAGTACGTTCCAGAAACTTTGTCTTTGTCATTTTTTTCAAAGGTTGAAACTATGACCACCTGGTAAAACCATTACAAGGAAATGTGCCACTTTTTCAAGAGATGAAAATGCTACATCCTCAAAGCAGTACGTTCCAGAAACTTTGTCTTTTTTGTCATTTTTTTTCAAAGGTTGAAAACATGACCACCTAGTAAAACCATTACAAGGAAATGTGCCACTTTTTCAAGAGATGAAAATACTACATCCTCAAAGCAGTACGTTCCAGAAACTTTGTCTTTTTTGTCATTTTTTTCAAAGGTTGAAACTATGACCACCTGGTAAAACCATTACAAGGAAATGTGCCACTTTTTCAAGAGATGAAAATACTACATCCTCAAAGCAGTACGTTCCAGAAACTTTGTCTTTTTTGTCATTTTTTTCAAAGGTTGAAACTATGACCACCTAGTAAAACCACCAGAAATGACATATTGTTTTCTACTAGATAAGTGGGGCATCAAGTCAAAACACACATGAAAAACGCAAAATATAAAATGTCAATGAAAATGTCCATGAAAATAAATGTTCAAAGTGTCAATTGAAGCAGGGGGCGACGCAGAGGGGCTGGTGGCACGTGTCGCACTCGAAGTGCGTCTTCTTTCGCAGACCACGGGAAGCGCAGAGGACACACCGCCGGTAGCGGAAGTCGCCATAGCTGGTCCTCTCGAAGTCCACGGGGAAGTGTCGGCCAACAAAGCGGGAGTTGCTGACTGGTGGAGTATCGTGCTGAGGGCGGTACTCGGGCAAGGGCTCGTCGAACAGCAGCTCACGGACAAGACCCAAGCGGTAGTCGAGGAAGGAGGGGGGTTACCAACGGCCAGGTACACGGCGTAGGTGTTCACCAGCGTCAAGTCGAGCAGGTAGAAGAAGAGCTTCTTGTACCACTTGAGGGACTTACGAGTTGCTCGATGATTTGCCGCTAGTTGGTCGCTCTTGTCAACGCCCCCCATCAGGGCGTTGTACTCGATGACACAGGTCGGTTTCTGCTTTTCCTGCCCTGTCCTGTCTTGCTTGCCGGTGCCACGGATGTCTGCCGTATGCATGGTGGAGAGCATACGGATGTTGCGCTTGTCTCGCCACACCATGGCCAGGAGAGAACCGCTGACACCCAGGTCGGCCGACCGGGACGCTGTTTCGCCCCGCTTCAGCTTGACGAACTGCAGGTCTTTCGGCATCCCTTTTCTGTTCCCCATGACGGTGCCGACGACGTTGAACTTCTGGTTGTGAAGTCGTCGAAACAAATCGGGACTGCTGAAGGCCCGGTCGAGGGCAAGGTTGTAGCCCTTACCACTTAGGTCGTTCACCAGGTCCATCACCACTTGTGTAGTTGCTGGGAGGTCTCCTCTACTTTGGCCGGTGTAGATTTTGAAGTTGTAGCAGTACCCAGCGGCACTCCCGGTGCTCTGGCACAACTTGTACATCTTGATGCCGAAGCGGGCCCTCTTTCTGGGGTTGTAGGTAGCGAAGCGGAGACGCCCGTAAAACTTCAGCAGGGAGTCGTCGACGGAAATGTCCCGTTGAGGAACATAGACAGTGGCAAACTTCTGAGCAAGATGGTCGACGACTGGGCGCACTTTGAAGAGGCGGTCGGTGCAGTCATCTGGCATGGCGGTGTTATCGTTGAAGTGCAGGGACTGCAGGATGGCAAGGAAGCGATCTCGGGGCATGACGGACGGGAATAGGCTCATCTTCAGTAGTGGGTCGGTGGACCAGAAGCTATGAAGGGTGGGGTGCTTCGCAATGCCCGTCATTATGCAAAGGCCCAGAAAGGCCTTCAGTTCTCTAATGTTCAGATCAGTCCATGATCGCATGTGCGCCGATGTCGTAGCGGGCCTCTGCATGGCATACCGGTTGCTCTCTTGCACTATCTTGTTGTAGAGAACGTCGTCAAAAAACAGTTCAAAGGCTTCACTGCAGGTCGAGCTGCGATGCAGGCGGGGGTCGACGGCACCACCATTACCGGTGAAGCCGTACTTCAGCGGTGTACTGTCTTCATCTGTCCACTGGAACGGTGCGGCACTGCTGCTGATCGACGCGGCGGTCTGTGTACGGGACTGTCTCTTGCGCTTGGCATATACCGCCAAGGGTACATCACTGTCAATTTCTGTACTTGACTGTACTTGAGCAGGTGACGGCGGTGATGAAAAAGACGAAGAAACTTCGTCTGAACTCAGATAAAACTCGCTTTCGCTGGAAGAACTGGACTCTCCGGATATAACTTCAGCCATGTTGTCTGTACTCTAAATAACACGATACCCAATATGAACACACGCGAACACTGCAAGGCGTTTTTATTCTCAAGCAGCGAGGGCCGTGCCCTGTCAGTCAACGTGGCAAGGGCCAGCAGCGCCCGGGCCGGGTCATTCATGGGGCGCAGGTGCATAATGAGCCCGCACAGCCCACGCTTTGTCTTCGGTGCAGTGCAGCGATAATCCCCTGCGAGCGCCCGGCCGCGCGAACAAATGCGCTCTGCTAAACAATACACGGATTACCTTCGCTAATTGCAGCGCTCTGCGCTGAAAGAATACAGGGATTGATTGGCAGGGCCCAGCAGCTCTCAGGAGCTCGTACTTTTATTCAAGGCTTTGATAAGTTCGGTCACCCCGGCTATAAAAGAAGTTCGGTCACCCCGGCTATAAAAGAAGTTCGGTCACCCCGGCTATAAAAAAGTCACAATTCACCGGCCAATGATGGCCTAAACTTTTTAACTGACAGCCCCAAACTTTTTTAGAAACGCCCAGCAACTTTTTTTACAGTAAAGTTCCGATTTCGGAGTCCCGGCCCCAAATATAAGGCCTATGGCTCCGTTACCGGAGCCCCCGGCACGAAGTGGTTAACATCAAAATGTTAGTGTGAGAAAGTGGACTTTGTTTCCTTATTATAGGAGCAGGGCGCTAATGGTAATGAGCCCCCGTCAAAGATGGTCCTCTCCTTCTAACAGCAAGCAACTTCGGCAAGCATGGACTATTGGCTTTTCTCCAGGGAGGGCTGCGGAAATAGACGTTAAAGTTTGTGTCCTCATGCAGGGTGCCCACAGTCACTCCACAGGGAGCAAATGAAGGCGGGGTCTTTGTACTTCGACGCCAGTTCCAGGGCATACCTCGCTCTTGCCACGTAGAAGTGGCTATTGTTGTTGTCCCTTTGAATTGAGTTTCCCTTGGCAGGAACACGAGAATCAATGAAGTTGTGGTATTCCTGTGCACTGCTGAAACGAAACCTGCGCTAAAATGAATGTAATATTCAATGTCCTCATGTCCTCATTGCAGGGGAAAGAAAACTAGCACAGATGTTCGGGATGCCATTTCAAATGAAATATATTTGTATTATTTCAGGAATTCCCATTTCCATAATTTCCAGAAAGTTTCTGACCTTTTCTAGCGTCTTTCTATTGACAACAAAAACAAGCTAGCAGCTGATCAGGCTGCACAAGCAGTGCCATTCACCTTTATCATTTAGAAAAACATCATACAGGAATATGATATATAGGAGCTTAATTAATTTTTTTTAAATATAAAAATGCATGGAAAAACAGGTGACATTTTGTTGACACTATTTGTGTGTATTGAAGCTTGTTGGCGCGAAGTAGCATGACCGGATTTTGACATTTTACGACCAAGTTTTGAACAATAATCCTACTAGTGTATCAAATCTCACCAAGATTCTACCTCTCTTCTTGTAAATTTGGAACAACGTGAAACAGATGTTGCTTGATCTGTGGTATGGTGGACCCACACATTCCGGTCTCATCTTGGTGTCTCCTATGAGCTCTAAAGCCTTTCAACAAAGCTTCTGGCTATATCAACTGCAGTTGGGAAAAGATCTGCCACAGAAGGGCACCTGCGCTTCAATTTCTTATCCTTGGGACTTGGTTTTGCAACGTTTTTTTCTTCTTTCAGGACTTTCTAAAAACCAACTGACATACTTTTCAGCACTGTTCAGCTCCTTGAGAGCCCTCTCTACTCTTAACAGCGTCAACAGCTGCACAGACTGGTTTTGAGTTTCCGCAAGAATTTGGCATACAGAATCATACAAGAAACTGTAAGGGTCTTAAACCTAGTCTACACAATGCTATGCCAATGAGAACTTGGCTTGCGGAATCACAAAAGAACGAGCAAGGGTCTTAACCCTGGTCCAACACAATGCTATGCTGGTGAGAATTTGGCTTGCAGAATTGCTAAACGAACGAGCAAGGGTCTTAACCCTGGTCTGCTATGCTGGCAAGAACTTGGCTTGTGGATAGGAACTTTGGGGTTGCACTTCAGCTTTGTGGTATCTCACTGCACCGAAGATTGAGATAATGATGGAAGGATCCAGATAAGGTGCCATAATTCAACCAGAGGGGTGCACCTCGCAAAAAGGCCCTAAATATGTCCGCCAAGCTCATTAATAAAAATTATACATTCAAAAATTCTATATTAGAGAGTCCTGAGAGCCATGAAATTGAGGAATTGGAGAAATATGGCACTGAACCCCTTGCCCGGTCTCTGGGCTTCAAATTCTGAGTAATTTGGGATGCAGTCGGGTCTGAAAATAGCACTATTTCGCCGTTTTGCAGAGGGATGGTTTTTCAAAATGGCTACTTTTCTGGGCAGGGACATTTTCTTCATTTTAGGGGTGGTCTGCTTCTGGTGAAAATTTCTCAAAAATTCATTGGTCAACCCCCCGAAAATTGAAAGGAAAATGAAAGGGGACATGTTGATCATCGTATTTCTGTACAACCTGGACACCTTTGAGAATTGTGAGTATTTTTAAAATTATTGCAAAGTGTGAGGATTTATCATTGCTGTCTGTGGGAATTTGTTGCGGTGCACCCAGAGCTGTTACACAGAGGACATTACTTGCCCTTGCAGATCTGCTGATCATTATCATGCGTATCGAATGGTTAATATCGAAATGGTCGGGGATGCAGGAAAATGTGCCGTGCAGTCGAGTCAAGACTAAAGTGTCGGCATGAAAGTGAAGGTTGCCTACAAGTCCTGCTTGTACCAAGTGAATATAGTCGACTTCAACACGGGTAAGTACATGTTGATCTAGCTTTAAAACATCTATGAATTTGACAGTTCAATTTGAATGCCGTGGTTCTTGAAAATAATATAAATAATTTCACATGAGTTCACCTGTTGTCAAACTATGTTTTCTGTGGAAAGATTTCCTTGCAACTGGCCTACATGTAGTTTTAGTCTTCGTTATTCTTTGATGTATGAAGCTTGCAAGCTAACTTTATAATTGACAAACTTATTTCGTGACAAATTTACGTCTTACTCAAATCTTTGATGAATACATGTACATACATCGTAGATTATGGGTGAACTCCGTTGATTCTGCCAGTATTGGTTGAGAGTTTTTAGTGGTAAAACTACATGTATCACTGTGATCCTTGAGCTTCGGTGGCATTGTATTGAATTCTATTCTAATTATTTTCAGGTTCTAAGAGATCTGTGGAGCATGGCCAAGTCAGGCCTCCATCACCCTGCCTGCCAGGCCTTCATCAGCCCCGCCAGCCAAGCCTGCGTCACCTCCACCAGCACCGCCAGCCAGGCCTGCGTCGCCTCCATCCGCAGTGCCAGGCAAGCCTGTATCACTCCCGCTGGAACACGCAGATCAGACCTCTTCTCAGATTCCCAGTTTCTCAGTGGGCTGAACTTCAGTGATTTGTTGGAAATGAATGAAGCGCAAAAAAGTTCCTCTAAGACTGAGCAGGGATTGGACAATCTTAGTTCCTGAGAACTTCTAATGGCAATAATTAAAAAAATGGACGGACAGCAAAAGAACATAGACTTCATCAAAAAACACATCGTTGCTCAAGGAGAGGAGACGCCCAAAGCCACATTTGTTGAGTTGGACAATGAAACAGTTTGGATAGGAAATGGTAGTTTCACGCATACTCTTCCGAAGATTATCAAGATGCCTTTGACAAGTCATCAAGTGCAAGAGAACTCATGCTCAAATTACTTTCTAAGGTATTCAGCGACGAAGAGCTCGCCACATGCAATTATTAAGGGGAGAGGGTGGGTGGAAAAGTTGTATCCAAGAAGGCTATAAGTGTGATCCACTATTTCAGGCCATTATGCTGCAGACCAGCATAGAGTTTCAGACGTCAACTACCTCTGACTCATACATAAAGTCCATAAAGGATGCAGTTAATGACAAATGTAAGAAGTTGGCTGTCAAACTTGGGCTTTAACCACTTCATGCTGGGGCATTTTTCAATGTTGATGATGCTGGGCTATCATTTTTTTCATTTTCTAAATCCTTCAAAATTTCATCATTTCATTTAACGGTCGTTTATAGCCGCACCAAGTAATATTTCGGCACTACTCTAAGTTGACAGGTGGCCTTCATTGACGCCCGAGTATTTCAGCCAGGCCAGCAGCCTTGTAACAGAGCCCAGATTGTGCGGTGTTGTATAACTGTCTTTTGTTCACGAACCTGGCTCAGTGCACTGCTGACCTCTTTTCAATAGGGGCCAGATTAATATGCAGCAGTGCTGTGTGGCTCATTGCTGCGGTGGTGGAGCACTTTTGTCCCCAGTGGTAATCCGCTCTAAATGCCCCAAACCCTGGTATACTGTTTCAAAACAAGGCTGGATTATCACCACTTTTGAGAGTGAAAAATGTTAGTAATGCCCAGCAGCCTGGTCTTTTGTTCGGAGTACAGTCTTTTGTTACAGGGTCCTGTTTCCTTTGTCCGAGTTCGGAGACCCCGGCCACGCATATAAACCATACTTCTCCGATTCCGGAGTCCCCAGCAGGAAGTGGTTGATGATGATTGAGCCTATGACACTCAGGATCTGCATGTACAGTTGTACTGAAGCATGCACACATTTTACAATAACAGCAGCAAGCCTTGTCCATTGCCCAAGCATTAAGTTGGGACTTCCCATGAACACGCAACCTTTACCTTTTCAGATAGTCTGTTCCAAAACTGCACTGACTTGCATATAAGAACCCAAGGAACACAGTAATTTTGCAAGCAAGTACAACCATGTTGACGCGCCAGCCAGCTCGAAGACCTTTAACATTGTACCATGAATATTATATTCACTTCGTAAATAATATTTATCCAGAGGTGGCAGATACTTCATTTTAGATAACAATTGATTTGACTCCGGAGGGTGTAGATCTGTTTAACTTGTTTCTTCCTCTATCACATCAATGATGTACAGCCATGCAGTACTTAGGCCTGTGTAAGAACTTCAATGGAGTGATTGTACCGGCCAGTATGTTTTTCCTATGACAATCAGGCTCATTTGCCTGCCCACAACGCCACTGTCTACAAGAATGTTTGGCTTCTGTAGCTTTACTTGTTTGTGGCACAGTTGTCATCCTCATAGGCCCTAAAACTGAAAACCGGTACCTGTAATATTTTCATAAATGCCAAGATTCCATTATACTATTGATATTTAATAACTTCTAGTAAGAAAGATTGCCAGAAAGAAAGTGGAAAATGTCAATTTTACGGAAAAGAACAATGACGAATTTTTGTTGTTTTGTTATTGTGTCTAATTTTCACAACTTTCACAACTTACCTTTAAATAACTTTAATGCCACATGAAAGACTAGTAACTCTTACGTACAAAAAGGGTGTTTTGAAATTCACTTCGTTTTTCATTGGGACCCGAGTATTTCACCTTACTTTAGTACCCAATTTTCACACTTTTGTCGAATTCCCTTCAGATCATCGGTGATACTGTCTGGAAAACTGATATATTTTTTTATCTATCGGCTCATTTTTTTCAAGATCGAGAGTCATTTGTCTGATATGCGGTCCGTTTTTCATGCGGCTTAAAATTTCTGCACTGAGTTTGGCAGTGGTCAAAATGAGATGTCTGGATTTTGGGCATGGTGCACAGTACCTGGATACAAGTATGTTTGGGTATGAGTTGACCTACTGCATTGCACGAGTACTTACAATCATGTCAAACCGCCCGACTAAAGAGCATGAACTTTCCGTTTTCATCCATGAAGTTTCCTTTTTGTATGATACTTTTTCATTAGAGTGTACGTGATATTCCTCACCATTCAAAGGTAGAGAAATATCAGGAAAAACCTGGCAAAACTGGAAAAAAAATCCCCACTAAAATGTTGGCTTCACTTCCGACTTCTGACTCGGTTACTTCGGAGGTACATGAAAAAGACGGGCAAAAATGTGGCAGAAAATGGATTTTTATCGTGAGCAAAAGGACTTTGGGTGGTTAAATTCTAATCGGTATGTAAATGAGGGGCAAACTACTTATCTGAGCTTGCTGTTGATTGATTACTTTTGGGGTTCACCTGCCCGAGTACAGAGCCATTTTATTGGCTTCTGGCGCTGTAGTGGAATTCAGTGCGCATAAGCAGCAAGTAAGCGAGGGGCATGAACATACTTGACAGGTGTCTGCTAAAACCTTACTATTATAGAAAGTACCTACAGGTTCAGCCACCAAAGGTACCTGAATTGATGTAGCCATTAGCGTCAGACATTTCCTTTTGGTTTGTATCTCCCTGCATTGCCTGTGAGGATTGTGGAGAGTGCAAAGCAGGATTTGGCCATCGTGTGGAGTCGGCAAGGGAAGGAGAACTGTGCTAGTGTTTTTCGTCCAAATCCTTCACAAAAACTGGTTAGTTTGTGAAAGGGTAGGCTTACCACACACATTTCTAAGCAAAAGTTTTATAGGTGAATGTAGGTGCAAACAGACAACAAAACCTCACATATCATTTATAAATAGAGATGGCCTTTCTTTGTGTTTTTTGAGACCCCAAGTACAATTGTCGTGAGGGCTGGATAAGATTTTACTTCATCTTTATCGAGCAGGGCGTTACTGCCAGAAGACGAGTTAAGTGGGGATTACTTGCACTTAGCGACACTCCACAACTCCAGTGCATGTGAATGATGTTAAAGCATATCTGGAGAATAGGCCTTACCCTATATTTAAGAGTGGCCGTTGATGTTCCTGTATTGAAGGACTTCAGGCATTTAAACGTATGCTTGGGAGATTAAGGTCAGACTGCAGATATCAGAAGGGCTGAAAAATTGAGAATCACAAATGGAGCGTCCGTATTTCGCATTCAGGAGCAAAAAACTGCAGACATAAAGCATCCTTTCAAAAGTCAAAATCATTCTTGATTCAATTAATGCAAGCTTTTCATTGGATATCGAACAAGACCTTGTCAAGTATATCTCATTGTTTTGATCACACAGGGCTAATGGGAAGAGATAACCCGACGTATACTCATGACAAAATTTGGGGCCGATGGTAGGCTCACTTTTGTAGGACCTCGTAACAGCCACAGCAAATAATTTGGACAGGCCCACATCGGAAGAACTCATGTCCAGACAGTGAACAGGACTTGTCAAAGCCGTGCGGAAGAATGTGAAGAAGCACAAGATAGGCCACAGTGGTAATACATGTGCCAATGTATTACCAGAATACCCCCTGGAAAAAATGCAGGATTACAGGATAATAAGGAGCGTGTTGAATCCATGATGGTGTAAAGTTCGGTGAATTGGGACACCCGAGGCGGGTATGCAGACTGAAGAAATACAATAGTGGGTCCAAATATGAATGGTGTAGTAACGACGCAACCCATATTGTGTCCACTGGGGTCATGCCAGCTAAGAAAGGGGGTGGCCAGGTAGCATGTTTTGTCTAGCCATACCTGTATGCCCTCAATGAAGGGTGATTTGAGGTATTGGGGCACTCAGTAGGGCTGGCATGTGAGCGGTGTGGGGTCTTTCCACCGCCAGCCTTGTCTGACACACCGCATGAATAGGCAGGGTTGTGACTCATGGTCATACCAATGCCCAGGACACAGATGTTGTTGTATCTGCATTGCCTGGCTTTTCTCTATAGGGGGCTGTCCCAGAGTGGGCAAGATGACCAGAAGACAGCCGAAAGACAGAGTGTTGTACAGAGTTTGGAAGCCCCAACAGGGCAGGAGACCAGTGGGCTCCATTGCCCGGTAATGCTTCTATAAGGGCTGCCCTGGAAACAATAGGACACTGACCTGAGAGGGATCAGCGTTACTACTATGCCAGGATACCTAAGTTGAAAAGGCATCTGAAGATGGTAATACCAGGTACGAAGTGGCAGGTGTAGGCAGTGCTGGCATAATTAAGGAAGAATGTCTGGTGTCCCATTGCGGAGGAGAGGGCGACGGAAGACCAGAACCCGGATCATGTCTGTTTGAAGAAGACGAGGGCGTCCTTCAGAGGGGGTAAGGCTTGGTGTGTTTTACACTCAGAGTAGTCATGTGTGACTGCAGAATGGGTTGAGAGTGGAGGATCCATGGGAGGTAAATCCGGGTCCAGAGCGATAGAAGCCGGCAGGGGTATATCACTCAGACAATAGACGAAGGATTCAATGAAAGATCGAAACGCTGTCATCCATGGTTCAGATGGGAATTCCCGTTGTTTTGAGTGGCATCTGTTTTTGGTTTTCAAAGAAACCAATGAAGAAGAAGAACACGCTTGCCCATGGGCCTGGGATGTAGGGGTGAACCAGTGACTGATGTGGTAAGAAGGACCGGAGGCCTGTCCCCCCCCGGTGAGCCGTGGGGAGCTTGGCTGGCATGGGTGTCATCGTCTCAGGACATTGGACCAGCCGTAGAAAATCCTGGTTTACCAGGAATACCAAGCTCAAAGTGGAAGCCACGGATGGGTTGTGGGGTCGAAAACCAAGGCGGCGTAGTAGCCCGGTATGCAGTAAGCTCTTGTTTGGTGTCACAGTACTGTGGGCCGAGGGGTGTCAGGCAGGCTGGACCCAACAGAACATTGGGTGCCCGCCTTGGTGTTATCGATATGAGGCTGACTAAATGTCTGTTCAGCTGACACTACCGAAAAGGTGGCCTTGCGAGCTGATGAGCTATGGTGGCCAGTAGCCACTGTGGGCGGTGGGGAATTGCAGCCCCATTGTCCTGCAGGCATTTCTGTGCCATGGGCGATTGATGGGCCAACTCCTTATCTCTTAGGTGGTCGATGGAGATGCTGGATTGGTTGACTCAGTTGTCTGTTGAAGGGCAGAGAGTGATACACTCAATTCAATTCTATGCAGCTCTGAATGGCAATGAGTGAAGAATGTCCCAAAAGGGAATCCAAGGTCGTGGTTAAGACAGAAGTCCTTGTCTGAGCCGCATAGAATACGGAGCGCCCACTCATGCCGCTTGGCCTTTGCCCTAATTCTCTATTAGACAGGAGCTCCAGCGAACAGCACGGTCTCCATCTGCCACTTTATTCGGTTCTGTGCTCGACTGCTGAGGTGGGGATATCCCAATGGGGAGTCCCCCAACTCACGGCTAAGGCCTATATCCCCATCAGAGCTGCATAGAATTGAATTGAGTGTATCACTCAAGCGGCTAGGCCTTGTCCCCGTCTGACCGCTTTATCAAGGAGTGCCCACTCAAGTGGTTAGGCCTTGATCCACAAATAGCTGTTTAAATAATGGAGCGCCCGCTCTAGATGTTGAACAAGAAAACTCCTCCACCACATTAGTGTGGGTCGGGTCTCCTAGTGATACTTACTCCTGCCCAGCCTACATATGCAAATTTCCCATGTGCCTATTACAATTCACTCAAAAGACTTGATCGTGCATTCTGTCCCTTGACCCTCCAGAATGCACTGCGATCCCACCAGAGCCAAAGTGGGGAAGGATGAGCGTGAGAGGTTGAGCAGGGGTAAGTATCACCAGGAGACCCGACCCACACTAATGTGGAGGAGGTGTCTCCTGTGTTCACATACCCCTGCCCAGTCTACATATGCAGAGTGTCACCGTACCCTGGAGGTGGGTCGGCGACGGGAGTGTAACTACTAATAGAAACATAAGGTGGGCGTTGACAGAGTGAGCACTCACTAGAAGAAACCCCTAGGTTGAAGTATCCACCATCCGGCCTGGAACAGTGCTGGACATTGTCTGGACCACCAAGCAAAAGGTTGCTGTGCCATGAGATGTTTCGCTCTGCAAAACATCTTTCAGGTAACACTCGGTGAAGGCGGAGGGAGATTTCCAGCAAGCCACCTGGCAGATTTGAGTTAGAGGAACTCCTCTGCAGTACGACCAGGATGCAGAGGCAGCCCAAACGTCATGGGCCCTGACTTGAGATCGGGTCATCTCATCATGTTGTGCTGGCAAGTCTCAGCTTTCGAAGATAATGGCCGAGACCGTCCATCAGGCAATAATGTCCTCTGACACCGGGTGAAAAGGGTTTCGTTGTGGTGATGAAGAGCTGGGTATTAGATTCTTGGCAATGCTCAGCCCTGGCAAGATATTACTTGAGAGTCCAAACCAGACACCATCTCTTGCACAGAGTCATCTCCCGAAAATGAGGCTGTGTCAGGAACAAATATGTTGGGAGACCAGAAGGTATCTGGTTTTGCATCAGGAACCCGATGGTTGGGGCAAAAGGAACCCTGTGTGGCTCCCAGCAGCTGTGCCCATCGGCAATCGACAGGGCATGTAGCTCGCTACCTTGTCTTGATGTAACAACCGCGAGGAGACCGCCAGCCTGTGAGGAGGAGTGTTAGCCTGATCCTGAGATGCAGGTCAGACACATCAGCCATTGGTTTGAAAAAGGGAGGACTGGCAAGAACTTGAGGAAAGCTTCTGAGGTCCAAGGATAAGACGAGGCGTTTGATGTGGGGATGCCCAACAAACATCCCTTAAAGGGGATATAGGATAGCAGTGTGGTCGGAAAGAGTCGAGCCACCGCTGAAGCCTGAGTGGACAGCTGGCAAGGCTGACAAGTAGTTGTGGATGGCAGTAACCTGGAGGCCTGAGTGAAAACAGATACATGAAAAAGCCTTCGACGGAACTCACAGGATCTTCGATTGGAGAAACATCGTGGTCGTTACACCCTCTAGTAAAATGTAATTGACTGATGTAAGTCTTGTGAGTGGACAGCTGTTGACCCTGGGCTGAACTAGACGCAGCATCTGCAGAAGAACCTGATGCCCTGAAAAGTCATTGGACAATGTCCAGCATGTCAAGTGAAGACTCTCCGGTGGTGGGTGAAGGATCTCTGATTTAGGCTGACAGAGGAGGTCCTCTCTGACCAGAAGGACCAGCAGCTGTTGTACCAGGAGTCTCGTCTGTCTTTGAAACCACAGTTGGCAAGGCCAACAAGGCCATAACATGCATGGGAATAATAGAAAAACTGCAAGTAAGGAGCATCCAAATACCGAAGTTACTCCATGATTAAGAATCCATAAATCCTATTTCATTCCCTAGCACAAAGAGCATGAGCAGATAAAATGGTGACATTGAAAAAAAAACTTGCTGAGAACACCACTTTGTTTCAATTGCACGGGGCGCGGTCGAAGGGCAACCCTACCAAGCCATAAACAAAAAACAGGGGGCTGACAGTAAGCACACTATTTCCAGACCTTGTAACCTCCACAGTACAGACACTTTGGACACGCCCACTACAAAGGAACTTGTGTCTCGATAGTATGTTGGGTGTGGCCAGGCTGAACAGAAGAATGTATGGAGATCCCAGAATTATTAGATGAAAGGAACGTGTAGAATTCGGGACAATGAGAAGTTGGGTGAACTCGGACGCCTGAGGCATGGATGCTGAATTGAACGGTGTGATCACCAGTCAGAGACACAGGGGAGCCTGTCTGGAGATCGTAGTTAACTGTTACCGCACCTGAGTGCCCCAATGACGAAGTTTCAGATGTAGGAGGGCTTGAGGGGCACTGGGTCTGCAGGTAGGGCATTGACATCTTAAACTTACCAGTGAGGGGGAGCCAATGACGGTTGGAGGAACGGCCAGGCAGGGGTCCCCCTGAATGGTCAGTTTTATCTTGAGTGGAGCGTCCCAGGTCAGGATCAATGGCCTCATGATCGCGGAGTCCATTAGCAGACAGGAGCTGCAAATGGGGTACGGAAGATGAAAGCCCTGGCAGCGTAGCAGTCCAAAAAGGGGAGGATCGTCCGATACAATGGAAGGCTGGGTGCCGTGCTGAATTGCAGGACTCGCCCATGACACAAGCAGTGGAGTGTGGCAAACCCACTGTGGAACCCTTTGAAAACTTGGAGGGAGTTGACTGGCCCGGCTTCTGAGCGGGTGCTGCCCGGTGGGCAGAAGCCAGTGAGGGACCCGGGGCAGACGGTGCATCGTCGCCCACAAGCCCCTCTGGGCCATTGGTCGGTAGGGTTGCCCGGGGATGCAGTAGGTAGCGATGCCCAGTACCCGCAGCATAGAGAAGGAACCACTCATCATTCTCTGGTCACTGTGATCAAGGGTACTGTTATGGCATAGCATGCTCAACACGATCTGAAGATGTTTGGAGTGGGCATCGATGACCAAGGGTAGTGTTGTGGCCCAGCATGCTCAGCCTGGTCGGTAGGTGTACTGAGCAGTCATCAGTGATCAAAGGCAGTGTTGCAACATGGCACGCTCAGCCCGATCAATTCCAGTAGTGGTCATTAGTGATTGAGGCTACTATTGCGGCATAGCACGATCAACCCCGGCCTGTTCACACCACTGGGTCTCTCCTCGTCGAGGCCGTTAATCAGATAATGCAAACTGCACCACAAAGGAGCAGGGCAGCCCGCTAAGCCCTGCTCCACAGCCAGACCCATATAGCGTTGGGCAGTTATCATTTGAACACACGCACCACACAGAGAACTAAGGGCTGCCCAGCCCTGTTCAATGGCCATACACAACACACTACATGTACAGTAAGTCACATCAAAACCTGTAGATTATGCACAGAAAAAAGGGGCAGACAAGAAAAAATATATGAAATCCATGTAAAAGATACAAAATATGAGAATAAGCACTCTTACCAATAGATAAGAAATCACTCTTTATTCGTTAACAGAAATCAAGTCAATTCACAAATGCGAAAGGTACGGAACTCAAAACTCTGAAAATGCCATCAAACACACGCCCGTAAACGATAGGTGCTGAGAAAAGGACGAACATGGTGGTGGGATTGCAGTGCATTGTGGAGGGTCAGGGGCTGAATGCATTATCAAGTCTTCTCAGCGAACTGTAATAGGCACATGGGAAATTTGCATGTGTAGGCTGGGAAAGGGTATGTGAACACAGGAGACCGCCAGATTTACGTTTTGCTCTCTCATGCAGCCGGGGTTTGTGGCTTAAATGGGCCACTAACATGTGAACCGCCCACTCAAGTGCCAAGGCCTATGGGGACTGCAGGGTTAATCGCTCCTCGTAACACCGATGGTAATAACCTGCAGAATGCACACACAAAAAGAGAAGAGAAACAACACCAAACGAGAGGTGGCGGTTGTTACAACAACAACCACGGAGCTATTTTGGATTTCAAATTATTTAATGGGGAAAAACAAATAGAAAAAATTAATTCAAAAAAATCACAAGATGTCATCTTCATGATGTCATCAATCTGGAATAATTTTTGTATCAAGGTCTTTGTTGGCTGTAACTTTGATGACGATCAAACATCGGGAAGTTCCGAAAATGATGGTTTGAAAACGTGTACAAAGTCAATGGGCTGAAACATGTACAAAGCCATATGGCAAAAAATGTAATACTCAAAATTCAATAATAACTCATGTGATGACATCATCATGACAATTTTTTTCCTAAACCCTTTCCTAAACTGTTGGGCCAAGAATCTTGACCTAACATATATCAAGTCAGGTTGAGAACAGTGTGCAAGTCTGGCTGTTGAAAAATGTGTACAAAACCCATGGGGAAAAATGATATATTCAAAATTCAATAATAAATCATGTGATGACATCATCCTGACAAATTTCTCATAGGAAATCCTTTCATGATTGTCTGAAGGTCTGGCATGTTTCAGGTCAATCAGATATATAAAACTAGTGGAAGAAAACGTGTATAAACCCTAAGGGGAAATAGTCTGAAAAAGGAAAAGAAAAAGAAACGAAAAACGTGTTGGTGGACAAACACAGCTGCTTTGGCCATGATTTATTTATCTAAAACCTGAAAACCGGGGAAGAAATTCTTGACGAAGTATGTACAAGATTTAATGACAAGTGCACATGAACGATACAGTACAATCATTGGTCAGTAGAATATTTAAAATCCATGTCATCTCGATAAATGTAACATGGCTTGTCATATAATGGTACAGCCATCAGATGAAATGAATTTCCATCTTCAACTTTTCCCTTTCTAGCCATCTGCAAAGTTTCAACCCAATGGGACATGTACTTTGCGAGATATATTGCTTTAAAGAGTGTGCCTTTAATGCCACGTTATCCTCGCATCAAGTCAATCTAAAACCTTTATTCCAGCCATACACACAGTTTGAAACCAATCGGTCAAGTACTTCAAGAGATACATTGATTTAATCAGTGCCCCTTTAATGTCACAAGATGATGTCATACTCAAAACAGGTCAATCTGGGTCTCAAACCCTTCCCTCTCAAGCTATACACAAAATTTCAAGCCAATTGGAGAAGCACTTTACGAGATGTAGCACTGTAAAGAGTGTGCCTTTAATGTCACGTGACTCGTCATCCGATGACGTCATAGTCACATCAGGTCAATTCAGGTCTAAAACTCTTCCCTTTCCAGCTATACACAAAATTTCTGCCCAATCGGACATGAATTCGCGAGATATAGTGCTTTAAAGAGTGTCCCTTGAAGGTCACGTGACTTATCACGTGATGACATCATCATCACTTCAGGTCCATTTACGTCTAAAACCTTTGCCCTTCAAGCTACACAATAAGTTTCAACCGAATTGGACGTGTATTTCACGAGATATAACACGCATTCAAAAGTGCCCCTTTAATGTCACAAGACTTGTCACCTGATGACTTCATTATGATGAACTTGGACAGAAACCTTGAGGACAGACCTATAAGAGTATCGAAGTCTAGCTGTAGAAAAAACATGTATAAAACCTACGGGGAAAATTTTTAAAAATCAATACAAAATAAGGTGATGACGTCATCATGACGTCATAAATTTGGCATTAAATTTGCATAAGGATTTTTGCCGACTGTAACTTTAATATTGAAAAATCAATAATAAATCACTTGATGATGTCATCACGACATCACCTATTTCCAATAAATTTTGTATCAGGGGCTTTGTTAGCTATCAATTTGATAACGAACAAACATTGCCAAGCTACCAAAATTGTGGCTTGAAAATGTGTGCAAGGTCAATGGGCTAAAAACATGTGTGCAAAAAAACCTGCCCGTTTAAGTTGATGTCACGCTATTTGCGCATAAATTGAAGACATTTTATGAAATATTATTTGATATTTTGACTCTTGCATGTATTTGGAATCGAACAAAAGTCATCATGACATCATCCATTTCAAGTAAATCTTGGATGGAGGTCTTTGTTGGCTATCACTTCGATAACGATCAAACATTGCAAAGTTAACAAAGTTGTAGCTCAAAAACGTGTACAAAGTCAATGGTAAAAAAATGTGAGAAGAAAAACTGCTCCTTTAAGTTCACGTCAAGTGCTTTGTGTCTAAACTGACAAAAAATTATGAAATATTATTTGATATTCTGATGCTTGGGTATATTTTAAATTGAACAAAAGGGAAAATTTAGTATGATTTCTATGATAATATGAAAAAAATAAATAATAAATCACTTGATGACATCATCATGATGTCATGTTTCTAATGCATTAGAGTTCTTCATTGGTTGCAAGTTGCAAAAGCAATGAATTTATGGTGACAAAAAATGAAAAAACAAAGGGGTTTTTGAGCAGAAGAAGAAAAGGAAGAAGAAACGAGAGGTTGTCTGTCTGTTTGACAACAGAACAGAGGGCTTTTTTTGCATTCTTTTGTACATTTAAACAACTACATGTAAGTCATCATCACATCAAGTCATTTTTCATATATAACACCTCCCTTTCAAGTTTTCTGCAAAGTTTCATCCTGAAAGAACATGTACTTCAGGAGATATACGGCTTTAAAGAGTTCACCTTTAATGTCATGTGACTTGTCTCCTGATGACGTCATCATTATATCAGGTCAATATTTGTCTAAAGTGCTCCCTTTTCAAGATATCTGCAAGATTTGAATCTGATTGGATATGTACTTCAGGAGAAGTAGGGCCCTAAAGAGTGCACCTTTAACGTCATTGGCTGTTAACATCGTACATCGAGGTGTAACAAAGGAAACTCTCAACAAATATTTGGGGCTGGACAAAACAAGTCCATATTGTGATGGAGCTAAGAAAAAGAGGGAGAATTATGGCAGCCATTTGCAGGGTTCAGCAAGTGAGGGCGCAGTGCTGGGTGATTGAGAATTTCAATGAATGGGGTAACGGACAAGGAAATAATGCATACTTGTATGTATTGGTAATCTGCACAGGTTGCAGGCACGGACGTGTATAATAAAATCTGGACTCGCGATGCCCTTAATCAGCTTGTAGAGTCATTGAATCCACTCGCGGCCATTTTACCAAGCCGAATACAAAGCTTTCCTGGCAATGTCCGCCTTTGTTCTTCCAGACGTCAAAAGAAGGGAGCCAACCCATGCTTTTGTATTCGGCTCGGTAAAATGGCCGCTGTTCGGCTTCTTTTTCATACAAAGGCGTTGCGAGTCCAGGTTTTTTATATACGTCCGTGGTTGCAGGCAGTAGACTACATAGATTAATTTGGTCTGGGATATTTTATGAACATTTGAATTAGCAAGGGAGAGTCTAGTGTATGATGATTTACTGTTGTACAAGGTGCCCCATGAACATGTACATGCTAATATATACTTGCTTAGTAACTGGGTCAGGGGTCAACTCATGTTTGGCAGCTCGCTGTGCAAACATACACACTGTGTAGATTCGTGACTGCTGTCTGCAGTCATGTACAGTCGACTGTATATGTTTAAGTTGTCCAAATAGAATTTTTGCCATGGTTCACAAGGTTTCCTCTCGATCCGTTGGTTATTTTACCATGTTTACTCACATCTTGTGCCGAATAAACTCCTACATTGTCAAGGACAGCCGTTAGATCTACATGTAACATGACAGGTGAAACAGTCACCTTTTTGTCGATGGCTTTCATTATGTCATTTTTACCCACAGCGTACATGTCTGAGTACTATCATTGCTTTTATAAGTAGATTATAGAAGTTGATTTGGAGAATTTCCACTTTCCGGTACATTAAGATGATTCCAGACAACTTTTTCAATAGGTTTCTCCATATGTAGGTTACCTATGAATGATACACATGTTTAGCATTGTTCCATGGTACGATTTTCCTCAAGTTTGAGCTATTATCATTTATTCCCATTAATATTTCTTTTTTTGTAGAGCAAATTTGTAATGTTCAGTAACAGTGCACAGAAAATTCGGGAGCCAAGGCCAATGATCATATACCCGTATCTTCAGCACAGAGATGTTCATTATAGCGGCATTCCACAGTACTACTGTTAAGGAGTGTATGAATAATCAAGTGAAATCTTTTACACTGCTACCAGTTAATTTATCTTTGAAATATGATGCTTTGGTACAGTGAATAAGTTGGAAAACAAAGGCAGTTGCACCAAGTAGATTTCAAGATCTCTGTCAAGTTGGTTTCCACCACCTACATTCCAATCGATGTCTAACACACCTTGATCATCAACATCACAGTTGTACCTGGAGGAAACTTTTTTTGGAGATGATTAAGGGGATAGTATGTGTCGAGAATTTGCTCAACAGTTTTGTTGTGAAAATTAACCTTGATATCAATGTTGCCATGTTCAGCAAAGCTTGATTGTCTAAATGGAATAATAGGAAAGTTTATCAGCACTAAAAGACTGAATATATCCAAGTGTGTCACCTATTCATCCAGTTTGGCATGATTAATTTGAAAATGAACAGCGTTATGATTGGACATCAGATTCTTGTGCACACAACAGTTTTGAAATAAGCTACATGTATACCCCAGGTGGCCAATAACTAAATCCAGAGTGTGGCTAAATTTCAGGGCAGGGCAAGAAATAAACTGGAAAAGGAATTTTAAAGCCTCTTGTTTTACTGCCTTATTGACAAGGACACTAAAGTCACCAAGCATGACAATCTTGCCATAAATAATGGACATTTCAGTACCAAAGTTCCAAATTCAGTAAGGAAATCAAAAGATTTAAACATGTTGGACTGTGATAGTGGTAGTGTGTATATGATGACAGAAAATATTGATCCTGTTTAATCTGTCAGTGCAACACGATCAAACGTGGTTGTAGCGATTAGTCAAGGTACCATTACGAAAATTACATGTACAGTAGTTGAGATTTATGATTGACACCTATGTCTCCATAGAAGTCAGTACAACCACACGGAATATTGATGACAGAATAACCAAGAGGGGAAGATTTACAAATAATATAATTGTCATGATATAGCCAGGTTTCGGTCAGAAAAATGGCATAAAAATTTTGTCCAATGATGTATTCACAAAGAATGGCTGTCTTGTTGATAAAATGGGCATTTCAAACACAGACACTAAACTTCTTGGGTACACATTTGAAAGTGAGGATACAGAGGATTTTCAGTCACATGAAAGTTGATGATCAGAACTCAATTTACACAGATAAGCATGGAACACAAGCGCCTTCGAAGTTTCTCAATATTCTGGCATACATGAAATTGGCATTAGAAATAACCGGATTTGAAAATGCATTCGTCTCCACAGACATTGTACACTTCCTGAAATGCCTTTGCCCATCATCTTACGTCACGTCAAAAACCTCCATTGTTGGGCTAGTAGGGTGCTTACATGTACGCATACACTAGCCCTGTGCTATGGAAAACAACTCGACTGGTCCACTGTGGTGTTGCTTAAAAGTTCCAGCTCTGCATGTTCTATGGGTGGGGGCTTTAAAGGATGTTCATTGATTTGACTGAATGCCAGACATTAAGGGAAAACCTTGCATTTGGGTTGCAGAGTTAATAGAAGTTTATCACAAGAATAACGTAGATCAGGAGAAGTTGTTGGCCTTGTGATTGTGTCATGAAGGTTACAACGGTAGGCGATTGGGGTTAATATCACTAGATCTCAATAGTCGAATTTGAAACGTAGCAGTTAAATTGCTATAATAGGGTACTCTTGTCCCTTGAAGGCTGCTACAGATCAGCCATTTACCAAAGATATGGGGAGAAAAGTTTCTAAATTGTAGGCCGGTGTAGCTTGCATGGTGATGCACAGATTCAGGACAAGACTTAACACAGAACACCAAGCAGGTCTCACTGTTCAGGTTGCAACATATATGTCGAAGAGTTCAAGAGACAAAATATCAAGTGGTCACCTTGTGACATGGGGTGGAGTCCCTTTGTGCTTCTCTGCTGATCTGATAGCTCAACTAGCCAAGCACAAAACAACAAATGTCTCCACTTGGTTGTAGGCAACAAGCCGGTACGAAATCAGCCTCCTAGTCTGCCAAGTTTAACTTTGAGGATACATTGGTTCAAAGTTCAGAGCTATAGGTAAATGGTAATAATGCAGAAATACTGAACTGGACACAGAGTGAGGCAGCCTGTAAGGAACACACCATTTTTGAGAATTATGCAATTAAAAACGGACACTGTTATATATGTGCACGTATATGATAGTGGTTACCAAGTGTGTGACATCTAGATGAGAAAAATGTTTTTTAGTAAAAACAGGAGCCGAGCGACTTTGGTACATCGCCAAATGTCACCATCCAAAAATTGGTCTGTAAGCACATGACCCGCCAAATAAACAGAATAGAATGGTAACATGGTGTCTGTAAGTTCTTACACTGGGCTTCTAATGAGGAAATATTGTGCGATGGCAGTGGATTGACTCAGATTTCCTCGGATTGCAAACCTCTAATTTCAACAGTCACGCTCATAGCAGCTGTACCAACATGTGAAGACACGACAAAGGTTGCAACCCCATCCTTGTTCCCTGTTGTAGGAGACCTTTCATTTGCATGTTGCCCATACACACTGGGTATGAGGCTGTGTTTATGTGGTTTTACTGGAGCACACCAGCAAGTGTAGGCTTGGCACGGTACACAACGCATGCTCGTAACACTTTACGAACAGGACACGATTACAATCATGGTGGGAAAAGTCTACAAATTCAATTTGTGGCAACAGCTGCAAATTTCTTAGACATTCTAAATTTACAGATGGGTTGATTGGGACAACTGGGCAAACTAAAACTTTTGGCAGCGATAGAGCAGTAGCGTACCTGCTCATAACCGCTCAGGACACCACCTTATAAACGTTACCATACACTAAGATGACTTTACAAAATACACAATTTGTCAGTTATTCAACTGAACATACGTACAAGCATTCAAGAGGCATTTATATAACAACATCAAACACAACAGAAAAAAAATCAAACGACATTTATAACAGTAATTATAGACATTTAATCCATCCCTATTGCCATGTCACATTTTGGTGTCTCATTTACAACTGTTACCATCATGTTTAGTCCTTACAAAAATTTGGTGGTTGTGTTTATGTTAACAATATTACTGCACTTATAACTTCATGTGTTGAGGCCCACATGAGATACATTTTTGGGGGGACTACACATCTAGGTTTTTGTTAAGCAGGTTTTTACATGTACATGTATATACCCAGTATCATGTCTCTCCAGTATTAAATAGTTATAAACGATTGATGTGTAAATAAATGAAAATGAACATGAATGGGTAATCAGTTTGGGGAAAAAACCATGCCCAGTTACTCAGGGCACAGAATATATTGCTGAAAGATCCCAAGATATAACTTAAAGTGAGACTAGAGGTTTTGTCTGTCTTAAGGACAGAGCAAAGGGCTTTTTGCATTTTTGTTTTTTCTTAAGAAAATGTCATTTCTTCATTTGACATACCGGATTTCTCACTTCTTACTTAAACATGTATCCAAGAGCTACAGATAATTCCAAAAGTTTCTTACAATATTTTGGTGACCTCATTATGACAAAATATTCAAACCCTTTTGAACATTAAAAGACATAACGAATTACAATTTGCACCCTTTACACGCCATCCAGCTCCAAAGAGTGCACCTTTACTGTCACATTACTTATCACCTGATGAAGTCATCCTCACATGAGTTCAATGTGTCTAAATCACTCCCCTTTCAAGATATCTCCAAAGTATGATCCCAATAAGATAAGCACTCACATGATATAGTGCATTGAAGAGTGTACCTTTAACCACTTCCTGCCAGGGATTCCAGTATCGGACATGTGTATACTTTATATGCTTGGCTGGGGTCTCCCAAATCGGACAAAAGGAACTTGGCCTTGTAACAAAAGACTGCTGGGCATTACCAACATTTTTCACTCTCAATAGTGGAGGTAATCCAGCCTTGTCTTGAAACAGTATACCACAGTTTCAGGAATTTAGAGCGAGCAGATTACCATCGGGGACAAAAGTGCTCCACCACTGCAGCGATGAGCCACACAGCACTGCTGCATCTGCATGCTAATTTGGCCCCTATTGAAAAGAGGTCAGCAGTGCACTGTGCCAGTTTGTGAACAAAAGAAAGTTATAAAACACAATCTGGGCTCTTTTTACAAGACTGCAGGCCTGGCTGAAATACTCGGATGTCAATAGATTTTGTCTGTCAGGCTAGAGTGGCCACAAGACAGTCCTTCATGTGGGTGTAAGTGTCCAGTTAATGAAGATAGGAATTTTTAAAGAATTTCGAAAACAGAAAAAATGATAATTATCCCGCCCCAGCATCATCAACATTGATAAATGCCACCGGCGTGAACTGGTTAATGTCACAAGGCTTGTCACCTGATGAGGTCATCAGCACATGAAGCCAATTTTGATCTAAAGCCCTCCTCTTCCAAGATATATGCAAGGTTTGAACCCAATCGGATATGTACTTCACGAGATATAGTGTGTTGAATTGTGCACCTTTAATGTCACATGACTTGGCATATGATGACGTCATCATTATATCAGATCAATTTTTGTCTTTAACACTTCTCTTTCTAGATACCTGCAAGGTTTCAACCCAATTGGACATGTACTTCACCAAATATAATGCTTTAAACTAAAGACTGCATCTTCAATGTCAGATGACTTGAAAAATACTAACGTCATCAACAAGTCAGGTCAATGTTCATCTAAAGGGCAGTTTGAGAAAATGAAAATAACATTTCAGAGAAAAATCATTGAAAATCTATTACATGTTGACTTCTTTTGACTCTTTGATTAAAAAAGGTACATGTATATATGAATGGGAATAAATATGTGCTTGGCCAGTCTTAAACAAACGACCTTACTTAGGAGAACAAACACAGATAATGCCCTTGCCTGCATCTTGGGCATTAGTCTCCATTCTCCAGGTAGAAAAATAGCACGAACTCTCCAAAACCCACCCATCTCTCTACCGTCGCTGAGCCAGTATTAACCACTTGCTGCTGGGTGGATTTTTCTTGAGCAAGACAAGATGCCGGCTCATTTTCAAGATTTTCCATTTTCAAAATTCTTTAAAAATTCATCATTTCATTTAATGGCCATTTATACCAAAATGAAGGACTCTTTTGGCACTATTCTAAAGCTGACAGGTAAAATTCATTGACTCCTGAATATTTCAGCCAGGCCTGCAGCCTTGGAAAAAGAGCCCAGATTGTGCAGTGTTATGTAAGATTCTTTTGTTCCTGAAACTGGCACAGTGCACTGCTGACTTCTTTTCAATAGGGGCCAGATTAGCATGCAGCAGTGGTGTGTGGCTCATCGCTGCGGTGGTGGAGAGCTTTTGTCCCCGGTGGTAATCCCCTCACTCTAAATGCCTCAAACCATGGTATACTGTTCCAAAACGAGGCTGGATTATCTCCACTATTGAGAGCGAAAAATGTCGGTTAATGCCCAGCAGCTCAGTCTTTTGTGCTGAGCACAGTCTTTTGTTATAAGGCCCAACTCTTTTGTCCCAGTTTTGGGCTCCCCAGCTCTGCATATAAAGCCTATGTACTCGAAAACGGGTCGCCTGGCAGGAAGTGGTTAAATGCACATTTAAGACCGGCCAAGCATATATTTATCCCCTTATTCTTTGCTGGCTTACCTGCATTATCAAGTGCTTTTAGCGAAGCTCCATGAGTAATGAGAAATGCAACCACCTTGGCATTTGATGACAAACAAGCAATGTGGAGTAGACTCCTGCCATCATCAAAAGTATGATTTATATCTGCAATGTCCAATAACAAAAGTACACAAATTAGAACTTTTATTGATGAAACATTTGACCAGGCCACCACAATTGAATGGAATGGAAAAATGATGACGGTGCATGTAGGGTGAGACAACTCCATTCAAAATGAGCTGTCAGGGTCACGGGCCTGTTGCTATGCAACGTCTTCTGGAAGACAAGCAGCGTTCTGGAGGTTAGTTGGTCCCACACTACATGTACATACGGCCACTCAGTGCACTTTATGGAAACACATACCAGTTTATGCATATGTACTCATGTGCATACTGCACTTACATGTATGTTGGACATGTTGGAAGGTCATCAAACTTACAAGCCCAGTCAGGCCGAACGTTAGCAAGCCTTGATTTTCTGTTATTTGTTGCCTCCGAGTTCTACTGCTTGCTTGTTTGGGTCTCTTCACATTTGACTTGTTTACATGTACCAATTTTTTTCCAGTAGCTCTGTGTATTGAAATGTGCTGGTAAGACTTAATTTGGTAGAAAAATAGCACCAACTCTCCAAAACCTGCCCATCTCTCTACCGTCACTGAGCCAATAAAGAACCCGGGCCAGTTTTTATGCCTGAAGCCTACAGTTCCTTCAAAACTTGCCCATCGTGCAACTGTCATCGAAGGTCCCACCTCTGCAAAATTCTCCCCGTATTCCTAAAACTTGCGCAGCCGCGTTGCTTTGCTGAGAACCCGGGCCCCCAGGGCACAGTCTCGATTGTTGTTCTCGAGACTGGGTTCACGCTGGTAGCACGGCTAAGCCGACGAAATGTGGCTGGTAAAAAAAATGACAAACTAAAATGACAAGTAGAGAGAGCTTGTCTATTATACCTAATGATTGAAGAAAAAAAATGCACTCCTTATTTAAAGATGGAAAATCTGGGAAAAAAACACACGTTGTTGAATATGTTAATACAATAGAAACATGCCCCTTTTGTAAAGAAGATACCCTGTTGTCACTTAATTATGCATCATTTAAATATTGTAATAGTGTTTATAGGGAATATTCTAAGATGAGGGACGATAGTTTGATTTTGAAGATGGTCTTATTATTAGTATGTATTATTTAAAAATAATATGGTTTAATAAAGAGAGATAGTTAACTCTATTTAATCATGGAATGCAAAAAGTGTACTGTATGCCACAAAGAAATACCATTTGCAGAGTTTAAACTAAAAAGCTAAAAAAAAGTAATCGCCTTTTGTATGCGTTGTTTAGATCACCGAAGATGCTGAGGAACTTGTGAACAAGGTCTTTATAAATATAGCTGCTCTTTATCCAGACCAATTTTGGAAGCAGAAGTGAACCAAAACAGTAAAACTATCACAAGAAAGATCTTTCTTGGGAACATAAAAAATATAAATTGGCTTGTTCAATTTGGGCACCGAGATAATGCAAGCATGATAAATATAAGCACAGGTGTAACAAGTGTAAAAAGGCAGTAAAAAAAAAAACTCCCTCTCTTCAATTGAGGGGAAGGGTTTTTCTTGTTTAAAAAAATGAAAAAAAAATATTATGTTGTTCTGTTATGTAAAAAGAGAAAATACCAGGACCGGCCTATTATTAAAAAATACAATACATGGAATAAGTCAATTTTAAAAGACTACACATGTAGAGTGGCACCGTACCCTGGAGGTGGGTCGGCGACGAGAGTGCAGTTACTAAAAAAACATAGGCAGGCATCACTCAAGCGAACACTCACCAGAAGAAAGAAATATCTATAATGAAGTATTCATTGTCCCATCCAGGAAGGTGCTGGATGCTGTCCTGACCACCGAGTACAAGGTCATTGTGCCAAGGGCTGGTTCGCTCTACAGAACATCCTTCCGATAGCACTCGGTGAAAGTAAAGGGGGATCTCCAGCAAGCCGCCAGGCAGATTTCTGCTAGAGGAACTCCTCTGAAGTATGACCAGGATGCGGAAGGTGCCCGAACATCGAGGGCCCTGACGTGAGATCGGGTCATCTCGTCATGTGCCAGTCAGTCTCAGTTCGCGAAGATGATGGCCGAGACCGTCCATCGGACAATAGTGTCCTTTGACGTTGGATGAAAGGGTTTTGTTGTAGTGATGAAGAGCCGGGAACTAGACTCTCGGCAACGCTTGGTCCTGGCAAGGTACCACTTGAGAGTGCGAACTGGACACCGTATCTTGTCAGAGTCATCTCTCGAAAAGTGAGATTATGTCAGGAATGAATATGTCGGGAGGCAGGAAGGTAGGCATCTGGTTTTTCATAAAAAACTTGATGGCTGGGATAAGCCGAACCCCATGCTGCCCCCAGCGAATGTGACTTTCAGCAATCGATAGAGCATGCAGTTTGCTACCACGTCTTGTTGTAACAACTGTAAGGAGGAACACCAGTTTGATGCTTAGATGGAGATCAGATGCATCAGAGCGTGGCTCCAAGGGGGGGACCGGCAAGAATGCGTAAGATGCTTCCAAGGTCCCAGGATAGAATGAGGTGTTTGACATGAGGATGCTCGGCAAACATTCCTCGAGGAAGCTGGTGGATGTCAGCATTATCAGAGACCGTCGATCCATCGCTGAAGCCCGAATGAAAAGCTGCCAAGGCCCACTGCTAGTTGCGGATGGTGGCAATCTGGAGGCCCAAATGGAACAGATACATGGAAAAGTCTGCGACGGAACTCACAGGAGCTTCAGTTGTAGAAACATTGTGGCTGCATCACCATCTAGGAAAATGCTGTAGTTGGCTCTTGCTAATTTTGCGAGTGGACAGTCATCGACCCGGGTCGCCATGGATGCAGCGTGCGCAGAAAGGCTTGACGCTCTGAAGGATCATTGGACAACGTCCAGCACATGAAGTGGAGACCCACCGGTGCTGGATGGGGGACCCCTGACTTGGACTGAAGAAGTATGTCCTTCCTGGGCAGAAGGACCAGCGGCCATCACACCAAAAGTCTTGTCAGTATCAGAAACCATGGTTGGCGAGGCCAGAACGGAGCGATGAGGAGGAACTGTTCTATCTTGGACAGGACACGCAGGATATTGAAGGAAAGGCATACGCCAGAAGCCCCGACCAGTCGAACTGTAGGGTGCCTGTCGCCCATGCCCATTGGTGAGGGAACCTGGAGCAGAACTTCAGGAGATAGATATTGTTGGAGGAAGCGAAGAGGTTGATATGGGGATGCTCGATCTTCGCAAAAATATGGCTGACCACGACCTTGTTGGTCGGACAGCGCCCTGAGAGAGTGCGTCTGCTATGCTGTTGCTGGTTCCCGCTATGTGGACAGCTTGGAGGGTGATCTCTTGATCATTCGTCCACATGAAGAGCTGCCATGCAAGGGCGCAGCGTTGAAGGGAGCGAGTGCCACCCTGGCAGTTGATGTACAATGTATGCCACTGCCATGGAGTTGTCACTTTGGACTCAAACGGAACAACCCACTAGATATAGTTGGAAGTGGTGTAGAGCGCTAAACACTGCTTGAAGCTTGATTGATGTAGCCGTGTTTGTCTTGAGAGGCAGTGTCCCAGACCCTGTAGGCATGGAGTGGAGGAAGAAAGGCCCCATCTTAATAGCAACATATCTGTAGTCCCAGTCAAATCCAGACCTAAAGGTACAAAGGGGAGACCGGCCAAGGGTGCTCGATGATGGTCCACCAACGGAGGTGATTGCATAGGAAGGTTGGTCCACCAGTAAATAGAAGCTGAAGTATTCATTATAAGAAAACAGTAGTGAGCCCTGTTACATTGTACTATGTTCGATTTGGCCATTTGTTTCCTGAAGTTGGAGGGATAAGGCTATATCATTACATGCACGGGGAATTAATATCGTATGCCATATACCGTATGCATTGCAACAATAGAAAGAGGTAGTGGTTGTTACAGCAACAACTACAGAGCTGTTACAGATTTCGAGTTGTTTTAATGGGGAAAAATAAAATATAAACAAAATGATGTAGAAAAAACAAGGTGACATCTTCATGACTTCATCAATCGGGAATAATTCTTGTATCAGGGTCTTTGTTGGCTGTAAGGGACGGTGACCATTTACATGTAGATCCGGTATGGAAAGGGCCTGATCGTACCCAGTCTGGTATTAAGCCAGGCTGGTATTCAGCCTGCCCTACCCTGGTACACAGGCCTTTCTGACCTGTGCCCTTTGAAGTCATTGAGGTGCATCAGTCTATTGCCCCTCAGAGAACAGCAAGAGCTGAACAAATGAAGACTTATCAGATTATAGCCTACTGGCAAGAGTTGGCCAAAGTGTTAATTCCTGCTGCTGGTTCTAGGTGGATTGTATTGTTTCGACTATTTAACTGATGGGCAGATTGAAACTTTATAACATTCCATATCTCTATTCTTTTGAAGTAGTACGTGTTAAGAAAACAGGAAAACAAAGAACGTTTAACTTCCCATGGCATGCAGTGCCAGCATTTGCATCGAGGTGTGATATTTTTCACGCGTAACGCTGAATGCAATAAGGGCACTCCCAAATGGATCAGGCTTGGTCCAGAATTTTTTTAGCTGAACATAATTTTCGGATGAGTACATTTATGTTCTGACTGCCGGGTGGACCATTGTACATAAGCGTGAAAGATCGGCAGTTTTCGGACATGCCTCTCTCCAAGGACATACCTTTTAACTCCCATTAAACTAAACGCAGCCAGAAATGAGTCGTATACAGTTAACAAAAAAAATTATTCATACCCCTCATACATTTTATTTTTTTTGTGTGTTTTTCAGAAGAGTGAAAGATGGGCACATAATATTTGGGGCATAATTATATATTTTTAGCTGTCAGGTATAAATGACTAAAGGTTTTGGTTTCACCTTATTTGCATAACAAAGAGAATACTACATTAATTAAATTCTGACATCCTCAGAATTATTCATCCCATTCTGCATGTCATGGCATTTGGCCACATTGCTCCAAAATGCACATGCTCCAGATATTTAGAGATTCTGCATGTTGTTTTTAATATATGCAACAATGCATATTTCCTCTATCGGAATATGTTAAAAATTTTATCTATTTCAATTGATTTGTGGAATGACATTGTCAATACTCTGCTTCAAGAGTGCAATCGTGGAGTCTCGGTTGTTGAGAACATGGCGAAACTAGGGAACTTAATGAGGATCCAAGCATGAGTGTTGTGAATGCTCACAAAGGTGGGAAAGGCTTTAAAGCCGTTTCCAAGCTCTTCAGAGTACACATTTCCACTGTACAGTGCATCGGCAAGACGTACAAGAAGTTCAATACTGTGAGAAACATCGGCAAGCATGGACAGAAGCCAAAGGTGTCTCCTCATCTGGCTAGGATAACAACAATTAAAGCACTTCAGGACAACTTGGTGAGATGGGCACCAAGGTTTCAGCGCAGACAATCCGCTGCACACTGCACAAGGAAGGCCTAGGCTACATAGGCATCGTCCAAGAAAGACCCCTGTCCTCACTCACAGGCATAAAAAAGTTCAACACGCATTTGCCAGAGGGCACTGAGACAAGGATCAAAGTTCCAATGGTCAAACGAGATGAAAATGAAGCTCTTAGGCAGGCCCTCCAACCTGGAAGAGCTAGAGGTCTTCCCCAAGGAAGAGTGGGCCAAGATTCCTGTGGAGCTGCACCAAACTCGTGAACAGCTACACAAACCACCTACAGTGTAGATGCCTAATGCCACCTAATCAAGAACAAAGGCTTTGTGATTGACTATTTATTGCGATATTAACTCTTATTGATATTAAAGGGTATGAATAATTCTGAGCATGTCAGAAATTAATCAATGTAGTATTCTCTTTGTTATGCAAATAAGGTGAAACCAAAGCCTTTAGTCATTTATACCCAACAGCCAAAAGTATTTAACTGTGCCCCAAATATTATATGCCCACCTTTCATTCATTAGAAAAACACAACAAAACAAACTGTATATTAAAGGGGTATGAATAATTTTGTTGTTAACTGTACATATGCATTATTTCCTAGTCCATCACTACCATTCGCTAAATTCTAGATCACCAGCAGTGTGCCCCCACTCACTTGAACCCCGCGAGGGCGGCCCCTATGTTCTTCCTCTCTTTTGATACGCAAAGTGCACCGAGGCTGCGTGGGGAAGAGGGAAGGAGATTGGTAATCTGGCAGGTATGCAGCAGTAGACTCGACTCACTCTACATGTAGGTGGGGGGAGAGTCTACTGCCTGCAACCTACGCAGATTACTAATATATATATGCAGAGTAGCACCAAACCTGTGGACGTTGGGAAGGCGAGGATGCAATACCAACATCAATGCAAAACTAAGGGGACAAATGAGATCACTACAGATACATGTACATAACAAAAATAGAGCATGTTATCAGGATGAGAAGAGCTCAAACCAACTCACCATGACAAATGCTTGAGTGCCTCCTTTTGCAGGGGTAGGGGACGGCCAGCAGATGAGCTACTGCGGGGACGTTCGGTGTATAGCCAGTCCATGTGTATGGTACCCCTGCAAAACATCACTGAGATAACAGGAGGTGAGTGTGGTAGGGGTCTTCCAACAAGCAGCTTTACAAATCTCTACCACAGAAACCCTTTGAAATTGGCCCATGAGGTTGGAACGGCACGGACGTCATGGGTGTGAATATGTCATCTACACTGGTCATCTGAGCCAGAAGGCCAGTCAACATCACCAAACTAAATAGCTGAAACCACCCACCTCACAACTGTATCCCTGAAGGCTGGATTATAGGGTCTGGTGGATGTGATGAACAGCTGTGTAACTGGCCCCCAAAAGTCCTTTGTCTGATTAAAGTACCACTTCAGCATGCAGACAGGGCACCAAATCTATCTGACGAGGATGACGCCAAGAACTGGATTGCTCCGCCACTAACAATGGGATGAGTGATATCGGAGGGAAAGCATTAAGCCAGAAGACCCTCCCAAGAAATGAGCAAGGCCTTGTACGTCCAAGCCTGTGGATCTGGGAAGCAACTCCAGAATATTGGCAGCTGGGCATTTAAATGAGACACAAACAGGTCCACATGAAGTATGTCTGTCACCAGGAAAAGAGCTTGAACAACCTCTCGTTGAAGGGTCCACTCTGCCGGGCAAACTGCCCCTCGAGAGGGCATCGGAGATAAAGTTCTGTTCTCCCAGAATGTGTTGGGAAGAACCAGAACAGAATGTTGCATGGCCCAGTGAAGTAGGCGCCAGGCAAGGACACAAAGAGTCGGAGAACATATGCCCCCACGATAGTTATTTAGGTGACGGCCGTCGCACTGTCCGACTGATTTAAGACTGTCTTGCCTATTATCATGGGGAAGGAGTGGTTGAAGGCCTCAAACGCTGCCTTAAGTTCAACAACGTTGATATGGGAACCCATGAGGGATGGGTCCCACTGGCTGGATATATCGTGCAGTGGGAGACTGGCGGTCGAGGGAATCCCTAGTCAGCTTGAAGTAAGAGAGAGGGTGAAGCTGGAGAGTCCGCATGTAAAGCCGACACCACAGGATAAGGTTGATGAGACTGGCCATCAACTTGAGAACATCAAGCCACACCGGGGCGGTCACGCAATGATGTCCATGGAACAGAAAAACCCACTAGGTTGTCCACGTGCTTGTCAGTGGGAGTGACGATGCCATGGCACAAGTCGAAGACAACCCTGAGAAAGGTTGGCATTTGTCTGGACTTGTTGTGGTTGTTCAGAAAACACAGGCAAGATGCAATAGTGTGCGTCGCCGTTATCGCCGAAGTAGCCTCGAACATCTGACTACCAAAAAATCATCTAGGTACCGGAATATCAGAATGTTGGCACAATGTGCAGTAAGTGCGCTGCCACTGCTCGAATCACTTTTGTGAAAACTCTGGGAGGGGTGGAAAGGCTAAAGGGTAGGGCGCGAAACTCGTAACCAGATGGCGGTATGAGAAGCAGAGGAATCAGTGATCTTACATATGAATGGGGATGTGTAGATAGGCGTCCTGTAAGTCTATTGATGGCGGCCAAGCCGGACCAGCAATTCACCGCAGAACAGTACGGAACATCTCCGTTTCTTTGGCCAGATGAAGACATTGAGTGGCTTCAAATTGAGGACTGGTTGCCACTTGCCGGGTTCTTTCATAAGCATGAAAAAGAACGTTGACATGAATCCTGTTGAGCGCAATCTGGTTGAACGGGTACAATGGCATGCTTTTCCAGCAGAGATTTACGACTCCAGAGCCTGTCACTGGGATGGGTTTTTCAGTCGGTCAGAATGACAAGACAGACGGAGGGGGCTCGTGAACTCCAAAGGGTAGCCGTACATGTAGGTGAGACAGGCAAGAACCCATCCGTATGATGCTATTTCCCCCAGAACCCTGCAAAGTCTAGAAGCTGCCAACAGGTTCAGGATTGGGGGAGAACAATTGTCGCAATACCAAGTCTTAGCTTTGGCCCAAAAAGGCAGCGCTTACATGTACATGTAAATGTGGGTCGATTCTGATCTTCTGCTGGAGAAGCAGGAGTTGCAAGTCCCAGCATCTGTATCACTTCACAACGGAGCAGGCAAAGGTGGGACTCAGTAGGAGCAAAAAGGGGAACACCGAAATTCCAGTGGAATACAAACAGAATTAATGATCCAAAGCAAATATAGAATAACAAAACAACCGCTCTCAAGGTATTTTGATAAGAAAACTAGTACCATACATATAGGAATGCCACAACCTGAATAAGAAAAATTGAGTGCATGTACATATTTGTACAAAAAGCAAATGAAACAAGCAGAATACGGAGATAAACACCCTCAAGTTATATTGAGGGAGGGTCTTCTGGCTTAAGTTATAAGGAATATTTACAGCAGTCACCTTTTTTGTTTTCAAGCAACTTCAACTCCAAACTTTTATTGATGAAACTTCAAATGCCATTTGAGCTCATTTCCCCCACCTGCACGTAAAAACATTAGGAATTCTGTGGTTGTTCAACCACAAACTCTGGAAACTTGTCCACTTCATGACCACTCACATCTAAAGCCAATCATGTTACCTTTTGTTGTCTTCCAGTTTAAAGAGCACCACTATTAAAGGAAAACACATTTTCTCTGATTTTATCTGTTCAAGTACACATGGAAACATCCAAATCAAATGCAGTGTCATTTGTCTTCAGAGGTCAACTATAACAAGCTAAAAAGAGCTTTTCTTCTGTTCATGCATTGATGCGAATTCTGAATGTAGATTGCATCATTCTGAGAAAACAAAGAAAACCCTTGCCCTGTGTTTGTTGTGGATAAACCCTGCGCATGCCAAGTAATGCATACAACCATTGTAGAAGACAACTGACACAGCGTTCCATTTGGATGCTTCCATATTTATTTGAAAAGATAAAATTAGAGAAAATGTGTCTTCCTTAGAGGTGCTCTTTATTCAAGTGAAACTGAGGTCTTCTGCTGGGTCTCTGTTAGGCTTGTAACTCTCAACACTTAAGTCCATGGAAAATTGACTTTTGAGATTTAGGCATCTCTTGTGAAGCTGATCTATGAATGGAGCATAATTATCATGGCTGCTCTAACAGTTGAGTCTACATTTTTCTTCTATGCTCTGCCTGTAACAGATCCCAAGAGTTTGCTTGCAAGAATACATGTAGTACACAATATCACTCAAAAGTGGTTTTTAAATGAAGTGCAAATTGCCACTTACCAATCAACTTGTCATTTAACAAAGCCTGAAGTAGCTTTACTGGCCCAAATCGCACAGCAAACCTGCAGTATTTCAACATAAGGTCGGAACTCTCACCATCACACAAACAGTCCAATAGTTCTGAAATCTTTGAAGCTGTAGGCCACAGGTCATCAAATACTACATTTGGGTCACCACTGACATACGAGTATGTGTGGCAAGTGAGATTGGCATACCAGAAAATATGGCAGAGACTAACATGAAATTTTTCATCATAAGATTGATTTTCAGTGTTCCAATCATTTGAAGTGGATTTTTCTGACTGTAAATCTGCACAAACGTCACACATAGGAGACCTTGCAGCCGAGCACATTCTTGTCCAAATCAGGTAAAATAAACAGGATCTGTTAAAAGGAACAAAACAAACAGAAAATCAAATCAACATTTAATAGACAATTACACATTTTAATCCACAACACACAGATATCCTGGAAATAATGTACAAAGAGGAACATGAAAACGATAGAAGCAGCAATCAGAAATTCAATTGACAGTGCAACACAGGCTCACATAAAATTTTGTTTGTGCTTCCTTTTACTTTGCCCTTTGGGAGGGGATCAAAAATACAGAGACCGTTCGCACGCGTCTGCATGCCTTCCCTTCCGCTCTGCACACCCTCCTGTTCATCCACTTTCCGAATAGCACTTCAGAACGCGTTCCTGCCCGTTTGCTTGCAGGAGTGATTCAGAGAGTATTGTTATGTTAATTGGCTGTTCCTGTGCATGCGAGAATGGCAGCGTCACAACAAAGATGCGAAGAACATGAATACAAGCTGTTCTGAGTCTTGGCTAAATAAGTGTCAACAGCGCTTGGTCCAATAAGATTTTTTCCTTCCTCTTAGAAAATGCTCATGTTGTCCCTTTGATGTACCAACTTCCCACATTTTATACATTCTTAATAAAAACGACCCTGGTCAAGGTTTTTATTACTAAATGTGGAGGAGGAAAGAAATACATTTTGACCGGTTGGGTGCTTGGGATAAGAAAAAAATGTGAACGGGTACAGGAAAAAATAAAAACCACGTGTGGTCATGGTTTAGACAGAAAAATGCCAAGGAGGAAAGAATTTATATATTTGATGGGTTGGAATAGATGCTCCGAATAAAAATGCAGTGGTACCGGGGGAAAAAAATAAAAACCACAAGTGGTCGAGGTTTGGATAGAAAATAAATGCAGAGGAGGAGAGATTGAATATATTTTGATGGGTTGGGATGGATGCTCTGAAAAAATATGCTGTTGTACCCGGAAAAAATAAAAATGAGTGGTCAAGGTGTGGATAGAAAAGAAATGCCGAGGAGGGAAGAAAAGAATTAATATTATTGGCGGGTTGGGTGCTCCGCATAAAAAAAGCAGAGGTGCTGGGAAAAAATTTAATAACACAAGTGGTCGAGGTGTGGATAGAAAAGAAATTTATAAACAACTTCTTCCACAAAAATTTAATCACCTTTTCGGAAGAAAAAATATTCTGCTGAACAGCCTGAATGAATATATTTCTTATAATTACAGTGATAAATTGCAACAACTTCCTCTCCGTTCTCTCCTTTTTTTTTTCTTTTTTTTTTCAAGTCGCATGTCGTCAATAACAGCACACCGGTATACACTCGGACAACCATACATGTAAATGCCTTGTTGAGCTACATACTGTACATGTACATGTACAATGTACATGCATTAAAAACTCACTTGTTGGGCGGAGACAGAGCTGACATGCGGTGGCTTTTGTGTGTGTGTTTGTGTGTTGGCCACACACTGAAAAGTTGCTATTAAACATAAATTCCGGCCCTTAAAATCTGTGAACCACAAGTATTGTTGGATTGTTTTTTAAATGTGCAAAAGCAGTAATATTCTTTTTGCTGGAGGTCCTTAAAATTAAAGATTAAAAATCTTCAAAAAGAGCAGCCAGTCGGGGGCTGAAATGTTTTTGCCGAGATCTCAATGACAAAACTCTGAAATGGTAGAATAAATTTGTGAAGGCAATAATACTCTGTGATAGGGAGGGATACAACCTGGAATGAAAATTGGCAGGCTCCACATACCGAAAGTAAAGAATGGCGTGATTGGTAAACCTCAAAGGCTGGAAAGATGTTTCTTCTCCATAACAAACATCCCCATCTCAAAACTTTATACAATGTATGTCTTTTTGCTGATAAGAAGCAAAGTATTACTTTGTGGAATGCAGTGCTTAAGTGCTCTACTTCAGAGAATTAAAAAGGAATATCTTAAGCAGAAGAGTGGCCACATTTAATTTTCCCCTCCGTTAGCTGTTCGCTGAGAATTTTACTTCCTATCCATGAACGGTAATTGTTAGAACACCATTATTGTTTCGGGGACTTCACATTTTCTTCGCATAGGTTTTATGCCACCATGGGGGCCACAAGATCTTGCTGTGTGCACAGACCGTGATGGGTCTTTTGTTGTAGAGGAACGCAAGGGAATGGGACGGCCGTTTTTGATCCCGTCCCTTTCTAAAAGTGTCTCAATTCTTGACATGATCCAGCTTTGTGAATTTCAATGTTTTGTAGTGATAATATACTTGTGCAAAGGTCAACTTACATATACATGTAGAGTACTTTCTTGCATGCCTATCTTTCAACAATCCATACTGTATTTGCAATCCCTAATGTTTTGATGTATTGGAGGACCTAAGCTCAATAAAATTGTAAGATTGTCTATTTGTCTATAAATGTTGGCTTTTTCACATGTACATTTATCTGTGCAAAAGGCATTCTTTTTGTCAAGATTTTTTGGGGGGACGGAGCTTTTCACAATTTTGTGAAAAAACATTCTTTTTGTCAAGATTTTTAGCTCTTTCAGGCACTGGCCAAGACAGCTTTTGTTTTTCTTAATTTGTTTTCATTTTATCCACTACCTGCCGGGGACTCCGAAATCGGAGCCGTATGGTTTATATACGGACAAAGGAAACAGGGCCCTGTAACAAAAGACCGTACTCCGAACAAAAATCAGGCTGCTGGGCATTACCGGCATTTTTCACTCTCAAAAGTGGTGATAATCCAGCGTTGTTTTGAAACCGTATACCAGGGTTTGGGGCATTGAGAGCAAGCGGATTACCACCGGGGACAAAAGCGCTCCACCACCGCAGCGATGAGCCACACAGTACAGCTGCACGCTAATCTGGCCCCTATTGAAAAGAGGTCACCAGTGCACTAAGCCAGGTTCGTGAGCAAAAGACAGTTATACAACACCGCACAATATGGGCTCTGTTTACAAGGCTGCAGGCGTGGCTGAAATACTCGGGCGTCAATGAAGGTCACCTGTCAACTTAGAGTAGTGCCTACAGAATACTTCGTACGGCTAAAAACGACCGTTAAATGGAATGATGAATTTTTGAAGGATTTTGAAAAGGGAAAAAATGACAGTCATGCAGGCCCAGCATCATCAACGATGAAAAATGCCCCGGCGCGAAGTGGTTATTACCTTCTATTGGGCATCGGCCTAAACAGTTCTTGTTAGCTGTTTCGGCAAGAGCCGGAACAGCTTTTGTTTTCGTAAAAAATTTTTTTTCTTTTTTTTTTATTTAGCTGTTTTGGCAACAGCCGAAACAGTATTGTTTTTCTGATTATTTTTTAGCTAATTCGGCAGTTCAGCCAAACCAGTATTGTAATCGTTCTGTTTTTTTTTTCTTCCCTTTTTTTTTTCTTCATCTTCAGCCAAGTTCTTCTACCCCTACACTTTGGCACCTAGGAAAATCAGAACAATTTCAAACTTGGAGGATAGTTGTGTGATCATCCAAGGACGGTCCTAGAAGAAATTCACATTGATAATTTAAGTAGTTTTTTTATTATTGATTTTTGAAGAATTAATTTTCCCCCATAGACTTTGTACACAGATTGCACACAGTTTTCGGACTGTCCTATATCAGGCTATGAGGGCGCTATTGCAGAATTATGGTCACACCTGCCTGGGCTTTCAATTTTCAACAAACTGTCCCATATTGAACCATGGATGGGAGTTGTTGCACAACATAGGGTTTGTACACACACTGTCCCGCATAATGCGTGAGCAGTCCTCAACTTCGACCGAGAATTACTACCAGAACGAAGAAAAAATCAGACTAAATTTTCCCTTCCGTTCGATCGCAAATATACCCAAGTGTGCAAATATTAAATAATATTTCATAAGTTTTACCCAGTTTAGACAAAAATCACGTGACATGAAATTAAAGGAGCAGTTTTTCTGCACACGTGTTTATAGCCCATTGACTTTGTACACGTTTTTGAGCGACAATTTTGGTAACTTTGCAGTCTTTGATCGTTCCCAAAGTGATAGCCAACAAAGATGCCAATGCAAGATTTATTGCAAAGGGATTTTATATTCATTTTTGAATATTTAATTTTTCCCCATAGGTTTTGTACACGTTTTTCTACTTAACACAAGTGAACAAGTAGTCTTTAACTTCGGCGCAAGATTACTATCAGAACAAAGGAGAAATCGGGTACTTTACGCTTTGTTATTTCATTTGAAATATGCCTAAGAGTGCGAATATGAAGTAATATTTCATAAAAATTGTTCAGTTTAAGCCTGTGACACGAACTTAAAGAAGCAGTGTTTCTGCAAACAAGTTTATAGCCCATTGACTTTGTACACGTTTTTGAGCGACAATTTCGGTAACTTTGCAGTCTTTGATCGTTCCCAAAGTGATAGCCAACAAAGATGCCAATGCAAGATTTATTGCAAAGGGATGACGTCATGATGACATCATCACCATATTTTATATTCATTTTTGAATATTTTATATTTGCCCATACATTTTGTACACGTTTCTCTACTTAACACAAGTGAACAAGTAGTCTTTAACTTTGGCGCAAGATTACTATCAGAACGAAAGAGAAATCGGGTACTTTACGCTCTGTTATTTTATTTGTAATATGCCTAAGAGTCCGAATATATTTCATAAAAATTATTCAAGTTAAGCGCAAATCACGTGACACAAACTTAAAGGAGCAGTGGTTCTGCAAATGGTTTTTTGCCCATTAACTTTTTACACGTTTCCAAGGCACAATTTTGAACCCTTTCGGATGTTTGATCGTTTTCAAAGTGACAGCCAACAAAGATCTTGATACAGAAATTATTGTATATAAATGACGTCATGATGACGTCGTCATGTCATTTACTCTCGTTTTTTCAATATTTATTTCAGCCCCTTGACTTTGTACACGTTTTCAAGCCAGCATTTGGGTTAGTTTGAGAGCTTTGATCAACAATACTTATCTTGTTGGTAAAACAGTCCCGAACCAGCTCTGTGTTTGTACTTGTTTACAAACACTTTTCTCTAGTTTCTTTTTTTTTTTTTTTTTTCAACTCAATTCCTTCCACCAGTCGACTTTGGCAGTTTACTAAATCTGATCGACTTCAAACTTGGCAGACCTTTGAACCATCATCCAAGGACGGTCCTAGAAGAAATTCACAGTGATAACTTATGTAGTTTATTTATTATTGATTTTTTAATAATTAATTTTTCCCCACAGACTTTGTACACGGATTGCACACAGTTTTCGGACTGTCCTATATCAGGCTATGAGGGCGCTATAGCAGAATTACGGTTACAGCTGCCTGGGCTTTCAATTTTCAACAAACTGTCATATATTGAACCATGGGTGGCGTTGTTGCACAACATAGGGTTTGTACACACATTGTCCAGCATAATGTGTGAGCAGTCCTCAACTTCGACAGAGAATTGCTACCAGAACGAATTCTTTACAGCCCTTTACATCTCGTGAACCAGATGTCTGATTGGGTTGAAATTTGGTAGATAGCTCGAATGGGAAGTGTTATAGACAAGGTGACATGAAAGGGTGCAAACTTTAATTCCTTGTGTCTTCTAATGCCCGAAAGGGTTCGAATATTTGTTATAATGAGCTCACCAAAAACATCATTAGAGACTTTAGGAACTGTTGAATAGATGCTTGAGTACGAAGTGAGAAATCCAAATGTGGTATTATCCCAAATGAAGGAAAATGCAAAAAAGCCCTTTGCTCTGTCCCTAAGACAGACAAAACCTCTATTTGTTTTTTCTTTTTCAGTAATTTCCTTCCACCAGGGAACTTTGGCAGTTAACTAAATCTGATTGACTTCACACTTGGCAGACCTTCAGACAATCATCCAAGGATGTGTGTGGAACAAATTTGTCATGATGACATCATCATATCATTTGTTATTGATTTTTGAATATTAATTTTTTGCCATAGGGTTTGTACACATTTTTCTACTTCACACTGTTATCGAGTTTAATGAGTGAGTAGTCCTCAACTTCGACCGAGAATCACTACCAGAATAAAAGAGAACCCAGACCAAATTTTTCCTTCCGTTCGATTGCAAATGTACCCAAGAGTCAAAATATCAAGTAATATTTCGTAAAATCTTTAAGTTTAAATGCAAATCACTTGACATCAACTGAAAGGGGCAGTTTCTCAGCATAAGTGTTTTACCCGTTCACTTTGTACACGTTTTCAAGCCACTATTTTAAAATCTGCGCGATGTTTGATAGCTATGAAAACGATAGCCAACAAAGACCTTGAAACAAGAATTACTGAAGATACATGATGTCATGATGACATCATCATGTGATTTGTATTGATTTTTCAATATTTATTTCAGCCTATTGACTTTGTACACATTTCAAGCCACCATTCGGGTAATTTTCAGATGTTTGATCATCATCAAAGTTACAGACAACAAAGACCCTGATAAAAGAATTTCGCAACATTTATGACGTCATTATGACGTCATCACCTATTTTTCAATTGATTTTTGGGATATTTAATCATCCCCATACGTTTTTCAACAGCCTGCCTTCGGCACTCTGGTCAAAGTGACTTCTTTCCTTCAATGTACACTTGATGTCCCTCATGAACAGAGGCTCTCCAAGAAAAATTGTCAAATTCACATCATCATGGGTGACGTGTCACGAGATTAAAAAAAGCTGCAGTTTTTTCCATAGGTTTTGTACACGCTTTACTTATGAAAACTCATGAGTTAGTAGTCCTTAACTTCAGCTCAAGATTACTATGAGAACGAATGAGAAATCGCTCTGTTTTTCAGTTTGAATATTTACCCAAAAGTATAAATATCAAGTAATATTTCATAAAATGCTTTGAGTTTAAACGCAAATCATGTGACATCATCTTAACCACTTCGTGCCAGGGTATTTTTCAACGTTGATGATGCTGGGCCGGCATGACTTTCATTTTTTCCATTTTCAAAATCCTTCAACAACTCATCATTCCATTTAATAGTGCTGTGTGGCTCATCGCTGCGGCGGTGGAGAGCTTTTGTCCCCGGTGGTAATCCACTTGCTCTAAATGCCCCAAACCCTGGTATACAGTTTCAAAATAATGCTCAATAATAATCACCACTTTTGAGAGTGAAAAATGCCGGTAATGCCCAGCAGCCTGGTCTTTTGTTCGGAGTACGGTCTTTTGTTACAGGGCCCTGTTTCCTTTGTCCGTATATAAACCATACGGCTCTGATTTCGGGGTCCCCAGCTGGTAGTGGTTAAAGGAGCAGCTTCTCTGCATAAGTGTTTTTAGCCCATTGACTTTGTACACATTTTCAAACCACCATTTTGGTAACTTTGCGATGTTTGATCGTTATCAAAGTGCTAAACAACAGAGTCCCTGATATAAGAATTATTGTAAATAAATGACGTCATGATGACGTCCTCATGTTATTTAGTGTTTATTTATCAATACTTACATGTATCTAAGCCCGTTGACTTTGTACATGTTTTCAAGCCACAATTTCGGTAACTTTGAAATGTTTGATCATCATCAAAGTTACAACCAACCAAGACCTTGATAAAAATTTTGGCTGAATTCATGATGTCATGATGAAATCATCAACTTTATTTTTATGGATTTTTTAATACTTCATTTTCCACATCAGATTTTGTAGATGTTTTTCAAGAGCCAATGCTCGGCACTCTTGTCAATCTGACTGAACTATGAAACATTCATGAAATGTTAATGTTTACTCTTCGTTTTGATATTTTCATAGTTATAATTTTTGAAATGCTTTCTCGAAAAACACCGAAACAGCCTGCGGTTGTTTTAACAACCGTCAAACCTCTGGTTTTTTATTATTGATTTCTGAATACTTCATTTCCTAAGGAAGCCCAATTGTGCCAGGTTTTAAAGTACATGTATCTTTTTTATTGCAAAATAATGCAATAGTTTTGCAAAATAAAGCAATAGTCTATTTTATCTCTGCAAGATAAAATCCATTATACTCTGCAGACACATGTTTTAATTGGGGGAGGGAAGGTTGCGATATTTGTACTGCCCATCAACTGATCACACCTGGGGGTTTGGAATATAGGCAGGAGTAATAAATCACCTGCACCTGCTGACCACCCCCACTGGAAGCTAATACAGTAAAAAGATAATCGATGACTCGCGGTGTCGTGTTGCTGGTAGTGCTGCTAGCCTTCATCAGGCAACTGAAGTCTGGATGCTGCAGGTCCGCTATATACCGCTGGACCACGTCCTCCGCATGTCCCCCGCCGTGTATTGCAGACGCGGTCATTATGTTTATCTCTTCTATAAAGAAGCTGCTTTCAATCATTCTTTTTTTCATGGGACCTAATTATTGCCTCCATTAAAATAGATTATGTCCAGAGTTTCTTCGCGAGCTGGTATTGCTGATTTATTTACACCTAAAAGAAATGTTGAAAAAAACAACTTAACAAACCAAACTCAAACACTAAATCATTTCAGAAACATTTCACCTTTATTGCCAGTTTCAACGTCGAATGCTCTACCGATCTGTTTTACCAAAAATAAACACAAATTATAATTAAAGAAATGGATTATACGGGGAACTGTTTTTATCATTTAGTCTCTAAAACGTGATAGTTCCGAAATGCGACGTACGCCATTTTGTTCATCATTTCAATTCAGACCCTCTCCTTTGCTGTCCAGAATCATTTGCAACAGATTTAAGGTTGTTACATACTGTATATAACATGATGAATTACACGGTACGTGCAGTTTAGAAGTAACTGCAGTCACCCCATTTTTATTGTTTTCAATTTCACAATCTTTTTGAAATATTCTGACCTTTTTCAAATGGATAAATGGCGTTTGGGAAATAAAATCTTCACAACTGCGTTCTCACTTCAATTGCGACGTTTTCCTTAAACTCCTGTCGAATCCGTTTGCATCGCTCATTGATTGCCTCAACAGTTTTACATTTATGGTCAGTGTACCAGTCAGGAAAACTGCATTTGAAGAAGTTTGGTTCTCAGACCGGTGAGCGGAACATCATCATCAGATTCATCGTTAGAATCTTCGCCTGTCATGGAAAATAAGCATGAAAAATAAACTTGAGCTCTATATTCATCTTCTAATGGAAAATAATGCTGACATCGATTTATTTGCTATGCCATTGGTACCTTCAACTAAGAAACGTAGTACTTTAAAATGATGTAATTTACTTACCAAAACGTTTGGGAGGACGGGTATCCATCAAGCTTCTCCAGTGCAGGTGTTCATTTAGAACACGTATGTGGTGAATTTCATAGAATATTCTGGTCACAGGTTATAGTACGAGCAGTACATGTATTTGATGTGACAGTGAAGTGGGGAGGCAGCACATTCATGAGACCCTGTTCGCTTCACTGAGCAACATCGCAGCCACTGATTGGTCAACAAGCTACACAAGCCACATTGCCCATAGCAACAACTATTCCCGCAACGTCATTTGCAGTCAAGATGGAGCTCACTCCACCACGCTGTTTGGTTTCGCCAGGAGCCCCAATTTTCAGCCCAATTACAACAGTCCTCTCCCCACCGCAGAAGTCAGTTGACTGTCCTGCATTTTCGCCTCCTAAACATGTGACCCAACTGTCCAGAAAAAAGCTTTTTGATGGTCCTGCCTTCTCTGCTCAGGGTGCAATGCCTACAAAATGTGGAAGAAAGCCGTTTCCCGTCTCTTGTGCCAACAGTGGTCGACACACTTCAGGAACACGGTTTTGGCGCTCATCATCGACGATCAAAGACGTGGTCCTCGATTGGGGTAACTGCACGTCAGTTGAAAACAGAAGTTGCCAAGAAAATCCCTGAGTTACGCATCAGTACCAGAAGTATCCAGCGCCTGCTCATCCCTCCTAATCAGCAACATGCGGGGAGTCATCGATACCATGCCCTCGTTGATGCCAAGATCGGCGTAAAACGAAATGATGTTGGCCTTCATCATCATGCGTCACATTACTGTCGTGCTACGGTAAATTGTGCCCCTGAAATGACCGCATGTTTCAACGATGAAGTTTCAATGTGGTCAGCGGATGATAAAAACAAGCTTCTGGTAGGAAGTGCCCTTGTGTCAACAGAAGAACAAGTTTCAAAACGTACTTCATGACCAACGATTCAGTGCACTATCCTGATCACAACTTTGCAACAGGCTACAAAATCATACCAAGTGGTTATATGCAACTTCTCAATCGGCCATCTTCATCAACAAGTCGAAAGCGATCAAAATCAGTTAGCCCTACGAGGTCTGGAACATGTTTTGATGCCCCAGACTGTGAAGATCCACTTCTGTGCCACTCTCCACCAGCATCAAGTTATCGCCATGACAGCCTAGGTCATCTTCACTTCCAGTATCCAAGAACCCTTAAGCCTTAAGTCGGCATTGGACATGCCTGGCATGGTTCTTAAAAAATTGCAAAATGAAATTGTTCTTGGGAGAATTGCCGGACCCTTCACACACTGACGTTTGGCCAATTTCCAATGTTCTCCAATTGGGCTGGTGCCTAAACAGCAACCTAATTCCTTTCACCTTATCTATCATCTGTCTCATCCTGGGGGGGGGGCTTTGGTGAATGACTTTATTGATAAAGAGGACTGTAAAGTCCATTATGCGTTGTTCGATGCGGCAGTTGAGTCAGCCACATCTGCAGGTCCTGATGCATGGTTGGCAAAGATGGACGTTAAGTCTGCGTTTAGGCTCCTTCCTGTCACACCTTCTGATTATGAATTGTTGGGTTTTCAATTTCAAGATAAGTTTTATTATGATAGGTGCCTACTGATGGGCTGTTCTATTTCATGTTCGCTATTTGAAACCTTCAGCACATTTTTGGAATGCCACGCAAAGCGGGTTATGGGTGGAAAGCTTGACTTGCTCATGTGGATTGAATTTCTTGAACATTTCAATGGAGTTTCCCCTTTTCGTGATCAGGACTGGCTCGACAGTGATGCATTAGAGTTATTTACAGATGCCACGGGTAGCATTGGTTTCGGAGGTTATTTTAGTGGCCGCTGGTTTCAAGACAGGTGGTCCCCAGAGCTGTTGGCACTTTCGTCTTCAATTGCATACTGCGAATTTTATTCTTTAGCGGTTGCTGTGCATTGTTAGGCCCCCTAGCTAGCAAACCAGTGGGTGTGTTTTCGCACAGATAATGAGGCAGTGGTGCACATTATCAATAAGCAATCCTCTAGCTGTGATCGAATCATTTGTTAACAGCAGCATCAGCTTCAAATACGCACAAGACTTACCAGATGGGATGGCATGCATTTTGTACTTTTCGTTCTCACTGTTCAAACGTGCCCCTCTCTGCCTCACCAGAGAGTGTGAGGAGATTTATTGCTTGGCTCTCACTTCAACGGCTAGCAACGGTTTAAGGGAATCAATATTCGATCACTTTGGGTCTAAAATCTTACACTGTAATTTATTGCTTATTTCACTCCCCTTGTTTACAGGGGATGTTTGGATCATTGGCCACTCCATTGTTCGTAGGGCTTCAACCAGTTTAGGGAGTAGGCCGCAAGTGCACTGGAATGGTCAAGGGGGAGCCCATTATGGTGATGTAACAACATTACTTTTGGAGTTACAGGGCCGCTGGCATCGCCTGGCCACGTTAATAGTACATATTGGAACCAATGATGTCGATGATCAAACATGTCGAAAGCCCTGGATTTACTTTGCCACATTTACATGTAAGTTTGCAAGAATGCCTCTCAATATCACTATGACTACCTGCGAAATGTCCGTGTCACTTGCAATATCATCTAAAGCTTCAACTTCAGAATCATTGTCATCAATTTTCTGCAGAGCTACTAGCAAAGTTAATCTTGCCATGAAATTTATCTTGCTGCGGAGCTCTGACAACCGATACAAGTCGCAATGATGCAGACAGTGTACACACAGTGTTGTGCGTGTACATGTACATGTATACATATGTACGTTCACTGAACATGTCAGACGTACCAACCTTTTGAAGAAGCTGAGCACTCCGACCTTAGAAAGGTCATAACGTCATTTTTTTCTGTAGCAACAGTTGTCTTTCTTTATTGCACCTGAGAGGGGAAGTCCCAAGCTTCATTCCAATATTACTATAGAGGTCGCTAATCGTGTGCATTAATATAATACCGCGCAATAAAAAGGGGACCGATTTTGGGGCAGTTTCGGGTACAACAGTGAGAAATAGGCCGGGCAGTTTCGGGTGCAATGGGGACTAAAGGGTTAATAGCTGATCGTCAATGCCATGCAGTCAATCTAAACGCACATTTTCTGTGAAAAATCACAGAGTATCATTTTGTTTCAATTTTTTGTGGAATGACGTCATGCACAGTCTCTTCCGTTCATGTCTGCATCTTAATATAATGCATTCTGTCTGCGTTACAAACGACTAGATGGAAACCAGGCTTTAAGTGTATAATGGAGCCACACTGTTTCGGCAACATGTCAAGCATGTGGCAGGGAAAGCGGGTGAATGTGTATACATGTAGTCATGCTCCCTCTGGCAGATTCGTTGCAGTGAAAGGAATCAGCATGTAATACAACTGCTGCAGCAAGGATAGCGGTCCCTCAGACCCGAATTAGATTTCGGCCTTTTGAGTACTGGTAACACACTGTATCCTCTGAAAGGCATGTCCAAACAGGCCATGCATGTACTGTGTGTGTGCGTTAACCTTACATACCTAGAGTGGATGATGCAGCAAAGGAAGACATTTTGTGGGAAAGCTCAGTGTTTGTTCCATGACAAATACAACGTTCATCTTGGTTTTGTTTTCTTCTCTCCTCCTTGTTCTTCTGCCAGAATCCCATTTTTTTGTACAGGGCTTTTCTATGAACATGACATTAGCCCCTTTTGCAAAGTCGTATCTTAAACAAAGTTGTCTCAAGCAAAGACCCTGCAGCATGGATGATTCTTGAAGCATGATGTTGTGATGATGTCATCACCTGATTCATTATTGAATTTTGAATATTTCATTTTTGCCCATAGGTTTTGTTCACCTTTTTTTCTAAAGCCAGACTTCAGGATTTGTATCGATCTGACTGACTATATATTAGGTGCAAAGTCTTAGTCCACCAGCGAGAAAATGTCTAAGAACAAAATCATTATAATGACATCATGAGGTGTCATGTTACATGGCATTAAATTGGCAAACTTCAAAGCCTTATATCTCATGAAGTACAGGTTCAGGGGTTGAAAAAGAAAAGAAGAACGTGAAAAAAAAGATATGTATACATATTACCTGAATTGGTAGCATGGTGGATCCGGTTATATTTTTGCATGCTGTGTGTACCTAGCTATGCAACATAAGAATGATCCAAATTGTAGTTTTGCCATGTGTACACACCACGCGCTGTGCTAACGGGTGTTTATGAAACAAGTTGATTAGGCTTATGACATTTGTTTCACTGGTCTCAACCATTTTGAAAGCAGCGTTCGAAACCACATATTCCAGATGAGACCTAACTGGAACCAGTAAAACAAAAGTCTAAGCCTAACCAACTCGTTTTGTAAAAGCCCCTAGTCTTGACTGCAAGAAGTTATCTGGTATATGTATTAACATGTAAATGTAGGCCCCCTAACAAGGATTGCTCAATGCGGCTGCATGTGCAAATTTAGCGGCTGATCGAAAGTCATTGCTCATCATGGGCTCAACCAATTTTAAATTGGATTTGATCCTCTCGCAACCGTATCAACACCCTGAAAAGGACACAGAAGAAGTCACGGACGGGGAAGAAGACAGCAATTTCTTATTTGACATCTGCTTACATGTATCACAATAACTGTGGACATTTGCAGCCACAGTTTACAGAAATTTGTAGGATTCTCGCAGGACCACCAAACTTTCAGCAGGACCAGATGAAATTTTGAAGTACTGATCATGCTGGCCACCTGGAAAAATACATTAATGTCAACCCATGATGTTCCATCATGTTGAAACAAAGCAAATACATGTAGCTTGAAAGGGAAGTGTTACACACGAAAACTGACCTTGTGTGATGACGACATCATTAGATACATGTATGCAACAGTTAAAGGCAGGTTCCTCAAAATATGGACCATTAGATAATGTTCAATTTTGGGGGTTCATTTTTCCTGAAGTGAACAGCAGTGAATTAATTTCCAATGTTTGATGTAATGAGGGACATCATGGCTGATATCTGGAACAATAATGACCGTGTCAAACTTTCAACTTAATTGGAGTTAATCAATTAAAGTCTTGATTGTTAAAATTTTGTGGGACATGAACTCCCTGTTAAAATCCGAGCCAATAGAATTTACTGAGACTTTACACATATTAAAACCATAATCACGAAATTAAAAGTACCTCTCACAATTAATTGGGTCCCGAAGTCAGCACTCACGAATGTCATTCGATTCTGTCATTAGTGTCAAAAAAATTGACTGCAAAAAAAGCAAGTAAAATCCATATATTGATGTACAACACAAGCTTTAAAAAAGAGTGCAAAACAGCACCGCCAAACCATCATCCTTTTACGACTGGACCAATCACATTTTCTTCAAGCATGTTCCCGAAAACCGCAGTCCAAATTACCAATCATGGCAATTTTGTGGTTTTCATCAATCTCTTACGGTGACATTAGAGAAACATTTCGCTGGATCGTGGCCTGTTTGACCTTTGACATCAACCCAGATAGTGCACCCTCTTTTTTATTCGATATTCATGAGCCCCTCCACGGGATGGCGATGCTCTGCAATTTTTCTCTTCAGAACAATTTTTATCAAAAGAAAATCCGTCATTCTGAGTGACGTTCGCAAAAAAATGACGTTCGAGACATAAAATACAATTCATGATGAAAATCTAATGCTCAGAGTTGCTCATTTTAATTTTATTTTCAACGGAGTTATCTCCAAAATAACAGGTAAATGAAAATTGCAATTCCAATATGATTTTACATATACCCAAGGGGGTTAGGGATATCTTCCGCAGTACATGTGCATGTCCCATTGGATTAAAACTTTGCAGACAGCTAGAAAAGGAAGTGATATAACGAAAATTGACCTGATGTGATAATGATGTCATCAGCTTTAAAATCATGTGACATCAATGTTACCTATTGAATCTCTGTCTGCCATCTTATACATGTAGGTTGGAGGACTGTGCAAACATGGCAATAACATTTTTAGTTCAAAGCTTTGAAATGTAAAAAAGCCCTATGCTCTGTTGCAAACAGCCATAGAAAATTGTCTCATTGGCTTTTTTTGCAACTTTGCAAAATAGGCATTCCTTTTGTTTGGGTTTTCGCTTTTTCACAATTTTGCAAAATGAAATGTAATGAGATCAAGAGATGACAAATAACGTGACATTACAGGTGCACTCTACAAAGCACTACATCTCATGAAGTACATGTCTGATTGGGTTCAAACCTTGCATATACATGTACATGTATCTTCAACAGGGAGCACTTTAGTCGAATATTGACCTGATGTGATGATGTCTTCAAGTGGTATGTCACATGACATTAAAAGTGCACTCTTCAAAGCACTATCTGGCTCGACTAGAAATACCCCCTCAACGGTTGAACAGAGCCAAGTGGTCCACAGTACTCAATCAATCGTCATCTTGTTTGGTTGCAACACACTGCGCGCGACATGCTAGCACGCATGCATGCCCAAAGATCCTATAGCATCGGTTTCGTGGTGCTATACGATCTGGGTGCATGCCAGCCTTGCCTTGTACATGCTGAAGTACACGTACTAAGTTTGAGCTCTTTAAAAATTTTAGTGTCCATGCATGCATTCTCAGGCTTTGGGCTATCTAGCCACAGTCTTTCATTCAGCTTTGAAGAAGACGAGAGAATGGCTAACTCATCATCACCATGAACGAAGCAAAAATGCACCATGAGTGGGTGTTCTCACAAAAACTAGTACATTTTTCCCATTTCCCTTTGCAATTGCAACTATGGATCACCGTGTCAGGAAGGTTGGGTCATGGCAGGTTAGTAGCAGCCTAGGCTTTAGTATTATTATTTAAGCGGGAAGAGTTCCATGTAGGCCTAGCCTACCCGAGAACTGTGGGGTCTGGAGTCTGCCCTGCTTCCACGTTCAAAGTGGGATGTACATCGGACCTTGCTATTTTGAGGACAGAAAGAAGTGTAACAAACCCACCCTTAACACAGGAGGTGACTACAGTAAGCAAATCAACAAATGTGACCCACCATCCCAAACCCAGGCTGAAGTAGGTAACTTCATTTCCCTGAGAAGGTGGAAATTCCACTGTTCATGTCTTCATGGAAGTTTCACAGCTATCACTATCCGTATAAACCTTACATGTACTGCAGACGGAATTTAAACCTGACATGGATCACTTTGAAGTGTGGGAAAAAAGTTGAAATAGAGGAATTGTCGAACATCCCAGTTACTAACTTCAGCCTGGTTTGGGATGGTGGGTCACCAATATAAGATGAAGGTACCTGTACAGACTCCAGTACGGTATCTGCTGATCTTTTGAAACTACATCTCAGGCCAGCTGATCCCAGAGCAGCAAACTGAGAAAGTGCATGTGCGCAGACAGATTTAAGCCAATTTTCCTGAACAGGATACATGCCCCTGCACTGGCCCAGGAGCTCATGCATGTACTGCTGTCCACACTATGAATTGTTACATGTACATGACTGGCATTGAGGCTAGCACCTAGACATCTTTCTACAAAGAACCTTGCACTGGACACACAGAGACAAAAGACCAGTGCGTAGGACCAGATGCCATGCCAGGAATCCTCAAGTACACATGTGGATTTCATATAGGTGGGTTGGCACAGATGCAGCTAAAGACAAAATCCATGACCTGACAAGGGTGCAGCTGAGTGTGTTTCTCCTTCTCTCACTGCCTCCAACAAAGTCAAGGGGTACAAGTCTAGAGAACTGTCTGCTGTTGTTTTTTATGCAATGTGTTTTTCAATCAGCCTTGTAAGACATTGTTTTCAATGGAGATGTTTTTCTGTCTAAAATTCACAGTTATTGCATCAAAAATGCAACCCTAATTTCTGGATTATCCATATATTTTTCAGTTCAAAAAGTTGTGTTGCATAGAAAGTAAGCATTACAATCATAATATACATGTATGAATGCATTATCACTTACATCTATGTAGTCTCTGCAGCTTTTACAAAGGCCTTGAAAAGTACTTGACATTGATGCTGTCTCTTAAGGAGAACCCACTGTTCAACAATTCAGGGAGAAAATATTCAAAATAGAAATTCCGTACCTTAGAAACTGACATCTGGATGAAAGTGGGAGTGAATGGCACAATTACAGTGACCAATTGTTTGAGAGACCACACAAACAGAATGCATGCTTTACCCCGTGATACATAATGTTACCCGAGTTTGGGTATAGTAAGCATGTGAATTTTTTCAGCCTATTTGTCTATGTCGTCAAAGTTGAGATACGGAACATTTGATTTTTCATTTGCCAATTTACAATCTCTGAATCTTTACAAGAATGAGGACATTTAATTTCAATTAACTTTGGTTTATTGTTGTGATAATACCATCTGGTGATGCACACAGCCATGGTTGTCACGGATGGAGATATAAACCAACATTTGTGATGCGCTCTCCTAATATGTTTCCATATAGCATCATGAGGAAGCGTGGTTTATTTATTTTATTCATGTAACATTTCAAATGTATTTACATGAATCTATATTAATTTATATTTTTATGAAAACATAAACATGTATTTAATGTTTATTCTTAGTACCAGTATGCGAAAAGACTTACATATAATGGATTTGTGTGAATTTGTATGCATTTAAATTATTGTAGTATTTTAGTTGTTGAACTTTGCTAGAAATGTAAAGAGCAAAAAGTAACACAATAAAAGTTTTGTTATTTGTCAACAGATGTTTTGATTGATAAGTTATATTTGATTATCAATACCTGGGATTTTTACCTTGTCTTTTCTCAAATTAAAATTAAACCCAGTCTGAAAGTATGCAAGTCTGCTTCTTTTCTGCATCTAATAAGACTTACTGACAACACCACCCCACAAGGAGAATCTAAAATCCTGTGCTACGGTATCACTCTACCCTTTATTGTGCACAATTTCTTGCACAAATTCTGTGACAATGAAAACATGTTTTGATTTAAAGAGCAACTTTCCCTTCCGCAATTCCTCCGCTTTGCTGTTAACATATTTGTTTCTCAAAATCCGCAATGTGTTTCTCGCTCATAATTATTCAAGTTCTGTCTCATTAATTCAATCGTCAAAGGTTTGTAGCTCCTTCCTCCTAAACTAATATTCAAGAGCCTGGTTTCCACCTCGCTGTTACCAGGAGCCCTTATGTGCAAAAAAACGTTTGGGAACAGTCTCTTTGTATTTCCTGGTATACCGTGCAATAAATCAGTGATGAAATGCCTTCATTAACCAGCGAAACATAGTGAGTACCGCAAGCGGAGTCACGGCTGCTAGGATAAGTGTGCCCTCTCTTGGTCAAGCTTGAGGCTCATATCTCGTGAAGTACAGGTCTGATTGGGTTCAAACCTTGTAGATATCTTGAAAGGGGAATACTTGAAAGGAATATTTGCCTGATAAGATGATGACGTTGTCATGTGACATTAACCACTTGCTGCTGGGGTTGCCGGAATCGGATTCCTTGGGTTTATACGCAAAGCCAGGCCACCCGAAATCGGACAAAAGAGCCGAGCCTTGTAACAAAAGACCGTACTCAGAACAAAAGAACAAGCTACTGGGAAGTGCCAGGATTTTTTCATTTGTCAACAGTGGAGGACATCCGTCATTGTTTTAAATGATTATACCACTGTTTTTGGCATTCAGCGTGAGTGGATTACCACTTGGGACCATAGAGCTCCAGCGCTCTAGGGATGAGTGATACAATACTGCTGCACGCTAATTTGGTCCGCATTTGAAAAGACGCCAGCAGCGCACTAGGCCAGTTTCAGGAACAAAAGAAAATTTTTTAACACCCCACAATCTGAGCTGTCTTTACAAGGCGGCAGGCCTGGCTGAAATAATCAGGCATCAATAGATGTCTGTCGGTCAGATTAGAGAAGGGAAGTAAGGGAAGTGCTATAGACAAAAATTGACCTGATGTGATGGTGACGTCATCCAGAGGCAAGTCACATTGCACTCTTTAGAGCCCTATACATGTATCTCCCGAAGTACATGTACCATCAGGTTGAACATTTGCATATAACTAGAAAGGGCAGTGTAATAGACGACAATTGACCTAATGTCAGTTTCCCTACATACATGTGCATGTAGCTTCTTTAAAAAAAAATATTCAAAAAGCCGGTTTTTTTTTCAGTTTTGCTGGGTTTTCCCCCGACATTTCTCTACTTGTGAATGGTGAGGAATATAATGAACACTGTAATGAGAAAGTATCATACAAGACGGAAACCGTATGGATCAAAATGGAAAGTTTTTGTTTGTGCCTTTTCGTCAGGCAATTTGCCGTGATTGTATATGTTCTTGCAAAGCAGTAGATTAACTCGTACCCAAACGCACTCGTATCCAGGTATGTGTACGTGTGCACCATGCTCAAAATCTGGACATCTCATTTTTGACTCAATGCGGAAATTTGAATCCGAATGAAACATGAACCGCATTTCAGACAAATGGCTGTCGATCTTGAAAAAAATGAGCTGACAGATACAAAACATATGTCAGTTTTCCAGCTAGTATCACCGATGATCTGAGGGGACTTTGACAAAAGTGTGACAATTGGGCACTAAATAAGGTGAAAAACACGGAAAATGTCTGTTGCGCAGTTTGTTGGAATCATCTGAATATTGGTAGATATGATGATATTTACCCGTTCAACATGTGTGAAGTTGAACGCCAAGCATGTGGCGCTGAGAGCAGATTGCATTGTATGGAATGCCAAATGGGATATTCTGAAAAATGACTGAAAATGACTTTTGAATAGATGTCTGTTGCGAAGTTTGTTGGAATCACCTGAATATTGCTAGATATGATGATATTTACCCATTCAACATGTGTGAAGTTGAACGCCAAGCATGTGGCGCTGCGAACAGATTGCATTGTATGGAATGCCAAATGGGATAAATGTTTAAAATCTAAAAATCTCTAAATCTGCACTCTTTCTGCGATAAAAATAATGTTTTGTATTGTACATATCTCATTGGGTTAATACCTTGCAGATAGTTAGGAAGTGTAATGTACATGTATGCATACAATAATACAGTTGTCGTGCCAATATGTTAATGACTCTAAGTTAGCATGTGCAGTGCATGTATGGAATAAACCACTCTGGAAAGTTCCCTGACAACTACATCTCCGTGTCAACCCTGTGTGAGTTACTGCCCAGAACGTTAAAATTGGCGACGAGGCCGGGATTTCTGAGCAAAATTTTTCGTGTTGGGATCACCACAAAGTTGTATAGCCTTCGTACAGTCAAGTTTTAGATTCGCTGCACCAAAACAGTTATTTGTGGACTTTTCTGGAGCGAACTTTCGTTGGCCATCAGCTGGCTATGCATAGTGAACATGTGCGTGCACACAAGTACAGTATATTACACGTACACACTGCACACGTGAAGGCAGCTCACGCATCCAAGCAATTGTACTGCACAAGTCAAGGGTCACAAAAAAAACAACGGCACAAGATGGCGGTGCCCATGTCAATGGGCTACATCGGAAGTCTTGGTCCTTACAACAAAAGTAAGGAGCCGTTCAGCTCGTATATGGAGAGAGCAGACATGTTTTTCAAGGCCAACAATATAATGGAGACTAGCAGTGAGGGAGAGGCTGTGACCACTACATATGAGGCCATTCGTGAGTGCATGAAAGCGATTCTGCTCACGTGAATCGGACCGGAAGTGTACGAGACAGTATTGAACCTCCTCACACCTAAGATGTCAAAAGAGGTGGCTTACAAGGATATTATGAAGAAGTTGGAACAACACTTCAATCCAAAGCCTCTGGAAATTGCTGAAAGCTACAAATTCGGCACCGGAAACCAGAAGCAACATGAGACAATCAGTGAGTACATTGTCGCCTTGAAAAACTTGACATTGCATTGTAATTTTGGAACATTTCTGGATTGTGCATTACGAGACAGATTAGTTTGTGGCCTTGTGGATGAGCGAATCCAGTCCAAGCTTTTGAACACTGCAGACCTTACATTTGAGAAAGCATGTAAGATTGCCACCACAATGGAAATGGCAACAAAGAATGCTCGTGAGCTTTGTCTGCCACAGCCAGCAGCAGCTGTTCATAACCACAAAGCAGTGCCAGCAGCTAAAGCAAAAGCTGCAAAACCCAAGCCGAAGCACGGAGAGTCGAGTTCGGCCAGTTGCTACCATTGCAACGGTAATCACTTACCTCAGTCCTGCACGTTCAAAACTGCCAAATATGCTACCATTGCCAGAAGAAAGGCTAACCAAGGCAGGGATTTTCAAACAGAGTTATTGGTGAACGAACAGTTGATTGATATGCAAATCGACACGGCTGTGGACAGCTCAGTAATGAGCAAAGACTTGTACGAAAACAAGTTTCCTCACGCACCGCTCAACAAGAGTAAGGTTAAGCTGAAAACCTACTCTGGCAAAATTTTGGAGACTCGCGGACAAATGGACTGCAAAGTTAAACATAATGGTCAATCATTCACACTGCCCATTATTGTAGCCAGCCACAGAAAAAAAAAGACACTCCTGGGAAAGGATTGGCTGAGTAGACTTACATGTAATCTGGACCGGAAAAACATTTTCAGCATCAGCTCATCCAAATCACGCCTTTACAGTCTGCTAAGCAAACATGCAGACATGTTCGCAGACAGCAGACGAAGAAAGTCAACGGTACCTAACCATCAACACACATAAGGGCTTGTATTCATATACAAAGCTGTCCTATGGTGTGAAGTCTTCCCCAGTGATCTTCCAGTCAGTCATGGACAAAATGCTGAAAGGCATTCCACATTGTGTGTGCAACCAGGATGATCTGCGGATATCCACAAAGGATATGGACGAGCACCTGAAAATCCTCGAGCAAGTTCTCGCACGACTGGACAGCCACAATGTTAAACTGCGACGAAACAAATGTGCATTCGCAGGTTCAGAACACGCCTAAGTCTGGTTCAGCCCAATTTGGCCACAGTCAGAAACACCACTTTGAATCCCAGAAAAAGGAGAGGAGTTTCAAGAAAGACGAGCAAGTTCGTGTTCTCAGCCAACCCAACAAGTCCACTCATGACAAATGGGAGGTCGGGAAAATAGTTGAAGTGTGTGGAACAAAACGATACCCTGTCGAAGTAGGAAACAAAATCAGGAGTGTTCATGTGGATCAAATGATTTTAGCCAAAGGCGAACCTAAAACTGAGACTGAGTTCCTAGTTCCTGAGTCTGTACCTGAATGTGAGTAAAAAAAAACACAGAGATTGAAACACCTAGTTCAGTTGGTACAGCTAAACAAGCAGACTCCTCGGGGGAAAGTCAGAGTACTAAACCAGAACTACCGGTAAAAAACGAGCCTAAAGTTGAGTCAACACCTGAACCCGTAACTCTGAGGCGTTCAGGAAGGATCCGTAAACCAGTTGTTAGACAAGATTTGTAAAACAAAAAAAAAAGCCAGTTTGAAAACACAGTCTTCTAGACGACTCCTGTTTATTTCTCGACCACAGTTCATGGGTATAAAAGAAATGACTAGCATTACAAAATAGCTGTATTGATTTGGAATTTAACACTCAAGAACTATAGGGAACAGAATATTGGTGTAAATCTAACATGTGAATTCCCTTTGCAATGACAACACAGCGAAATAACATAGTAACGAAGTTATTGGGTTTATTACTAAAGGGGAGAGCAATATAAAGTATGCATACAATAATACAGTTGTCATGCCAATATGTTAATGACTCTAAGTGAGCATGTGCAGTGCATGTATGGAATAAACCACTCTGGAAAGTTCCTTGGCAACTTCGTGTCAACCCTGTGTGAGTTACTGCCCAGAACATTATAAGAAGGGAAAGTATAAACAGAGATTGCCCCGATGTGATAACATCATCATGTGACAAGTCACGTGACATTAAAGGTGCACTCTTCCAAGTACTATATCTCGTGATGAGCAAGATCGATGGGATTCAAACCTTGCACATATCTTGAAAGCGGAGTGCTTAAAATGAATGTTGCTCCAACGTGATGATGATGGCATCATGTGACAAATCACATGACATTAAAGGTGGAGTTTTAAAGCAATATATGTCCTGAAGTGCATGTCTTTTTGTTAAAATCTGCATATATGAGTACGAACATTTAAAGAAATTGATAATATGCCAATGAAGCAGTTGCTTCAGAACAACAAAAAAAGGCCGTCTCCTGTCCATGTGAGACACAGAACCTCTAGATTCTTTTTCCACTTTTTCCCATAAACATAACACGGAAATATTCTACACGTCTTTTGCTCCTTCCCTGAGGCCAATCCCTTTCAAACCTGGCACATACATGTACATGTACTTTAGACTACCATCTGAAGATGTGTACCGTGTCATGATATCATCATGACGTCATCAATTGATTTATTATAGAATTTTTAATATTTAATTTTTTCATAGGTTTTGTACACATATTTCAACAGCAAGATTGGAGCACTTTTAACAATCCCATCCATAGGTGCACATTCTCAGTCCATGAGCTAGAGCAGGCCCAAGAACAAAAAAGGAACTGGCAAACTTTTACGTCAGAGCTTTGGCTGTTCTTTTTTATTCTCTTACTTCCCAAATGGATCCTCCTGAGCGATCAGAGCTCGGCTTTTCTTAATAAACTCTATCATTTACATTGACAAAATTGGTATATTTATTTTCTGTGGATGCATGCGTGCACAGTCTGTGTCACTGTCATCATTTTCACCACACAAATTCCCTCAAAAATCAAACCCTGCCTTCTGTCACCAAAATTAACTCTACAGTTTGGTGAATCAATGTCATTGTTATCTACATGTTGATAGGTAAGTCAAAAAAATTACATCTAATTCTTTCTTCTATATAGGAAAGGGGTTCCAGAAATTCACAATCCCCATTAGGGGCCTACATGTATAACTGATTCAAAATATTTTTTGTTTGGCGCTAATGGGCTTTCGTAAAGTATACACACGGAGTAGGATTTAAAGTAAAATCTTTCCGAACACCAGGGTTCAGGGGCCGTACACGTAGCTGGGGCTATGGGGGCTACCTCCATCAGGAAAAATCCAGCCGGTAGGAAAACAACTGCAGGCTACAATAGTGAGCCTAAAGGTGTCCCAAAAGTTAAAGGAATTTGAGGAAAACATGTTTTCTCTGATTATTTCTGTTGAAATAAATATGGAACTGGAAGCATCCAAATGTTTTGCATGCACAAGCTGACAAGAGTTTATCTCCTCAGCCTCAGCCCCCCCCCCTGATCTGTGGGGTTCATTCGTGGGATCGGACGTCGGACCCCACAGTTCTGGGGGTATCGTGGGTATGATATGACGGGCCCTGTTCACAGGTCTTGGTTTTTACAGATCATGCAGATAAAAATCAGAGAAAACATGTTTTCCTTTAGACCATGGCTATAGACCGATTGCTCAAAATCTCACCTTAAGAGTGAATTCCAGTCAATATTGAAAAGACTGCGTACTTAACGTAAGGGCTCGAGCGAAATCGTCAACAAGTTATCGTGATCATCGTGTACGGATGTACGAGCATGGAGATGGTACGAGCTAGACTGCGAAGCGAAAGTCATCGTTACGACCGAGCTACTTCCGATCCCCTACATAGACTTGATCAAGTCGGACCTACGTCTCTCATAAACATTACACGGTCGCTCTCCAATTTTTACGCGTGATGTGCGAACAATGGTCTGTAAGCATAATCCATTCATTTTAAAAAAGGGGTGTTCATAATGATTAAAAGTTCCAGTCTCCAGCGTTTCCATTTCTAAGGATTATTGAAGAACCTTTTTATTTTCAATATATACACCGGCCTTTTGTTTCCTGGAGATTCTAGAAAAGGATTCGGATTCCCATATCAGCTTCTCGATCCAGCTATGAATACTGCATGCGAACACGTTTATAATGCACAGGCTGCGCCGTGATCTCCTCAATTCAAATTAACACCCCTAAATTCCATGCATAACAACAATATAATTTGTAAGAACTCCCACCTCAACATTGACTTTTTTCCCTGAAATGTATGTTTAAAGAGCTCACCTTCTGACTGTAGTCGTTCAAAGGAAATCCTTCCCTTCAACATGACCCTTTTTTCCCGCAACATTAAAAACGGAGTGATGCGTCCCCAATGATCCATTATATAGACTGGATCAGGATATCGCACGTTGTGCACAAAATGCGCGGCCGAACAATGGCGGCGCTTCAGGAGGGTAATGTAATGCTGTATGCCATGCATTTCTGGTCAACATAACCTTTTTCCTTGGGATAATGGCTAAGCCCTCGGCCTCCCTCCCGGAAACAAGCCAGAAATAAACAGAAAATGCAAGAATATCATTTCCGGAAATAAGTGACCATTTTCTTATGAACTAACCCACTAATGTTAACTTGTTTTAGTGTGTTGTTGTGTGTTTTGTTTGTTGGGTGTTGGGTTGTTTGCTTGTTTGTTCGTTTTTTTTCAATGTGTAAACTTTGAGAATTCCACCAGGACATGCAACAGGTTTTGTCAGTAAATATGATGTCCAAACTGTCTATGTGTTTTTCCGTCTGTTCTCGATGAGCCAACACTGAAAAAAAATCATCAATAAAATGATTTTAATTTTACACGCTCTCGGGAAAATTGAACTAAATGAAATTCATTCATATAGTGAGTAAATTTTATTGAAATCCGACGTGCGGCATACGGAAAGTTAAGAATCTTTTCTGTGAGCACAAAGTGAGCGCAGCTTTAAATGAGCGACCGAACTAACTTTTTAAAACAGACACTTATTAATCAGCTCAAAAGTTGAGTTCACAACCTGACTTAAAGATTCACATTTTACAACTACTTTCCGGCATAAAAAAGTCAGTTTTAACTGAAAACGAATAATTTTGTCACGTAAACTAAGTTTCTTTCATTGCGTTGACTTTGAATTCCCCTGTTTGTAACTTCATGCAACAGAAACGTCAGCCGCTGCTTCTCACTTTGGTTTCATCTCTGCCCCGAAGAAAAAATCTGTCACTCAGATCACATCGTCTGTCACACAATTTGGGTTCACTGCGTCTTTATTTAGATCCGACAAACAGAAATCATGGCTGTCTTAGAGATTTTTTCCAGTGAAATCAGGAGAAAATCAACGACAAATTAGTCATTCATTTTTGAAACCACTTTTACCAATAATTGACATTCAGACGGTCCCAACTTCGAGATAGTGAAATTTCATATACAAAGCCTGATAGGCTAGATAGACAGTCATAAATTTCTAACTAGGCCTATATTAGCACAAAAACCTCAACCGGTTTGAAAAGCTCCACTTGAAACTACACGCAGCGAAATTAGCAACGCTCATAATTTACCCTCTTGAAAATACCCATACGCCGGACGCGTTTTGGACGCGATGTCTTATCCAGTCTATACACGTGCAATGGAGATCAATGTGCGTCCAATTCAAATTTTGGCTATTGCTTTTGTGTACACGTATAGTAAAAAAAATTCTTCACGTTCGATCAAAACTTACAGCGCTTGGAGATGCGGCACGCACAACCGACCGTCGCACACAAACGCGTGTGCGGGCAACGCGTTGGCAAGTTGGCACGGCACGGTCAAAAAGGACTTGCAGTTAAACAAAATATCTCTCCAGAAGATAACTTTCATCTCAAAAATTAGCTTTTCTGATACAAGTGAAAGTCCTATATAAAAAATATATCATATGGGTTTAAAAAGTCCGAGTCACAGTTGAAATTAATAAATAATCAATAAAAAACATTGCTGGCAGTTCGTGGATCGTGGTCCATGTTTACGCAGCTAAGAAACAAAGGATTTGCACGCCATCGCTGCACAATACGGAATGAGAAGAGTTTCAACGTAGGGGGCGCTTGTCGAACAACACCCTCCCCCGCTCCACTCCATGGGTTCCATGCGAGTTCCTTCACAAGCCCCTCATCGTGTACAGTACGCAAATAACGCTGACCGGATATTCTGCGCTCAAGTATTCCCTAGCACGTCACGCACGCATAAATCTGCGTCGTGCGTAAACACACCTACTAAAGTAATAATAATTTATAATCGATGAGAATATAATATCAAATCAGTGCTACTGAATCTGCTTGCCCTGAAGAAGGTACTCAGTTACCGACAGCTCGGCAATCACATATTTCAGAGTACTGATTTGATATTATATTCTCATCGATATTCTGAATACGGTGCTACGCAGCCCTTCCATATTTCTCTAAAATGCTGTGACGCGACAGAGGGCGCAAGTCACTAGGCGCGGTACGAAATTATAGATGGCGCTCTGCCTAGTAACGTCAGAGCCAGACGTTAGGCGCGCAAAGCTTATATATATATATAGGGTGCGTTCGATTAGCTTTACACGTGTAAGTCAAACTTACACGAGAGCGTTCGTTTAGCCATCACGTGATGTTCGTGCCTGCCCTGGTGTCAGCCACCACTACCCCAGCTGGCGAGCGGGTCTCTGGAGGCTGCCCGAGTGTAACAGATGGACTGTTCGTGCATGGACGTATACGATGGAACGTGGCGGCGGGGACTTGACCTTTTTCCCAGAATGCCTTGGAAAATACACTGCAGCGTTCAATAACCCTCATTTTGAGGCCCCCTTGAGTGTAACACTGGTGTGTTCAGGGAAGCTAATCGAACGCACCCATAGATGTGTGTTAAGCGAGCGCGGTTGAGTGTGTTGGTGAATAAACCAGCCGCTTATTAATTGTTGTAGTATATAAGTCAGGTGTCCAGGCGGAGTTTATTTCAAGTCAGGTTTGTTTGGGTTACGTCATTACGTTTCGACCAATCAGATAAGCCATCATCTCGACGAAGACCAACTTTTTTGGGGGACGGTATACTTCCGTCCGAACGGACTCGTCCCTAGCCGCTTCGGGACTCTTTGCCTCGAGGAGGAGGGCGCCCTCGCCTTCGTCAGAGGGGCGCGGCGCCACAATACTAATTTAGGTATCCAAAGGAGATTCTCGGCTCTCACCGACTCACACTTATTTTAGACATTTATTTGAACAAATTACACTTGAGCGGCAGAATGTAATTTGCGGGGAGGTTCGTTTTAGGAAAGTATATCCTAGTCTGATAAGGGAGAGGCATATGAAAAAATAACATACCGGGAAACAAGTATTTTCAAAACAATAACAATTAACAATAATTAATTGAAATCAAACAAGCAATGCTAATCAATTAATGAAGGTAGCCGACTTAATGTCGAGGCTCTGACTTACTAAATGCGAGCAGGTTTTTACTTCACCTGGAAGAAAACCTAGCCCAGTTTGAACGTTGTCTTAATTTCATGACGGCTGACATCCAGGGTATAACAGTTGCGTACAGAAAACCACAAAATTGGTTCTAAATTGTTCTTGGTTTACCTTGTGGAAGTTAAAGGTTCTTTGTGACCTTATCTATCCGTTGGGGGGGTAGGAATTTCAGAACGAACCATGGACCGCAAAACCGAGGAAAATAAGTGAGAGACAGCGTTACTTTTGTAGACGTAATTCATCCGTTCTTGAGTTGCAAAGGAATCCGAGCTGCGTGCACGCACTACATGCACGATTTCCAGTGAAGGTTTGTCGCACGCCTGCTACACGGAGGCCGTGATTGGTACCCGGCTTTAATCCGCGTGTCGTCGATACGATATATTAAAAAAAAGCGATTCCGTTTTTGTCGGATCGGGGGCTTCAGTTTGACCAATTAACGTCCATTGGTTACCCCTAAAATGTTCAGCTTTTGTTCTGCTTTATATTTCGGTTTATAAACATAAAATTGCGACAAAACCTGCTTTTTTATGAGGATATCCTCGGTTAGCGTAGAAGGCTTTATACATGCAGGGTTCTTGTACGGGAAAATAAGGTCACCAACGATCTCTCTGAAGTGTCTACCATGTTTTATTTGTTCGTGGAGCTTTTATTGGTGAATGATGTATACATACACAATATTGTAGAGATCCAGTTTTTATTAAAATGAAACAGTAACTTATCTTGATAAAATAATGGGGAATAAAAAAAGAAGATTACATTGCGGGCATGATGATGAACAGGCGAGAGCGACGCTATACTGATCGCGAACACAATATACAGATGCAGTATTGGCGCGCGCACGTGCGGTAATAGAGATCACGCACAAATCGTGCTGTTGATCGGCCTTTCCTTTTTATTCGTAAACAAAACACACAATAAACAGAATGAAGTGGTAATTGGCTGTCACGAGTTGGATTTTAGAGCAATGGACAGATAGCTAGACTGTGTTGAAGTTTTCAAAAATCTAATTAAATCCTACGGTTGTTTGTTTTGCAGGCGGTGTGATTTTGGGGCTCTCGTTTAACGTAAGTTTTATCACTGTACTTATGACCTTTTGGTCCTTATTGTTTCCAGTTGTGTACATATAACGTTGTAGAATTGATAGGTCTTATTTAAGAACTGTTGCGGCGTATCGTCTTGTGATATCCCCCCCCTTTTTTTGCGCAGTCACGAACAATTCGATACACGTTAGCTAGCGGGGCTGGTCGCCATGGCTAGTCGTGCTGCTGACCGTCCCTGTTGTTCGGGATCACTCAGGTGATCAGGCGACTGGCTTCCCAAAGACCAACGTTGTATCTGAACCTTTCACTAACATAACTCGCGAGAATGGAATGTTTCCAAAGCTGAAGACAATGTCTCTGTCCAGTGTTATGTCAATGCGCTATCTGTCTCGGGTATGAACCCTGCTGAAATAGTGTCTGCTTCTCGTATATCAAATGAACGTGTAGCAGTCTACCTCAAGTCAAGGGAAGCGGTTGAGAAAGCTGTTGTGTATGGTTTGGAGCACAACGATTCGTTTATTCCCATCACCCCCTTAGTAAAACCTACTGAGAGACTTGTACTGTAAAATGTATATCCAGAAATTACCAAATGCAGTCATTCCAAAAAATCTGTCAAGCTTCTGCAAATCAGTTTCATCTATCAAACCGATCCCCTTGGGAATTAAAGACAAAGAGTTATCTCATGTTATGTCTTTCAGACGTCAAGTGCATGCTATCATAGAAACCAATGTCACTGCTCCCGATCACATGAACATTGTACGCGCAGGAGTGAAATACAGAGTTTTCATCTTCGTTGAATCTGTTAAATGTTTCAGCTGTGGGAGAAAATGGACACATAAGTAAATATTGGTAACATAAATAAATAAATAAAAGCTGAACCATCTACATTTGACACTAACATGGTTGACTTTAACCCATTGAATCCCCATCCCAAGTTTGAACACGGTAACAAATCTGACCCAAAAACTTCCATCAAAACAGAGTCGACAAACAGTTTGACTGACCAGAACAAGCCAGCTGATCCTGATGCGCAGCAAGAATCAGACACAGAACCCTAATGCTCGACGTTTAGTAGATACACTTTTAAAACAACAGGAGACAGAAAAACAAAGTGCTTCCACTGCAGACAAACATAACACCACTTAAATCCAGCTCCTTCAAAGCAAAATACACAACATCCAAAAAACATCTAACAATACTACTGTTCCCTTCATCTGGGGTTCGCCTCCAGCTCCTTTTCGTGAAACCTCTCCTGTCTTTGCAGAGGTTGTTGCCAAAGGACACTGCAAAAAATCAAAGCTGTGTCCAATCCATTAGTACATCTGAAGTCTCTGTCTTCACAGCGAAAATTGCGTAAACAAAAGTGATACACCCCAGATAGAAAGAGAGGAGAAGTGTCTCCCAAACTTCAACGGAGGGGAAAATATCTCCAAAGTCCTAGATAATCTCAGATGTCTACATAATCACCACAGATACACCCATCTCCAACTTGATTCAGAGAGTGACCATGAATCCGTCTCTTCTCTGTCGTAGGCGTCTCGATCAGAGAAAGATGGGCCAGGGGACCTAAACCTGGACAAAAGGACCACTTTGAAACGAGGAAGTCGTCACCTTCCTCAAGTGCTTCAAGTCACGTTGAAATCCGCTTGATGTTGGCCGGGAAATTTACTCATGACATCCCCGGTCTAGTAAAATAACTGAAGCCACTCTGCAACAGCCCTCTGATTACAAAAAAATATGCACAGAGGATTCGAAAGTGTTAGAAACCGTGATCACAGCGATCCCATTCATCTTTTTCCATGATTTTTCTACTTTCCTGTGTTTGTATATGACTTTCTCCCTAGTAACCCCCAATACAGGGGGACGTCCCACGCCCACCAAAAAATAACTCTGTTCATGTGTATCTAGACATAGGCTAACCCTTGAAAATCCCGATGTTGTTCTGCTACAGGAAACTTATGATCTTAGGAAGGAAGATCTGTGTTGGAAAACATGGCCGTATGATGTCTGTTGCTCTCCTGGAACCACCTGGGGCTCTGGTGTAGCTACTCTTGTTAAGAAAATAATACAATAATAATTTCAACATAATAAAATCTTGTACGATCTGTGCTGGATATGTTCTTTTCCTCGAGCTTAGAATTTATTCGACTACTTATCATATTTACAATATCCTGATTCCTCAGGATGACGTTGCTGCAATGAACCGTCTTAACTCAATGCTTTTCGCATTGTTCTTCATACGACAATCGAGTTATTATTTTTGGCGGGAATTTTAATTGTTCAAATGACTCGTTTCTAGATCGCTTCTCGCAAAGCTTTGAGAGGAGACACAAAGTTGCTTCCTCTGTACTTATACTTTTACAACACAGTACTTTTTCTATGTGTGATGTTTGGCGTAAATAATCCCGATTTATTCAAATTTACTTGGTTCAGATCTGTTACTTTGAGAAGCACCTCCAAAGCTAGACTTGATAGAATTCACTTCCCTTTTCACCTTTTGCCCTCTGTTGACTCCTATAACATTCATCCTTGTTCCTTGTCGGATAATAGTGCTGTTGTTTTTAAATTAACACTTTCTGATATAAGTAAGAAGGGGGGCGCTTGCTGGCACTTCAGTAATTCTTTGCTTGAAGGCGAGACCCACAAAGAAATTTTTAAACAATTCTGGAAAAAGTGGCAAGCTACAAGATGCCAATTTTCCTCCATCAGTGTATGGTGGGACATGGGGAAGAATCATATTAAATCTATCACTCAAATGTATGGAGCTTAAATTGCCCGTGAAAAACGGGACAAGATTCATTCTCTTCACAAATCCATTGATGATTTACAGTACTGCCCTGATCTTACCCCATACAGATGTGACAGGTCACTTTTGTATGTTATTTGTATAGCGCCCTCAGTTGGCTGTGCTCAGTCAACCATTCAGTGTGAGTTCATTTAGAGACCCCCTCTGGGCACTTGGAAGTTCATTTAGTGACCCCCTCTAGGCACCTTTGTAGCATATTGCCCTTTGTCTCATAACACACTGAGTCTTCAGCCAGTAAGCACCGTCCAGAGTCATCCTTTAGCTGCCACATAGCCAACAAGTGCCATGATGCCCGTCCCCGCAATTTAGTCCAGTTCATCTTTTGTATTCTATCCAAGTTTGACTGGGGGTTTTCCTTGTTTTGGTTTTAGCTTTCTGCACCATTAAAGATTTGGAAGGAAACCAGACCATGCGTCAATGGCCTTGACTTTCCCCTGTGTCACACAGAGACTCAAAAAACTCTTCGGGAACAGCGGAATGCCCTGAATGAATACTGTAAGCACGACGCTAAAGAGGCTATTATTAGATCTCGCTTTCAGCTCACAACAAAAATTGACACTTGTTCTACATTCTTTTTTGATCCAGAAAAATTCAACTCTACCGCTAAAACTATTTCTAAAATTCGTCTCTCACCTGGAAGGACTACCGATGATCCAATTGAAATAAAATGTCACATTCGGAATTTCTACAAAAAATTGTACAGTGAGGCTGAATCTGACCCCAGTACTATTGATCACTTAATTAAAAATTTACCTACGCTCAGTAAAAGTGACTCTGAAGATTGTGACAAACCAATAACAACAGATGAAATGTATAGCCTATGGCGGTTAGGCAGTTAAATTTAAATAAGTCCCCTGGCCTGGATGACCTTACTTCTGAATTTTATCAAACTTGTTGGAATATCATTAAGCACGCTCTCATGGCAGTACTCAATGAATCTGTTGCCAACGGCCACCTTCCAGTTTCTTGTCGAAGGGGAGTTACAACCATTCTTCCCAGAAAAGGCGACTTGCTTGAGATTTCGAACTGGTGTCCTGTCTCTTTACTTAATACAGAATACAAAATCTTTGCAAAAATTATTTCAAACCGACTCAAACATATTATAGATAGTGTTGTTCACCATGATGAAAGTTATACTGTTCCGGGTCGTATTAATCAATGATAATATCATTTTAATCAAGGATATTTTTATGTATGCCAATTCTCACTGTATCCTTCTTGCTGTTTAAAATCTAAAAAAAAACATTTGATAATGTGGATCATTACGATTTGTGTTTTGTTATGAAGACCATAGGTATCACCGTGTACACAAAACAGGCAACTGTAGGCCAAGATGTTGTGTTTTCCCCATTTATTGCACTCGGCTCAAAGCTAAGTGGAAACCGGTGAAAACTGAAATTAAATAACATTTAAATACAAATAAATACATATACAAACAATAACATATACACAACAAACAGCTTCACAGTAAACATAAGGTTTGATAATGAAAATAAATACCCCAAATAGAAATTAACACCAAAGCCATAACGTCATAAATTATGTAGAATTATGGACTCCAAGATGTCTAAAGGGAAATGCCTATGGCCGGGTGTACACGGTGGGAATCGCAAAGGTCTTTCTCTGGGTTCACAGCATTCTCCTGGAATTACTGATTAATATAAATACATTCACGGTAAAATGATTATTCCAAAAAAACAAAAACAAAACAAACAAACAAACAAACAAACAAACAAACAAACAAACAAACAAACAAACAAACAAACAAACAAACAAACAAACAAACAAACAAACAAACAAACAAACAAACAAACAAACAAGCAAACAAACAAACAAACAAACAAACAAACAAACAAACAAACAAACAAACACCCCAACAAACAAACAAACAAACAAACACTTTTCACTTTTCCAAATGAACCTTTAATTCATGACAGAAAATATCTACAAAACAACGATTCTTAAAATAAAACAAGGTTCAAGTGGAATAAGTAAATACTGACATACAATAAACTTAACAGAAAAACGAAAGGATTCTCAGTAAAAAGATAAAAAGAATTAATTTGCTAATTATAACATGAAGATTGGAACCACACTTATAGTCATCCAAAACCCTGAGACTTCTCATTAGGGATAGACAATGACAACCATGAAAAAAAGATCAGTCTTCATATCAGCCAGAAAAGCTTATTGTCCACAAATGTGAACAAGGTGTTGTTGTGGTCCCATTTGCTCAAAAATAGGCCAACGTTGTGTTTTGCAGAGAAAAAGTGGTAATCAATCAGAATTTTACTCTTCATTCGAAGTTTCCATACAATAAGAGGGTCAGCAGTAGATGAACGCGAGTAGAGAAAGTATATGGTTGCTTTCAGACTGATAATGAAGTAATTTGCCAGATTAACCATCTCCTTTGAACGTCCATTCTTGTACGGAAGGAGGCACCAGTACAGGTCGAAATCTTGAACTACACTCGGGAAAAGACGACTCAAGAGACAGTTCAGAAGATTTAATGCTGGCTGGATGGCGCGACACATGATGAACAAGTGAACGATTGTTCCTCTTTGTCCACACCAAGGGCACAGTGGAGATATGTCTGGGTTAATGTGTTGCAGGACCGGTAGGCTGGGCAGAAAGTTATGTAATAGGCGGAATTGGACATCGCCCTCTTTCTTTGAGGAAGGCAGACGATATATTGCTTGCCATTCGATTTTCCGGTTCTCTGGGATTACATTCTGTTCATGCCAGTAAGTCTGAAGAGGAATCTCCAGCTGGTTGAGTTCTGCGTTGAGGGTTTTATAAATAGTCTTTGAAGACGCGCCTGTGGCATCGATGTCTGGAGGGAAGTGAACAACGACGGGAAGTTCTCTCAGGGCTGGGATGCTCTGAAGATTACGTGTGGAGAGACGGTATCCAAAACGGTTGAAAAACTGCGGGAAGACACGCAAGAGGAGATCTGTCATTTCAGAGAGTTCAGCGCGAAGAAGCCTGTTTGAGGACCTTCGCACTGGGTTTGCAGCTTGGATATCCTCCGTTGTTTTCCATTTTCCGGAAGAGACGTCCAGTAGGTCTCCAACTGTACGAACACCACACATCCGGAGACGAGGGCAAAGGAGATGGTCATCTATACCGGCAAACTTAATTACATGAGTAGAAATTAACGGTAAATTCAAAATGAAATGAAGAGAATCGAGCGGTATGACAATTTGGGCTCTCGATATCTTCCAAGCTTGTAACACATTACAGTAGAATGTTGGGAGGTGAACAAAAAATTTAGCGTCAAGATTTATTAAGAAGATTTGAGCATCAAAATCGAACTTGCAATATTGACGCAAAAAGTAGCTCATGAAAGCGAAAACAGGATGAGGTGATTTTTTTAGAAATCTTTGTACAAAGGAGAAGCGATACGTAAAAACTCGTGACTGGAGGCAGGTAAGGCCCAGACCGCCTGTTTCAGGTGAACGATACAAAATATTTTCCTTTATCCAATGTCGCCCATCAGACCAAATAAAATCTACCAGTTTCCTTTGGAGTTCACTGAGAATTTCTGGAGGGGGGGATAAAACTGCAAGAACGTGAAGAAGTTTGGAAGCCGCTAACTGATTGGCTACCAGGGCTCTGCCTCTGAAGGACAGCAGTTTACACAATCCTTTCCAACGAGCAAGAACGTTTTGCAATTTTTCTCGACAGGTTTGCCAGTTTTGTTGAAAAAAATGGAAGGAGTTTCCCATGTGAACTCCAAGGAATTTTAAACCAGTATTATTCCACTTAAAATTTAAGGGGTTGTCCGTTCTATTTATCCACGAACCGACCCAGAGGCCTTGAGATTTAGTAAAATTCAAACAAGCAGCAGAACAACGGCTATAACAATGATAAATATCTTGAATAATATTAAAAGCTTTATCACTGGTAACAAATATAGAAACATCATCGGCATAGGCCGAGGTAACAACAGTGTAATCAGAATTAGGAATCATAAAGCCAAAAGGTTTTAAATTACATCGAAGAGCATGGAGGAGAGGTTCTATAGCTATTGCATATAGCAAACCTGAAAGTGGACATCCTTGTCTAATTCCCTTTTTAAAAGGGAAAGGTGCGGTTAAGGAGCCACAAACCTTGATAAAACTCTGAGCATCATTATATAGCAGTTTGACATAGGAGATAAATCTTTCTCCAAAACCCATGGTCTTCATAACAGCACATAAATAGTAATGATCCACATTATCAAATGCCTTTTTTTGATCAAGATTTAAAACAGCAAGAGGAATACAGTGAGAATTAGCATACATAAGAATATCCTTGATTAAGATGATATTATCATAAATTGAACGACCCGGAACAGTATAACTTTGATCAGGGTGAACAACGCTATCGATAACATTTTTGAGTCGGTTTGAAATAATTTTTGCAAAAATTTTGTAGTCTGTATTTAGTAAAGAGACAGGACGCCAGTTTGAAATCTCAAGCAAGTCGCCAGTTTTGGGAAGAAGGGTTATAACTCCCCTTCGACAAGAAACCGGAAGGTGGCCGCTGGCAACAGATTCATTGAGTACTGCCATGAGATCGTCCTTAATGATATTCCAAAAAGTTTGATAAAATTCAGAAGTAAGGCCATCCAAGCCAGGGGACTTATTTAAATTTAACTGGTTAACCGCCATATCCATTTCATCTGTTGTTATTGGTTTGTCACAATCTTCAGAGTCACTTTCACTGAGCGTAGGTAAATTTTTAAACAAGTGATCCATAGTACTGGGTTCAGTTTCGGCCTCACTGTACAATTCTTTGTAGAAATCCCGAATGTGACATTTTATTTCATTTGGATCATCAGTAGTCCTTCCAGATGAGAGACGAATTTTAGAAATAGTTTTAGCGGTAGAGTTGGATTTTTCTAGATTAAAAAAGAATGTAGAACAAGTGTCAATTTCTGTTGTGAGCTTAAAGCGAGATCTAATGATAGCCCCTTTAGCGTCATGCTTGAAGTGTTCATTCAGGGCATCCCGCTGTTCCTGAAGAGTTTTTTGAGTCTCTGGGGTAAGATCAGGACAACACTGTAAATTATCAATGGATTTGTGAAGAGAATGAATCTTGTCCCGTTTTTCACGGGCAATTTTAGCTCCATACATTTGAGTGATAGATTTAATATGATTCTTTCCCATGTCCCACCATACACTGATGGAGGAAAATTGGCATCTTGTAGCTTGCCACTTTTTCCAAAATTGTTGAAAAATTCCTTTGTAGGTCTCATCTTGAAGCAAAGAATTATTGAAGTGCCAGTAGGCGCTACCCTTCTTACTTACATCGGGAAGTGTTATTTTAAGAACAACAGCACTATGATCCGACAAGGAACAAGGTTGAATGTTACAGGAGTCAACAGAGGGCAAAAGGTGAACAGGGAAGTAAATTCTATCAAGTCTAGCTTTGGAGGTGCTTCTCAAATTGCCAGTGCTGTATCTGAACCAAGTAAATTTAGATGAATTGGGATTATTTCTACGCCAAACATCACACATAGAAAAAGTATTGATGATATTTTCTACAGCGGAAGCAATTTTGTGTCTCCTTTCAATGTTTTGCGAGAAGCGATCCAGAAGCGGGTCATGTGTACAATTAAAATCCCCGCCAAAAATGATAACTGGATTGTCGTGTGAAGAACAATGCTCTTCCAAGGAGATAAGACAGTTCATTGCAGCAACGTCATCCTGAGGAATCAGGATATTGTAAATATGATAGGTGGTTGAATAAATTCTAAGCTCGAGAAAAAGAACATATCCAGCACAGATCGTACAAGATTTTATTATGTTAAAATTATTATTTTTCTTGACGAGAGTAGCTACACCAGATCCCCGGGTGGTTCCAGGAGCGCAACAGACATCATACGGCCATGTTTTCCAACACAAATCTTCGTTCCTAAGATCATACGTTTCCTGTAGCAGAACAACATCGGGATTTTCAAGGGTTATGTCTAGATACGCACGAACAGAGTTGTTTTTGATGGGCGTGGAACATCCCCCTGTATTGAGGGTTACTAGGGTGAAAGTCATATACAAAACAAAGAAAAGTAGAAACATCATGGAAAAAGATGGATGGGATCGCTGGGATCGAGGTTTCTGACAAGCTTTCGAATCCTCTGTTGCATATTTTTCGTGAACAGAGGGCTGTTGCGGAGTGGCTTCAGCTGTTTTACTAGACCGGGGATGTCATGAGTAAATTTCCTGGCAACGTCAAGCGGCTTTCGACGTGACTTGACGCACTTAAGGAAGGTGACGACTTCCTCGTTTTGAAGTGGTCCTTTTGTCAGGTTTAGGTCCCCTGGCCCATCTCCCTCTTGATCGAAGACGCTTACGACAGAGGAGACGGATTCATGGTCGCTCTCTGAATCCAGTTGAGATGGGTGTATCGGTGGTGATTCTGTGGACATCTGAGATTCGTCCAGGATTTGGGAGATATTTTCCTCCGTTGAAGTTTGGGAGACACTTTCATCTCTTTCCATCTGGGGTGTATCACTTAGCTTACGCAGTTTTCGCTGTGGAGACGGAGACTTCAGCTGCACCAATGGATTGGACACAACTTCTTTAGGCTTTGATTTTTTGCGGTGTCCTTTGGCAACAACCTCTGCAAAGAGAGGAGAGGTTTCACGAGAAGGAGCTGGAGGCGAACCCCAGATGGAAGGCACTGTAGTATTGTTAGATGTTTTTAGATGTTGTGTATTTTGCTTTGAAGGAGCTGGACTTAAAGTGGTGTTATGTTTGTCTGCAGTGGAATCACTTTGTTTTTCTGTCTCCTGTTGTTTTAAAGGTGTACCTGTTAAAAATCGAGCATCAGGTTCAGTGGCTGATTGTTGCTGCGCATCAGTATCAGCTAGCTTATCTGAAGTAGACGGCTTGTTCTGGTCAGTCAAACTGTCTCGTCGACTCTGTTTTGATGGATGTTTCGGGTCAGATTTTTTACCGTGTACAAACTTGGGAGGGGGATTCAGTGGGTTAAAATCTGCCATGTTTGTGTCAGATGTAGACGGTTCAGCTTGTGTTGTTTTTTTGCAATGTTTACTTATGTGGCCATTTTCTCCACAGCTGAAACATTTAACAGAATCATTGGAGATGAAAACTCTGTAGTTCACCCCTGCGTGAAATATGTTCATGTGATCGGGAATAGTGACATTGGTTTCTATGATAGCATGCACTTGACGTCTAAAAGACATAACATGAGATAACTCTTTGTCTTTAATTCCCAAGGGGATCGGTTTGATGGCTGAAACTGGTTTGCAGAAGCTTGATAGATTTCGTGCAATGACTGCATTTGGTAATTCTGGATATACATTGGACAGTACAAGTCTCTCAGTAGGTTTTACTAAGGGGGTGATGGATATAAACGAATCGTTGTACTCCAAACCATACACAACAGCTTCCTCAACCGCTTCCCTTGATTTGAGGTAGACTGCTACACGCCCATTTGATATACGGGAGGCAGAAACTATTTCAGCAGGGTTCATACCCGAGACAGATAGTGCATTAACATAACACTGGACAGAGACATTGTCTTCAGCTTTGAAAACGATTCCATTCTCGCGAGTTATGTTAGTGAAAGGTTCAGATGCAACATTGGTCTTTGAGAAGCCAGCCGCCTGATCACCTGAGTGATCCCGAACAACAGGACGGTCGGCAGCACGACTAGCCATGGCGGCCAGCCCCGCTAGCTAACGTGTATCGAATGTTCGGGACTATGCCAAAAAAAAGAGGTGAAAATATTACAAGATGATATACCGTAACAGTCCTTCAATAAGACCTATCAAGTCTACAACAATATACGTACACAACTACAACCAATAAGGACCAAAAAGGTCATTAGTACAGTGATAAAACTTACGTTAAACGAGAGCCCAAAAATCACACCGCCTTCAAGCAAACAAACAAACAAACAAACAAACAAACAAACAAACAAACAAACAAACAAACAAACAAACAAACAAACACCCCAACACCCCAACAAACAAACAAACAATCAAACAAACAAACAAACAAACAAACAAACAAACAAACAAACAAACAAATAAACAAACAAACAAACAAACAAACCAACAAACAAACAAAAAAACAAACAACCAAACAAACCAACAAACAAACAAACAAACAAACAAACAAACAAACAAACAAACAAACAAACAAACAAACAAACAAACAAACAAACAAACAAACAAACAAACAAACAAACAAACAAACAAACAAACAAACAAACAAACAAACAAACAAACAAACAAACAAACAAACAAACAAACAAACAAACAAACAAACAAAATCCCTCAACTCAAAACTCTGTCCAACTCGAGATTAAACCTATCCCCCAAAACCTGACTTATCGAAATTTCACTGTGTCCTCATACAACTAATATTACGAGGTGACTAAAACAAGTCTAAAGTGCAATGCAAAAACAAACATGGCGGCCAACCGTACAAATTAACTGCATATATAGCCTCACACTTGCATGGCCCTTTCTAGGCATCCGTAGTTAGTCTACTATTGGGGGCTTGGCGCTGGGCACTCACAGCAATTATGGGGTGATCAGACCTTCCGAAAGGCCGACCTTTTCTTTGTTGATTGCTTCGCTGATTATTGCCACGTTTTATGAATGAATCTTCTTTAAATCGTCTAATCGTATCCAGCCAATCACCAGAACCTAACCAGTTGTAAACATTCGTACCCCAGCGTACATACCTTCCGAAATCTTCCAAGACATCTGAATCTGGCAAGCTTCCACTATTAATTCCACAAGCTTTCCAGCCATCAAGCCCTCTAATTTATAGATCATCTAAACCTTGAGGTCCTCCATGCCTCAGCATTTACCAGAATTGGAGAACCTGTCAGCTTACTGGAGCACCTACTGGAGTACTGGAACACCTGAGCCTTGTCACCTTCTAATCCCAGCCTGGAGTGGACTTCAGACCGGACCTCGGAGCCAAGCTGTAGATCATCCGGACTTGACAACACATGGGCACCGTTTGATTTTAGGCGTTTTTGGATTGTAGTTTGTGTGATTCCAGTTGTCATCACTGAACTCTTGAAATTTTAAGGACCATTTGCATTAATTCTCAAATTCTACATGCTGAATTTAATTTGTGTAATCTTGTAATTTTATTTATGCTTACAGTTCCAAACAAAGTTGATTAGACTAAATGTGGTATTTGGAAGTGTGATTGTACAATGGGAGTTTCTTTGCATTTGAAATTCTTTGTCTATCCAAGAGGCTTATTCCGGAGGCGCATGTAGCATTAGTTTGCTACACTAGTTTCGTACGTCCTGGGTATTATCCTGACAATTTGAAGTACCCACATGTAATTTTGATTGTTTCATTATGGATACAGTACAAACAGGCACCCCAACCATGTCAGAGTGACCTCAAGAAACCCAGGGCCACGCGCAAAGGAGCAGTAACGAGAGTCACCAAATCAATTTCGACCCTTATGGAGGGAGGAAACAACCTGAGGTTGAAACCAGCATGAAGGAGTTTGAGAGATGCTTTGCAGAATTTGCCAAGGCACAAAATTCTTACCAGTGATCTGACAGTGAAAGAAGAAATTCTGCGGCCTTCTCGAGGGATGCAGAAACGAAGTCTGAAATCTTTCGTCGGTCCGTCGCACCCTGGTTAGAAACAAACCGAGCCCAAGTTCAATTTGGTGACCAACAACACGACCTGGATGATGACATCACTGCAGATGATTCCGTCAGTCAACAAGGTGCCAATTCTCAGGCATCGGGCACAAGTTCTTCGGCGAGTGAGCGACTTAAAGCCAAGGCCGAGAAGGCTGCTTTGGAGGCAGATGCCCTTGACTTACAAGAACAACATGACATCGAGCTGGCTTCTTTGCGTGCTATGATGGAGATAAAAGAACAAGAACTTAAACTTAAACAACAACGGCAGAAGTCGGTGATAAAGGTTAAATATGCCAGGGCTGAGGTAATGGATAAAACCTTTGCAGAGGCTGAGGCGGCGAGTAGATCGGAGGGGTGCTTCACCCAAGATAAAACTACATCTAATGTTAAACCCAAGGAAGAAACTACACTGAAGCATCAGACGACTCTCAAGCCCGCTTTTAGCTCCGCTACTGAGGTGAATTATATACCCAAAGCCTTTACTCCGAGACATGCCACCATGAAACCCACTTCACTGTTGTCGACGCCACCTGCAGATACCAGTGGATCTCCATCGCTCCCTGCAGGTGCTGATGTAAATGACATTCTACACCAAATGATCAAAGACACTCGTGAAACACTTCAGCTACCGAAGGCTGACCTCATGTCCTTCGATGGGGACCATCTCAAGTATTGGTCCTTCATCAGGGCCTTTGAAAATGCCGTGGGTCGAGAAACCATCAACGACGGAGCTACACTTACCCGTATCATGCAGTACTGCACGGGGCAGGCTAGACGACTCCTGCAGAGCTGTAAAGTAAAGCAGCCATCGGAAGGATATACCCTTTCCCTACGTCTACTGAAGGAGGGATTCGGCGATGAACATACCATTGCACAGGCGTGGATAGATAAGGTGATGCAAAGGTCAACCGTCAGTGACAGTACTTTATTGCAGGATTTCGCAGACGACCTTCGATGTTGCAGAGAAACTCTAGACACTATGGGGTACCCCAACGAGCTAAACAATAGAAGTTGCCTTCTGGCGATCGCTGAGATGTTGCCATATCACCTAAAGACCAGATGGCTGAAGGAAGTCCACCGTAATAAAAAGACCACAAAGAAACGACCTCCCAACATCGATGATCTTACCAGTTTCGTAGTTGCTGCTGCAGAAGAATCCCGTGACCCGGTGTTTGGAAGCATTGTCCAAAAGGGTGCTTTCAGAGAACCCAAGTCTAAAGGTCAGAGGATCTTTAAGCAGCGAGCAAGTTTTGGTACCCAGGCCTCATCACGAAAGGAGAAGAGTACCAGCTCTCCCCAAGCAAGTGGCATCTCCAGTCAAGCTTTTCCTACGTTGTAACCAGCCACACCTCCTCCATCAGTGTGACGCATTCAGGGCAATGCGGGTGAAGGACCGTCTTGCACTCGTTCAAAGAAAAAAAATGTGTGTGAACTGTTTCAAGCCTGGACATCTGGGCAGAGACTGCACACGTCCCTTTGTGTGCACTGTTCAAGGATGTGGAATGAAACACAGCAAGTATTTGCACCTACCGCGTAGGCCCGTGCCGGGTACCCGCCCGTCGATTTCAAAACCCGGTTCCATTTTTTTCCGGGCCGTAAAAAAGTAAATAAATTAGGAACAAACATCAATGCATAAAATGTCTGTGAAATTTCTTAATGAAGGACAGACTTCCTGGAAAACCACCGTGCCGCTGGAAACCCGGTCCCACAGTCATACATGAAACTTGAATTCGGAGATCGACAGCTAATTTTGTTATTCACTCCGCCCGTTGTATCGCAAGTCGTTTTCCTAGTTCCGGAATTTCCTTAAAAAATCACACACACTAAAATTCACGGGCGATAGGTCACTCACTACGAGTGATTTCAAATATTTCTTTAGATTGAACAGTCATATGAACCTTTGCATCTAATGTTAGCTTAATCAAAATGACTTTTTTAGAGTTTTCGTTTTTGTTAATTTACCGAAAACTGCAAGCTTTTCCCGCTACTTTCGGATCACACGCGCGGCGTTACCACCCAAAGTCGTTGCGAACTCAACTACGCGGGCGCAGCAGAAATGTATGTGACGCAATGGGTTCGTCAACTGTGCGGCGCGGGGAGGGTACCGTTGATAGCCCACTGTACAGTTGAAAAGTCGAGTCAAACTTTACGCAATTTCAACTGTTTAATGCATTGGAATTCTTATTTTTCGTCTAATTTGCTCAAAATTAAAAAAATCTTTATTAGAAAAGCAACTTTTTACAATGGTTCTGGCTGAAAATGGATTTTCCGTATGGTTACTTTTTATTTGTGAAAACGTTTTTCTCTCGATCCTAAACCTATCCAGAACTAGGAAAGGTACGTGTCGTCGTCGCTTTCGTCGATCGATTCTGTGAGTCCAAATGTAAAAGCTTAGATTTTGAAAAAGGCTGAAGTATATCCGAAACACAAATTTGACTTCTGACCATATTTCACTTGGATTTGAGGATTTTTTTAGCTGCAGTCTTACTTAATAATTTTCGCGATCTGGAACTAGGAAAATGACTGTACCAAACCTATACGAACAAGAGACCGAAGGAGTTTTGTCTTATGAGGTGGAAGCACTGTTGATGTACACGTGCATGACTGTATTTGTAACCTATGAATCCTGTCGGCCTACATGACTTTTGTGCGGAATAACTAGTGCTTACTGTTTGAGTTAAAGAGTATTTTTTTGTCAAATAAAACAATATGAATGGAAATTACTTTATGTCGGGATTGAAGACGAAGCGAGAGCGGACTGTGTAAAATTCCAGCAGAACTGTGACTCCACACGGCGTGCGGTAAGTAGTGATCACGCACAAATTGTGCGGGTGATCGGCCTCTTTTTATAACCAAAACACTAAATGTGCTCTGCAAACCCAAAGAGTCAGAGAACAAGTTTAGTTTTTTCATACCAAAAAATATGCCGTTTCAAAACTATTTTAACTTAAAGCAACATGAATTTCCTCAGTGACTCAGCGGAACTGTGAATGAGGAATTGAACAAAAAAGCAGGAAGGATGTTTTCTGCATGTACAAAAGCATTTTAAATCTAAGTATTCTTTCATTCGAAAAAAGGGAAATGTTAACAGGTGCAAGTCATAATACAGTCGGCCAATCAAATGTCACTTGTCAAAGTACTTATACATTAAAATCTCGACAATCTGAACCTCAGGGAATGTAGTTATCCAGAAAAAGTATTTATTAAACTAAACCACTTCATCGTGGTACATTCATGTGGCAAAACTTTCGTATCGCTACAGTCATTTAACAAGGTGAAGCGCTGCTATTTTTTTCACTTTGGCTTCCCTATGTGTGGTCACATGACCTTTCCTTTTCCAGTCACATGGCCGCTGCAGTGTCAGCGATTGGACTGCCTGAAGGGGACTACAATGGGCCCGCGTTGCAGTCAGGTTAGTTTCAGTGTCTTGAAAGCCAGGATTACAGTTGCAGCTACGTTGATTTATGCAACGTGCATACAACTGGTCCTCGTGAGAAAAGAAATGCACCTGCGATGACTCCTAACCCTATATAAACTTCCGATACTTTCAACGCCGTTTGAAGCATTCTGGTGGTGTTTTTTGAATCAGAAACTTCAAAATAAGTGGATATAATAGTGGCATTGTTCGAGTTACGAAGGTATTTTTGTACATAAAACTTTAAGCCTTTTAACCCGTGACGTACATAGCACTAATCTGGTCCACACGTGACACGACCAGCGCTCACCATTTGTGCACGCCACGTGCGCCCGCGTGTACGTGGTCATGCAGCATACGGGACATTTCCTTTGAGCGGTTGCAGGTGCGTATATCATGTAGGTGGTTTGCAGCTCTGTCCTCTTTTCTGACATTCCCCGTGAGGAGTTTTTGTTCTGTTTCATACACCCACAAAGAATTTGTAAACTTATTGTAACAATTTCGTTTGATAAAAAGGTAGGAGAGATTAACATCCGACGTTTAGAACAATGCGCTGCTTGCTTCCTATGTACCAAAAAGAACCGTGTTCCGGGCAGCTTACTGGAGCACCTACTGGAGTACTGGAACACCTGAGCCTTGTCACCTTCTAATCCCAGCCTGGAGTGGACTTCAGACCAGACCTCGGAGCCAAGCTGAAGATCATCCGGACTTGACAACACATGGGCACCGTTTGATTTTCGGCGTTCTTTGATTGCATTTGGTGTGATTCCAGTTGTCATCACTGAACTCTTGAAATTTTAAGGACCATTTGCATTAATTTTCAATGTCCACACACTGTATTTAATTTGTGTAATCTTGTGTCTTCATTTATGCTTGTAGTTCCAATCAAAGTTGATCAGACTAAATGTGGTATTTGGAAGTGTGATTGTACAATGGGAGTTTCTTTGTATTTGAAATTCTTTGTCTATCCAAGAGGCTTATTCCGGTGGTGCATGTAGCATTAGTTTGCTACACGTATAAACCAAAATACAAGAAACTGGTGCCACAAAGATACACTTCCAAGTAACCTAATACATTAATAATCTACTTAGCAGTGCCTGTAAATTTAAGAAACTTAAACTACTTACAAGAAAAGGGTGCAAATGACGGTGGTCCCTTGACAGCGAAGGTGTGCCAGCGACTCAAACACCCGCCAAACCACACTTTATTTATATTATAAGAACGAACTCGCGTGATACATACTGTGGCGGCGACACTCGCCGTCGCCCGCCGGTCGACGAACACCGAAGTACCCACCAACAGCGGGCGGGGCAATCCCACAAAATTATTTAATAAACCTCACATGCACATGAGCGGCTATGTACACACGAGGGGGGATTATGTCACGAACGGAAGACTTTAGGCCTGTCCGTTTGTTGGAAATATACCAACCCTAAAGGAATGACAATCAACGTGGCTACCAATCTACCAAGTCAGGTAAATCTCAATAAACCTCAGTACACACAGTGTCTTGGAGAGCAACAACAACAACTGTTTTATTGTCCCAAGTCAACCTCACAGTACATGTATAAGCTTCAACTGTGCATCCAGGTCTGTGACTAATAAACCTCAACACAGCAATCAATTCATGCAAGTGATCATGGAACATAAGCATAAAGACTGTGTAATAACCCTCGTGTATTACCACAAGTATCCCACAGCGACAATAACCCTCACTGTGGCACCTAGTATGATCAACAGTAACGATGTCATGCAACTGCACACACTAGCCCAATAAACATAGGAGTAACCTCGTAGCGAACCCCAAGACATGCAAGCTTCGGCTTAGGTTACGGAGCTCCGAGTGAACCTCAGTGTGACCACATGCGACCAGGCCGACAGGCTTCCAGCAACCCAATCCCACGTAGTGCGAACACTGTTGCACAAGCCACACAGGCCTAAACGTCTCACACCACTCTTGCTCAACCCTACAGCCACCAAACTGACACTCAATCCCACTTATTATAAGTGATAGCTTGCTGACAAATATTCTGAGGTCTCACCGTTCGCTGCCCTCGACAGATCGCCGAACACCGCGCTGCACAACCCGCCAGCTGTGTGTGAGGCTGAATTAGCGTTTCGCTCTATCTTCACTGCGATGCTTCTACCACGACGTCTGGAGACGAACTAACTACCAAATTACTGACTACGCGCCAATGGATGCGCCGCGCGTCAGGGAACCAGACATATATTACTAAACTTGCGTCAGTCCACAGGCTGTTTCGCCACAATACTACAGAGGGCGCAATATGGATTACAATAGGCCAGGATTGCAGAAACTATTCAAGGCAAGACCTAGAAACATTCCAATTGTTACGTAATCAACTGTAAGGAAAAAACTTATCGTTGGCGATAACAATGGGTTTGGGCGAAAGATTTATCTCTTATGTCAAACTGCTGTATAATGATGCTGGGAGTTTTAGGGCCGGCGACCATTCAGACCGGGTTTGAAAAGGGCCCCCCCGGTAGCCCACCCTGTATAATGCCTGCCCGGTATTCAGGCTACTCCAGGCCGGTATAAGACCTGTCTGCACATCGGCATTTCAAAGTCCCTGATAAAAGGCTTCCCCCACCATGCGTCCACAGATGAATAGGGGTCTAAGCGGATTAGTGTAAAAATCGTATAGAGCTGAAGGATTAAAAACCACAAGCAGGTTCCTCTGGGATAGATTACATGTACCAGTACTTGCAAACAATAGATCCCAGGATGGAGAAGTTAGGGATCAACAACCAGTCCAGCATCCCAGGCCGGTAACCAGGCCGGTATGAAAGGGGTTTTTGCAACAAGGTGATCTTACCGGGGGGGGGGCCCTTTTCAAACCGGGTCTAAATGGTCGCAGGCCCTTATTAAGGTTTGTGGCTCCTTACTGGCACCTTTCCCTTTTGAAAAGGGAATTAGACAAGGATGCCCACTTTCAGGTTTACTATATGCAATAGCTATTGAACATCTCCTCCATGCTCTTCGATGTAATTTAAAACCTTTCGGCTTTATGATTCCAAATTTTGATTACACCGTTGTTACTTAGGCTTGTGCCGATGATGTTTCCATATTTGTTACCGTTGATAACGCTTTTAATACCACTCAAGATATTTATCGTTGTTATAGATGTTACTGCTGCTTGTTTGAATTTTACTAAATCTCAAGGCCTCTGGGTCGGTTCGTGGATAAACAGAACGGACAACCCCTTAACTTTAAGTGGAACAGTACTGGTTTAAAATTGTTTGGAGTTCTCATGGGAAATTCCTTCCATTTTTTGTCAACAAAACAGGCAAACCTGTCGAGATAAATTGCAAAACGGTCTTGCTCGTTGGAAGAGCTTGTGTAAACTTCTTTCCTTCAGAGGCAGAGTCCTGGTAATCAATCAGTCAGCGGCTTCCAAACTTCTTCACGTCCTTGCAGTTGTACCCTCCCTCCAGAAATTCTCAGTGAACTCCAAAGGAAACTGGTAGATTTTGTTTGGTCTGATGGGCGACAAAGGAAAATATTTTGTATCGCTCGCCTGAAATAGGCCGTCTGGGCCTCCTGCCTCCAGTCACGTTTTTACGTATCGCTTCTCCTTTGTACAAAGATTTCTCAAAAACTCATCTCATCGTGCTTTCATGAGCTACTCTTTGCGTCAATATTGCAAGTCCGATTTTGATGCTCAAATTTTCTGAATAAATCTTGAGGCCAATTTTTTTGTTCACCTCCCCACCTTCTATTTCGGTGTGTCACAAGCTTGGTAGTTATCAAGAGCCCAAATTGTGATACCGCCCGATTCTCTTCATTTCATTTTGAATTTACCGTTAATTTCTACTTACATAATTTAGTTTGCCGGTATAGATGACCATCTCCTTTGCCCTTGTCTTCAGATGTGTGGTGTTCGTACAGTCGGAGACCCACTGGACTTCTTTTCCAGAAAATAGAAAACAACGGAGGATATCCAATCTGCAAACCCAGTGCGAGGATCCTCAAACAGGCGTCTTCATGCTGAACTCTCTGAAATGACAGATCTCCTCTTGCGTGTCTTCAAGCAGCTTTTCAACCATTTTGGATACCGTCTCTCAACACGTCATCTTCAGAGCACCCCTGCCCAATAAGCCTTTGCAAATTAAATTTGACCCAAATCTGGTACACCGAGTTCTTCAAATTCACAAGACCATAACAACTTGGATTTTTCTCACTGAAACCACTGTTGCTGTACCTTTTGATTCGGGGCAAGCTTCTGCTTAGTTACATTGGAGACGCCTTGCAACAATATACTGTTCTCAACGGATAAGAAGGGCACAAAGGAACCAGTCCATTCCCGAGATGGTGGTCGCTATGCGAAAGCTTGCCTCGAATCATTAGGTATAGCAACAGTGTCTTTAGTCTGGGAATTCAAATCGTAATGTTTATGTGCAGTCAGATAACTCAGTGCACCAGATTTTGTTCAAATTTAACTCGCAAATGGCTTATTTCGCCTGGTATATAACTTTCTGCTCAGTCTACCGATCCTGTGGCACATTAACCCAGACATATCTCCACTGTGCTCCTTGTGTGGAGAAAGAGAGACAATCATTCACTTGTTCATCATGTGTCGCGCCATCCAGCCTACATTAAATCTTCTGAACTGTCTCTTGAGTCGTCTTTTCTCAAGTGTTGTTCAAGATTTTGACCTCTACTGGTGCCTCCTTCCGTACAAGAATGGACGTTCAAAGGAGATGGTCAATATGGCAAATTACTTCATAATTAGTCTGAAAGCTACTGTGGCGAAATCCTCCCCAGACTTGCCAACGTTGTCGTCCACCTGGGGCATTCAACTTCCTTCGGGCGAACCTGGGAAGGGGACGTACCCTGAGTAGGGCCCCGGCCGTCTTACGAGTTGTCTAATAAGAAAGCCAGGGGAGCAGATTCGTCGCGGGGCAGTCTACCACCAGGCACCGGGGAACACCCTCACACCACACACGAACAAAGGGGTTTAATATAAATAACTAACGGATCAAGCCAAAGGATTCTCGAACAAACCGATGTATTTATTCATTAGACACGTAGGTGCTCCCTAATTAGGTGTCTGTTCTGCTTCTGGGTAACGAACAATTCAATAATGACCAACAGGGCAGATTCCTCCACTTTAGGGTTCAACTCACCCTACACGGCTCAGCTCGGCTTCACTCGGTGCAAACCCAGCCACCAGAGCACAAACGCGGAGGTTGGGCGCAAGAATAGCGGGAAACGGTGTGGCGCAGCGCTAACAAGCGTGCAGCCCGAAAGAGTGCTGGGACGGAAGAGGCAGACCGCACGCAAGCCACGCACTTATATACCCGCGCCGGGTACCAACGCCCAACGCAATTTGTGCGCAACACGACGAGCTTGAGCATGAGTACCAGCGTCCATAAACCTCTGTAATGCTTACAACTGTCCAATAATTAACTGTCCCGCTACACAGCCGTGTCCCACGTTTGGTCAGTCCCTTGACCTTTAAAACTTATAGCAAATAAAAAGGGACGGTTAAGAAAAACAACTCTTTGGGCTCCATAAAGGTGCTCTGCCACCTGTTTGTAGAAGCTTTAGCAAAAGTTTCTTTTCGAGAAATGTCTTATACATAAGTCCTTGTACAACATAAGTTATACGTAAAATAAAGGTCAGACTGAACTGGTCCTTCAACACTTTCTCTTTAATAAAAATAGAGCTCTGACCTATACTGGTCTTTATACAGCAGAAACACTTACACAAAATAAGGCTCTTTACAACTTTGAAGATAACACGGTAAAGTAAAGATAATCAAGGTCTCCTTTTTAAGATTTAAGAATCATCTAAAAGCAAGGTTTATTTCACGACAAGGTTGATAATTAACAATGATAAGCTGCTTAACAGACTACAAGTCCTTCTTAGGATCATCCTAAATGCCCCTAATGATCTTCTTTAAGTCCGGCCACAAAGTCCACGTCGTAGGTACGCCGTTTCTTCTCCCTCTGTAGGGGAATTGCTTTTTGTGTGTGTATACATATGTGCATATGGCGGCGCTCACCTTTCCGGGCAAGGTCTAAAGATAACTGTTACATGTATTTGGGTAAGCTGCCAGGGGTCACATGGTCATTGCACGCAGTGAAATGGACGAGGAAAAAGATTGTGGGACTTTGGGCGGGTGAAAGGAAGAGCGCGGGAGTTTGGTGGTGGATGAAGGCAATAAAACGAAGGAAGACGGTGGAAGGCCCAAAAAAGCTGTTGCGTGAAACCTATTATTTCCCTCACCGGAACTATTGCTGAAATAGCGATCACAGCTAGCCAATTGTTACACTTCATTAGTTTGTTGTCTCTCTGGTATACTCCGCGGGTAGAAGTCTCTGTCACCTGTCTGACGTTCCCAATCATAGCTATGGCAAGGTATTCATCTGAGAATGGTTCCCCGATGGACTCTCTGTCTCACTGTCCACAGCCTACACAGCCGATCTCCTTCCGGCTGCTGCTGTCCCGGCTTCTGTTGTGCCACCCATGTAGTCTTCTTCAGGTGCCTCAAGAAGACGACCTCGTACTCTGGAGTCGCCTCACCCCTCAGGGTCTTGTCCCCGTCTCGGTAGAAGTATGTCTCCTTCACCTCCCTCACGCGAACTGCCTGCCCCGGTAGTAGCTGATCAAGGTGCAACGGCGTTAGGGTTGACAAGCATGGAAGTTTCTCTCCTCCGACGTTCCCAGTGGAGCGCTCATTCTCCTGACCTCCTCTCTCATCAGCTCTGTTATTGCTCGTGGTTTCCCTCTGGGTTGTACACTGGGCTCGGCGAGATTGTGGCTCTCGTCTGCATCCATTACCATGGTAGGCGTAGGTGACAGGGTTATTGCTGGAGCCTTCTCAGACCCGTTATCACTCAAGATTCCGGCTACCTCGAGCTCTACTGCAACTTCTTGTGGCTTCTCTACAATCGCCAGCCCACCTGCTTTCCTGTCTTCCATGGACGGTTGGGCTGCCTCTTGTTGTTGCCCTGAATGAGTGCTTGAACTCGGTTCTCTTCCCGGAGCTCCAGCACTACCTTGTGTCTCCGCCTCTTTAGGTGCACGGGACACTGTGGCTGGCACCTTAGGCCTACTCCCTTTAGCGCGCTTCCTTGTCACCCCTTGTTCCTGTTTTCTCTCCAGGTTTCGTTTATTGCTTGTTGAGGCTGTCTTGGTCCCGCTCCGTCCAGCAGACCGTGACCCCTCTCTTCTCCTCGTAGGTGACTTCTCCTGTAGGCGATGACCTTCTGTCTCACCTCTGTTGGGATGCTTGCGCTATCTCTGTTCATACGACTCTGACTTGATCTGACTTACTTTATGGAGACTCGATGGATGACAATCCTTGTAATGCGCAAGTAGGTTGTCGCGGCGATTGTTCTTATGAGAACACTGTCTACACTAGTAGAAGACTCGTGGCCCGTGCTCGACGGTCAAATGCAGGTCCAAACAGAAAAAAACTACGGCACTTCGGTTACTCCACTGTCTTTGCCGTGTGGAGGTCCAAGGGATTCCTCTTCTCTGATGAGTCCCGCCCCATGTCTTCCTGTTGGGTTACAAGAAATGTCTCCTGTGAGTTTTTATTCCCTACCACTATAGCAAATGAATCGTCTCAAGAACACCTCTCAAACTTGCACACCGTTGGCACCATCCCAACGCCTGACCTGCCTAGGTCAAAACTACCCTGGCCCTACAAATAATGTTGCGACCTTCGCCTGTTCCTCTTTGGGTTTCTCCTCACTCCAGGTGGAGGAGCTCTGTTGTTGTCATGAAGTGCCTCTTCTGCACTACTGTCTATTTCTGGAGATATATCTGGTGCATCTGGCTCCATCTCATGGGAATTGTCTCTCGGTTCCTGAAAGGACACTGTACTCTGTGCTGAGCCTCGATCATCTATGTCTGTGTGTTGCTGTTCACATGACACCCTGGGTGACTCATCAACGGTCCACTGGCTTAAGTATCTCTGGCCCGTTTACCGTGCTCCTCCCCGTTACATGTCCTGGCAAAATCGCCTCGTGGCCAGCCAGCACCCGAGTCGTCCTCCCGACGACAATTCTGGCGCAAATATTCGCCCCACAGTCTTCACTGCAATTTACATTTTACCCGTTGATGGTAAGCTCAAGCATCTTGAAATTCAAACTGCCACATGTTGGATACAAGAAATCCATGCCCAGGATTCCATCCGCCGACTGCAAATGCCCAAATGTCGCAGACACCGGATACGTTGACCTTCCCACCTGTAGCTCGACCCAAGCGCTACCCAACGTCTTAATATGTGAACCATCTGCGTTCTTGATACACGAACCCACCGAGGAGAGATTTGGCCTTCTTTCTGGCGGTATTTTGTAGAACAATGTTGACGACACGACAGAAAGGTATCCATCGCTGCGGTGTCCACCAGAAGCCTCACCTGTTGTCCCCGTATTATTGCTGGCACAAACATGCCCCTCTTCGCTCTCTATTGGCATTCTGGGTTCTCCGTCCCCTTTGTCACCTTATGGTTGCTTGTCTCTTGGCCCTTCGCTGGTTCCAGCCCCCCTCGGGCCTCAGGGTAGGCTGCCCGTCGTTTCCCGTCCAATTCCTCTTAGCTGGAGGGTGTGTGCAGTCACGCGCAAAGTGTCCTTTCCTATTGCATCTGAAGCAAACAACGTCGTCTCCTATAACTGGCGCTTGTGGGACCTCCCACCTTCGGCAGTTGGGTGTCTTCTTTACCTCTGGCATCTGGCATCTCACACTAAACCGGCCACTGTGTCCTTAGTTTTCGCATGGGATTTCTGAAGGTCTCCCACTTGTTTCTGCAATTCCTCCACAGCATTTTCCGATGCCACCACCCTGTTGAATTTTGAATTCCGGCCACTCCTCTATTGCTCCACCTTCAGGAAGCTTTCTGCAGCCATTGCCGCACTTGCTGCTTCGTCGAGAGTTTCTGGACGAGCGCAGAATATCTCCTCTCTTATTGCTCGACCCTCGATCTCATCTGAGAAGTGGCCCTTCGCCAGGCGGTCTCTGTCGTTGTCTCCAAAGTTCGGGTATGCCAACGCTGTCAATCCCGTGATTGACTCGCTCAATTCCTTCAAAGTCTCTTTAGGTCCCTGTTGCCTGTAACAAAGCTCCACCACGTGGTCTTCTGCTAGCTGACCAGGCCCAAATCTGGCTTCCACTTAAATCCTGGTAGGCCATATCCCTCCTTGACGACAACACCTTGACGGCTGCCCCCTGCAAACTCTAAGAAGACCATAGTCTAAGAAGACCTTAGCCTGCTTGTCCGTCCAATCGTTGGCCAGCTTGCACGCTTCAAAGTGCTGAAGGTAGTCTCTCCAAGAAGACTTCTCATTGTACCAATCGGGTGTGATGTTTGGTCGTCTTGTCTGTCCACCAGCCTGCAACTCTCCTTTTAATTCAGTCCCCGCATCTCGCCTAGTTAGGTCAGTTTTGCTAGCAGTCGAAGTTGACTTCTCTCCACCTTGAGATTTCTCAGCGCTCCCCAATGAGAAATTTGTCCCCATAGACCAGCCTCTCGTTGCATCGACCGTCTGCACAGACACTGAAGTGCTTGCTAGCATATTGGTAGGTGCCAGGAGCAAACTCCTCGCGGAGAACTTTGTCCTTGATTCTGGCGTCAACCTGTAACCCTTTGCAGGTGTCGACGATATCAGGCCCAAACTCCCAATATCTCCTCCCGTCTCGAAGCGCAGAGGTCCCATCGGCAGCGACTCCTCCTTCATTTCCCTTTCAGCACGCAACTGCTTATCATCCAGTCCTGACTTGATACCTCTTAACGAGTCCAGTTCCCCTCGCAAGTGACTTATCCTCAACAGGAGCTCTGCCTCAAGTCGCTGCTTCTTCTCTACATAATCCAAAGTTACTGACGAGTCCTCCACGACTCGTGGTTGCTCATCCGTCCCTGCTGCATTCTCTTGTTTCCTTAGCCCCTCCATGCTGTCCTGTATAGGTGATGCGCTGTTCCTATCTAGGTGTTGTGATGATCCTATCTATGTGTACTGTCCTATCTAGGTAGCTATTGGCGTTACTTCTGTTCGATGTAGGTTATGAGATGTGTTCTAAACCTGGTGCCTATCCCACTCCTGATACCATTTGTGGCGGAATCCTCCCCTAGACTCGCCAACGTTGTCGTCCACCTGGGGCAGGCGACTTCCTTCGGGCGAACCTGGGAAGGGGACGCACCCTGAGTAGGGCCTCGGCTGTCCTGCGAGCAGTCTAATAAGACGGCCAGGGGAGCAGACTCGTTGCGGGGCTGTCTACCACCAGGCACACCCTCACGCGCACACCACACACGAACAAAAGGGTTGGATACAAATAACTAACGAATCAAGTACTCTGGGCCAGACCGATGTGTTTTTGTTTATTAGACAGGTAGGTGCTTCCAAATTAGGTGTCTGTTCTGCTTCTGGGTAACGAACAACTCAACAATGACCAACAGGGCAGATTCCTCCTTCTTGCCTCCACTTTAGGGTTCAACTCAACCTGGTACACGGCTCAGCTTCACTCGGTGCAAACCCAGTCACCAGAGCACAAACGCGGAGGTTGGGCGCAAGAAGAGCGAGAACGTGTGGCACAGCGTCAACAAGCGTGCAGCCCGAAAGAGCGCTGGGACGGAAGAGGCAGACCGCACGCAAGCCACGCGCTTATATACCCACGTCGGGTACCAACGCCCAACGCAATTTGTGCGCAACACAACGAGCTTGAGAATGAGTACCAGCGTCCATAAACTTCCGTAATGCTTACAACTGTCCAATAATTAACTGTCTCGCTACACTACTATATTTTTCTCTACTTGCGTTCATCTTCTGCTGACCCTCTCATTGTGTGGAAACATCGAATGAAAAGTAAAATTTTGGTTGATAACCACTTTTCTCTGCTAAACATAATATTGGCTTATTTTTGAGCAAATGGGACCACAACAACGCTGTGTTCACATTTGTGGACAATAAACTTTTCTGGCTGATATGAAAACTGATCTTTTTTCATGGTTGTCATTGTCTATCCCAAATAAGAGGTCTCAGGGTTTTCGATGGCTATAAGTGCGGTTCCAATCTTCATGTTGTAATTAATTAATTTTTTACTGAGACTCTTTCTTTTCTGTTAACTGTATTGTATGTGAAATATTTATTTATTCCACTTGAACCTTGTTTTATTTTAAGAATAATTGTTTTATAGATATTCTCTGTCATGAATTAAAGGTTCATTTGGAAAAGTGAAAAAAGTGGTTTTTTTTGGGGGGGGGGGCTCTCTTAAAACACCCAGCCTCACATAGGCCTACATCAAACAACTGGAAACTCAAATTCATAAGTACTATATAGTTGTTTGGAGTCCTCTGTAATTGTAAGTGCCTTCCGATATTCTTGTCAATGTTTTTCACCAGTGAAGAAATCGTGTCGCCGAACAGTTTTGTCAGTAAGCTTATAATTCATTGGCTCGGAGGTTGACGTTTATGATCATGCAGGAGCTCTGTCTGGTTATCGGACGATGGATCCCCAACAATGTAAAATTTCAAAGTACTAAATAATCTCAAAATAGGTGATTTTTCGTTTTTAAATTCAGGCCCAAGAGATTATGATTGTTAATCGTCGTTATTGACTCTCATTGTCAGTCTAGTTTATTAGATGACAAGACCCATTTGTGCCAGCGCGTTCTGGAAAAGTCTCTTAAAAAAAGCATTCGGTATAACTTTTTAAATGGGACAAATCAAGAGATACGTGCTATCAACAGGAATGTGCCAAAGCCTTGCTAGACGATACCCTCTCCCCTTGACACGGAAATGCTTGGTCCCTTAACTTCTATCAAATTTTGTGGACATCTTTTGTCTGTCTATTTTTAGTCCATCTGTTAACACATAATACATGCTAAGAAAAAGACCAGGATTGTGTACAAATCATTTAAGCTTTCCCGTACTGGCCATAGGAGACCCAGCGTACATGCAGGTAACTAGGCCAACCGTCACCAACGCAGGCCACAGCCTTGCCCGGCCCCCGGCCTGATGATGTGTGTACTCGTCATGGAGATCAATGGTACTCGTGGCTGAGAACCACGTTGCGCGTTACATGCTTTATGATAGCGTGGAAACCAGTGGATTCGGTTAGACTTCAGTTTCGCTTGTTCCAGTCAGTACATGTAGTTTCGATGCGCGTGCGCGTCTACGCAGCTCGGAATCTCGTGCGTCAGGTACTTGCGCGCGCACACAGTATGAACTGCACTGGAGAACGGCTGAAAATAGTCCACAATAATGGCCAGAATTAACGTTACGTCCGATTTTATTTTCCCGTTTTTGTCTTTGTCTTTTGTTACAGACGTGAAGTTGCCTCCTTGGAAATGGTAGAAGTATTGAAAATTTTGGTAACAATTTTTTTCGCCCAATTTTGCACCCTTTATATCCAGGACTCCCTCCGTAACGTAGTATGGTCAGGGAGTCCAACTGGGCTATAGGAAAACCTGTCAAAATAATCAGAATAAAATTGGCCTTAAACTTACCGGAGATGAACAGACGCGTCGATTCCGCGAGCTAAGCGTAGGTTTAATCAAAGACAACGAAAATGGGTTTACTTCCCCAGTGAAAATTATTTTCTTTAGCGGCAGCGGCAGCAATCCGACAGGTCCAAGTCTAGTCCTAGCTAGCCCGAACAATAACAAAAGTCAAGACCCGAAGTTCAGCGAGTAACGAATTAAATTTCGCGCTGCCTAATAGGACTTCACAGAATTCCTAAAAGTGCACTAAGAATAGGCGAATGATATTCACTATGATGTACTATTTACAACAACATTTTTTTCTCTCTTTAGCCTCCCTCCAGGCGACGCAACTGCACGGCGCGACAGCACGACGGCTCCCTTGCGTTGTGCCGTCGAGTCCCACCGTCGCCTTCTTGCCATTACGTTCGTATGGTGTTCCTTGGCCTTCAAATGTGCATTGCGTCGTCCCATTGCCCCGTCCCATCGCCCCGACGCCACGACGCGACGCTACGACAGCTCCGTCGCGTCCTCCCGTCGCGTCGTCGCCTCTTTTCTCATTACTTTTATGCTGTGTTTAATACATTGTGCTGTGCCGTCTTGTGGTCACGTCGTGCCGTCGTAGCGTCGAGTCGCCTGTCAGTGTATGGTTTTTATGCAGTTTGGTTTAGGCCGTCGCGTCCTGCCGTCGTGTCCTGATGTCTTGCCGTCGCGTCGTGTCGTCGCACCGCTGTGTCATGCTGTCGCGTCGTGTCGTCGTCCGTACGTCGTATCGTGCCATCGTGCCTGACTGTTTCTAAAAATGGCTGGTGATTACTAAGGCCAATAGAGGGCGTATGTCATAAGTCCTGGAACAAAATAATGTGCGTGCATTTTGCTGGATAGGACATCGCGTCCAAAACGCGAACCGCGAGTGCATATTTTCAGGAGGGTAAATAACAAGCGTTGCGATATTCGTTGCGTGCATTTTCAAACGGAGATTTCAAAATGCTGGTTGAGGTTATTGTACTTCAATCGTCAGATTTCGAAGAAAAACTGAATTCTGCCTCCGAAAAGGATAAATTTGGAAAGAAGAACGGTTGAGGTGTGCGCAGCTGTGAATAACCGGAGATCGATGGTAAAATCAAGTTTGGAAGAAGGAGCAGCTTTTGAGTCGCACAGCCAGAAGGTTTCTGCACGCCTTGTGCTATAATGCTTCGGACTGCCTGAAATATTGTTTATTGGCAAAAGTGGTTTAAAAACTGAATGATTAATTTGTGGTTTATTTTCACAAGATTTCACTGGAAAACTGATCTCCAAGAAAGCCATGATTTGTGTATGTGAGATCTGCAGACGCATTGAACCCAAATCGTATGTTAATTCGAAAAATGATATTCTCGCATTAGAATTTTTTTCTCTATAATTATTATTAGTAGTAGTATCATTATAATCATTATTATTGGTTTATTGTAAGCAGCAACGGTTCAGATCGGACAAGCATCAAATATTCACAGTCACGCAAAATAAACTGTGTCTGTCACCCTTGGGCACGAAACGTTATGTATTACAAATGGAGTGGACACTTTAGCTTAAGGGCGTTATAAATCTATTAGAAAGGGTTATAAATGAACTGACCTGGAACTTGCTAAACAAGCCTTACCCCTAAAAAGCTGACAAAACTTACCTCATGCAAACTTATACAACATCAAACCCAAAGAATTACGAGACTCGCTCATTTACAAATGGTCTTTAATTCAGACTGCGAAGACAAGGAAGCAACACTGAATTTAGTTTTAGCGCAACTAAACTTGAATTTGTTAAACTTGACCGTCGACCAGGGCCAAGTTATAACACCTTTACCTACCAAAACACCTTTACCTACTCCTTAGGATGCAGTTCGGTGTCTTCTTGGACCACTTGAAGTTAACTAACGAAACTCCGCGATGGTCCCCCCATAAATAGTACAAAATAGGCCACGTTTTCACACGTTTGCCCCTGGCCCGTTTAAATTGGCTCGTGCATTTTTCCACTTGATACACATCGACAGACTAGACGGGATCTGTTGCTCTTCTGACGGTACCTCCTTCTTACTCACCCGCGTAATTTAAATACCTAACCAAAACGTCTGAGGGAAGTTCTTTTCGAGTTTCTCTAGGATTCGCACTCGGTGTTTGTTTTACCCCGGCTAATTTGATAGTGTTTGCAGGCTCTTTGTCAATTAGCCTAGTCTTCTCCTCGTTGAGCGATTTTATGACTTGGGGCAGACATTTCACCCATTTACGTTACGTTCACCTACGTTTAACGTTTCTTGCGCGTATTGATGACCAAACAGCCTTCCGGCTAAAGTCCTATTGAACCGTTCGACGATCCCCTGCGATCTATGAACGCCGGGTTCGCCTACTTGAATTTCGACGTCGTGTTTGTTAAAAAAAAGTGTTGTAACCGTTCAAATACACACCTTTTATAAGCCTCGTGCGACAGTTGTTTTTGGGTTACTACTTTAGTGAATCTTTTCGCCTTTTTCAAATGTTGTTGCACTGTTAAAATGGAGTACATGTTTGGTCTAATACAGACGACTTCTGATATCACTTGGCCACTAAATTCGTCTTTAATCTTGCCAAGGACTTTTTTATTTTTCGAATCGTAAAGTATATGATCAATTGGGTAATTGCTCAGATCGAATTGGCTACGCTTTTTACGCAAGTAATTGGTTAAATCGTCGGTTTGAATCTCAATAATAAGCTTTGTGTATCAACGTACAAAAGACAGACGTCAGAGCCGAAATCTGCTTTCAACTCGTTGTAATAGAAATCGTACATTAGAGTCTTAGACAGATCTAACACGCTTACGCCGCAGTAGATAGGCTTATTCAGCTTTGTTTTAGCTCGATACATTGCGACAAATGAGATATCGCATTCCTTAAACAGTGTAGTCGTCTTATAATGTGGTTTAGAAGCTAAACGCTTGTACCGATCGGTGTCTTGTAAATCTCTAAGTAGGTGTCCGTTGATTCGGTGCCTCGCGTTTTCCATCGTCTTGTTAAAGACCGAATTATTCATTAACTTGAAGAAGTCTTTTTCGAAATCAGACTTGGCAAATTTTCTTAATTTGGTGTTTTTATCAATGTAACCTTTCATCCAAGGTGCCTGTTGAAAAAACATTACACGGTGAACCTCTTCTATCTGTAAACCTAATTCTAGGTACTTTTGCAACGTGCGATAGTGTACAACATATTTATGTTTTGTCCCCAAAGTCGCTACCAGCTTGTTTACGGAAGTAACTCTTTCTCCATTTTCTACCAAGTCTTTTTAATAGTCTAAGAGCCACTCGTTGGGAACCATCATACTTTCTGGTGCCAGTGGGAATCGTTGTGTAAATTGTGCAAGTGTTTCGGATAGTCTAAACTGACTTCGAGCATGTAGCCTTTTAAAACTCCGGAAGAAAGCCCCAAAATAAACTCGGAAGTAAACTTGGTTATGTCTTTGATCCACTGAAATTTCCCCATCGGTAAACGCTGCTTCATGGCCCAGTCGTATAGGTTGTTTGCGTCAAGGTGCATGATGTAAGACTTCGGCTTGTCGGGGTCGTAATCTTTTAAATCTGGATTAATAGCTTTTGCGTATTGCTTTGCCCCTACGCTTGAGATGTCGCCTCTTTTGGCCCTTCCGAAGAAAATATGCTTGTCAATGTCCATCGAGAGTTCCAGTTTGATACCAGAGTGTTTTAAAAGCGCGTCCCACGATAGCCCCGGCGACATGTAATAGTTAGCTTGGTCTAAACCGTAGTTTGTCTTGCAGACTTTACGAAAGTTTTCAAACACGTCTTCTAGTAACAATACGTCTGTTTCTACATATAAATCGTGGTAGTCTCCGAGGTTTTTACATTTAAAAGTTTTCCACACAATTTGGGCTCTTACGTGCTCTTCTTTTGTAACTGAATGCTGTTTCAACGAGCTATTAGAGGTAATTCATTTTCTTTAAATCTATCAAAGGAGTCGATGTATTCGTACGGATAGACACCCTTCTCCAGGAGCAAAGCTGTGTTATCTGGGAACCTTTCGCAAAGTACATTAAAATCGTCTGAGGAACAATTTGTTGACCAATCGATCTAGCGAGGCTGCCATGAAATGAAATGAGTCTAGGAACCAGTGGTTAAAAGAAAACGAAATGTAATTTTCGGTGTTTTTAGCAATGACTTTTATTTTAGTTCCTTCAAACACTCGAGCACCTGGCATGATTAGATGCGCGTCGTAAATGGTGTAACATTACCGGAATAGGCGTTCGATTTGGCACGACCCGTAACTTGAGATTACAGTTGGCGTGTGCAGGACTTCTATATTTACCTGTTACGTGGCAATGTTTCCGGACTTTTCTAAACTTATTAATGGGTTTCTCGCAAGTCATACAAATGTACTCTCTGAAACCTCAGCCGTTTAAGGAACTAAAGGCTGTCTTTTCGCCTTAAGTTTTTGGTTCGTCTTGAACTGGGCACTGACACTGAGACTCTTCGGTTGGACAAAATCCTTTCGCAGTTCCAGCATCTCTTGCATTTGTCGTAGAGATTTTGTAGCTTGGGCGACTAGGTAAGGGGCTTTGGGTAGGCAAATGTTTCGTTAATCGTGTAGACTTCTCTCGATAGCGATTCTACAAAATGAACGGCTGCGTCTTGGCCTCTGTAGGTTTTGCGACTGGTACATACGCCGTCACATCTAACGACCGCGTAAGAGTAGCCGCACGGTTTGTGAGTTTGTGTCTTGAAAGTGTTTGGCTGTGTAGGTGGGAGACGCTCTAAAACAGACTCGAAATCTGCGTAAATGACAAATGGGTCGTTTTGCCCGTTCTTGTAATTTTTAAACTTGAGAATGTTTGGCCTTTTACGGGTAACTCTACTTTACAAGGCGCTGTGTCCATTCCTTGGCAGTCTTCTTTGAGTCTGCTGAGTCTTTCTTCCGTTTGAAAGTGAGACAGGCAATTGAGGCACCAGTGTAATTATTATTACCGCTAATGGGTCATTAGGGAGACATTCCCATAAGAACGTGCACAAAATTGTTCCAACTTTACTGTCCCATAATTCAATATTCCCTAATCTGATCTGAACCAAACTTTGTATGTTTTCATTCTAGACCCTAAACTATCATCTCTTAAAATGTGGACGGTAAAATTCGGCCTTCTTCTGGTAGTTTGAAAATAGGGAGACACTGAAATGTCTCCCTAAAAACCAGTGTCTCCCTAATACTGAAAATGTACCACAAAATGTCTCCCAAATGACCTATTTGTAAATATTTAGCTTTATGTTTAGTGGCATCACGCATCAACCGAGAGAAACTTTTAATCCAACAATAATGACTTGTTTCACCTCTGGTAAAGTAGAGTAAATTGATGGGGTCGCCAATGCGTTTAGTTTTGTAGAGTATGTAAGTGCCTTCTTTCTCTGTGTAACGAAATACGTTGATTGCCAAGTTGTTCTGTGATTCGATTCGTGGAATCTGCGACAAGGGAGTGGGAAAGTCCACTTTTGCGAAATTTAAGCCATCGTCTGTGGTGTAAGTTGAAGTTCTATCCACGTGTATCTTATAATTTGGATTAATTTCCAGCTGACGTTTTACGTGGCCTGAATATAACTTTAAAGCAGCTCTCAACGCCCAGCGAATACACTCTTGGTCATTTTTGTTTTGGATGTTGATGATTGCAGTTTTAACCGCTTTTTTTAGGCAACGAAATGTAAGTTGCTCCTACTGGGTTAAACTTTACCACGTTGATGTAGAACGCGACGACTTTGTAAAATACCCAGCCAGATCGTTGCTCGTGAGCTTCGACGTCTTTATGATGTTTTGTGATTTGTTCAGTCAAAGCACGCTTAACTTCAGGTTTAGATATCACTGTGTTGTTCTTACCCGTAAATGTGAAAACGTCTAGTTTCGTTTCGACTCCGGGCTTCTCCATTTTGAACTGAACCTTGATTGCCGTCAAGTTGTAACTTGTAAGAGTTGAACTCTTTTAACTCGGCCAACGCCTTGTCTTCGATAGACTTTTTGTAAAAATCGAAGAAGCGCATCAAGTTGTTGGCAAAGAAAGTGGGCACCAGTTCCCGATTCCTGTAGTTACCTTGAAAGCGCCTGATTCTTCGGATGTTTACTCTTCGATTGCTTCCGGTTTAATATGTGTTTTAATCGCGGTAATCATAGGTCTTTGCGTAGTACGTTACCTTTTGTGCCTGTTGGCCGTGAATGCGATGTCGTAATCTTGTGCTCTCTGTAAGAGTTGACGATATGACAGTCTCGTGAGATTTTTAAATTGCCGTTGGCTAGCTTGAATTGCTTGTACGAGTTCGAGTTTTGCGTGACTTTTTTTTTACGGGGTGGCGGTAATGTAATGTTGTATCGTTTTACAAAGTCAGATAAAAATGACTTTTTCAATTGTCAAAAGTCTGATAATATAGGACGGTGTTGTAGTCTGGTTTCTTTATTCATGTCTCTATTTATATACACTGCAAAAACTGGGGTGTTAAATATAACATCCGCGGTGTTATCAGAAGACTACACTAACACTTTTCACTGGTGTTAAAATTTTGGTGTTGTTTGGTGTTACTTGTAATACCTTCCAGTGCACTGTAACACTTATTGGTGTGCAAAGTAACATCATCAGTTTTAAAGTAACACCCTAGGTATGGTGTGGTCATCTGAGAACACCCAAAAGTGTTGATTTTAACTCCCGAGTTTTTTTACAGTGTAGGGTTTTGTAATTTATCTCATTTTTATTTGAAACGTTTGTTCTTTTGTTTGAGATCTGTATTTAATAAATACTATTTACTTAAGTCCGTTGCAAATTTATTTTATTTTTTCCTCAAAGCTTCAGGGCAGAACTAAGTTTTCCCAGGAAGCACAGAAGTCCTGGGGAAGTCCCTTTGGGTCACGAGGTCTGGACAGGGAATTCCCTGTTTGTTTGAGACTTTGCGAGTGAAACTGGGGTCAAAGGTCAGGGGGAAAGGGGGGAAGTCCCGGAGATGGATGGGCTGGTCCAGTATCCCCCGATGCCTACTACTTCAGTCTCAATATTCGCTGGACGTTGCTTTATAATCATCCCATGAACATACTGTGACGGAAAGTGTATAGGACTAGAGCTAGTCTAATTTTATTAATGAGCTGCAGTGCACGTACCTGATTGGCTAGTGACTTGGTAACGTGCTGGCTAGGCATAGCGCGCGTAGCGCGCTGTGTGCACATGGTCGTGCTACTGCAGCAAGCGCTGCGATCGCATTATAGGTGGTTGCGTGTTGGACTTCGCAGAGTGAAGTTGGTGAGTTGGCACGGAGCTAAGGCATTGTCAGCGCTGTGCGAAGTGTTGCGTGGTGCTGATGCGTTGCAAGTACGTGATTGTATAGACTGTACGTGGCTGACTAGTGTGTGTAGCTGACGCGTTGCAAGTACAAAGCTGTGAGAGCTGTACGCTGCTGACGCTGGCTCGCATGCACGTTAGGTGAAGCTCGTACGAAGTTGTACAAGTTGTACGTTGCTGACGCGGCGTGCATTGTTGATGCAGTGCATGTAGTATGCATGGTTTACACAGCGGTGTGCATTGTTTTAATACCCAGAGGTGCGTTGCTCATGCAGTGGTGTATTGCTGACGCAGTGTGACTTTGTTGATGCGCTGTGTGTGGTTGATGCAGAGTGAATGGCTGATGCGCATGGTGCATAGTTGATGCATTGGCGTATTGCTGCTGCGGCCCTACGCTAACTTAGTGCTCAATCCAATTAAGTAAATACACAGGCAACCAAACCAATCTCCCAATCACTTCACTGTACATTTCATTTGTTGATTTGTGTTGATTATTGTTGAATAAATTGAACGTCCTGTACCGACAGTTCTTCTGTCAAGGATTACTTTCTTTACAGGTTGATTGTGTAATTTAACAGAGACTAATTAACACTCGGTCACAATCGGCGGTATATTTCCTCCAAAACGGTCCCGCACCCTTTGCCTTGAGGTCGCTCTGTGTGGTTTCTCGTCTAGGGAAAAGCCTTAGGTTGGGAAGATCGACTCTGCCACTAATAGTGCTTGGTTTGATCCCATCAACTCAGGGTAGGCCCGGGGATGCCCGCCACAATACCTTTCTGTTCGAAAAACCTGGGTTAAACTGATCGTGTATGTTTGGGATTGCCGTATACATGTATGTCATTATTTTCTCGTAATGGTACAGCGCAACGTGTACTCAGGCACCGTGACGGTGATTTTTAGACAATGAAATTAGCTGGCATGATGTCAGCGAACTGATGACGGGAGATTGTTTGCAGCGCCGACACTTTGGGATGGACATGGATATTCAGCACAGCTGCTGCCCCTAAAATGAAGGTAATGTGGCGCGCTACGCTATGCCTAGCCAGCATACGTTACCAAGTCACTAGCCAATCAGGTACGTGCACTGCAACTCATTAATAAAATTAGACTAGCTCTAGTCCTATACACTTTCCGTCACAGTAATTTTACTACCCGGAAAGGAACCACTTTGAAAATGCATCCCTCAGTCTGCAAAACGTCTGAAATAGTGCCACTTTGGGACCTTATTGCATCCAAATTGCTCAGAATTGCTCAGTACCATATCTCTTCAATTCCCCAGTTCCATGGCGCTTATATCATGTGCTCGACACAAGCGCAGCTTGAGTTGTTCTGACGGTTGCTTGGTTTGTTGTGTGTCAGATACGCGCCCATAGAAAACAGTGCAAAATCGGACCGAAATAGCGGCGCCTGTTGACGCTCGTGAAGAGGTTGGCCTCAGTTTTTGTCAGAAGATCACTTTTCGTTTCAATTCTGGGGTTAGGGGTACAGTCCACTAATTCAGCCCCATTGAAAACAGTGTAAAACCAGCACTGTTCAGGACCCGATACCATGCACGCCAACATCCCTGAGATTTCTGAAACACAAATGAAATTCTTGTCTGGTCACTAATCTTTCAATTTCTTTTCATTTTTTTGGGTTTAACCAATCACATTTTTAATTATTCCCAAAAAACACAATCACCCCCAAAAAGTGATATTTTCCGAAGTCTGATTGCTGCCATTTTTCAAGTGGCAACCCTCAACTTTCTGAGGCACTTAGGACCATTTTTCAACCGTAGTTTTTAGCCATTCTGCTCTCATATGAAAGCTCAAAGACCCAGAGAGTTGAACCTGGCAACGATTTACACAATCTCATCATTTTGGGGGCCAAACAATCTCCTTTTTCAAAAGATAATGTGGTGGGGCACTTTTAATGCTAATGAGCTGGCTAGAAACTCCCACTTGAATTAGTGGTCTGCACCCTTAGCTACGAATTTTCGCCTGACTTGTACATTACACAGACTCCTTTGTATGGTCAAGTAATGGTACCCTGTACGAGAGCCTGTCTAGTTTGCACCCAGACTTCAGCACCTACTTATCTCGTTCAGATCTGCGAGAGTACCTGTCGATCTAAGTGCTCGTAGAAAATTGAATTGTTTTGTGTCACAGCTAATACGCAACGCCCTTGGCTGGTTTTCTGTCCAGTCACGTCACACATTGACTGCGGCAAATCATTGGTAGCGCGGCTCGCTCTCTGTAAAGTGCCACGAAAGTGACGAAACAGCCGTCGCTTTTGTGCAAGTGGGGCAAACTTCATCCAGAGTGGGAAAACGGCAAAAAAAAGGCAACATTTTTTCCTCCAATTAAGGAAAAGGCGAGTATACTACAAATAGCAACCTTTTTTTTACAGCGTAAGTAGTGAACATACCGGGGCAATTTCAGCTCATAAAATTAAGCGGATGTTTAGTTATGCCCCCGGATGTCCCGGATAAAGTTTTCGAAAGAAATCCCTATTAACATGATTAATCGGGACAGGGCCTAATAGTACACGACGGAGTGGCCCCACTACTAACACTAGTGAGTAGTGTGGCACATACTCTTACTCCCCATCCATCCTTAGCCACACATCCGTATGCGCAATTTCGTGTCAGCGTACTGAACATTTTCGGCGCACCCACTTATCATCGTGCCTTTTTCGTGGGCAAAATTTCTTTTGCACACGAACATGATCCTTGACCTTTCCGTTTTCTGTAAATTGAATTGATAAAGGCAAAGACTGGAAAATACCTGAATAACGTGAGTGAAATCATTCAATAAATAGTTTTTAGAAAACTTCAGTTTAAACCACGCCGACTGCACACGTGCACTGCACATAGAGTTACATGCATTGATCGCCGTCAACATGGAACCATGGAACTGAAAGTTAACGTGTAATATCAGCGATTGTCCAATGGGAGCCTGCAAATTGTGGCGCATCTGTCTTTGTGACAGAGTCACTTACGAACCGGATAAATATTATTAGGTACGTCACGCTGACCAAATTTGGTAGACGTCTTGGATACGAGATCGCTAATAATTTCTTCCCTGCTAATCTAGCAAGGATATTTGTATTTGACGAGAAAGTTTAGAAGTGCATTCTCTAAAGGAATTCCAACAGTTCATCATGTTGCAAACTAGGCTGAGCACAAAACAGAAATTCTTTGTTGTGAACAATGTGATGCTGCACGCGGACACTTCTGCGCGGGTGCAAGCAGCCAATCAGAACATTTATTGTGCTGAAGCAGTGTTTATAAATTGTAGACTCACCTGCATGCCACAGTTGCCCCTGAGTAAGCGCTGTGGTTGGTTCAGGTTAGTGCATTTGTATTGTTCCCGCATAAATAATACAATTCAGGCTAATTGTTGATTTTATGTAACTGTACTGGGTCAACGCTATGAGCAAATTCTTTTGATAAATAGTTGATTGGTCAGTTGTATGACTAAGTGAATGAAAACACAGTTGCCGCTGAGCAAGCGCTGTGGGTGGTTCAGGTTACAGGGACACCCTCTCAGCGGTAACTCACCGGCTCGGTATACTCCGGCACTCCGGGAAGCGACATCGGGCAAGGCAGTATTTAATGAAGGGTCGGGAAGGGGAACCGGCGCTACCAGTGTTAGAAGCACTGCGATGTCAGCGTAACGAGTAAATCCCAGTCTGGGACCGGCGAGTAACCACAGCCTGGGGCTGAGTAGTACATCCAGCAGGAAGCTGGGGGAATAATTTCCAGTCAGGGACTGGCGGAGTAAATTAAGTAACTTACTAATTCTGGAGCCCGAGTTAACTGAGTCGGCAGGTTGATGCCATTGCAACTGATAGTGCCAAGAATGGCCAAGTGAAATTGAGATTGGTAGATGGTTTTCTATAATAAATAGAGTACCACCCAATAGGAAACGTGTTCCTTGCTCATTCTGTCTGTACTTCGTCCAAATTAACTGCGTGGTTGTGTATTTCATCCAAACGGATCTGGGAAATATAAATTTATTGTGACACGGCATTGAGATCAGGTGATAGCTGCCCCGCGAGAGCCCCGACCGCCGCGTTACAGTAGTCTGTAAAAAGAAAAAGAGGAATACTAGTAGAGCTAGGTGGGAGGTTATTTCATTTTTTGCACTCATCAGATCAAAGTCACAACGGCTAGAAAGTAGAAATTAAGTCAGTGCTAGAACCTGAGAAAAACTTTGGATTTGAACTCCAAATTTGGTTGTGGATTACTCTTGGTAATCCCAGGAAGTCTAAAGCATTTGGGGCCAAAAGGGTAAAGGTTGTACGTATACCCAGTGCTGCTGGTGTATCAACTTGGTTAATACTTGGGATTCAGTGCTGTGGCACATGACAGGGGAGCCATGTTCCGGTCCAGTCTCCTACGACTATGGCTTCAAATTTTGATCAAAACAGGCAGTGGTGAAGAGCTAGCTGTGGCCTGTGTTCGATATTTGTGATGAATGCCATGGTCACACATAGAGATACCACACAGCATGTTGCCAACAATATAGTGCATATAGAGCTTTAAAAATATTTCTTGTTGGGGTTTTTCTGAAGATATTCCCCACATGTACATTTGCAAAGAATGTTAAAAATGACATATGATAAAACAAAAAGTGCAAGACAAAATTTTTAAAATTAATATTAGTCATTTTGGCAAGTTCCGAAACTATTGCAAGCCTATGTAATGATAATTTCTGTCTGTCTGTTGGTTGTGCGGGCTGTCTGTCTCATCAGCTGATTGTTAAAGGTCTTACTTGTGTGTGAAGTACAGTGTAAACATTAGGTTCAAACGTTACAGTTATCTTGAAAGGGAAGTGATATAGATGAATATTGACCTCATGTGATGATGAAGTCATCAAGTGACGAGTCACATGACATTAAAGGTGCACTATTTAAAACTCTATATCTCCTGAAGTACATGTACATGTATGTCCAATTGGGTTCATAACCTTGCAAATGTCTTGAAAGGGAAGTGATAAAAGATTATTGAACTTGTGGTGATGATGTCACCTGGAGACAAGTCACATGACATTAAAGGTGTAATGTTTAAAGCTCTGTAACTCTTGAAGTACATATCCCACCAATTTTAAATTTTGCAGATAACAAGAAATGGAAGTGTTCTAGACAAATATTTACCTGATGTGATGAAGATGTCATCAGATGTGGAGTTAAATTACATATAAAGTTACTCTTTAATAAAAATACATTATTTCCTGAAGTGCATGCCTGATTGGGTTGAAACCTTGGACCCAAATGGTCATGATGAAATAATTACACCATCGGGTTTGTAATGTAAAGTAGATTGGTTGTTCAAATTAACAAAGGAATGTGAAAAAGCCCTCTGTTCTGTTGGTAAAAAGACGGATAGGCTCTATTTTTTTATCCAACCGAAAGATTTCCCGGAAACAGCTGAGTGTTTGTCTATCGACAGACACAACGTTCGTCTTGTTTGTTTTTATGTACCTGTAGTTATTTCGGTCACTGGCTGAAACAGCTTTTGTTTTTCTTAAGATTTTTAGCTGTTTCGGGCACAGCTATTGTTTTTGTTAATTATTTTTTGTCTTTTTTTTTTTTTCAATTTTTGGCTGTTTCGCATTTTTTTGCATTTCAAAAAAGGCATTGTTTCTGTTCTGGTTTTTTTTTTTGGCTTTTTCGCATTTCGCATTTTGCGAAAAAGACATTATTTTCTGTTCTGTGTGTAGGGGCCTAGAATAGGTACACATTGTTTATCTCAAGAACATGCCCCCCATTGTTCATGTTTGTGCTTGCTGCTAGTACAGTGGAAATAATCCTACAAATGTTCAGTGCAGGAGTGGTGATGGACATGAAACAGCGGCAAGTTAGGCCATTTTCTTTGACCCTTGCCATGTGGCAAGCTATGCTGGACCATGTGCTCAGGTGGAGTCGGTCAAGCATGACTAAGTAGGCTTAGTCACTTCCCAAAGGGTGCAGTGTCCCAATTCAAGGAAAATTCTCCGCCAGGCCGAGGCGCAAAAAAAGTAGATTGTTTCGAAAAGAGGGGTCTGTTTGGGCCAAGAAATGGTGGGATTGTGTCAGTATGGCCCAGGATCATCTCTGTTGATTCAGGGGCACCCATCTGGGGGCAAAGCAGACAAAAACGGGATTGGAAATTAGTCAGAAGAACCCCAGGAAGGTGAGGGATGTCATTTGAAAAATGGCCGTTGGGAGGGCTTGGCAACATTCACTTTTTGGAGGGGGAGTTTGTTTTGGGCGGATAATTAAAAAATTCATTGGGTTAACTTACTAAAAATTGAGAATCAAATGAAATCTGAAGGACCAAACAACACATTGTTTTTTGTTTGAGAGGCCTCAGGGACTTCAGTTGCCTGCCATGGGGCTCCAAACTTGGTTGATTTTACACTATTTTCAATGGAGCTTGAATTGGTTCAGTGCACCCCTAAAGAATCGAAACTGAAGAATCGATACTGAATATTCGGTACGGCTTATTCGATACTGGGATCACGGTTTGTGTGGTATCGATTTTTGGAAATCTCTATGTTTAGTATATTCTTTTTTTTTAATAAGTAGTAAGTAACAAATAATGTATTTATGTTTAGTGACTCGGACTCCCATGCTTTGTGGAAGTAACATCGACCCCAACACGTGTCTTACAAAGGCCTGCCTGTTTCCTCCTTTTACAGTTTGGAGTCACAATTTTAATGTGCACCCTCACAGTGACTTGTACCAGTCATCTGGGGTGTAACATGTTTTTTTTTGGGGGGGGGCTTTTTCACAGTTTGTGAAAAAGGCATTCTTTTTTTCAAGATTGTTTTTATTGGCTTTTTCGCAGTTTGCGAAAAAGGCATTCTTTTGCGCTGGTTCGGCAGTTCAGCCGAACCAGTATTGTAATCGTTCTGTTTTTTTTTTCTTTCCTTTTTTTTTTTTTTTCTTCATCTTCAGCCAAGTTCTTCTACCCCTACACTTTGGCACCTAGGAAAATCAGAACAATTTCAAACTTGGAGGATAGTTGTGTGATCATCCAAGGACGGTCCTAGAAGAAATTCACAGTGATAACTTAAGCAGTTTATTTATTATTGATTTTTGAAGAATTAATTTTCCCTCATAGACTTTGTACACAGATTGCACACAGTTTTCGGACTGTTCTATATCAGGCTATGAGGGCGCTATTGCAGAATTACAGTCACACCTGCCTGGGCTTTCAATTGTCAAGAAACTGTCCCATATTGACCCATGGATGGCGTTGTTGCACAACATAGGGTTTGTACACACATTGTCCCGCATAATGCGTGACCAGTCCTCAACTTCGACCAAGAATTACTACCAGAACGAAGAAGAAATCAGACTAAATTTTCCCTTCTGTTCGATCGCAAATATACCCAAGTGCAAATATTAAATAATATTTCATAACTTTTTCCCAGTTTAGACAAAAATCACGTGGCATGAAATTAAAGGAGCAGTTTTCCTGCACACGTGTTTCTAGCCCATTGACTTTGTACACGTTTTTGAGCAAAATTTTGGTAACTTTGCAGTCTTTGATCGTTCCCAAAGTGATAGCCAACGAAGACCCCGATGCAAGAATTATTGCAAAGGGATGACATCATGATGACATCATCACTTTATTTTATATTCATTTTTGAATATTTAATTTTTCCCCATAGGTTTTGAACACGTTTTTCTACTTAACACAAGTGAACAAGTAGTCTTTAACTTCGGCGCAAGATTACTATAAGAACAAAGGGGAAATAGGGTACTTTACGCTCAGTTATTTTATTTGAAATATGCCTAAGAGTCCGAATATGAAGTAATATTTCATAAAAATTGTTCAGTTTAAGCGCAAATCATGTGACATGAACTTAAAGGAGCAGTGTTTCTGCAAACAAGTTTATAGCCCATTGACTTTGTACACGTTTTCAAGGCACAATTTTGAACCCTTTCGGATGTTTGATCGTTTTCAAAGTAACAGCCAACAAAGACCTTGATACAGATATTATTCTAAATAAATGGCGTCATGATGACGTCATCATGTGATTTACTCTTGTTTTTTCAATATTTATTTCAGCCCCTTGACTGTGTACACGTTTTCAAGCCAGCATTTGGGTAATTTTGAGAGCTTTGATCAACTTCAAAACTACAGCCAACAAAGACTCTTATGCAAAGACACGTCCAAATTTATGACGTCTTGATGACGTCATCATGTGCTTTATTATTAATTTTGCAATATTAATTTCAGCCCCTTGACAATGTTCTCGTTTTCGAGGCGCTATTTTCGTACCTTAGTAATCGTTGATCATCGTCAACTTACAGCAAGCAATAACTATACAACAAAGATAATTCTAAATTATTTACGTCATGATGACGTCATCATGTGATTTATTATCAAATTTTGAATAAAAACCCATATCAAACCAACCGTGGCCTTTCGCAACACTTGGTTTCCAGCAAGTGCTAGGATATATAATATGTGGTTGAAACCACAAGTAGGCTTATTGTTTACAAGTGCTGAAAGCCATTACATTTTTTTCAACAGAATGAGTCTGTCGTTAGTGCTGGGTTGAAACCCTGCTTATATTCTGGAGAGCTAGTGCTTTAGGCAAATATTGAGCATATTTAGTGATGATGACGTCTTCAGGAGACAAGTCACGTGACTTTAAAGGGGATCTCTTCAGACCACTCTACCTCAAAAAGTACAGGTCCGATGCGGTTGAAACTTTGTGTGTGGCTGGAAATGGAAGGGTTTTAGACCCAAATTGATCTGATTTGATTCTGATCTCATCTGGTGACAAGTCACGTGACATTAAAGAAATACAATTCCTGTAACTGGTATCACATCCACTCGTGATGACGTCAACAGTCCAAGAAGTCGTATATGTTATCTTTAAGTAAGTATTATAATTTTTAAACTATTGTGAGAAGCTCCAAAAAGTACAAAGCAAACTCTCAACAGCCGTGAGAATAATATCACGTGACAAGTCATATTAGATTATCTTCAGAAGTAGACATCCAATTGCATTTGTTGAAACTGATTATAAATGACACTTTGTCGGGGGTATATGTCACGTCCAGAATACTAAATTGTTCATGTTTACTCTCTCATAGTTTGCGGTTTTTCCATCACAATTGCAAATACTTATTTTGTGGGTGTAACAGTCCCTAACCAGCTCTGTGTTTGTACTTGTTTACAAACACTTCTCTCTAGTTAGCTGGTTCGGCAGTTCAGCCGAACCAGGTATTGTAATCGTTCTGTTTTTTTTTTTCTTTCCTTTTTTTTTTTTTTTTCTTCAGCCAAGTTCTTCTACCCCTACACTTTGGCACCTAGGAAAATCAGAACAATTTCAAACTTAGAGGATAGTTGTGTGATCATCCAAGGACGGTCCTAGAAGAAATTCACAGTGATAACTTAAGTAGTTTATTTATTATTGATTTTTGAAGAATTAATTTTCCCCCATAGACTTTGTACACAGATTGCACACAGTTTTCGGACTGTCCTATATCAGGCTATGAGGGCGCTATTGCAGAATTACAGTCACACCTGCCTGGGCTTTCAATTGTCAAGAAACTGTCCCATATTGAACCATGTATGGCGTTGTTGCACAACATAGGGTTTGTACACACATTGTCCCGCATAATGCGTGAGCAGTCCTCAACTTCGACCCAGAATTACTACCAGAACGAAGAAGAAATCAGACTAAATTTTCCCTTCTGTTCGATCGCAAATATACCCAAGTGTCCAAATATTAAATAATATTTCATAGGTTTTTCCCAGTTTAGACAAAAATCACGTGACATGAAATTAAAGGAGCAGTATTCCTGCACACGTGTTTCTAGCCCATTGACTTTGTACACATTTTTGAGCGGCAATTTTGGTAACTTTGCAGTCTTTGATCGTTCCCAAAGTGATAGCCAACGAAGACCCGATGCAAGATTTATTGCAAAGGGATGATGTCATAATGACATCATCACCTTATTTTATATTCATTTTTGAATATTTAATTTTTCCCCATAGGTTTTGTACACGTTTTTCTACTTAACACAAGTGAACAAGTAGTCTTGAACTTTGGCGCAAGATTACTATAAGAACAAAGGAGAAATCGGGTACTTTACGCTCTGTTATTTTATTTGAAATATGCCGAAGAGTCCGAATATGAAGTAATATTTCATAAAAATTGTTCCGTTTAAGCGCAAATCACGTGACACGAACTTAAAGAAGCAGTGTTTCCACAAACAAGTTTATAGCCCCTTAACTTTGTACACGTTTGTCAACGACAATTTTGGTAACTTTGCAGTCTTTGATCGTTCCCAAAGTGATAGCCAACGAAGACCCCGATGCAAGATTTATTTCAAAGGGATGACGTCATGATGACATCATCCCCTTATTTTATATTCTTTTTGAATATTTAATTTTTCCCCATAGGTTTTGTACAAGGTTTTGTACACGTTTTTCTACTTAACACAAGTGAACAAGTAGTCTTTAACTTCGGCGCAAGATTACTATCAGAACAAAGGAGAAATCGGGTACTTTACGCTCTGTTATTTTATTTGAAATATGCCTAAGAGTCCGAATATGAAGTAATATTTCATAAAAATTGTTCAGTTTAGGCGCAAATCACGTGACACGAACTTAAAGAAGTAGTGTTTTCGCAAACAAGTTTATAGCCCATTAACTTTGTACACGTTTTTCAGCGACAATTTTGGTAACTTTGCAGTCTTTGATCGTTCCCAAAGTGATAGCCAACGAAGACCCCGATGCAAGATTTATTGCAAAGGGATGACATCATGATGACATCATCCCCTTATTTTATATTCATTTTTGAATATTTAATTTTTCCCCATAGGTTTTGTACACGTTTTTCTACTTAATAAAAGTGAACAAGTAGTCTTTAACTTTGGCGCAAGATTACTATCAGAACGAAGGAGAAATCGTGTACTTTACGATGTGTTGTTTTATTTGTAATATGCCTAAGAGTCTGAATATGAAGTAATATTTCATAAAATTGTTCAGTTTAAGCGCAAATCATGTGACACGAACTTAAAAGAGCAATGTTGCTCCAAATGGGTTTTTTGCCCATTAACTTTGTACACGTTTCCAAGGCACAATTTTGAACCCTTTCGGATGTTTGATCGTTTTCAAAGTGACAGCCAACAAAGATCTTGATACAGAAATTATTGTAATTAAATGACGTCATGATGACGTCGTCCTGTGATTTACTCTTGTTTTTTCAATATTTATTTCAGCCCCTTGACTTTGTACACGTTTTCAAGCCAACATTTGGGTAAGTTTGAGAGCTTTGATCAACTTCAAAGTTACAGCCAACAAAGACCCTTATGCAAAGACACGTCCAAATGTATGACGTCTTGATGATGTCATCATATGACTTATTATTAATTTTTCAATATTAATTTCAGCCTCGTGACATTGTACTCGTTTTCGAGGCACTAAATATTCCTTTAAATGTATACAAACCCATATAAAATCAACCGTGCCCTCTGCAACATTCTGTTTGCAGCAAGTGCCAGGATAAAATGTGGTCTTGATTTCGTCATTTTTACTCTCTCATAGTTTCTTCATGCCATTTTTTTCCATCACATTTGCTAATACTTATTTTGTTGGTAAGACAGTCCCGAAACAGCTCTGTGTTTGTACTTGCTTACAAACACTTCTCTCTAGTTGTTTTTGTTTTTTTTCTTCTTCTTTTTCTTCTTGTGCCCATGCCTTTGTACACAGTTTTCTCCACGGCAGTGTAGTCCCTTAGCAAGGGTCAATCTTCATCAAAGTTGCCTTAAGCAAAGACCCTATTGCATAGATATGCCGCTAAGCATGACGTCATGATGACCTCATCAAGTGATTTTTATTGAATTTTTAGTATTTATTTTTCCCCATATGTTTTGTACATGTTTTTAAACAGCTAGAATGGTCTAGATTTGGCCACCTCAGAAAATAAAACTTGGTACAAGCAAAGACCATTAGCATAGATTAATGGAGAAGTGTGACGTCACTTTGGCATCATAATTAGAGTTTTGATTTAATTTTGAAGATTTAATTTCTCCCACTGACTTTGTACACATAAAATCCAATGACTTTACATTCAGTTTTGCTACAGGGCTTACGCAAGTCCGTTGCACGATCAGCTGACTTGTGCCGTGATATCAGTCGATGTTATTGGTTGTCGCACAGTCTTTGCATGATTTCTAGATAAATTTGGCTAGAATTGTGAAAAAATTGGTTTGTGAAAAACATGGGTTCGATTGGGATGATACTTTTGGGGTCTAGAAAACTTGACTGTTTGCAAACTCAATTTCGGACACTTGACTGTTGAGACAACTCGACCGTCCGTGCGTAAAAGGGAGAGACAAGTCGTCCATTGTGACACTGTCCCATGTGTTTTCTTGGGTCCTCTTGGGACTTCTTGGACCTGGAAAACACCTATTGAGTTTTTAATGGATTTTGCTTGATCAGAGGATAATCCCATAAAAGCTGAACTGAAACCAAATTCATGCACTGGCGCAAGAAATTGCAGAAGGAGTTGACACTGAATAGGCATGGTCACAATGATCATGCGCAAGGGTGCACGTAGTATTGCGGTGGGCCGCTGCGTTTGGAGGCTCGATGGATGATGTGCTGGAACTGGTTCTGGTAGGCAAAAGTATACGTATTACAAAACATTCTCAACTTGCAAGTTTTTGTCTGCACTTTCTGTGCTCAGAGGCAGTGATGTCAGGGAAACAAAACTCATTCAAGTTAGCTTTGAATTTGCACTGACATATCCCGAGAAACTTGAACTCTGCAAATGGCCTTTTTAAGATTTAGATATGGTCACCTTATGTTCAAGTGATGAAAAAGGGTATCAATAGTGGTTATGTAACTAGTGCTACATGTTCAGCACAATTGAGTGATCAATTACTCAATGGTTTTAGAATGATGAATTTTATTCAAAGGCATGTCAAATCAGGATGGAGCACAATACATGTACATACTGTACATGTGCAAGTTTTATGATTGCGCTGAACATAGGTGCCATCAAATTGACTAAAGTCCTTCATGGTGCACACCGTATTCCATAACTTTGCCTCCAAGGACAAGCCGTGTTATTGAAGGTAGACCTGACTGAAGCCCCTCACGGTCCATATCGTATTACGTAACTATGCCCCCCCAAACATTTATGAAATTAGAATGTAGACCTATAGTTATTTATACATGTCGATATGTACCGTGAGCGGATTACACAAAATAGTTGAATTTCCATATTTTACTTCTTACATACATATAGGTGCACTTTGCTGGAGTGAAAGCTAGAGATAAATCTGTTCTCCAAGTCAGTTCCAAGCAATGGAATTCAATGTCATGAGGCACAAGTACAATAGAGGAAGCTGCTGTACGTACCACAAAGCAAGGAAATTAACAGGTGATGATGAAAAGGCCTACAGTTGCTTACAGACAAATTGCTAGATCTGATTTATGCAGTCATGATGTTGTGTACAATATATGTTTGTGGGGGGTACATCCATGTATCACCATTATAAATGGTCCCCCCAGGCCAACATCGATGTGCCTGGTCCTCCACTTTTTAACATTTAGGTCCCCATGTACTCCCCATTTTATGAGAACACAAGGTTGCTATGCCATTGAATACATATGCACATGTATGCTTTAATTGCACGTATTCAAGTTCTGACACAAGTTTTCCCATGCATCAACCATAGAGCTACTATGCATCAACACATGAACTGCTGCACCTGTAATAAACACGTTTGCCCTTGGCAATGAGACAGATGTTAATTAGACATGAGGGCAGTCTTCACACAGTGGCCCCAGTATCATTGATGGATAAGAGCAGTCGAAGCAAGACTGATCATGAGAAGGATGAGAACAGCTCCATCAGTCTACTGGTAGCAAGACTGCAACCAACTGGAAGTGAGATTTACTTGTATGTATACATGTAACAGCTAAAATTTATTGAAAAATTGCAGAAATTATTCAAACTGGTTTTGGAAGAATAGTGCAAAGTTTTCAGCATTCAGAAGATCCTGATATTTTCAGTTGATTCCCATGTTATTTGAAATGTCTGGAAATCTTCATAATGGAAGAGAAGTTGGCGGGTTTTATATCATACACTTCAGAGAAATGTATGCCCTAAAACGTGAGAGCAGATTTGTGCTTCATTTTGTGAAAACACTCAATGTGCGTATTTCATTGTTCCCCAAAAGACAAAACTATATTATTACTGGTTCACAGTGTTTGATTAGTAACATGTTGCTATCAGCTGAATATTTTAATTTCCTTATTTGTTTTTTGTGTCTAGGCACCGTTCATGCTGCAGCTGAAGTGAAAGCCACATGTTTAGAATTCAACGTAACTGCAGTTACCTGTACATCAGAAGCACAGACATCCACATTGGAGGAAGCTGCTGCACAACTAAGCAAGGAAATTAACAGGTGATGGTGAGAAGGCCTAATGTTGCTTCACATACAGACAGATTGCCAGTTCTGATTAATGCAATCATGAATCAAAGTTTGTGTGTACAGTGTATATGTGTGTGTGTTCATCCATGTACCACCAACACTAATGGTTCCCCTATGAACAGCTACTGCCTGCCCCCCGCTCCCCTTTAACATAGAGGTCCCCACATACTTCCTATTTAGTGAGAACGAAAGTTTTCAGTATTCAAAAGACGCTGATAGTTTCAGTTGGTCCCCATGTCATTTGAAATGTCTGTAAATTTTCATAATAGAACAGAAGTTGGCATTTTTTATATGATATACTTCAGCCCTAAAACAAAAGACAAGATTTTGTGCTGCGCAGATTTGTGCTTCATTTTTTTCAAAACACTCAATGTGCATATTTCATTGTTCCCCTAAGAGACAAAGCTATACTGGTTCACTGGTTTGATTATTTACATGTTGATGTCAGCTGAATATTTCAATTTCATTATTTGTTTCTTGTGTCTAGGCACGCTTCATACCGCTGCTGAAGTGAAAGGCACTTTTGGAATTCAACACAACTGCAGTTACATGTAGACAGTGTTGTAGTTGAGACCATCGCAAGACCCGCAGACACAAGACCAGACACAAGACCATCGCAAGACCCGCAGACACAAGACCAGACACAAGACCATCGCAAGACCCGCAGACACAAGACCAGACACAAGACCATCGCAAGACCCGCAGACACAAGACCAGACACAAGACCATCGCAAGACCCGCAGACACACCAGACACAAGACCATCGCAAGACCAGCAGACACAAGACCAGACACAAGACCATCGCAAGACCCGCAGACACAAGACCAGACACAAGACCATCGCAAGACCCGCAGACACAAGACCATCGCAAGACCCGCAGACACAAGACCAGACACAAGACCATCGCAAGACCAGCAGACACACCAGACACAAGTCCATCGCAAGACCCGCAGACACAAGACCAGACTCGAGACCATGCATGAGACCGTGCCTAAGACCAGTCACAAATAAGAGGGTGAACAATGACAAAGGAATCTTTTGTTGCAGTTCATTTGAATAACTTGTGACTTGAATTCAGACTGGAGGTCTTGTGTTGGTCTTGTACTGGTCTCGACTGGTCTTGTGAAGGTCTTAAGTGGTCTCGACTACAACACTGCATGTAGATCAGGTGCACGGCTATCCACTCTGAAGGAACCTGCTGTACAACAAAGGAAAGAAATTAACAGGTGAAAGTGAAAGGCCTACTGTTGCATTGACATACAGTTTGCCAGTTCTGATTAATGCAGCCATGAATCTAAGTTTGTATGTGCAGTGTATGTGGGGGGGGGTTTGCATCCATCTACCACCAACATAAATGAACAGCCACAAGCCTGCCCCCCCTTTAACATTAAGGTCCCCACATACTGCCCAGTTAATGAGAACGCAAGGTTGGTGTGCCAATGAATACATGTGCCATGTACGCTGTATTGGCACGTGTTCATGTTCTAACAGGGGTGTGTTTGTTTGTGTGTGGGGGGGGTTTACATCCATGTACCACCATCATAAATGGTTCCTTCATTAACAGATGACAGAAGAATTTTTACCAGCACAGTACACAAAGGAAGTCTTTTGACACGGTGGTGTGGTTGATGGAAATGCATTTCATTCCGAGACTGTTCTGCAGAAGGACTTAATCAGTATCCAGGGCAAAAAAGTCATTACCGTGATTTATATAACATACAATAGTTAAATGCCCTAAAGCACAAATGCAGTTCTTCTCTTTTCCTTTATACATAGTAAGGACAGTTTAATATTCTTTAACTGATAATCCCTCAACTTCTGGACCAGTTTCACTGTTCAGTATTTTGAGTGTTGTTAAAGTAAGCATATCCCCGATCGGGCAATCTGTGCATCAAATCATCTTATGAAAAAACTGAAGTGCGCTCTCACATGATGAAATTCCACGTTTGTATTACCTGACTGATCATTTGATTAATTCCCTGTGTTTGACCATAGTATAGAGAGCGTAAGAAGTACGGAGTGAATTAAATTAGGCATTAGAATTTGAAACAACTATTCATGAAATCATTCGTCTTTAAAGTAGGCAAGGGAAACATACTGAATTTGTTTCTGAGGTCACAATTTAGGTCATCTTATTCCAAACAGGTATTGAAGAGATGTTGATTTTGTGTTTCGCGTACAAATTAAATGGAACTGAAGTCTAAGGTTTGTGGAGTCTGTTAGTTAAATTTGTATCTGTATTATGTAAAGAGTGTAGTGGGCCTTCACTTGATGGAAGTCAACAAGGTGTATTTATTATGACAGTCATTATGATAACTAGTGACAGAACTGTTACAGACGAAAATTAACTATTGCGTGAGAATGACGTCATTAGCAGTCACATGATATTAAGGTGCACTCTTTGAAGCCCTTTATCTCCAAAAGTACATGTCCCAGCGGGTTGAAACTTAGCAGATGTGTGGTAGGGTATGTGTGATAGGTGAAAATTAACTTCATGGAATGATGACGTCATCAGTTTACAAGTCATGTGATATGATAGGTGCATCATTTAAAGACCTATATCTCCAAAAGTACATACATGTCCCAGTTGGTTGAAACTTCGCAGACGAAAATTTACCTCATGGAATTATGATGTCATCAGTTGACAAGTCACGTGACATTAAAGGTGCATCCCTTAAAGCCTATATCTTCAAAAGTACATGTCCTAGCATGTTGAAAGTTAGCAGATGTCTGGAAGGAGATGTGTTACAGACAAAAATTGACCTCATGGAGTGATGCCATCATCAGTTGACAAGTCACGTGACATTAAATATACATCTTTTAATGTTCTATATCTCCAAAGGTACATGTCCCAGTCGATTGAAACTTGGCATATATCTGGAAGAGGATATGTGATAGTGGAAAATTTACCTCATGGAATGATGACGTCATCAGTTGGCAAGTCACATGACATTAAAGGTGCATTCTTTAAAGCCCTGTCTCTCCAAAAGGACATGGCCCAGCGTGTTGAAAGTTAGCAGATATCTGGAAGAGGATGTGTGATAGACGAAAACTGTCCTCATGGGATGATGACGTCATCAGTAGACAAGTCCTGTGACAATAAAGGTGTATCCTTTAATGCCTTATATCTCCAAAAGTACATGTCCCAGCGGGATAAAAATTTGCAGATATGCAATCACGATGATAGCATTTTCAATGAAAAGCGAAAATGCCCTATGTTCTGTTGCAAACACACATAGAACCTCTTGTTTCTTCTTCTTCTGACCCAAATGCCATTTGTTTTGTGCATGTTTTTTCTGCCCAAGACTTTGGTCCCTCAGCAACTCCAGATCTTCATCAAATTATGTCAATGAACAACCCTTATGCATAGATGGTCCTAGAACAATGACGTCATGATGATGTAATCAAGGTAACGTCTTTATAAGTCCAGTATTTGTTTTGAACCATAATCACTTTAATTGTTGATAATTATAATAATTATATGCATGTTGCATTTTGGCTCAAAATGCTCATTATATGTATGTACAAGGGACCCATATTCACAAGTTTAGCTTCTTTTGGGCCCCCCTCAGTCTTCACTCTTGTTGAATCATTTTTGTCGATATTATGTACATGTATTTATTTGTGAACTCTGTGGAAATAAATGAAATGGAATGGAAATGGAAAGTAATTTATTATTGATTTTTCAATATTTATATCAGCCCATTGACTTTGTACACATTTTTGAGGCACTATTTTGACTTAGCAATATTTGATTGTTATCAAAGTTACACCAAGCACTCACCATAAAGTTAAGATAATACCGAAATATTTACATCATGATGACGTCATCAAAGGATTTATTATTGATTTTTCAATATTTATTGTAGCCCATTGACTTTGTACACATTTTGGAGGCACTATTTTCGTACCTTAGTAATCGTTGATCGTCATCAAACTTACAGCAAGCACTAAATATAAAACAAAGATAATTCTGATATATTTACGTCATGATGATGTCATCAAGTGATTTATTATTAAATTTTGAATATTTAAATATTCCGTTAAATGTATAAAAATCCATATACAATCAACCCTGGCCTCCCGCAACATTCTGTTTGGAGCAAGTGCGAGGATAAAATATGGTCTTGAATTCATTTTGTGTGGGTCTAATCACGTGACCCTTCCTTCCTGTCAAAACCGGAAGTGGCCTTATTGTTTAAAAGTGGTAACAAGTATCAAGTTGTTTTTGATGGTGTTAGTCTGTTGGGTCATAGTATTCTTCAAATCATCCACTGATAATGTCACCTAATTGTCGAGCGCCGTCTAGCGACAGGTTAAAAATTCCGAAAAATGCATTTTGAATAGATGTCAGTGGTGAAGTTTGTCCGAATCGCCTGAAAATTGATGTAGATTACCATCTGTACCCAGTCAACATGTTTGTGAAGTTTGGGGCTGATGACGTCATCAGACCGGAAGTTACAATAAAACTTCTTTTATTCTTCAAAATTCGGTAAAAAATCAACCGTCAGAGATATAAGCTTGAATTGTGCATGAGATGACAGCTAAAACAGTGAAGTCAACTGCATAAAGTGCATAACTGGTGCACTTTTTCACACACGTGAAGTGCTGTCGACAAAAAACCCCTAAAATATAAATTGCCAACTCCAAAATCCCATTAGCATGCTGTGCATACGCTACTGTGTGTGTGGACGCCCATTATCTGCTTGAACATAGACGGCGCACAGTGCGTAGGGCATACAGTTGGCAAACAGACAGATAAGCTCCAGTTTTCTTCTCTTTTTGTCTTTTTCGCAATTTTGCAAAAAAGGCATTAATTCTGTTCTTTTTGGGGGGGGGGCTTTTTTGCAATTTTGTGAAAAAGGCATTACCTTAAGACAGGAAATCTTTGCTTTCTGAAAGTCAAATTCTGCTTTCTTCGACTTTCTAAATTTTGTGTACAAAAACTGTATGTGACTGTACATACATGTATGTACTGTAGGCCTACACCTACCGTACATCTACAGGTATCTTTGGCATAATAATACATGTAGGGCCTACATGCACCATGCCACTGTGATCTTGGACTGGTCCCTGTCCCTATTGATTTATTCATAAGCTGTGAGACGTCTGGGCACTATGTAGGGAACGGGGACCTGTGTGATCCCCGCGGCGCGGAGCCAGAAGAAATCAATACCGATTTCTGCGATATTGCTAAGTAAAAATAGGAGGCGAAATGCTACCAAATGAAAGTGAACCACTTTGAAAGTGAATTAAACAGTGAAAATGAGATCAAAAATATTTGTGTTATTTTTACAAGAATTGTGTTTTCCGCTTTCTACACCCAAATTCGCAATTTTTGCAGATTTTTCTCAAAGCGAAAAACTCTTGACTTTACATAACTTGTGTTCTTTTTTTTTGTTTTTTTTTCAACTTTGCAAAAAGGGCATTCTTTTTGTTCAAATTTTGTTTGGGCTTTTTTGCATTTTGTGAAAAAGGCATTCTTTTTTGTCAAGATGTTTCTTTTCTTGTTGGTGTTCTCTCCAAAACTCTGTTTCTTTTGCACACAGTTTTTCTTGGCACCACTTTTCTTGTGCCCTAACGCACAAATGCAGGTTTTCTCTAATATTTTTAATTGAGAAATTAGCAAAAAACGACTGGTGCGTAGGGGCCATTTGTTCGACCCAAGGACATTGAATAATGACATTTAAATAGTAAGGACACTTTAAGATTAACTTTGATACTCCTTCAACCTCTGGACCAGGTTCAATGTTCAATAATTTGAGTAAACATGTAGTTCTTAACATTCTTCTTCTGTAGTTCTTCATGCTTAAATTCCACATTTAGAGTTTGTGCTGCTGTGCACGCACAGATACAGTTGTGAAAAGTAATCACTTTGTCTAGTTACTGTCAAATAGGCAATAAGATGTACTTTAGAAAGAATTGTGTGAAATTGATGTTTGCATTATTTTTCTTCCCGTCTTTGAAATCAACATTTTTTAGTTTGTGTATATCAATGGCCTTAACAGTCGCAAATCCGAATCCGACGACTTTACATGGTCACGGTTGCAAATCTGTACACCATGTACACTGTACTGCAGTATATCCTCGTTCAGGCAATCAATCCCCTTTTGGAAAAACTGAAGTGCGCCCTCACTTGATGAAATTTCACGTTTTGTATTACCTCACTGATAATTTCAGGCAAAAGTACGGAGTGAATTGAATTAAGCATTCGCATTTGGAAATAAGTGTTCATTAAATCAATTGTTGCCCATTATGCTTTAATGTAGGCATGGGAAACATATTGTGTTTGTATCTGAGATTGTAATCGAGGTCATCTTATTCCAAACAGATATTGAAGAAGTGTTGATTTTTTTGTCTCACGTATAAATTAAACTGAACTAACTGAACAGTTAAATTTGTCTGTGTATTATGAAAAGAGCGTAGTGGGCCCTCATCACTTAATGGCATTCAACATTGTGTATTATTGTGTCAATCATTAAGATAGCATGACATGACATGACATGTGTTAAATTTGGGGCTGATGATGTCATCATACCGCTAGTTATAATAAAATGTCCTTTTTACTCTTTAAAATTCGGTAAAAAATCAACCGTAACAGATTTAAGCATGAATTGTTCATTAGATGATACATGTGGCTCAAACATTGAAGTCAACTGCATTAAGTACATAAGTAGTGTACATCTTTACACAGATGAAGTGTTGACGACGAAAACCACCTTAAAATACTTGCGAACTCGAAAATCCCATTCACATACTGTGTATTGGCTACTGTGTGCATGGATGCACAGATAGTTAGGAAGGGAAAGTTTATAAAATGGAGATTGATGTCATGTGATGACAATGTCATCAGGAGACGAGTCACATGATATTAAAGGTGCCTCCTTTAAATGCTGAAGTGCATGTCCCATTGGGTTGAAACTTGGCAGGTACATGTACAGTGTGTACATGAATTTAGAAAGGGAAGTGTTATAGATGAAAATTGATGTCATGTAATGATGACATCATCACGTGGCAAGTCACGTGACATTAAAGGTGCAGTTTTTAAAATACTATATCTCGTGAAGTGGATGTCTTTTTGTTAAAACCTGTATATGCAAGTCTATGAATACGAATATTTTAAAGAAATTGATCATGACATCATCATTACATCATCATCTGATTTATTGTAGAATTTTGAAAATTTAATTGTCGCCATATGTTTGTGTGATGACATCGTTATGTTTCAAATTACATGTACCAGTACAAGCGCTTTAATTTTTATTCATGTTAAATCTTTTAAAATCCATGTAAAATCAACTGTATCTTCCCGCAGCTCGCTTTTTGCACCAAAATTAATGATAGAGTAATCTTTGGCCTACTTGTTAAGTTGTACATAAAATCGTTTGACCCTTTGACCCGGCCCAAACTGGAAGTGCTTTATAATTAAAAATAGATTAGAGATTAGTCTCTTACACAATAGTATTCCTCAAAACATGCACCGGTGACGTCATGCAACACTTGAGTGCGCCTCTGGTGACAGGTTAAATAATTCAAAAATCTATTTTGAATAGATGTCTGTAGCGAAGTTTGTTGGATTTGCTTGGAAATTGGTAGATACAATGACTTCCATGCCTGTGACATTTGTGCAAATATTTGGACTGATGACATCATCTGACCTGAACTTCCTATGAAAAAATCTTTAATTCATCAACAGTTGCTAAAAAATTAATCCCTACAGTTACAGTGTGAAGTTGCAGATGGCAAAATATGTGTAGATTGATTATCTACATCCATTGTTCAAGGAGTTGGGCTTGTTGCATTTTTCATATGTGCACGTGTGGTTACTGGTTACAAATTTGTGACATCTAGATGAGAAAAATGGGTTTTAGTAAAGACAGGACGCCGAGCGACTTTCGTACATTGTCACATGTCACCATCCAAAAATCGGTCTGTAAACACACAGTTTGCCAAATAAACAGAACAGAATGGCAATATGGTGTCTGTAAGTTCTTATACTGGGCTTCTAATGAAGAAATATGTTATGAACGTTACCGTAGACAAAGATGACTTTACAAAATACACGATCTGTCAGTTATTCAACTGAACATATGTAGGAGCATTCAGAAGGCATAACAACATACATAACAACAACAACAACAGCAGCACAACAAAAAAAGCAAACAATATTTATAACAGTTATTACAGACTTTTTAATCTGCCATTATTGCCATGTCACATTTTGATATCCCATTTACAACCATTACCATCAGTTTAGTCCTCATAAAAATGTGATGGTTGCATTTATGTTAACAATATTATTGCATTTATAACTTCATGTATATTTCTTTTGAGACTACACATCCAGATTTTTTTAAAGCAGGTTTTTACATGTATATAGGCCTCCCCAGCCTCATGTCACTCCAGTATTAAATAGTTACACATATACACTGTGCACCAGAAAAGAAAAACAATTGCCATACATTGCTGATGCTGGCAACTTGACGGTGTATGAGCTGTAGTGGTAAGAGCCATATGCTTTGTACATGTAACGTGTATAATGGAGCCACACTGTTTTGAAGCCATTGGCGATGTTCCAACCACATCGCAGGGAAAACATGTAGGTGTGTATTGTCATGCTCTGGTAAATAGGCAGGCAGATTTCATGTGTTGAAAGGAAATAGCGTGTACTGTAGTGTAATGGCTGTAGCAAGGAGAGTATATAGTGGTCCTACAGACCCGAACTTGATTCTGCCCTGTTGTGTTGCTAGTAAAAGTACTGCATCTTCTGAAGTGCATTTCAGATTGGGTTAAAACCATACATGCACTGTGTGTTCAGTACGTGCATCAACTACAGATTGCTTCGAATATTAGCATAATCACCGATCTTGATGCAACACTAAACATGTGGCTCTGGGAGTAAGTCAATACGCAGGCCAACAATTCAAAAATATTGAACTGCAGACTTAACAAAAGCTGTTTGATTCCTGCCCATTCTATCTTTGGTAGAGAAGGCATAGGTCAGGAAAGGTGGCAGCCTCCACTGAAACCCAGGTCCACATGTTCTCACAGTCCCCCATGCAAAGTCCTGTTCCCAACAGTTCCTTTCTACCTGGATGGTTTAGGCTTAATGTAGTGCTTGCCCCTTGTAAATAGATCAAGAAAATACACAATTCAACTTGGTACATATTACCAAATGAAGTTCAGAGAATTTGTCATCAGTTTAGCATCACTCAAAATGATAACTCAACAGTCAAGAAGAAAATACATGTACATATTTCAAGGCATCTGGCCTGCTGATAATTAAATGACACAGTTTGGATGATTTTCCTCCCAAAATATCAATCTTACTCCATATATACATGTACATGTAAATGTAGGGGCAAATGGCACATCAAGGCAATTTCAACAAAGTCCTTATCTTTCTATTAAAATGTCTAAACTACAAAATTCTGCCATTCAAAGATGTAGCAGGATGGCAATTTCTTCTGACTTCCTTGGAAGAGTCATAATAAACTGGTAATAAGTACACACGTAAATGCAAAAGAAAAAAAGGAGAAGAATTCAAGGAATGAGTAAAGTAATACTCAGACTCGCCTAAAACAGAGAGCCAACACTTGTGCAAAAGAAAATTTGAAAAAACAGGATCTCAGAATCCTCCAACACTACTGATGATTCAGTATGCAGTACAGAATTTGCTGACAGAAATGCTTGCATTTCAGCACAGTCGCAGGACCAGGAATGCTTGGCTTTTCGAAATCTCGGGGGCAAACCAGCTGCCAGATCATGACCCAATTATATGATCAACTCAGCTGCTATAGGCCGGATTTAAAATAATAAATTTCACCAGATTGGTCATTTAGTGACCAGGCAGGCAAGGCACTTGACATGGACTTTTATCCAGTGCTGTATCGGGTCAAGACCCCTTTGAGCATGAAAAGTAACCAAGTGAGAACTCCATAAAACTTGACCATAACCACCCTATACATGTATACAGGTTTCTGACAAAGCATTAAAAGTCAATTCATGTACCAAACTGCTAGTAATTTGAAAAACAGAGAGCTTGCATGGATGCTTTTGAAAATTTCAACTTGACGTGGTGGCTAACAACAAGCAGAGACCGACTAATTCCACGAACCCATTGAGCTACGTACCTGCATGGCCCATATGTCACACAAAATTGATCATGCGCATGGAGTTCTCGATTCATACGCAGTTATATGCTAAAATATTTAAGGCCTTAGAGAATACTGGTGTAGCATGCAAATGCATAAATTATAAAGTTATGCATAATCACTACACTGCACACACATGAGCAAACCTCCCATCGCCTGCAGCAGGGTTCCCGCGGTCTGGAAAAGTCATGCAAATTTGTTTTTGTTTTCAAGGCCTGGAAAAGTCATGGAATTTTGTAAAAATGTCTAAAGTCGTGGAAAAGTCATGAAATTTTTCAAATGCAGTGTGTGATTTCTGTTATCAGAAATGAGTGCATAAAATACGTGATGTTATTTGCTATTTTTAAAGTCCGAATAGTTATGCAACGCTTGGTGCAAGTGTCGACGTGCATATGGAAAGTCGCCTTTAGATTGTCAACAGTATCCTGGCTACTTGGTCCATTGTATCGTCCACCGTCATCGACTACTTCATACATGTACTGGCCAAAACTCCAGGAAGCATTATATATGTAGTCTGCCAATATGAAGAACTTCGGTGGTTGCCTTGTTTTGGGTGACTGTAATGTTGACATCAGCCCTCTTCATCAGTGCAGCTAAAATTGTTTTAGACTATTTGAAATTGTCTCAGAATTCATCCTTGAACAGCTTGTTACATCACTGATCCATCCCTGTGGCCGAGATAACCTCTCAGTGGGTTCTACATTTGATGTGGTTTTTTCAGTTGTCATGACGGAATTGCTTCAGTTACCCCTATTCCAAGCCCTGTTGAGTTAGACTACCTTAAGCTTGCTGTACTAGTAACATTCTGCCCGCACAAACCACCACCTCACCCAGCAGTCCTTCATTAATTTCTTCAATTTCAATGTGGGGACTTTGATCATGTCGGAAATCTTATCCACTTGATATCCTGGTCAGCTTTTACAGAGCTTGTAGACATCAGTTCTACTGCAGACACCTTCACCGATTTATAGGATGCCGCCATATGGGACTCGTTCCCCTACATAAGATAAGATAAGCTAAGATAAGATAAGATAAACTTTATTAAAATCCAAAACTGGAAAATTTCATTGCTGTCGTCGCTCATTGAAGCAAACAATTTCACATAAACGTAAACAAAAATAAATAACATAATTTCCAACCCAGTTTAAAAGAAAAACGCCCAAAAAATGAAAACCTAAAAATTTAATTAAAAATTAAATAATCGTACAAAAACACACACAAATAAGCACTCCTTATTTCTTAAGTACTTCTTACCAGAAAACAGTCCATCAGATAAAAATTATCTTTTAAAATTCTCATTAAAATACCTTCCTGTAACAAAGAAGGATATTGGTTTGTGTGTGCAGCTATTGGTCTCAGTCTACCGCTGCATGGAATAATATTAACCTCAAACTGACTGTGAAGAGGATGACCAGCATCTCCCCACACCAGCTGAAGCTTACCATATAGCAGTTGACCGTAGACTGTGTCCACTGACAGCAAGCACACACCTATTATCCTACTAGCATGTTTGGCAATGTCATCCATTATCTGTTTCACTTTCTTATCCGCATTACCAGCCCAACATATCAGACAGTAGGTCCACAATTTGCTCCATATAAATAGACTCATTATTTTTTTGTATTAAACTGATAGGGGTGGTATCATCTGCATATTTTACAAATGGACAGCTCACATCAGTGGAAAGTCTGCAGTATACACAGTAAAAAGAATTGGTGCTTAAACTGTACCCTGTGGAGTTCCAGTTCTAGAAACAATAACATCTGAATTGATGGAATTATTAAGACGAACAAATTGTGAACGACAAGTCAAATAATTTAACATCAACAAGACTTATATCCCATTTTTTTGCCATGATTATGCCTGAACTGAAAATATAACAAAAAACACAGATTGTTTACACTTGCCCACTGAACTGGTTTTCTTAGTGACAGGGTACTGTACAAACATGCTTGCAATGAAATTAAAATCAAACACAGAAGGCTCACTGGTATTTGTTAATGACATGTTTTCTTCTTAGGACAATAGATGTAGATTTTGGTCTTTTGTCCGAAGTTGAAAGCAGTCCCCCCCTCCCTCTGCATTTCACCACAATGTTCAGCTTACTCAGCCTTTTGCTATTTCTGTCGCTTTTAATAATCACTTCTGGTTTGTTCCTGATAACCCACAGACATGTCTGTTGCTCATCTCTGAGCTTTCTGAGCTTTATGTGTCACTGGGCCAAATGCTCTGCATTCTCCATAACCTACCTACCAATAAATCTTCCAGCTCTGATGGTATTCTTTCTGGAATTTTAAATAAGGTTGCAGTTCACATTTTTCATCCACTGTGTTTGCTGTTCAACTCATCTCTTTGCAAAGGGGAAATTCTTAGTGCCTGGCAATGTGCAAATATATACCCCTGTGTTCAAAAAGGGTGATAAGTCTGTTCCTGCAAGCCATAGGCTGGTTGCTCTCACTTCCTTCTGTCATCCCATTTGTCATCAGTGAGCACACAAGTATGCTTGGCTTGTGTTAATAGAGCAGCAATTAACACGACTTTACAAAACGGCACAATTGTGTTACCCAGCTAGAGATTGCAAACCAGCTTCAAAATCTTTAGCATGATGCCCTTCAAATCTGATGTAATTTTCAGCTTTGATACATGTGTGTACAAGTCTGGAGAATGAAAGAGACCAGGTTGTGGAGAAATTCGAATTATCAGAGGGGAAAAGACAAAGTGATCTGGGAAACCATTTCTTACAAATGAAGACAACGACAGTTCATAAAGTGATCTTGAAGGTGTGGAGCAAAGATGACTATGCTGGAAAGTTTGAGACAGAAAGGTTGTATTCATCTTTGAAGGAGTGGCCTACAGGCTGACTTCAGCAGATGGGCAGACCACAAAAAAGACGGAAGTTGAAAGTCTGAAATCAAACCGGGAAGAAACATTCAAGGGTCGTTCTCTGCTGTATGTATGGGCTGGTGAAGGGTTATGAGTTAATTTGAGTCAAAAGTCCTGACGCTGACGTCTTTTTCATTCTCCTGTATTATGCCTTACAACTGGAAAAGGTAACTCTACAAATGACTCATCAGTGTCACAGAAAAGGCAAAGAAGTACACACCAGAGCACTGCACAGCACTCCTGCCACTCCTGCATTCAGTGGCTGTAACAGTACCAGTGCCTTCAAGAGCATTGGGAAAGTAAACCCCATCAAGGCTCTGGAGTGAAGTCCCATCTGAGTATGCTTGTGGTTTTGGGGGGCAAACACTGAGGATACAGTGTTATAATACACATTAGGCAGGGCAAAAGTCCAGAATTAATTATGTGAAGAGGATCGTTCCTAACTACATGCAAATAAATTGATCCAAACAGCTTGTGAAGCAACCACGATTTCTTGTAAGTTATGACTACATGATACCTTAAACTATTGGAAATTTTTTAGGAAACCTGGATTTCAACTAAATTAAAACTCAACAAATACCTCTATTCAAAGTTCGTAATGAAACCCAGATTTCATGTAGGTTTTAACTTTACCAATATTATGTAAAGTAAAACTAAACTGAATTTTCAAGTGGCCTCTTAGTCCAATGTGAAATGATATATTATAGTCATATTTTGAAGGTGACTTTGGATTTTACACTCGACAATAAAGGTGAGAGGACTTGTTAAGAAAAAGAATTCAGTAATGCATTAAAAAAAAGACAGGCTAAAGTTCATTTTGTTTGGCTCCACCTGCAGCTGGTTTCCATAGTTACCGAAGAAGGTATTAAACAAGCATGTATCAACAGACACTGCCAAGCTGGAGTAATTTTGACTGAAGTGTACTCAGGTTATAGCTAATTGATTTCCCGCCTTCTTACCCCAGCACTAAGAAAATGCAACAAGGCCGAATTGTATGGCACCACAAAAACCAGCCTGTGTGAGAAGAGTGCTTCCCATTTTTTTAGTGTTAGAATCTTTTTTCTTGGTGGGGAGTTTCTCTCGTGGTCTTGGGAGTGTAGACATCCTTCAGCTACTTTTGGCATATGTGTATGTAAACCAGTGACTGACCAAGGGTGTTTCTTGGAAAATTGGTTATTGGCATGTTGAAGAAACTGTTCGTGATGGCAAGCTTACTGTCACTGCACAATTGCAGAAGGAGCTCACCATTGGTGTTAAGGGAACTCATCCACGATTCCCAGCACTTTCAGCCAGTGGCCCAATTGTTTCCAACCCTTGCATTGAATTTCTCCCAGTATGCTGACGTTTAATTACAAGCTTCCCATCATAAACACTGTAACTCGGTGTTTGTCTGAAAGTTTGCGAAAAAATTTTAAGCCTTACTGAGGTGGGACTTAAACCCATGACCTCCTGCCGACTAGTACAGACGTCTAAGCAGCAGGAGGCACAGACGTCTAGGTTGTGGGTTCAAGTCCCACCCAAGTAAGCTTGTAAATTTTTTTTTCAAGCTCTCAGACATGCAATGGGTATACAGTGTTTATATATATATACGTCAGGTAGGGCAAACCCTGTGATTAAAATTAACATTTCCTGCTGCAAAGTACCTCTTGAAAATCTGATGACTTTGTCCATATTTGGGATTGAGCTCAGAGTTTTCTTGAGCTGCGTGTAGAATGCATCAATGTCTGCTTAAGCACTGATCGGGGTGGGAGCACAGGAATCAAAATAAACTCTTGTTCGCTGGCCTGGGGCCATTGAAAAATTATTCAGGCCAGCACACACTCCAAAAATGGTAGCCCAACAGGACAGTAGCCAATGTCTTCAACACTTTCATCACTTTTCACTTTATGTTTTATTCCAACTTTGTTTCAATTCACCCAGTCCATGGTACAATTTTACACTAATTCAGCCTACCCGAATGCCAGGCATGTGTTCAGTGACATAAGATACTGTGCTTTTATTGCACGTGGGTGTCCATACATGTGCACAATGGGAGTATAGAGTAATGTCATTAGCTGGCATCTGCACTTTTCTTTCACTATGTCAGTTAAAAATATTTTGAGGCAACATGTAATGTCTTGTCTAAATCAGATCACTTGTGGATACAAGGTCACCCATTTCCAATCCACATTATTATTCAAGAGAAACAAGATTAATAGTTCACCTTATGTGAAGATACCACAAAAATGCTTTCCAAACTTAAAGGGGATGGGCCATGTAGGATGAAATTCACGTTATGTGATAGTTTTCAACTGTCAGGCTTATAAATAATACATGTAAGTTGGATTAGACCCTCTTTTATGCCATTAAATCAGAAAAACTTGGCGTTTTCTGTGGGCTTTCTTCAGTTTCAGCCTGGGCTCTTCGCAAAGATTTACCAAAATCGGTCAATGAGGGCAACAGACAAATCTTGGCAAAAATGTTACATCATAGGATGGACTCAACTTTCCAGATCAGCATGCATATCTCTGTTGTCGAGTGGTTAAGCCGTCTGCACTAGAAAACAGGAGGTTGTGGGTTCGAGTCCCGCTTGTGGGTTTTTACAAGCCTTTGGGGCAAAACACTGAGTATACGGTGTTGTAATACATGTCGGGCAGGGCAAAAATCCAAAATTAGTCATTGTTTTGTTGTCTCCTTCGGTTCGCAGCCATGAATGTGGCCAACAGCCTCGAGTTGCAAAATCTCTTCCTGATTGTATTCTGGATAAACTGATAAGGCAATATTTCTTGTGCCTCAATCAGCGCCTTCTATGCATGAACAAATCCTGACACCTTGGTCAGAGCAGTGACTTCTCTGAAGTCTGGTCAAAGACTGAGTACAGCTACTGCCAGCCACTACTGCAAAAATGCTACAGATGCCCAGACAGGAGATCCACAATCTTTTGCCATGGCTTCATTATTTAACTCGTAATAGCTGGGGCTATTTAACCCGGCAGGGGCACCAGGGTGTGTCCGCACACCAGTGGGCCTTAGGCGGCACACCATGTCTCCGGGACCCTTTTGCTGCTCAGAGATTCTCTGCAGTACAGCCTGGGGTTGCAAGATGCCCGGTTTCCTGCTGCCATGAGCAGGCATTGCAGAAGCCTTGATGGTAAGAAGGTTTTGTAGTGGCAGGGGGAAAATTGGTCCCCTTTTCACCCTTGGGTAGGGCTACCCACTGGCAGCAGCTGAAGGTACATGTACATGTACAAAGCGGGTTTTGCAGTACTGTGACTACACTCATGCACTGGATGCATAACACACACCTTGTGGCAATACAACCAACACATGGTTGTGTGAAATTAAACTTAACACGTGAAATTGAAATGAATAAGAAAATGCATTTTGCATATTTGTTTGTGTATTTAACTGTCCTTAAGTGTACAAAATAGTCTGTCGCATCATATCTGCAAAAAAGGAAGTTTAGAAACCATTGATGCAAAAAATTTCATGGCTTGAATTAAAGTATTCTTAGCGCCAGTGAGGTAGGGATTGCCACTCTTTATCTGATATGTATATGTTCTTGGAAAGCCTGGGACTTTGCTAGGACACTGCTCTAGGACAGTAAGAACTTAAATATGCTTCTGTTTGCTAAATTCACTGCATACATGATGTACATGTACGTGTATGTTTGTTTCCATGCTGACACTCGTTTTAACAATTTTGAAGAGATAAATTAAACGGAAATATAATCTTGTTTATTTCCTTCTGCCTCCAAACACGTGATCATGTTGAAGAGAGGGGATGAAAATGTCTCATTCCACATACTTATACAAAGTGTTAACTCAGTACAACTCTGTACAACTAGGCAATTTGTACAAATTGATGCTTGCCGTAACTGTCCCAGGTCTACAACATCCCAGGTCTACAATGTATCAATATCCTGTGTTGTTTGCATTATGTTAATTTATTTCTCTACCAGATTTGGTACTTTTAATTATTAATTAATATTAATATAATTTGCTCCAAAGTTTTGCTGTACCCTTCCACTTTGACCAATTAGAGCGACTTAGGGAGAAAGTTGGCAAAAAACATACTTTGCTAGTGAGCCCAAGTTAAACAGGACTAAAAGCTCATTTACTGGTACCACTTGAATCAAAGGTCATGACCTCAGACAGTTTTCTAAGTGTGAGAAAAACTTGCCGGTAATTAATGTGACTTCTGACTGTGACTCATTTCTGAACTGGGTAAGGCTAGAGCATTCTTGGGATGCCCTCAATGCAATTTGCTCAAGTGTAGATTCCACATATGCCGAAGGAATTGGAACAAATTGTGTTTTACCTTGTTTGCCCATCCTAGCAAAAATAAAAGTAGAAACAAGCTCAAACCATACTTGAGAACACATGGGCCCTGATTATAATATTAACTGTTTTCAAAAATGATGCTTTCAAAACTGACTTTATTAGCTGGAAGGCACAAATACCAACTTTGCCACCTAAGATCACATGTCCCAAGGTGTACTTCAACAGAACAAAATATTCAAAATAATCGTAACTTTTCAAAAAAAAAAAAAAAAAAAAAGAGCTCTGTCTTAGTAACAGTTGTTAATGGGAAAGTATAATAAGAGTCTTTCAGAGGATTAAAACTTTACGTACATTTAACTCAAAACGTTTGTTTTGACAGGTCAGTCTAAACTATGAAAGAATGTCTACGGTGTTTGTACAAGTTGGGCAGTGTGGCAACCAAGTTGGCAAAGAGTTTTACAGAACAGTCAGCAAACTTCAAGAGCAGAGGTAATATTTCCCTAGATGTTGCGTTATATCCCCTAGAACGACATGAGGATGACTTTGAAACTTGTGAATTGCTGAATTTGAAATTGTAAAAGAATTGCACTAGCAAATCTTCAACTGAAGAGCCTCCGTGAGATTACATGTACATACATGTTATATGTATGTAAATGTGTGTTGCCTGTGAGCTACATGTTACTTAGCAGAGGTATAATTATATACTAATATGCCCAGATCTGTTTTGACAACATTCTTTCATAAGATCTCTGCCTAAAAATAATCCTTAATAGTTTCAGCATTTTCCTCTCAGATGAGTTCATAGGGTGCTAAAAGTAGAATAAGTAAAATAAACTTTGTGGATTAATAGGCATTAAGTCACTGTGAGTGCTGCTTTAAAGACGTTGAAGGCACCTGGGTGAAGTCCTCCTGTCGCTGCCCCGAGATGTCGAAGACAGCAGAAAGGAGAATCCACCACCTGTTGTCGTGGCTTTACTATTTAACCCATAGCTGGAGTGATGGTTGACATGGCACCAGGGCGTGTCCACACACCGGTGGGCCTGCACGCAATAACTCTGGGGGCTGACGCCGCTTCGAGATCTGCTGCAGTTCAGCCTGGGGTTGCAAGATACCCAGTTACCGTGTGTTGCCTTGAGGAGGCACTGTAGTAGTCTTGAAGACAGAAAGGCTGTGTACTATCAGGGGAAGACTTACACGCTCAGTTCCCCTTTCACCCTGATGGGGCTAGCTAGCAGCAGCAGCAGATGGTAGAAAGCAAACTACATTAACACTACTGCACTAGACACATTACCCACACCCTGTGGCAAACCCACCAACACACCCATATCTGTTTTACATGCAAAGTGTGGACATTCCTTTGTTCTCCTGTGGTTAAGGAAACTTGAGGAAAATGTTCCTTTTTCTCCAACTAGTATAACTCCGTCAAGTTGGATTTTTGACGATGATTTCCTGGACTGTTCCTCTTCATTTTGCCAATAACTTTGACCCCAAAATGCCTCTGAAACTGTTTGTCAGAGAGGGGACAACATTGTGTGGACTTGTGTGAGTCCACACAATGCCATAGCACCCTACATTATGGGAATATCTTTTGTGCAGAGGTGCACACTATGTTTGCCACTCCTGCACACACTAATGACATCACACTTTGTTATACTGTACATCTGAGCCAGTGGGGGCTCATGCTTGTACATGTATTTATAAGCACCATTGGAAAGCACAAACAAAGTGTCTTGTGATTACATGTTGTTCAAATGCCTACCGGTCTGGTGTCTGACTTTCTTTTGGGATGAAGATCATATTGTGTCAGATGTTACAGATACATGTATTTGTTGCAGGTTTGATCATGACAATTTCCAGCCTTTAAATTTAACCTTTCCTTACAGTAAATTCTTACAAAACAAGCTGCTGATTAATACAGTGGTTCACGATATGCAGATATGTTTTTTGCCCATTTTTCCCTCATATTTTCTTTTGCAGACCAATATTTGCAGACGGGGATGGGAAATGGAGATGTATTCATGTGGACAGTGAAGCAAAGGTTGTCAAGAGTCTTTATTTTGCCAACAAAAAGTGGTAAGTGACACAAGAAATGAAATAAAAATGTGTGTAAGTGTACTTATGTAGGAGGTCTACTTTAATCAAGTATGGATCAAGTAAGGTTATTTGATTAAGGTTAATAATGCAACGTTAAGCCATATTGACTTTTGCTGACAACAATCTTCTTCTGAAAATTAAATCTTCCATGTTGATTTAGGAGCATTTTATCCAGCCAGTTTTTAAGGTATCATTTACATGGCCAGATTTCTCATGACATGGTTAAATTTTCCCAGCAAAAAGCAAGTTTTGTTGTGTTTGTTTGAGTGCTAAGTCGTAAGAAAAAACGTGAAAGACACATTTAGGGTTCCAGTGAGTTGCAGTCATAGTGGCATTGATTTCCTGATGGTTTTGCATTTTTGCTATGATATGAAAACTCCACAGCCTGTTCCATATATGAGTTATGTGTACATGTAGCTACATGTACTTACCGAAATTAAACCAGAGACTCTGAGTTTTAATCAAATCGTGAATTTAAGGCTTGTGATTATTTTCAGTGGTAAGCCTGATTCGGGTGTATCAAAAGAACCCGAAATGAAGGAAACAAAAATAGAAGTTGTACAATATCAAAACAATTGTATTACAAAATTTACACTTTGTGCAGCATTTGGAGAATCGAACTTTAAAGCACATACCGGTATGAGCTTCAATTGATCTTCAGTCACTTTGTGAAATGTAGTTATCGTGTACAAAATCAGTCAATCAATGGACTTTTTCTCACAAAATAATTATTTCTGTTGTTGGCTTTCTTAGTGCAAGATAACTGTCACTTGTCTCTTCACAGTAATAACAAATTTTCTGCAAGATTTCAATCCAAAGTCCTCAAACAACACTGAAATTATTATTCAGCTTTTTAGTCTTTCAAGGATTGTTTTAGGTTTTGTTTTTGTTTTTGTTTTCACCAAAATGCTCCGAGCATCGTATAACAAACTGGCTTCAATAACAGAATTTATTCCACCCAAAACTTCTATTTTATTGTATGGTAGTACAGTACACTATTGGAACAAGTGCTTGTAGTGGACTGTACAACCACACAATACTACACGCTTTGATTGTATTCATAGGAAGGTTTACCTGGACTGCAGTCTCGCTACAGTGTTACGCAGTGCATCTGTTCACCCGTTTTACGGTCGGGTAGATTTACATGTACTCAATCTCAATGCATCATGTGGCCAAAAGCAGGTTTTCTGAAGGTCGTGTTAGGTTTAAAGTTGTCACAGAATGAGCTAAACCTAGTGGCCATCGGGTTTATTCTGTGGATTGTCTTGAGAGGCTGAAGGTTGCTGAGATTGGGACAGACATATGGCTTGTTACTACCAAATTTGGCCCCAATTAGCTTGGCCAAGAAGGTCGAGATCAGGACTGATTATCAGTGCCAAACTACCAATGAAGTTAAACCTTCAGAGGGTTAGGATTCTGAAGTGGACCATGCCAAGCATACCCTCAATCTGCCATCAAATCTCATGCCTGCACTCTAGACAAACAGATTTCATTTTGCCCACACTCACTCATCACTTGTTTTCTTATTTTAAATGTCCTTCCTTCTGTTTTCATGGTTGGGAGTCTCCAGAACAAAACTGATGGCTGAGTATATGATACCCAATAATGCAATGCTAGAAGGGTAAAATTTTGAAATGATGAGCGATCAAATGGAAAACTCGTGACTGGCTGTAGCTTGCCTCGGTGGGAACTTAATGTAAGTTAATTGGCCACATGGACAATTTCATTTGGCATAGTACATGTAGGTCATCTTAGATGTACAGAGATGGCATTAGGCCACAGTAAATGAAAAAAAAACCGGATAGTTGGATCTCTCATGATACTGCCCCACAAAATTCCGCCACCTTGTTGACAAACCGACTTGGGATGGATGTACTCTTGACAAGGTCATAACTGAAGTGCACAGCAAGTACATGTTTAACGAACTACATATCCTTGCCCTTTTTGGTCACAGTGACCGCTAAACCATTTGATGGACCCCACGTGACCCAGCCTGTCCCCATAAACACTTAACTACATGTATATAAGAGTGCACACAGTGACTGTTGGCACACGATGCAAAAGGCATGCACGTGTACACCGCACATGGGCTAGACCATGGTGAATTGGTGCATGCAATGCACATGTACATACACAGTAGGCCTGCATGGGCCAGATTTGCCCACCTCCTTGGTCAAGGTTGGAAAACTGGGGGGAAAAAAGCTAAAAGGGCAAAGGTACATGTATCTCTGTAAAGAGAAAACAAACAAGTTGGATGAGCCAAGTTTACACCTTTGGTCTCTCATAATTTGCCACCAGAAATTTAAGAGTCTTTGGAACACAGCAGATGGAATTAGATTAACCATGTTTACACTTGTTCTCATATATCTAGACCTTGGTTAGAATTCAATGAATGTACAGTTTAGTTTGACTTTATTCCCTGTTCTACAGCTTAAGAGAATCGAATATTGTGAGTGGGAAGTATGGAAGAGGAACTAATTGGGCTATAGGTAAGTACAGATTTTATTACTATAAAAAAATCTTGATATTGAGAGTTAATGGACACATATAATCTTATATACATGTACATGTACTTATCCTGGAAATGAAAAATCAACACAAGTGACATTCTTGAGATCGTAATTTGTTTTACACAGAAATAATGCAATGAAAATCTTATTTCATGTTTCCTAGCAGAGAAGACTAAATCAGATAAATGGTCGTTTATAATGCCCCTTGGGCTGAGGTATCATCAGTGTCCATTCTCTTGAGCCAGTCTTAAATGTTCACAAATGATCTAAGACCAGCCAGGCACACTATTTACTCTCTTGATAATGAATGAAATTTTGAACACTCATTAATACATTATTCCTTTTATCTTTTATATTTCATGGCCCACAGCAATCTGTTAACCATAACAAACATGAAAGTCTTGTTCAAAAAAACAGAAATTCAAGCAGTGCCATATAACCTTTTTAAATTTTGATTTCTATGCAGGGTACCATGAAGATAGTATCCTGTCACATACACTTGAGGTGCTGCGTAGAGAAGTAGAGCGTTGTGACAGCTATTGCGGTACTGTCATGATTCACAGTTTAGGTGGAGGTACTGGTTCGGGTAAGCTGTCGCTCCTTCTGAATGAAGCTGGAACTCAGAAAAATTAGTGATGAAAAGCAAGTGCTTGCAAGAGCGCATGAAATGAAATCAGGTTTTGCATGCACAAGGGAGTGCTCATACATGTGTTATCATGTACAATAAACAATGAGCTCTTTTTAGGGTTGCTCTTGACCTTTCTGGTATTCCTGAATAGTGGCCCATGTTGAGTTGATTACTCTTTTATACCAACGTTATTATGATTTACTGATACACTACACTATACATACACATGTATGTGAATGCTGAATGTGAAAGAAGCATAGAAGGTAGAGGAAATGTCTGAATGACGTTTCCTGTTGAAAGTATGAGATTTTCCATCTATTAAAAAATGCACTGGTTATAAAATTCTATTGGAGGGAGATTGTTTTCAGGAAACTTTGGACAGTGTACTATAATCGTCCTAAACTTTGTAGATTCAGAATTGTGAATATACTTCAATACTGATGACATCACACTTTGTTTACCTGTATGCTTTCCTATGGTGTTTAATAGATAGTGAGATTCTTCTGACTGTACAGGAAATTTCTTAAGTCATCGGTACATGCTGTAGTCCCATTGCTGATCGATCAGTTGACATTTGCTTTTTATAAAGATGGAGGTGTTCTCAAACCAACAAAAGTAGATATGGACTTTTTCCAGTTTCTTTTCCACTCCAGTCTCTGACGTCTTATACATGTATATCTCTTTGTTAAGTCATAATGCAAAATAAGTAGGAACATTTTTGAATGGATCTGGCATTATTCTTGACACGACATGTATTATTGCTCTTCAGCCCTGGCTAAAATTGGACATGGGCCTCCCAGTAGTATTGCTATCCTCACAAGGCTTCTACTCACAGCTACTTTTCCTTTCTGAGTAAATACTACATGCTTTTATTGGTGACTTTGAAAAGTGCATCTTCATTACAGCACTGTCCCATTCTTGGATCCGGTGGAGAGGTCTTTTGCTCCACCCACCCAGCATGTCGCTCTTAAGTACAATTTCAGCCTGCAGAGCATGTTCAGGAATCAGACTTGTGGATACTCCTCTGGTACCCACAGGACTGAAGACAGAATACATGGATACTGAAGAATGTTGTTGACTCAGGTTATGTTGAGTAACATGAGACTTTATTTCTAGACTGACATGTGTCCACTTAAGGACATGGGAGCGGCCATGACATGAGTGATGCATGCTGGGATACATATGCATACATTAAGGATGGACAACTATAGTAATTGTCCGATACTGCTACATCCTCTCTTTTAACTTTTGTCTTAGCACTTTGAATAAAATAAGCAACATTATTAAGGAAGTGCTTATTTAATGATTGAGGTGACTTTTTTTTTTAGCATGTGCGAATACAAATGTCAAAGGTAAACACTACCTTTAAATGATGGGGAAAGTGGCAACAACAGAAAAGTTAATAAAACAAAAATCTTTGTGCCTGGGGTTCTGGAGTAGACTGTCCAGCACCCATTGTGTACACAAGGGATTATTCTGCCCTTTAAAGAGTACAGCACATGTGGGCTAGGCAAACTATGTGTATACTAGTCCAATATTCAAGGATGGTTCCAGGTCAGCAGGGGGATAAAACAAAAGTTCATAGGCAGTGTGGGTAAAGATGGAGCTAGTGGATGGTGATCAAATACTCAGGTAGAGCATTAACAGTTACATTAAACAGTCTAAGATTTTTGGGGTTTGGCTTGGATATGCGACTGGAGCATGTAATGACTGGCTGTGGTGCCTGTGCTTGGGTAGTTGACAAGGCGGGTTTGATGGGGTTGGTAGGAGGTAGAAGTCGGGCGAGTGGTGTTGCTTGGGAGGGTGTTCCTGGACTGGCAACAAGTGTCTGCGATTGCGGCAGTAGAGGGTGCCTCAGACACTGACAATGTATGATCTGGGGTTTTCCTAATGTTTTGTGACGATTCCAAGCTGATTGTGTCCTTTGGGTGTTTGGAGGCAGACAAATTGGCCCGGGGCGAGTGGGGAAAGTGGCTTGGCGAATTTGTCATAAGAAGATTTCTGGTGGTGGCGTCACTTTCATTGCTGTGCTGTGACGAGTCTCTGTGATGAGTCTCTTGGAGGGGAGCCAAACTGGGGTTGGATGGAATGTTGCAGATTTTCAGGAGATTTTTCCGGTATAGGTTGGAACGTTTGTGTTTTGTCTTCTCAAGGAGTTGTTTAGCTTGCTTGAAGCTTTCTGCCAGGCTGTTCGATTGCGGGAAGTGAGGGCTGCTTGTGATATGCTGGAAGCCCCAAGATTGTGCAAACTGTTTGAAGACAAGGCAATCATACTGTCTTGCGTTGTCACTGATGACGGTGCAGGAAATTCAATGGATGGAAAATTGTCTCTTCAGGATTTCGATGATGGTAGAGGCACTTGTGTTGTCAAGTGAAGCAAAATCACCAAACTTAGAGGCATCGCAGGTCACTGTAATTGGCTGGTGGACGTTGAAGTACTTGAGTGTAGGTGCATGAGCAATCCTGTCCTTGATCTAGAGGAATGCTGTGTTGTGTTGGTCAAGTCTGCATGAGCTCGCATGGTGGAGCAGCTAGTTCACTCAGGTTTGGCCAGGTATTAAGTCACAATGCAAAGGAAGCATTACAAGGCAGTGACACTGTCAGGGAGGGGCATGTCAGTAATGGCACTGACTTTGGCAGGGTCATGCTGGAGTCCATTTGTGGTTAAGATGTGACCAACACCGGAAACTTGTGGCAGTCCGAAGTGGCTCTTTTTAGGATTGAGATGCATGTTCATTTTGCATACACGGTCAAGGACGACTTCGGGTTTCCGTCATGCTCCTCTTTTGTGCATCCACCCACAAGTAGGTCGTCAACTATGATGGAGCATGGAAAATCTGCAAAAAGCTGTTTCATGGTACACTGATACACTTAAGAGGCAGAGCAAATACCATATGGCATGTGAAGAAAGTGATATCTGCCGTGTGGTGTGCTGAAGGTGTCAGCAGTGATGACTTGTAGTCCAAGGGAATTTGCCAAAATGAGCATTTGGCATCTAGCAATGAGAATACTGTGGGGAGACGTCCATCTTGGAAGCAGCTTCCTCTACTGTGCCTGTGGGGTGATGTGGGCATTTATTAGTGCAAGGTTGAGGTCGCGAGGATAAATACACAAGTGTATCTCGTCACTGTTTTTCTTATGGGTTGCGACCATAGATGAGACCCAGTCGGTCGGTTCAGAGTCAGGAGTTATCACCCCAAGGTTGGTCATGCATTGAAGTTCGGCTTTGACTTTTTCTTGCATTGTAGCTGGGATGCAACATAGGGGCAAACGACTGGTATAGCAATTGGGTCCAAGGTCATGGAGTTGACAATGGGAAGTGACCCAAGGGATCCGTCAAAGAGGTCAGAATAGTCTTTGAAGACCTGGGTTGACGCAGTGTCACATGATACATGATATACCATGTTGCTGATGGACAGCACACGAACGATTGCTTTCATTTGTGCATCAACAGTGTGGAAGTCAATTTTGTGTTCAGTTTGTCACTTTGTGAATTGTCAATGCAACATGACAGTGAGGCTAGTCCAACTGTGGATAGTTAATTACCTCCATATGCTACAAGTGTTGTCGATTTAGAGCGATCCGTAGGCTTGGGTGGTGCAATAACATTATAAAGGCACATGGGCAGGACGTTGCAATGTGCACCAGTGTCAAGTTGGACTGGAATGTGTGTGCCATTCACAACGAGTGTAGAGTGGACGTCATGTTTCAAGTTCAGGTCTGTGTCATCTAAGGCCTGAACATGAAATGATTCTTGCTCAACTATGGTGTAGTCGTCTTCATCTGAATACTGGTCTGGGCTGAGAGCATGGACGCGTCGCTTACTGCGACAGTAGTCGGCAAAATGGTTTCTGTTTGTGGCAGCTGTAGCATGTCTTGCTATAAGCTGGACATTCCCATCGGTTGTGGAAAGTGCCACAATTTCCACAGGGCTTTTTGGGCCGTGGCTGATGTATACTGCATGTACATGTAGATTTCTGGCTATGGGTTGGCTTGAAACGCTGGGCTTGTTTATTCTGGACAGCACTGATGCTTGAGCTGGACTCCCCTGAGGTACCAGAAGAGGCCGACAACATTTTGGCTGATTTATCATTGATTGTACAAGCTCCACGGTACACTTTAGGTCGAGTTTCTCAAGTTCAGCCTGGGTGAGAAGAGATTTTTGAATTTTTTCATTCTGCATGCCACACACAAGCCTGTCTCTCAACATCTCGTCAAGGTTTGAGCCAAAGTGGCAATCATTTGCGAGTGCTCTCAGTGCTGCAGTTGATTCACCAGCCTGGCGATATTGGCTTTTGAACTGGAAACACGCCATGATGCTGGACTTTGTGGACTTGAAGTGCTTTTCTAGTCTGTCTACGATTTCCTGGTAGGTAGCCTCATTTGGTTTCTTGGGACTGTGAAGATCACTGATCAACTTGTATGTTTGTGAGCCAACAACTGAATTGGTGGTAGTGTTCTTCTCAAAATATTCGCCGAGGTAATCAATGTACATTTTCCATGTCTCGTTCTTCTCGCAAAACTCGCCAATATTGCCAAAAGTGGCCATGGTGTATTTACAGAACAGTTCCGGTACTTAATGATACCATGAAGAATGTTGTTGACTCGGGTTGTGTCGAGTAACACAAGGCTTTATTTCTAGACTGACATGTGTCCACTTACGGACATGGGAGCAGCCATGACATGAATGATGCATGCTGGGATACATATGCATACCGTACATTGGGGATGGGCCACTATAGTAATTGTCCGATACTGCTACAGATAGCATGTAGGGTTTGTTCTATTATGCTGGAGAGAGCAAGACACTCAGTGCCCCTCAGAGGTACTACTTGGCCCTCTTAATCATTCCATTTCTGACATGATATTAGCGGGCAAAGATGAAGATCTTGCCTTACCATCAGACGGATGATGCAGTCTGCCTCAGCTGCGAAAACATTTAGGAAATGACTGGACTGTGACCTCATGGCCATATCTTTGTGTTTTCTCTGTGTTTTCACTTACGACTGATAAACCACCCTCATTTGGGTCTCAATCCTTGTGTTTTGTCTTTGATATACAGTACATGTATCCCCCATTTTTATGTTCCACTGTCACGCTAGAGTTATTAAAAAAAAAATACATCTTGAAAATAGAGTTATAGAGTTGAGGGAAAATGGATTTGAGCCTGTTTGGTACATGTATTTCAACTACACATTCTGAAAATGAAGCGTATCCGTACCCTGACTCCCATTCACTGCTCATGTTTGAGCTTGCTTTATGTCTGGTGTTTTGTTCTAGACTTTGCCTTTTTGAAATTTTGAACTAGTTTTTATTCGGGGAAAAATAAGGAAATACATGTATAACTTTGCTTAGGGGCAGGTTTGATGTTTGTGTACATTGACTGCACATCAAGACACATTGTAACAGTGAACAAATAACTAGAGGGGATTTGCACTGCACACATAATGCCTGTTCTCAACCTACTGAACTGACTATATGTTGCTGGTTCCTCCCATTTGTCAATATCTTTGTTTTCTTTTGGCACTAGTCAGGATCCCAAAATCTGTACACCCATGAAGCTACATGTATTTGGTATATTTGGTATGCAATATTTAGCGACATGTACATGTAAGGATCATGTCTAAACTCATAATGGAAGCAACATGAGCAATTTTGCAAACCTGGGAGGTGGTTTACTGCTTTCGGATTTTTTTGGGGGGGGAGTTAGGTGGTCGCAGAATTCAAATCACACTGTAGTCATTTTGTATATATATATAGATATGCTTCACATATGGATTCAAGTGGTATTTATTTATGTGTGTGTGGGTGTACATGGATGGGTTGGTGAATGTGTGTGTATGAGACATAGTCCTCACATTTACATGTATACGTTTCGAAAATGTACATGTAATGATCACTTTAGTAAATTTAATATTGTTTCAGTTGTCGTTAAACTTTATTTAAGACTGCTTGATGCTGCCTTATTGTTAGAATAAATAATTTTAAAGGTCAAATCAACTGTCAAAAGATTTTTTTATTGTTGTGATATAATTGATAATAAACACAGTGATGATGTCTCTCTTGCTATAGGGCAAGGTTCTCGTCTTTGTGAGAACATAAAAGATGAGTATCCAATGGCCTACATACTTTCTGCAGTTGTTGCTCCACATATTTCTGGGGAAAGCCCTCTTCAAAATTACAATACCATTCTCTCATTAGGATGGCTTCAGAGGTGAGTATTTCTTTTTGTTAAAAGTTATTTAATAACAAGGCAACTCCAAGCACGAATGTTGCACAAGAACAAACCTGAGGTTAAACATTTGTTTGCAATTGTGTGGAAAAATTTGATTTTAAAATAACATCTGTATGAACTCAGAAGACCTCCAGATCTGTGTATATGTATTCAAGACAAAATGTTAGATGTCAACATCTCAGCAAACAGTAGTCATTGATTCCTACCAAATATGGGTGAATGTTGACTGGCTGATAGCTGAAAAAAATTGAGGGCACTCCACTCCACGTAGAGAGTGTCATGCACATGCATGCTTTGTTCCTGAACGACTTTGCTTTTTTGAAATACTGAGCTAGCTCAGCGTGAATATAGAATAACCAAATGAAACTAACCATTATATATTTTATGTATGGCCCAAGCTTGTTTGCAAATCGCAAAGTAAATTTGCACAAGCACTCCTAAGATTATGTATTACATTGATGATTTCCACAGGTTTTCTGATGCTGTTGATCTCTTCAAAAATGATGAAATTCTCCATCTAACAATGGGAGCAAATGCTGCAAACAAAACGAGAAATTCCCAGCAGACATCTTTAGCTGATATGAATTGTTACATCAGTGATTGCATAGCTGGAATGTGTCTTCCACTTAAAACGAACTTGAAGAAGAATGAAAAAAGGTAGGTATTCCTTCAGCCTCAATCAGTAAATGGATTCATTTCTCTGAATTGTTTATGTATAAAATAACAAGATCTCATGGAAATTAAAAAAGGAACAAATCAAAATGCATTTTGCAATAAATAGTGAGATATTATTCAAGAGAGATAAGACATTGAGATCATTTAAATGAAACCGGCAAGTGCTGTGAAGTGATAACAGGGAACTAGTGTTAGTTTGTATTTGCCTTTCATTGATTACTTTTACTCCAAAAGCAGCCTTCATCTGTCTTTTGTATAATAGCTGAATTGTTTGAACAGGATAGGTGCTTTAGGATGACTGTTATGGTACATGAATTAAGTATCAAAAAGGGAACCAGGACCTTCAACTCCTACTTCTTCAGTAAATTGGTAGTCCTCTGTATTCAACCTACATGTACCCAAACAGTCAATGCAATATGTAAATTTCCCATGCACCTATTATTATTCACTGAAAAGACTTGATCATCCATGGTGCACCCTGACCTCCCACATTACATTGCGGTCACGCTGCCATGTTTGCTCTTCTTTTCTCAGTACTGTAATATAATGGATGTGTCTTTTCATGCATTTGATCATTTGGTCATCAATCCTTCCTCTGAATAAAGGATTACCTTGATTTTCACCTATTTGTGACCCGTCACGACAAAATGAGAGTAAAAATTTCATCTGTTTTGAGGGTTCAAAGTCATTTTGAAGAGGAATTCAATTTTTTTGGTTTTGTAATATTTGGAAAGAGTAACCTGTCTTTTATTTAATTCCAAATATTTTGCAGGATCATAAATGTCATTTTCTCAGCAATTTTGACGACAGCATTATTTGTGCCTGGTCTGAAATGGTGAAACAGTTCCGAACAGTGTCGGAAACAAAGACACAAAGCTGCCAGAATAATGTCACATTTTCACATTATCCTTTTACTCTGAGTGTTCCATGTACATACCACTGGAAAATTCTCTTTTTGCTGAATTCAAAATACCAATATCTCAATATTTGAAAATTATGACTTTCAGCTCATTGAATTTAGTGACACATCACATTTGTTGGTAAGAGTGTTATTTGTACTGTGAGGTTCGTTCCAGCTGCACTTGTGACTACTTTACCGCATTACTAACAGGCCTACACAGAGCTGAACAGGGGCACCCACTTGGATATGGCTAGGATCTCTGCTTCTGCTGGCAAGCTGGATAAGAATAAAGGCCATAGCCATGCAAAGAAGGGCACCCCCTAGGATCTGGCAAGGACTCCTGTCTCATTTGGCCCTACATAGAGCTGACGGGGAGGCTCCAAGGACCATTGCATAAGACTGCCTGAGCAAGGGCACCAGCTGGCCAGGATCCTTGTCAATCTATCGGGTCTACTGAGCCAGTCTGAACTCCCCAGAGCATGCTTCACCCGACATCTCCTGTGCTTGTCCCGTCATCACTGTGAAGTACACCCACGTCCGTAGACCAACTTGGCCCAAAAGAACCCACTGAATGACAGCACTAGAATCCCCTGCCTACTCCAGCGGGCATCGGCTGCCGTTCTTTATCAGTGAGAGAAACCACTTCGCAAAATCAACCTAGCGTACTTCCACTCGTCTTGATAATCAAGACACCAGAGCCGGCTCCCCACACTCTGCTGGATCCATCCCATCTGATACACCGTCGGGCCACAGTGCTGTGATACCCAAAAGATTTATCAGGTGCCACAGAGCCCACTGGACTGCTATGCCACCAAGGCTTTAGACCACCATGGTCCATCTGCATCCCAGGTTTCAATTTGGTATCTTCAGAACATCTCACCATGCCTGGACTGGAACTTCAACCTGAAATGATTAAGCTCATGCAAATTAAGACCAGGAAGGCTCCTCCTGTGATACGACCCCTCCAGCCTCATCCACCACTTCAGCCACTGGATTGCCTAAGAAATATATGGGGCAAGCACTCCTCTTCTTCATCTAACACCTTGAAGTCCAAGAAGAGGTGCTACTCTGAACATCAGGATACTTCTACCACGACATGAATGTCGGTCTTCCAGTCCATCAATAAAGCCTTGACTTCCATAGCTCGACACCTCAACAGTTAGCCTCCTCCAGCCTCTACCACCCTGGACCCAGACCCGCTCCCACGGGGCCAGCCTCCTCCTTCCATGGCAGCGAACTGCAATGACACCAGGTGAGATACATGTACATTATCCACCAGGACTCGCACCAGTCAAACACCTGCTCCCACTTGGAGCACTCATAGATTGCACTGTGGAACAGCCATACCCTAGATAGATCAGCTGATCATGTCTTCAAATAAGGATGAGATTGATTCTGTCAGTTGTCTCACTTCCTCCAAGAGCCGCCTTCTCTGATGGGACATGATTCAAATCCTTCAACAGGACAGATGGGTACATGTACTTACGACTCTCACAAATACTCTCTCGAGTTCACAAGCACCCCTCCACCTGAGGTGATACTGCAGCTGACTCCAGTCCCAGGCAACAAAGACCAACGCTTGGTGCTGGAGTCAGAGATAAATTCCCAACTACAAAATCATGCCATCCTTCAAGTTCAACCCAGCCAAGTGAAGGAGCAAATGGTGTCCCTTTACCAATCTGAAACCGCTGAACAGATTCATCTGCCCAAAGAAATTCTGCATGGAGACATTCTGATGGTAAAACACTTCTTACCCATCCCATCCTGAGCCTTGACGGTCAATCTCTAGGACACCTATCTCCATGTACCCATTCACAAATGTGACTACAGGTTCCTCCGCTTCATGTACATTGTACAAATGGAGGACATACAAATTCTGAGCTCTTCCGTTTGGTCTGTCAACTTTGCGTAGAGTTTTCACCGAGGTTTCAAGGACCGTCACTGCCCTTCTATGACAGCTGGACGTCTTGATCTTTCAGTCCGTGGATGACTGTGTGATCGTCGGCCGGAACCAAGACGAGATTGTAGTGTCAACTCACCATACTTCTGACCTCACTACCCAACTCAGGTTCCTCATCAACCAAGAAAAGTCAAAGCTGATACTATCCCAGCTCCCACCTTACATCGGGGCAATGCTTGACCTCTGCAAAGGCATCATCACCCCGACAACTGGACGGGTTGCCAATCTGTAGAAGTTCATGTCACGATTTGAAAAACTCCAAACTATTGAATTATTCTGAAGCTTGAAATTTCTCTGATGCAACAAAGAAATCAAACAAGATCACACTGATATAATGAACAAATAAACAGTTATGATTTAATGAGAATGGTACACTTGTGAAAAAATAAGGATAACAAAGAAAATATTGATTGGAGGTAGTTTACAGTGAAAGGATAGAGAATCAAGAAAAGGTTTTATATAAACAAGATGTTCTTACGGGCAAGAGCTTCGCAGGTACTACAGTAGAGAATGCTGAACTCCACAGATGGCGAAAAGCAGTTCAGTCCTTGACGGTGCAAAAAATGAGCTGCCACTGGGACGAAGACCACATCCAATAAGAATGACTGGGCTCGAGATGAAATGGCAAGGGCATGATGGCCATGATGGCGCAGATTTGGGACTTGATGATCCCACAGGCTGGAACTGGATTCAGTTCACAAACTGTCTTTTCTGGAACAAGATTCAGCTCAGGACTTCACTTGGTCTGGAGGAAGTTTTCTTACAAGTGTTGCTCCACAGACGACTCGCCACCACAGGTTGAAATGGTGCAGAAGACTTCTCACAGCCTGTGTACGGTAGAATTGCCTTTCAAAATCTGTCTAGCTGTGTTTGTCTCTCTTGCTCTCCTGTCCTTGTCTGGCAGAGCCCCTATTTTAGAGTCTAAAATTCTTCTAGAAATTTCTTCTCATTATGTAAGTTTCTTAAAATAGACTCTTCAACATTACTCAACGTTACAAGAAACCTTACACAGAACATACACTAGATAACTGGAAATATCGTCAGCTTACAAGAAATTTCCCGGACGTACAACAAGAATATTCTGGACTACATTGAGGTCATTTTAACTGTGGCCTGGGGTCAAATGCAGGTCACACATAGAATTGTGTGTGGTACTATTACCTAATCTGCCACAGTACAGAGACTGTGTGTGTGTATACATGTACATGTACTGTACATAACACATGTTTCACTTACAGTCTTCTCAAGTGCCCCCATTTCTCACCTGGCTCTGTCCCCTTGGATTGATGGCCAACATGGTGGACTTAGTACCATGGAGCAGGCTTCATACGAGACTGCTGTAACTCCAGCTTCTTTCTCAATACCGTCCCAAGACAGATCCCATCAACCATCCAATCAGTGTATCAGAGGATCTTCACCAACATCTGCTATGGTGGCTAAAAAGAAGATTACCTAAATGCTGGACTCATGGGCAAAACCCGAGATACATAGTGATTACTGCCAATATGTTGTTGCTGGGATTTGGCCTCCCTTCCCTGACATCAGGTTTCAGGGAACTGGGATGCCCACTTTCAGGAAAATCGCATCAACGTCCTGGAACTTCAATTTTCAATAGCTACATCATTTCTTCATATACATGTACATTGAAGGGAAGAACATCCTGGTCCTGTCAGACAATTCAATGGCGATGGCCTGTATCAGCCTTCAAGGGGCATACATTTCCCCAGTTATGCATTCTAAGATTGAAATCTCACATTGGACAAAAAGCCATGTGATAACCTTCAAGCAGTCCACATTGATGGGCTGAAAATACGACAGTGGACGTGCTCTGCCATGACGCGATCCACCCAACCAAGTTGACTCTGCACCCCAGCATAGTCAGAGAACTCTTCTTGGCAATAGAGACATCACTTCTATCTCTCTGCATTAGTGCAACTCTCAGTGTTTTGCACCATAATGCTGCATCCACGTGCATGGGCCATGGATGCTCTACAGCTAAACTGGACCGGTCTACTAGTTATGCCTTTCCACCTATCTCATCACGGATCAGCCTTGGCCCCAATGCATACAAAAAAATCGGCTTTGAAGATGCCTCCTCCATCTCCTACAACATGGCCCTTCATCATCTCTTGCATGGTATGTTCATCGAATGCCCCCATACCAAGCGGCTAGTCATGTCCTGCAACTTAAGCAAAGTCCTCCACATGCTTACTGGGCCCCCTTTGAGTGATTTCCCTCATATGTACCAGCATCAAGTTAACCTTCCTCCTAGCCACGGCCACTTCCAGACAGGGCAATAAACTGCAAGCCCTCTCTGTTGCTGAAGGTCGCATTGGCTGGGAGCTGCATGGTGTCTGCCTGATCTTGTCCATCGATTTTGTGACGAAGAATCGGACCCTGTCGTTTGAGCCACCGGATATTTTTGTGCCCCTGATAACCTCATATTGGAGTCAAAAGGAACAAACTCCTGTGCCCGGTCCACATATTGAAGTGGTGCTTAGGCGTGAGGTCAAAATAGAAATGCTTTTGAAAGGGTTCAACACTTTGTAAACGCTAAGCCCACCGACAGTCAACATCAAACAAATGAACGCTTCAGCAAGGTTGGCCAAACCATTTGCAGTTGAGTGCACCCTGCACTCTGCAGCTTCCAGTAAACAATGAACTGCTTATTGCATTACCGCAGCATGGGCTTCTGCAGTCTCGTGGATGAGCCATGACAATAGCTCTTTACTTTGCAGCTCCGCAGGAGGATTTAGATCGGCAGACTGTTTTAACTTTCTGATAGAGCATGTGTATTGAGTTGTGTTGCTAATAAAGTGTGAAATATCTGTGCTGTCGGTTTCCAGACAAGTCTTTTCAGGACTCGCTACCCTGTAATCTTGGTATTTTCTTCCTCCGTATCATGAATCAAATACACACCGAACTGTATACCTGCAGAATCAAATATGCTCACTCGAAACAGTATTTACCTGAATCATACGTGACGTTGTGTTCTGTTCATTAACGCATAGTTGTAGATAAAACCTCTTTTTGGCCCATGTGTGCAAACTGGGACTCAGCATTACGCATGTGTAGGATCAATGAAACACGTACATGAACTACATGCTTTCCACTTCCAGCCTGCACCTGCACGATTTAAGGATACATGCTTTAAGTCAATAGTACATGCGTGCACGTTGCATTTTGTTTTGTAAGGCTCTTTTGTGCTTTTTTATACTTTGTTGCTGCTCAAAATTCATGTTGGGAAACAAACATGTTGGGTTTTATACTAATTTCTGGTGTTTGACTTTATCTATTAAACTTTAATGCACAGTAAATAAAAACAAACACAAGTTAATCTAGTGCTGCAGGCAAACCACCAAACCAAACTAAAAATCATCAAACAAGGCACTTTCGAACTGAACCGAACCAAACTGCTCGGTTCAGATGTTCTGCTTTAATATGGCATTTCTTTAAGGCACAGGGGAGTACATACAAGAAAACTAAAAAAAAAAAAAACAACAAAAAATGGATGACGAATTGTACGGCATGCTGCACAATGCGCATGCATGAACATACTGAAACTTACAATGGCCCCGTATCATGAGATAGCTGTATCAACCAAGAATATGCAACTTGCAGCATTGCCACTGCGTAACATTTCTAAATTCTCACTTCATCCAATCGTCCTCATGTATATTCAGATTTAGTGTTATATTTGCCAATCTCCCGATAGCCAAGCCCTAACATTCCATTTTAGGCTAATGACGTTTCATATTAGGCCAATGATGTCATAAATGGCCCTGCAAAACAAATTTTGATTTGATGCTGATCACAGTCAGACTCGTGCTCGATCAAAGGCATCTCCGGAGGGAAATTTTGCCAAGTGCTCGGTCCATGCAGCGCTTCAGCGCAACACGCGAGAAGAGTTTTGTTCGCGGGGTGGCCTAACTTGCCTTTCATTTCATCATGAAGGGGTTGATCGTTGTGGGAATGCAAAGTAATGGAATTTTGCCGGATCTCAAATAACAAAATGCTGTTATCCCTCTGAAAGAGGCTGATGGAAAATTGCCCCTTTGGTCATGTGGGCGCCATCCTTTTTCGTAGTTGAATCTATTTTGCAAAAATAAACAAAACACAATTTTCTCGAAATCTAATTTGTTCTTGTATTCCGTACTGAAGGAGGAAAGTCCTAATTGAGCATATTGTTTTTTCTATATGCACATATCTTAGGATCGTTTTGTTGAGTCAAGCGTGGTCCTCACACAACCACTTCTGGCTGGCAAAATAGGTCAGAACTGTCACACCTCTGGCAGTAATTTGTTATGGAATTAACTCGTAAATGAACTCTGGCAAAACAGTTTGAAAAAATATATTCAAATCAATGTTGCTCGCGGATGGAGATAGATAGGAGATTCATCACTTGCACTAACATATTTTATACACAGAAAGTCTGTGGCCTATGTGGCACGGTCGTAGCAAACTTTTCAGTGTTTCAGTGTGTGCTGTACATGTACATGTGTGTATGCTCCAACCGAACCAAAATTCGGCAAAAAATTTCCAAACAGTGTCCGACCCGAACTGAACCTTGACACTTACTTGCAGCACTATTTGACACGGAGTTTCACTTTTTTATTACCTTCAAAGAAAATTGGTACACCTTACTGAATTTCAAAATGAATTCATATCATGTCTATGTCAATACTTCTCTTCACAGATGATATATCAAGCGGTAAAGTAGGTAACTGTGTGGCAATTCCGATCACACCCATATAAACTTCTTTATTTCCCAGTCTAAAAAACACTTAAAGACAAATATTAGTCTTGTGGCGATGTCTTTTTATCATAAACTAGCCACTCCAAATTTTTCTGAGGCTAGAACAAGGCCTGTAGCCTAGAATGCAGTTGATTTTGCATCTCTATCACAAGGTGTTACCCACTAATCCTACGGCCAAGGCCAGCTGAGGAGGGCTGACCACTGAAGTTCTCCTTGAATAGGATCTATTGTTCACAGCTAGGGCTGTGTTTAAAACCACAAACTCCATTGTTGTCAGGGTTGCTTGTCAGGGCAGACGTTCTTTTCAAACTTTTGAACTGTCCAAAACCAAGTGAGCAATGGAGTGAAGGGGGATAATACCAACCGTTGAACTTTTTCTAAACCGTCTGTATTTTGACCGCATGCCTTAGCAAAGACCAACAGCCAAGGGAGATATCATTGCCTGCTAGCAGTCTCGGCCATCAATTTGCCAACCCAGACTGGCCATCACGTCCTAATGAACAACGTCAATGCTACATCAGGGTCCATGACTTAATTAAGGGCAGTATCTACATGTACGTGTTGGTCTTATTTTTAGGGGGTCTTAGGTCAAGGAAATATCCTGCAGACCGGGCAGATGGCAAGTCACCCTGAAGACCTAATTATTATAAATCTGATGTTTGACCTGCTCTATTATTATTTTTTTATTTATTTATTTCGGTTTAAAAACAATATCAATTCAATCTTTATGAGTCGAGGGAATCATAATGATTGATTTACAAAAATTAAAACCATTGTAATAATTAATAATTAAAATTCAGTCAAAACTATTACAAATTTCCAAATAAACCACGTATGACAGCCACAAAATCAATGATGCCAACACCAACAACAAATACATGTATTGCACTTAGGAGGAGCAAGTTAAATTGTCAACTAAAAGGATAACAATTACAAAAAAAATTAATGGCATTAATTATTTTGACCATTTGGGGGACTGCCGACTTTTTGTATTTGGAAGTATGGCAAATTGGGTTAAAGAGACCATGATTACTTCTAGGAGGGCGGAAATTTGGTAAGGAACTACAAAGTGGAGGAAGTAAAGATCTTTGTCTTGAGTGCACTAAGGTTCTGGCAATTTTTCCAATATTTGATTTACATAATTTTATTATTTACAGTTCACAAATGTATACGTGTATTAATCATTTTCAGTGCATGTGTTGTAGCCAACTTCTCAACTAAGACTGGTGCTATTTTGCATATGTATTGACTGTTTGGGTAGGTTGAATGTATCCTCCCTGCTCCCTTGCCCTGAGTTGTTTTCTAAAAGGACAAACATGGTGGCATGACTGCAATGCATTATGGGAGGTCATGGTACACTATGGATGATCAAGCCTTTTCAGCAAATAACAATAGGTGCATTAGAAATTTGCATATAATATTAACTGTAGGGGTAGGTATTCTCTAGCAGACTCGTCCCACACATGTGGGTAGGATTTTGTGATTTAGTTGGCTAAAGAATCAAAATACCTGTAGCTTGATCTTTATTTCATAAGAAATCATAAGTGCACACCAAATAAACTTGACATGCATGTATGATAATTTTGTTGTGACCAGTTGTTGCATGTACATGTATAGATGTAGCTGTGTGCCAAATGCAAGAAATGATGTGGAGATGACATCGTCACTCAAAACTGTTTACACTGTGCTGCTGCAAATCATGTTCCAAATGACTTTATAGAAATATGTCAGACATGGTTTTGCACTTACCAAATTTCTGCTCAGGGATGCTTCACTTTATGTACAGGTCAGACAATGATATATGAAAGGTCAGTGAAAAGCCATGTTTTCCTATTAACAGTTACCTTTCAACTGATAATGGCATTTGCACTGGTAATGAGCTGTGGGAGATGCTACGCTCTGTATGTCCTATGCCAGCCTATAAATTTCTGCATACTGCATGTGTTTGTAAGAGGTAAGATTTTCCTTTAACCCTTATAACATTCTGAATCCAACAAACATATGCATGATAGGGGGTTAGGGTTAATGCACCTGTAGGAATAGAGCAGAACACCACCACAACAAACACACCTGTACTGAAAATTTTAGCAATCCTGAACACTCCATTTACCTCCCAAAATATTCATGACCTTTAACACTGAATACTGGAATTGGTTTTTGTTAAAACTGATGACAGTGACTTAAATTGAAGGAGAATTTAGGTATTAAGAAAATTGATACAAAAGGCCCGTATTTTGAGAACATGTATTATTTTTTGTGGTAAGCCATGTACCTTGGGCACAGTATTTGTGCATAGGCGATGATTGATGGCTATGTTAAAAATCTAGCATTTTTTACATTGAAATCCATTGAAATTCATTAAAAATCAAAATGCATAGACAAATTAGCATTATTACCTTATATCTACCTTAAATCTTATCACATTGTTTGCTGGTTTTTATGTTTTCAACATTTTCATTGCATTTACTTTTCTGAATTCAGACGTACCATTGTTGGTCCAGTGCGATTGATTGGCTTACCGCCCATTGTACTGTAGTTCTTGTAATTCACACCTGCAGTAGCACTGTATGTCGTATAACCACTACCTGCTGGGTGGATTTTTCTTCAGCGAGATGAGATGACGGGACCTTTTCAAGATTTTCCGTTTTCAAAATTCTTCCAAAATTCATGTGTTCATTGACTGGACATTTACACCCACATGAACGACTGTCTGGTGGCTACTCTAATCTGACAGGCAACCTTCATTGACGGTCGAGTCCTTGTTTGAGTCTGAGTATGATGTTGTATAAGTAAGTACATGTACACATACATGTACCTCCACACAAGCATACATGTGCGTAGACTTCTTCCTTATAACATTTCAGAAAGAAATGTCAGAATTTGGGAATCCCTCATCGTCATTTACTATTTCATTGCAATTGTCAACTATGATGTTTATTGGCTTATGTAGATGAATGTACTCTTCTACTTCTGTCTCCAGCAAGTCATCATGGGAAGCTACAGCAGAGAGTGTGGTCAACCAACTCACCAGATATAATAAACAAGGAAATGCAGTATCCTTTTTTTCTTAAGATTGTTTAAAGTGTAATATTTATATTCTTTGACCTTTTAAAACGTCATAAATTTTGGGACATTGAAGGTTACGAATTTTCCTGTGTGTGGGAGCTCAGAAATTGTCCTTAATTAGCTTCCCCAAATTTTTATTAGCATAAGAATCTTTCAGTTGCACTGAGGAATGTGTCATGAATGAACCAGCATTTATCAGTAAGTGACCAAGCTGTTAGTCATCCAAGTGCATGGATTGTATAGGTGTGTACCAATGTGTGTGTATGTGCGGTTGTCACTATATATTAAGGCCTGGTTATAGAAGGAAATATCTGATTAAAGTTTGATAAATCAAATGCTCTAACCAAGCGTGTAATTTTTTAATATTTATGAATTTTGTACCAAAAGATCCAACTCTTGCATTTCTCATTATAGAGATGTATGAATTGGTATGTATTGTGTAGGTTGATGTCATAAATATTGGTATTGTGACTTCGCCATTTCCTACATCATTGCTGGACTTTGAAAACAGTGTTTTAGAGTGTGTTTCTCAGTACTTTCCCTTATTTTTGGCAGAAGCAAAAGAGAACAGTTTGCCAAGTATCCACTCAACTAACTTTTCAGATAAGTGTTCTGTTGTGTGTCTTTAGTGCACTCTTATGTGTTTCATTATTTTCTCAGTGTTTTGCATTAGGATGTTGTTCATAGAATAATTAAACACACATGAATTGGAAAGTGTTTTGTGGATTGTTTCATTACTGATTGGCAAAATGAACCTGTTTATTTTCAGTCTGAGATTAAAAGAGTGTGATATGTATATATTGACTCACTATTGCATAATGTTCCTTAACCTGCTTTATGGTCAGTCTGTATCATTAGCTAATTTAGCTGTGGTTCGAGGTGATACAAGTTCATTTCCCTACTCCTTCAAAAGTGTTGAAGACAAACTGAAGGCAGGTTACAATTGTGTCCGGTGGAATCCATTCCCTGTTGACTTATGGACAGGTACATGTATATGTATATTTGTATGTGATATGTAATTGCCGAGCTAGTTTCAGAGCACTGATTTTATATTGTATTCTTGTCTAGTCTTAAATTCTGATCACAGTACCACGCAGCCCTTCCATATTTCTGTATTTGTAATTTGTTGAATCAGTTGGTCATTGTAATGAGGAGTATTACCATAGTATGGTACTACCCTAACCCAGCACAGGTGCACATGTGTGCACAGTACAGTATTTATGCAGTGTTTAAGCAGAAGTTCAAATTTTCCAAATATACCCACCTCAGTTTCTAAAAATTCTTTACTTAAGAAGTGTCCGGGAGCTAATGTACATATGTGTATGTATCTGAGGTACCATATGATGGGTTGAGCAATTACTTTGAGCATTTTTAACCACTTTGTGCCGGGGCATTTTTCAATGTTGATGATGCTGGGCCGGCATGACTATCATTTTTTCCGTTTTCAAAATCCTTCAACAATTCATCATTCCATTTAACAGTCGTTTATAGCCGCACCAAGTAATCTTCAGGCACTACTCTAAGTTGACAGGTGACCTTCATTGACGCCCGAGTATTTCAGCCAGGCCTGCAGCCTTATAAACAGAGCCCAGATTGTGCGGTGTTATACAACTGTCTTTTGTTCACGAACCTGGCTCAGTGCACTGCTGACCTCTTTTCAATAGGGGCCAGATTAGCGTGCAGCGGTGCTGTGTGGCTCATAGCTGCAGTGGTGGAGCGCTTTTGTCCCTGGTGGTAATCCGCTTGCTCTCAATGCCCCAAACCCTGGTTTACGGGTTTCAAAATAACGCTGGATTATCACCAAATGCAAATGTCGGTAGTACTCTGTTACTTGTTTTGTGTGGATTATGTCTGCATGTATTTGACATCATGTTTTGTTTTGTCATGTTTCCTGAGGTACACCTTGCCTGACTGTGAAATACTCCGGCATAATTGTACAATGTTTCTGAGTTATGACAAAGTACTTTGTCACATTTGGGGTTCAAACTGTTCTTGAGTGACCAATAGGAAGAGTAAGCCCATGGGCTGTGATGCAGGATTGCTGTTTTGTCCTTTGACATAAACTAAATGTGAATTGAACTTAACTAATTGCAAATGGATTTAAATAGATTAAATAGATATAAATTGTTTTAAATAAATCATAAACAATTTGCAGTTTCCTGTAAGTGAAGTTTGCTGTGAAGAGGTTGGAGGGGTAAAATTGACAGACACTTTACCGATTAGCTAAAGGCATACGAGACAACTTTTTTTATTAAAGTAAGCTGTAAATCAGTGGAAATTAAATCAGTTGTATTTGTAAAAAATGTTGTATATTTTTTGCAGGGCAGGAAAATATGATTGGCTGTACTGAGTGTTCTCTGACAGTATGTGCAAATACAAGCAGCTTTGTTGAGTATGCACAGTGTATACTGACTAAAGCCAAAGTGATGTACCATTCTAAAGCTTATCTACACTGGTATCAACAGTGGGGATGTGATGAGGTATATGTTTACTTTTTCTAACTTGTGTTAGTGCTTGACTTATTCTGGGAGAATATGTTCCTGGCACCATGACATAATGCTTGGTTGTTGCGTAGCGAAGGCATTTTCTTGGGGGGGGGTGCAACACCCCCCACACCCCCCCCTCGCTACGCCACTGGTTGTACTTGACTTTGTTCCACTCCCACAAAGTGTATAGAACTGTGTAATTTTGGTTTTCACAAACTGTAAGCAAGCACTGTGCACACGCATTCAGTGCATTTTCATAAAGTCAATTTTTCTGAATTTTCTGCGTTAAAAAGTTGCCATACGTGTAAATGAGTGGAGTAAATTTCTACGAAATCTTTAAAACATTTTTCTCCAAAATGTATATTCACTACTGCTTGTGTGTCCCTTTGTGAAAACCAAAATTATTCCACAACTTGTCAGTGTTTGCAGTGCGGGTGCACATCCAGGTGGAAGTTCGCCAAACCAAAATTATTAACTTTGTGATTTCAAGAAGTGATCATATTAGTACCTGTGTTTCAGTTTGTGACAACAATTAGATACCAGTGTATCACTATACAATATGCCACAAAGAGCTTGTCACAGTGAGGCTATATTTCAAGTTTATAGTCAACAAAAACGTGACTGACTTGCCCCAATTAGCATTTGAACTTATGTCAGTATACGCTTTTTGGAAATTTTTGATAGACTGGAAAAAAGAGAGTAGAGTGTGCAGAATATACACTAACGAATCTTCTACACAGACAAATAACATTGAGAACAATTCAAGTTCTCCATGTAAAGCTGGCAGAATTTGTTGACCATTTCCCGTAGTTCACTGTGAAGAGCTCTTTTGCAACCTCTTGCTTGGTGATATGTATTGCAAATCTCCCATATTATACTATGGAAAAATTCCTGAGAGATTCATACTGGTGTTTACTTTCCCAGGAAATTGTGTCAGATTTTACTGGTACTGTGATTAAAGGGTCGTCCATAATTTCCCCTACCCACAAGACTGTGATAGGGAAAAATACTCATTACACTGGATTCTTTGTGCATTTTGGTTAGATGATTCCATTATAATGTGAGTAATTAAGGAATTATTTAATTTTCTCTCTGAATTATTGTTATTTTTGTTTCCACTGTGCAGAGTAATTTTGTGGAATCATTTGACATCATGGAGAATGTTATTGAAGCCTACACTTCAGCAGCATCAAGGAGGTAGTTTAAAGATCTCCTCTACAACACTTACTGTTGGAATTTAAAGTCCATCATTACCTTGGAAAAATAGCAGGTATTTTGATGTAGATGTATCATGATTACAGTTAATGAGTGATGATGATAATGAACAGTGCAAAACAATTGTAAAGCAGTATTTCCTTGAAGTGCCCAGGACCTACAACCCTGGACAAATCTCATTGGGCCTCCAACCTCCAGACCACCTTTCAATGTTCTATGAACATAGAACATAGGGTCTATGTGCACGGTCTGCGCTCTGGCGGGACATAACAACATTGATTGGGGGAGCCTAGGGGAGGGGGATGGAGAGGGTGCGGCTATTGGCAAGTGTCCCAAGAATTTCATCCAGGATTGTCTGAGTTTACACATGCCTGTTTATGTGTGAGTGGGGAGGGTCTGTTTACTTTGAGTGTGTGAACCATTTCCGGCAGTGACCGATACGAATTAACACTAACTTCATTAGAATGCATAATGACATCTTGATGAAAATGAATTCTCAACACGTCAGGAGTCAGCGTGTAGCTATGCAAAGTTTTTATCTGATGAATTCAATCTTAATTGTGGGGACCCACAAGGATCTTGCATGGGTCCATTACTCTTCACTCATACTCGTCCAAACTGTTTGATGTGGTTAATTGTCACCTCCCTAATGTTCACTGCTATGCAGATGATACCCAATTGTACATGTATTTATCGTTTAAACCTTGCAATTCTATTGATCAGGATCAGGCTTTGACTTCTATAGAGAATTGTATCCATGATGTAAGACAGTGGATGTTGCAAGATAGATTGATAATAAATAAATCTAGACTGAGTTTATTAATATTGGTACTCAGAAGAGTTAGCTAAACTCCATACTCTTGACCTTTCAGTTAGAAATGCTAAGATATTCACATCATCTTATGTATGTAATTTGAGATCATGATTTGATTCTCATTATCCATGGATCAGCACATTGCTAAAATATGTTCTCTGGCATTTCATCACATTCATAATATTAGGTGTGTAAGAAGATACTTGACTAGGAGTAGCTTGGCTGTCTCAGTTCATGCCTTTATAATCAGTCGTCTCGATTATGGCAACAGTTTGTTTCATGGTCTCTACCATTCACAATTAGCCAAAATACAAAGAGTGCAGAATGCAGCAGCCAGGCTTGTACATGGTGCATCATCACAAACTCATATTACCCCAATACTTTTTCAACTGCACTGGTTGCCAGTGGGATTTCATGTTCAGTTTAAATATTGTTGTTGACATTCAAGGCTCTTCATGGTATACCCGTACCAGTAGCCCCGAGATATCTCACTGACCTGACCTCAAAACCAATTCTCGATATTCACTGTGGTCACACAGTAACCTCCAAGTAGAATATCCTCAAGGTAGAATGTTGAAACACTAGGGATGACCGGATGAGGGCATTTTCTTATGCAGCACCATAATTATGGAACAAATTTCAATCTTTTAACATTTATAAACTAAACTTAAGACGCATCCTTTTAAGGCTGCTTTTTAATGAATTACCAGTAGCTTTGTATATTGTGAAGTTGTAATGAGGTTATTATGTTGTTGCTTAGTATTTTATTGTCTGTTTGGCATTTTTAACTTTTATCTTTTGTATTAATGTTCTGGGAACTTGAACACAGTATGTGGAATCTGCACCTTATAAATTTATCATTATTATTATTGTAAGCCTCATGGCCCACATGGGAGGGGGTCAACACACTTTGTATCAGACAGATGGATAAATCACACTTTAAAATGCTGAACTGCCAAACTTTAATTGAAACAAACTTGCACAGGGAAAATCCCTATCAAAATCTAGAACATCAACAAGGATGGCAAAAACTTACACATAGTCCTACGTATTTATTTTTGCCAATAATCTGACGTCAAGAAAAAAACAATGCTTTATCTTTCACAAATCCAATAATACCGGTATACAGGTAGTCTACAAAAAGCTTTAGGGTCCCTTATATTCAAGAATATGAGTTCTTGATTTCACTTGTACAGTCAAGTCCCAAATCTGTACTCATGGCGAGACTACTAGTAGCTAGTTCAGTTGACTTCATTTGAAGTTTTGATGACAATCACACAGGTTCAGTAGGCCCAGGACTATACCATAACTCCTGCTTGGAGACTTGAGGAAAGTCCAGTGACGGAGTTGCACATCATGCAAATAGAACAATTCCTGTCCTCATGAAGGGGACACATACAAGTTCACCCGATTGCCAATCACCAATGACTTGATCCACTCTGCATACAGAGTAGATCCAGCGGTCCAGCCAAACAGTTCTTGGTTTATGCCCTACTGATTGCTCTCCTGCAGAGTACAGTTCATGTTAGCCATGTTAACTCACAAAACAACAAGGTAATTCTGAGAGTAAGAGAAGAGCAAAATATGCAATTCAACAAAAGACTTGTGTCTTTGCATAAATAATTTGGCGTATCAAAGCAGACTTCATATTAAATAATCCACCATTAAATAATCCAACATGTTAAATTCTGGCGTCAGTACACTTATTCTACAGTTCTACAACTTATCATGACATTGCAACTTGATCATTTTGGATAGAAAGTAGCATTACTCAAAGGATTACTGGTCAATATATCCATTAACTTTCTTTTTTGGTGTATGCGTGTAATGCATTAAAAAGGGTTCCTGGTTTATAATACATGTACCTAAGGAATTACATGTATTATACACGCAAATTGCCATTTGCCCCAAAACATTAATTAAGCAGTAACCCTAACTCGCTCAAAAGTGTCATAATTATTTCATTTATCTTTTACACAGTCTCACCTGAGTGCCATAACTTAAGATTTTCAATCAATTGGGGTCTTGAATTGACTTTTAAAAGGAATCTTGCCTCTTGTCTGAGGAAATTTCGCCAAACATGCGCGAAAACATGTTGCTCTCCATGGTGATAAGTCTCCATAAGTCTGAACGCTCAGTTCCCCAACTTTACCACCAAAGCATCACAGATATAACAGATAATTGTATATGATTATGAGTGGTAACAATGTTGTTCTTGGACCCTCTCTAGCAGCTGGAGTAAGAGTGCACACCTAATATATAGTCAGTAACATTGAGAAAAGTGCCAAAAACTGGCTGTTAAAAACATGTACAAAACCTATGGAAAAAACCTGCATCTTTAATCTCATGTCATGTGACCCTTATGATGTCATTTTGACGATTTTATCCTGAGACCCTCTCTCCATGGTGGACTACGAGTGTACATAAATAGAATAAGTCAGATTGACCAGAGTGCTGAAGACTGGCTGTTGAAAAACGTGTACAAAACCTATGGGGGAAAGGTAAATATTGTGGCACTGCGCCCCTCCGACGAAGGCGAGGGCGCCCTCCTCCTCGAGGCGCGGTGCGTCGGACGGCACGCCGGAGAGTCCCTGAGCGGCTAGGGACGAGTCCGTTGGGACCGAAGTATACCGTCCCCAAGAAAGTTGGTCTTCGTCGAGATGATGGCTAATCTGATTGGTCGAAACTTAATGACGTAACCTGGACAGACCTGACTCGAAATAAACTTCGCCTGGACTCCTGACTTATATACAACAATTCACAAGCGGCTGGTTTATTCATCAACACACTCAACCAATACACCAGTAGAGGGCGCTATTGACAGGGAAACTGCGTGATTATACGTGACCGGACTTCGCCCAGAGCATGCAGCGAACACCACAATTAATTGCAGGCATCCAGTGCCGAATCAGAGACTTTAGCAAGTCTACGGGGCTTATTGTCAGGGCTGTGCTACACGCAACTCACGTCACGAGATAGCAATGCGCCCTTGCATCGACCGCAAGCTCCTATCAGGAACAACACCGCACCACCAATCAGCCCCTCAACCTACCGAGCCCCTCAACAGCACACGCACCACTCGGACTTAGGCACAGTCACACTAGGCTAGGTGACTTTAACCCTTGCACAGGATTCTCGACCCTTACCTCAGGATCAGCCCTTTATCAGGACCACTAAGCGTAGCCTACGCGCGCCTTTTATAGCTTTCGCGCTGCTATGACCACGCCCGCGCACGTGCTCACGTGACTAAGCAGTGACTTCCACTGCCCTATCGCACAACCACAAGGCGGAGCCTATGTGCCGCGCTTGCTTAACACACAGCTATGCGCGCCTAACATCTGCCTCTGTTACTGGGCAGAGCGCCATCTATATCTTTGCACTATGCCTAGTGACTAGCGCCCTCTGTCGCGTCACAATATCCAAAAATCAATAAAAAACTAGAGGGACGTGGTTGTGAACAACCACAGAGCTGTTTTTAAATTTTCGTTTTTCATCTTTATCATTTTGGAAAAACAGATCAAATCAACTTGTAAGAGAAATTTTTCTGATATTGTAATCCCCAAGTGACCACTGGTAAGATCGATAAAAGTGCGAAGTGAAAAAACGTGTACAAAACCTCCGGATAAAACTGCAACTTTAATCTCATGTCATGTGACTCCCGATAACTTCACTGAGGTGAATTTATTTTGATGGCCCCACGGACTACGTATGCTCCCCATACAAAGTAACTCAGATGTATGAGTGCAACAGTGTTTGGCTTTTGAAACACGTGCACAAAACCTATGGAGAAAAACTGCAGTTTTATAGTCATGTCACGTGATTTGTGTTTATATTGAAAAAATGTTATGAAATATTATTTGATATTTGGACACTTGGGTATATTAGTAACCAAACGAAGACAAAACAATTTCTCTTTCTTTCTCCTAGTAATCTTCAGCCAAAGTTCTGCTCTCATTAAGATCGATATGCAATACCCCTTGTAGAAAAACGTGTAAAAAACTTATGGAGAAAAATTAATTCTTCAAAATTCAAAGATAAATCACATGATGATGTCATCATGACATCATTATTTCAGTATCTTCTTAGCTTTAGGGTAGTCCTTCTTGTAACTTAGATGAAGATCTGAGATTGTTCAGTGACAAAAACGGTGCCTTGAATCTGTGTACAAAGTCTAATGGATAAATTAAATATTCAAAAATCAATAATAAAAAAATTGATGATGTCATCTTGCCAAATTTCTTCTAGGACAGTCCTTGGATGATCTTTAAAATTGTGCCAAGTTTGAAGTCAATCGAATCACTATGGTACCAAAGTTGATTGCTGAAGAAATAGTCTGAAAAAGGGGAAAAAAGGGGGAAAATAAAGAAAACTAGAGGTTTTGTCTGTCTTAAGGACAGAGCAAAGGGCTTTTTCGCATTTTCTTTTTTTCCCTTCAATTGGGATACTACCACATTCTTATCACTTCTTACTCAAACATCTATCCAAGAGTTCCCAAAGTTTCTAATAATATTTTTGGTGACCACATTAATGACAAAATAGTCGAACCTTTTCGGACATCAGGAGATATAATGAATTAATTTTTGCACCCTTTACATCATGTAACTTTGTTTATAACACTCATTCTAGCTATTCTACTTATCTACGAAATTCCTGCCCTATCAGACATGTAGTTCACAAGATATAGGCTGTGAAAAATGTACCTCTAATGTCACATGACTAGCCACATGATGAAGTTCTTACAACATCAGGTCAATGTTTGTCTAATTAAGCTCTTCCCTTTCAAGATATCTGCAAGGTTTGAACCCAATCGGACATGCATTTCACGAGATATAGTTCTTTAAAGAGTGCATCTTTAATGTCACATGACTTGGCACATGATGACATCATCAACACCTCAGGTCAATGTTCTTCTAAAGCCCTCCTCTTTCAAGATAAAGGCAAGGTTTTAACCAAATCGGACAAGTCCTTCTCAAGATATATTGCTATGAAGACTGCACCTTTAAAATTACTTCACTTGTCCTGTAATGACGTCATCATCACATCAGGTCATTAATGTTTGTTTTGGGCTTCAGCCCAAGACTTGAACCCAATCGGCCATGTACTTCAGGGTATATAGTGCTGTGAAGAGTGCAATTTTATGTCACGTAATTTACCACTAATTGATGACGTCATCATCACATCAGGTCAGTATTCTGTTGAAGCACTCCCTTCTCAAGGTATCTACTAGGTTTGCACTCAATTTGACTTGTACTTCACGAGATATGATGTTTTAAAGAGTGCACCTTTAATGTCAGGTTATATGTCATCTCTTGATGTCAGTACTATACACGTACGCAAGGTTAATGATTGTCTGTAACACATCCCTCCATAACTGCCTGCAAAGTTGCAGCCAAATGGATGTGTACAATACAAGTGGACAGTGTGTTCATTGAGAAAAAGTGCGGAATTTTTGGGGGGGTTTCGTTTGATTTAAACAATTTTGTGCTTTTGGCACTCCATACAAATCAGTGGCACATGTTGCAATGATATTTTGGTCATTTGGCATTCCATACAAAGTGATCTCACTTCAGTGCCATGCTCTTGTTTCATGGCCTCCAGTATGCCCCCCACACTGTGTGACTTTTTCGTTATAGGTAGGCATTACGTGTTCCCCCGCATAGAAGCCAATACGCAGCGTTTACATGTAGTACAAATGGGATTTTCTTTAGTAAGGTGTGTTTTGTTGTTGGCGCCTTGTGTGTGAACAGGTGAGCCAGTTATGCACTTGGGGCAATGGACTCCAATGTTTTAGCTATCATGTAATGGGCATTTCACGCTTATACCTCTCACGGTTGATTTTTTACAGAGTCTTGAATAATATTGGACTTTTTATTATAATTTCCAGTCAGATGATTTAATTGGCCCCAAACTCCACACATGTTAAATGGGTAAGTATCATCATATCCACCAAATTTCAGGTGATTACAAAACCTTTTCCCACAGACATTTATTCAAAATTCATTTTTCAGAATTTTCAACCTGTTGCTAGAGGGCGCTCGACAATTGCATGACGTCATCAGTAGATGTTTTGAAGAGTACAATACCCCAAGAGATAAACACCATTGAAAACAAGTCAAAATCTATTACCACTTTGAAACAATAACCCCACTTCCGGTTTCAACCTCAAGGAAGGTTCATGTGATTTGACTCACATGAGACGAATTAAAGACGAAATTTTACTATGCTACTGTTGCAAAGAGAATGCTGCGGGAGGCCACTGTTAAATATGTAAAAATCCATATAAAAATAATATTGAACATTCAAAATTTAATCAACCCATTTGATGGGCAATGCATGACGGGCGACGCACAACGGGCGACGGAAAATGGCATGTTTGGAACTGGTAAATGGCAGAATTGGGACACAACAAAAAACAAAAGGCGACGGACGACGGGAGATATGGAATTCCATACTAGATAGTCTTTAAAGGCCATTTGCATGCCAGAATTAATTTCTTATCTAAAGATTTAACACATCCTAAAATAGACACTCATGTTTTGATGACTTCAGTTTCAACATTTAATACTGTTTATTTTGCAGTTATCAACACAGAATATTTTAAAAGAGAATCGAAGTAGTACAGGAATGAATTTCTTGCATTATGTACTTTTTACATATTTTTATAAAGAGTAGATTTTCAAAATGTCACAACTGTAAAATAAGGTTAAGCAAAGACATAACCAGGGCTGTAAAAACTGAGCCATATGTAGATTGTATCTGCCCCTCTACTGAAAGAGTAAAACCAACATGGGTAATATGAAGGTTTTAACATTTGTGGCATGAATGCTATAACAAAAGAAACATAGCTTTGGATTTTGTCTTTTTATATGTATATGTAATTACTGCATTAAAGTGAAACATCTTTCGGCCAGTGATATTCAGGTCATTCAGTTACTTATGTGTAAAAATGGAAAACATTAAGAAAGATGAAATACAATTCTGGATAGCTACCAAATTCAAATATATGCATGTCATATTTGATTAAGTACACATGAAACAAGCATTAGAAGGAATGTAAGATACCATTTGGTCAACAAGCTCCGACACTTCCACATGATTTCACGTACATACACAAAAAAAGAAAGACTTGTATCTACTCTATCACGTCACAAAGTGCAAGATGCAGTATCTCACAATTAATTTTATATGGATTTTTAAAGATTCGCAATGTCAGTATTTTATGGCCCATTATTTGACCTGTCTTTTTCATGGTTTGGCATAAATCTTCAGATGTTAGGTTTGAAGGAAACCAGGTTTGAATGTTTTCCAGATTTGAGGGAATCAGGTACGAAAAAGGCCCACACTGGTATGTAGATCAGTCCCTTTTATATAGTGGTTAAGTGGAAAAAAGAAAAGGAAAAGAAGCCACTTTGGCCATTGCCCAAAACAGCTACATGTAACAAGATTAACAAGCCATTGCAAGTTATGCTGCATAAACCTACACTATTTCAATTAGCATGCAACCTGATTATCTGTCTCAAAAGTTGGACGAATTAACAGTAGTTATGGCTACATGTACCATAATAGGATAATAGACTTGAAGAGAGATGCAAGTACACAGAAAAATGCAAGAAGCTGCTTTTTTCATGTTTCAAGTGATGCTGTGAAATGGAAAGGGAGCTCTATGGGAAGACTACAATTCCTGTACCTGTACTACAGAAAAGCTACAATGCACATGTATGTACTGTAACAATGAAGTGTTCATGTTATTTGTCCTAATTTTATTCATTTGGAACAAATGCTTTATGATAGGAATGTACAGAAATTGAAGTATTGAATGAAGCTTTAATAAATATTAAGAATTTCTAGTCAAATATCCATCAACTTTCTGTACTTTTTTTTATATTGCAAATGTTTTCAATATCTGAAAAAATGAATTAAACAACTAATATGAGGATCTAAAAACCGTAATTAAATAATAAAAGTTTAATTTGTGTTACTGCCCAGAATTAAAGCATGCTAATACATTTCAATTCTGGCAAATTATCATTCATTGTCTGAATTAATTTCCATACAAACTGAACCATTACGATATACCATTTTTTTAAATGTAAGTTACTACTAGTACTCAGCATCTGCAAAATTAGTATCATATTGTGCTCATTGCCACATTCCTTACCATCCTTAAACACACTGTTGAGACAGTTATACACTGTTTAACCAGTTAATGTCAGGTTTTCTTTCCTGAAAGCACTGCTGGGGGTGGGCTTTTCTTTGCAAATTCTTTCTGGCACCCATAAAATAAGCAAGGACACACAACTCCTGAGTTTAGGCATCAGTACTTCTTTCTTTTCCCCAAGTTCTTCTGTTCAGCCGTGTTTCAACTGCCCTGGTAAAAATTGTGGCGTACATGTCCATCCGCGTGTAGGATCATCTTCCGTACTTTGACCCATCAAGCAAAACACATTTATACATCAATTGCAGAAATGAAAACAGAATTTTTAAATGTGTGTACACGTCCTCCATGGAAAAAATAAGGAAAAGTGTGTGTGATTACTCATCATCCAGCGTTAAGCAACCATCCTATCCTAAATGACTTGTTCTGCATGTAGTTATGACTACTACATGTACATCTTATACACCACATTCTATCTTTACCATACATGTCCTCCTACTTTGTAAATTTATTCATCATGAATCACACAGAACACTGAGATTTTCACATTAAAATTGCGAACAAATGTTCATGCTTTCTGCAACAGTGTGTCAGGTAGAATCTCTCATAGAACTCCTATACAATATAGGCTACTGTTGCACACCTGTCTTAAATACTAAATGTTCACTGGCCTAGAATGATCACATGACCAGTCAATAAAAATGCATCATAGACCCTACCATACAGTTCAAACTGTAAGACAGGGACTTCTAACTAGACAACTCATATTCACTGGTACCTGCACTTCTTTCACACTGAATTGTAATGGGAGCAGCAAACTGCAATATACTGTGCCACAACCCATACACACAAATATACCTACAATCAGCTGTTCCAGTGCTGCAATGTAATTAAAGTTTGCTTCCTTGAATATGTTCCTTAATGTGATGTCTGCTCAGCATGACAGCAAGGGTTCTTTTGCTTTTAAATAAGCACATGCAGCTGATGCAATCATAATGATGCATAATGATGTACAACTTTCTGTGCAACAGATAGTCAATGTTTTGACAACATTGGAGACATTTTGGAGAGGAAACTGTAGCAAAGAAGTCGTGACACAGGTATAACAAAGCATACTGATTGCTGTGTGAAACTGTTAAACGTCTTCAACCTAATTGGCACTGTTAAAAGTACAATGTTTCAGTGGTGCATATATGAAAATACTGCACAGCACTGCAGAATTGGTGTTGTGTGACACTGGTCCTGTGCTTCATTTCTTCTCATAAAAAGAAGATTATAATACAGTTTCCAAAAATCAACTCTGTTCCTGTGAGTCAGCTCTGCAGCATGCCACTTTTCATTCCAACCTGCAAGAAGCAAAAAGTGAAAGTAAAAATGATTTTGTTTGTGGAAGATGTAGGACAGGTCTATGTAAAAGTGACAGTTTGTGACACTACTGTAGTGAATGTGGATATACAGTTGACTCTATTATGAAATCCCTTGGATCCAGCGAAATATTTGTTTCCCAAATTTGTTGCAAGCAAAGTGCAATGCATTGGCTTCTGGTTGATTGTTAATTCAATATATAGGTCTTATTGCAGATATGTACATACATCCAAACATGTCTGACGTCTGCAATCATTTTAAGAATGCTCTCCAGGGTACTATTCATCATTTAAGGTGAATTTTTGTAAAATAATAAACTTTCATGTTATTTAAAACAAAAAAAGAAAGTGGAAGACATGTTCATGTACATAAGACAAATGAAATAAAACACAAACAATTATGACTCTCGATCATCACTCAGTGGCACATAGAACTTAACTGAAATTCAATGCCAGAATGTTACTACAGAAGTACAAATCTTAATAAGCACTTCAAAGCTGACTGATCTGGCTTGAAGTGGTCTAAGGGTGAAGATCTATCTAGACCTTTTCATTTCAAAGGAACAGTGCATAAGCATTTTGTCTAAGACCCATTGAGAGGTATGAACATAATCTAGCAAGGCCCTTTCCAGCTAGGTTTGTGAACATACACATGTATGCTACCACGAACAGACCACACACACGTGAGTAAACAAGAACATTACTAGTCTATGAAAAGTTAGCAGGAAATTTGGTCCCATGTAAACATGATATGTACCATCAATTCCATTTGAATTTTTAAAAAGGCCTATAAACACTGGCAGAAAAGGTCATGCTTGGGGGCTGTTAGTCATGAGGGGTTAAGAAACAGATGTTTTATATCCATGTGAATACTCTAGAATTGCAATTCCCTCCTTTACTTGTTAATTTGTATAATCGTAGTTATTAACCATTTGCTGCCAGGTTTGATTTGAAGTTACATGATGAATTCCCGGGGGATTTTCAAGATGTCTGTTTTCCAAATTTTCCAAAAATTCCTAACTTCATTTACTGGATGTTTACGCCCACACGAAAGACTGTCTGGTTTTCAGATTAGAATCTGACACACAACATCTATGGACGCCTGAGTATTTCAGCCAGGCCTGCTGCCTTGTAAAGAGAGCCCAGATTGTGCGGTGTTATGTAATTTTTTTTGTTCCTGAAACTGGCCCAATGCATTGCTGGCGTCTTTTCGAATGTGGCCAGACTAGCATGCAGTGGTATTGTATCACTCATCACTGGAGCGCTTTTGTCCCCAGTCATAATCCGTATACTCTTTCAAAACAATGACGGATTACCTCCAGTATTGACAAAATGTTGGTAATTCCCAGCAGCCCAGTTTTTTGCTCCGAGTATGGTCTTTCGTTACAAGGCCCAGGTCCTTTGTCCGATTTCAGGCACCCCGGCTGTGCATATAAAGCCAACATCTCTGGCACACCGGCACGAGGAGATTAAAACAAGCCATTCATATACAATAGACAGACATGTATCTTGAGTCTCACCCTGCCTCTTCCTCCAGTAGACACAGAAGCTTTGGTACACGGAACCCCTCTTCAGTCTGTCGTACCAGCTCCAGTAAAACAAGGAGCTTTTTAATCCCAATACAGAGTCTGTGTAAGAGAAGTAAATTGGCATTTCACTATTGGTATTTCAACCTTGCTCCTGGAACTGAGTGGATTTGGACAACTCAAGTAATTGATTACGCTTTACTGAGGCGTTTGCAAAGAGGTGATGTTGTAACTTGTAATCTAAATTTAGTCAACAAATCAACCATGAAAAGTGAAAATTGTGGTGATGTCATGATGATGAATTATCAAAATCAGAAACCATCTGAAATGTTTATTTTGTTTTGGTTTTCCATATCAAATTCCTAAGAGAGATCAGAACATGTAACATATGAAAACCTGTTCCATCTAACCAGGTCTTAAAGTGACCTGAACCTTGAGTTGGAACAGTGTACATATATATTTACTCATATTAACAATATTAATATTCTAATATTCATTCATTAGTTTATTTCATTCTTACCATGGCCCAAGCCAAATTACAAGAATATTACATATTATAATTAAAATACATGTAAAATACATTAAAAGTACATCCAAAAATAGCAAGCACAAAAACATTAATCACTAATCCTAATTATAATTATTGAAACTAATAAACAAATGAATAAAACATCAAACCTTCTTCAGCGGGTTGAATTATGTTTTGTTTCTCTATTGTTGAATAATATATATAATAATTTATATAATAATAATTCCTTAAGCCACAAGAAGGCCTGTGCGGATTCTCTAACTATGAATTTAATAAATTAATATAAAATGGAATGGGGCTATTCTTAAAACGGTTAGTCCTTCAGGATAGCAATGAAATAGAATGGAGTTGAGCAACTCCCTAACAGTTTAGTTAAATAGTTTTTCATAAAGGATGATTATTCATCAGTTTGTTTACACTAAGACAAAGACTCAACAAATTTTTAACAATGTGCCTGCCGACGATCAGCAAGGGTTTCAATGCCACACATTTCCATAGCATCCTGATATGAATTATAATTATTACCAAGCATAATGATACACGCTCTTTTCTGCAATTTTTCTAAAATATGAATGTGATCTTTGAAGTTAAGAATTCTACACAACGTCAGCATATTCTATCGTGGGTCTGACATAACCTTTATAAACAACTGTCAATTCATCTGTTGTAAGACCAAATTTTTAAAGTGCGCGTAACATGTATAAATGTCTGTGTGTTTTCTTAACATATCACTAATCTGGAGATCCCACTTCAACTCATTTTGAATCGTGACTCCTAGGATCTTTGCTGAAGACACGAAGCAAGTGGGTTATGATCAATAGTTAATGCTGGTATGGGCAGATTTCTCTTGAAGCAGATTTGAAGAGCCTGACAGTTAGATGGGTTTAAGTTATTATCCTTAGTCCACTCAACAAAACGATCTAATTCAATTCAAAGGTTACCAGTGATAGAACTAGGACAATTCTCGGCTTAAATTAAGTCACCCACATACATGTACTTCCAAATACCAACTTTATTATCTGGTGAAAAAATGTTGATGAAGCACTGAAAACCAATGGGACTGATTTTGGTACCTTGTGGAAGACCTCCTTTGGGTGTTTTGAAGTCAGATAATCTCTGATTATATGTGACACATTGTTGCCTATTAAAAATAAAACTGTAAATCCAAGGAATAATTGATTCCCTTACCCCTAACTTTGAAATTTTTTAAATTGAGATCGAAACCTTTTGAAAAGTCACCTCCACTGTGTAAAGAATGCATCAAACTAACCAGATAGTGTGAGGTGGAAACCCCTTTATCATTACTATACTGGGCGATATACATGTAAACTCTTCAGCAATTTTGGCCAAGCCATCCGACATGGACACCGGCATCAGCCTTTCAATATTTGCTGGATAGTCTTTAGGAAAGGGAGTAACAATTGCCTTTTTCCATTGAAAAGGAACAATTCCTTCATTAGATGAGCTATTAAGAATATGAGTGAATGGAACATTAAGCTCGTATGCAAATTCTTTGAGAAGCTGAGGCAGAATTCCATCCGGACCAGAGGCTTTGGATGTTTTAACCTTTCTCAATACATCATACACTTCCCATGGGAACAGAAGAGGAGGTGGCCTAGGAGCCAGTAAAAAGACAGTGAGGTTGGTATTGTCCAAAGATGTCAGACCAGACGATACATGAACAAATTCGTTATAAATGGCATTAGCGATGTCAATATAATTGTCTGCACATACTCCAGGTACTTGTATACAAAATTCAGTACGCTCTCTTTTGGTCGTATTATCTGTTGATGGCTGAAAATATCAGCAATTCACTGAATCAAACTTTAAATAACTTGTGTGAATTTATAAGCAATGAATGAAAACAGGAAAAGCCTTAGTACCTCTACATAGTTACATGCAAGGTATGGAATCAGTTATGTATTGTCAAAGTGGACAGCTCCTAACCTTGGCTAGCTCTTTCAACAACACTTGCAGTTGGTTTTGTAATCACAACCATAACTGTCCTTCACACAGAACCATACCGAACAGCAATATGTGTTCTATATCAACCCAGTCATGTACAGATTATATGTCCGCATATCAACATCCTTTCAATCAGTAGGCTGCTTTGCTGCCTTTTTACTGTTCACCAGTATGCATGCATGTTTTAGAAGGCATTGATTCGATTCAATTCTTTATTAGTCTATAAAAACTGAAATTCTACTTCAACTGGCTAAGAAACTATAGTTACGAAAATATTAATACCACACAATACAGAATTTATGATGAAGAATTTCAGAAAAGGGTAATTCTGTGTCAATTGAACATGCTTTTGGACCTGACTGTCACGGATTAGAACATAATTCAGTGTGCTACTTGGATTCCTTGAGAAACCCCTTGAACCAAACTTTCATGTCAATTGGTACATTAGTTATTGAGATATAGGTTAATAAACTTTTGACTAATGGGTTTGACCAACTTTGTTTGGACAGCCATGTCTCCTGAAGTAAAATACCCACAAAGAATGACCAAAAAGCAAGGTGTTAAAACAAAAAGTTAATCATAATGCAAACAAAAGAACAGATGAGACGTGCATGTAAGTGTTGTGCCACAGCAGTATTGAAGTTTCTCCTTTTCATTTTTTTGTACTTACCTCTTCCCACTAAGTTTCTTCTGTACTGTGGCTCTTTCAGAGACAGTGAAACAATCAAAGTCCTGAACATTAAGGAAATCACACAAAAAATCTGTTAAGCAATAAGACTTGCTGGAAATAAACAAGGTATGTGAATCTGAGGCACCAACAGCTCAGAAGTTTTAGGGTGTTAATATTTGAATCCCATCAAATCTAAAATGTACTGAAAAGAAGATCACTTTTCTTCAAATAGCTTCTATTTAAAACTTACAAAAAGTACCCCTGCAAACAAAAGAATAGATGAGCAAGGAAACTTCTGTTGCCTGAATTTCATTTAGCTATAAATCTACCTTTGCACCATGTAAAACATATTTTCTTCACTAAGAAAAAAATGGTACTATGATGTACATGTACATGTAAGTGTGCTTCAAAGGAAAAGATAAAGAAAAACACATGAATCTTAGAAATTTGGACGAGCCAAGACATGTTTATTATTATTATTGTTGTTGTATTATTATTATTATAATAATATATTTCTGGTAATGACACCAACGATTCCTCAAAAGCACCCTAGGCACTGTAGTTCGCAAGCCTGAAGAAACCTGTAGAGAGGAAGACAGTGAGAAGCAGTTACAGTTTTAGAGGTAAGAGGAAAACTGCAGAGGAATATTCTGGGTAAAACCCACAGAATCAGGAAGGGACTGAAACCCAATCCACATGTGGACCGGGCCGGGATTCGAACCCGGGCCGCAGAGGTGGAAAGCGAGGAAAGAACCACTATGCCAACCTGACTCCTACATGTTTGAGACATGTAGGGTTATAAAGCCTACTTTAACAGATATAGGAAACAGTCCCTTGGTCAAGTGGTGACCACCAAGGTCACCACTAAGTCAGATGAAAAAAATATCAAAGGAGCTATAGACACACAAAGAGAAATGACTTGTTGGATGAGCACAGTTACTATAAGATGCATGTATGTAGGATACAATGCACCAGTTTAGTATTTCAACAGTGCATGCTCAAAATGAAGAGCATTGCAAGCCATTCGAGAAAACGGTTCATGCAATTCAACAACTATCCCTTCAAGCAAAACTTGAGAAAATAAGCATAGTCCCTGGGGGTAAACTACAAATTCATTTAACTGTAATGTGTCCCTAGGAGTACACAGTTTGTACACAAAATGATCATGCCACAATGCAGCCGAGTTTTAACCACTTGCTGCCAGGTGTAATTTAAAAGTTGCATGACATAAACTGGGGATTTTCAAGATTACCAAAATTCTTCACAAAATTAACTTCATTTACTGGACGTTTACACCCACACGAATGACTGTCGGGTGGCTATTCTAATCTGACATACAAAATCTATTGATGTAAGAGTATTTCAGCCAGGCCTGCTGCCTTGTAAAAAGGCCCAGATTTTGCAGTGTCGTGTAAGTTTCTTTTGTTCCCGAAACCAGCTCAGTGCACTGCTGGCGTCTTTTCGATAGGGGCCAGATTAGCGTGCAGCGGTATTGTATCACTCATCACTGGAGCACTTTTGTCCCTGGTTGTAATCTGCTTGGGGCGAATGCCACAAACAGTGGTATAATCTTTCAAAACAATAACAGATTTCCTCTGCTATTGACAACTGAAAAGATAATAGCATTTCCCGGCAGCTTTTTTTTGTTCCGGGTACAGTGTTTTGTTATAAGGCCCAGCTCTTTAGTCTGGTTTTGGGCTTCCTGGCTTCGTGTATAAAGCCTATGTGCCCGAAACCAGGCACCCAAGCATGAAGTGGTTAATGGTCCCTAGTGCATTTACATGTACATTCTAGGCGTCCTGACTCTACTGAAACAGAAAATAAAAGTGTATCATCTTAGAATTTCTTAAGTAGGAAAAGTGGGAAATTTTCTTCTGCTGGGCAGAAATCCAATGTCATCCCTTAAAATCACCATCCAAATTTCTTTTTCAAAATTATACTGCATTTGGAGAACACAAATTTGAGTGGAAAAAATTTAATGAACAAGACGTTCTATGTCTGTTTACAAAAGATCCTAGGGCTATTCTGCATTCGTAAGATTACAAGACAAATGCACCTACCATTCATGCATGCACTGTAAAACGTGTAGAGCCAAAAAACTTGAGCAAAGTCAATGACATTTGCACATGAAAATTAAAATCTACAAAACATCCCAAGATTATGTCATTATGACATCACTTCATGTATATAAGTAGGACTTTAGGCTCTACCTACTTTGAAGTTAATGCCAGTACATGTACAATCTACTGTAACTTGTTGTAAAGCAAATGAATCACTGAAACTGCTATGTCACTCATGCATCTGAACCTCAAAAAACTATTCCTGTCTGCAGTTTTGCATATTCACAAGTTGACCAAGCACTTATTTGATTTCACAACTACACCTCACAAACTTAGTGGGCAGTTCCAATGGTCATGACATGTTTATGATTCAGACTAACAAGGCATACTCACAGTGTGGGTAAGCAGTGTGTTACCGTTATGAGCTTTGGGTAAGTAGTACGTGATAAACTGCTGGTAGAATTATTTTTTATTGCAAGTGGGTTCAGCTGCAGCAAGCATTTTGGCACTGTGCTATATACTGGCTACGCTGTCCTGTACACACAAGACATGCAAAATGCCCATTGTGAAACTGTTAAGGGGAAGCAACAGATGGCCGTTAGGATTTTTAATCTAATTTTTTTGTTGGGGGGGTTGATTTTTTAGGAGTAAAGGTCTTCTGGTCTGATTATGCCATCAGCCTGAGGTTTTGCCCATGCATTGTATGTATGAAAGTAATAGTATCTACAAATTTTCAAGCAATTTCAACAAACTTTCCTACAGACATCAAGAAAACAAGTGGTTAGTATTTGCTTTCTGGAGTGGGTTACATGCATAACTTTGCACTTGGTTGAGTTAAGTTTCATTTGGTTATCAGAGCACCATCTGGGGTCACTGAGGTCATTCTGTAAAATGGAAATGTCATCTTCACATCTAATAATTCTATACAAAACAGTGTCATCTGCATATTGAGGAAGAGAAGATTTTACATGGCTAGCCAAGTCAGATGTAAATAAATTAAATAATACAGGACCAAGGACTGAGCCTTGGGGGACTCCTGAAGTTACTGGTATCCAGTCAGAATTGGCTCCTAAAAAGATGACTCATTGTTCTCTGTTGGAAAGGAAATTATTGATCCTTGAAAGTGTGTTACCGCAGATTCCATACTGATGTAGTTTATGAAGAAGGGTTGAATGGTCACATTTGTCAAAGCTCTGGACCAGTTAAGAAAGGTTGCATCAATGTGAGGAGGATTGGAAATGTCAAGAGCTCGAGACCAGGTGACAAAGAGGGAAGTTAATTGAGTACATGTGTAATACAAGAACGTCGGGGTAGAAATCCATGCTGTGAATCTGGGATGATCTGATGCTGGGAAAAATGATCAAGTAGTTTCCTGCTTATAAAACCTTCAAGCATTTTACAAAGAACAGAAGAAAGGGAAATAGGTCTTTAATTAGTAATGAGAGATTTATCGCCATGTTTAAACAATGGGACAACATTCGCCTGTTTCCAGTTGTGGGGAATGACACCTGTTGAAAGACTGAGAATGAATATGCTAGTTTACATAGGAATAATCGCAAAACCGGCTAATTTCAGAATTTGTGGACATATGCCATCCAAGCCGGGTGCTTTGGAAGGATTAAGCTTGCCGAGAGCCCTAATAACATCTCCTTGAGTAACACAGAAAGTAAAGGCCTCCAAGTCAGGTAGATGGTAGAAGATTGCTGTGGAGAAAAGTTACTTTGAAAAGACAGATTGAAAGCATTAGCAATTGCACTGGGATCAGAGAGAGTTTGGTTGTAAATAAAAGTGGCATTCCTCTGGTATTTTCTCTTGCTGTTAACATAAGACCAAAAACGCTTACGGTTGTCTTTACAATCAAGGGCTGAACTATAAATATAATCATTATAAGAATTCCTTGTGAGTTGATTAACCAAAGACCGGAATTCTTTGTATTTGTCCAACAAATTTGTATTGTTCTTGTTATTCACAGCACATCTGTACGCATGGTTCTTTTTTCTCGCCGCTTTGACGATGTCATTTGTTATCCATGAAGACCAGCGGTGTCCTTTGGACGTGGCGATAGGGACGACATCCTTCACTGCCGCATGGATAAGTGAAGTGAAATTTTCCCATGTTACATCCACGTCATCTTCAAGGAAAAGTTGCCATGGAATGCATTGTCGGGTGGTCTGAAAATCCTGTTTGTTGGCCTTGTGAAACTGGTGAAAGGTACGATGGAAATTGGTGTCTGGATGTTGTGAGGATCTGGAAGTGAACGGAGTCATGGTCACTGTTGCCCAGCCCAGGTCCTTTGCACATATTCCGAGTCCAGTTTGGTTCATTGCAGAAGATGAGGTCCAGCATGGCATCATTTCCGTGAGGATTTCGTCTTGTAGTGAAGGAGACCAGTTGAGACATATTCAAAGAGTCAATGATATTGAGAACAGCAGCAGAGCGAGTGTTAAGAGATGGAGGATTGTGTTCATCAGAGGATGCCAAGCAGGGTATTTGTAGATTGAACTCGCCGACGAGAAAGATTGCTTGAAATTGATGTGAGCAGGGAAGGATGCAGTTGATCAAGAAGGAAAGCGCTTCATCAAATCCAGTTATTGATGACAGGGGTCGATAACATGTCCCAATAAGTAGTTTGCCCTTGTTGTGAGGAAGAATGACCTGGCTCTAGATGAGTTCACATTCTTTGAAATTAGCTTGAGTGTCGGTAGAGGGCTAAAATTCATCTCGTCGGGATGGCATGAGATGAGGTTTGCATGCAAAGAGCACACCACCTCCATTGCGTTTCCTGTCATGACAAAAAAAATGGCACTGTGAAGTGTCCAAAATTTTGGGAGTCATGACGTCAGGGCATAACCAGGTTTCAGTTACACAAGCGATGTCAATATTATTGAGGGCAAGATCTGTCTGAAGATTGAGTGTTTTGTTGACCACACTGCGAGCATTCAGCAGGACACAATTCAAGTTGGTAGAATTCTGATGGTCATGGGGCTGGCAAGGACCTGGATTTGGTTGAATGTCACCTGACTTGATGAGTTGAAGTTGGAAAGTACAGTGAGAATTACTGTAGTAGAGAATTCTCTGCCCTTGGTACTTGGCATGTCCATTCCTGGCTTTCTCAGTTGATGTAGAAGGAACAAAGGGACCTTCAGATTCTCCGTGACCCCAGCTGATGAATATTAATAGCAGTAGGGTCAGTAGCTGCAGCTTGGCAAGACAAACAGCCATTGTAACAATGGCAGCTAGTATCCACGGTTCACTGATCAGGAAGCTTCATGGAGCAAAAATGGCTTCACTCTTAGTTCAGAGAAGCAAGAAATCTCAGATGAATTTCACAGAATAACTCCACAACCTGGAGTTATTCCTGAAACTGGAACAGAAAATGGTCCAGCAGGATCACTGGTAGTACATCTGTAGACTGGTGATGAAAATGACAGTTGGTTGGAACTGTCCTTGTCAAATCTTGTGGTGAATACAGAGCAGAAAACTTGTACCCAGTTTTGGAATCGCCGAGACCACCACAACCAAGCCCATTTCAGAAACATGCAAGGTCAAATTTTGTATTTGTGTTGGTTTGATGATGGCCATCCCTCACTTTTCCTTAAAACTTTCACAAAGAGCTTTGTGCATGTCTTGTGTGTCGGCATCTGGCACGGTGCCAATATGCTCACAGTAGCCAAACCCACATATGATGATACAACAGGCATGCATTCCGATACATGCAAGCTGGCTTTGTTGCACCCCAATGCAATGAAACGAGGAGTTTTGATGACATACAGAAAATACATAATAATATAAACCCCAAATCTTACTCTTATCTGGTCAAAATGATTATGTGATTTATTAAAAAATAAAGTTTAGTGTAGAGTGTTGTAGGGATGGTCAGTCATATGTATAGTGTGCACATGAGAAGCTTTTAGAAAAGACAGCAACCCACCTATGTGCTTATTTGCCCTGTCCACAATTCTCAATGTGTTGTGGAAAAAAGTGATAAACACATATCAGGGCCTTTTAATGAAAGTGATATGACAGTAACTATAATTTACTTATTGATGAAGGAGGATGACAAGATTCTTGTCCGAAATTATGCACTGCACAAGACTGGGGTATGTTTTATTTTATGACAAAAATGCAGCAAATTATGAAATTAAATATGATTGATGGAACAATCAATGTAGTGGACAAGAACAATGCACAAACAATGTATTTTGAGCACGCCTCTACTGCAAGATTCATATAAAAAACAAACACCTTATACATGTATCATCCCCCTGACATTTCGACGTCACTGGCGTATCATTAATACATATTGAAAATTTCTGAAATTGGCAAAAATGGGTCTCAGGGGGGCCATGTTTTTGACTTTTTTTCCAACCATTAATGGAAAAATTGTTCCATTTTTTTCATGATATCTTGGCCGTCTGTTGTGGAAAGATTGTAATTGGGAAAAGAAGGGTTTCTTCTCATTGCCTATACAAAGAACTAAAAATATCTAACTTCAATCACTTGTTTGACATCCGATGAGATCATCATGATATCATTTTTCTAGAACCATCTATGCACTATGGTCTTTCCTCGGTGTAACTTTGATAAAAATGCAAGGTTACTAAGCGATTGAAAAGCAGAGCTGCAAATATGTACGATTTGGGTACGCTTGTACGATTGTGTTCTTCGTTGGTACGATCTTTTACAATGCCCTCTTGAAAAAAATAAATTTAAAAAGATGCTTCATTCCCTACATTTTCTTTCGACAAAAGTGGTCTGAAAACCGTGGAAGGACTGATAACAAGTCTTTTTAGACGGTGCGTGCATATTGTATTCGTACCAGTCTTGGTTCTAGATGTGGATTGTTACTTGCTAATTTCGGTTGCACGTACGTACGTACAGTACGTCTTAACCAGTATTGTAAGCTGTACGCATACAACTCGTGATGGCTGTGGACAAAAAAAAAAGTCTTGTGTCGAGACTACTACTCCAGCTATGCTTTAAGCAGTCACATTCTACCCAATTGCTCAAAAAGTGCAAATGTGCAACATACACAGACCTGCAAATGAAGAAAGCTGAAGTTCCTGGGCAAAATACAGAGTCTCTCAAGCAAGGTTCCAGCTCTTCAAATCAGCACTGGATACAACTCTGAATGGGTGATTTACTCCCTCCGACAGCCATGACTGGAATCAACACTCCAACAATTGGAGAAAATGCTGATTGTGGCAGTTTTATGATGCTTTAATATCAGTGCATAAGTTGATGACCGGTACTCACTGAGCCTGTCATCAGAGTGGATAGAGCTGATTCATGGACTGTCCTTCGTGAACAAAGCGTAACACATGTAGAGCACTGTTATTCTCTGAGGACTGCTATCACAGATCCTTTGACCAAACGAAACAGTTTCATTGTAAAAACGTTTTAATTTACATTCTAACTTTCATGGTTGTAGAACCAATGTTTGTTATACACCCTCATTAGTGCTTATACACTATGTAGTTTAATATTCATACAAGTCTACCATGAAAAGGGCTTGCCCCAATTAGTTGACTGTAAATTACGATATTCTGTGCACTGCTGCCATGAAAAGTACTATTTTTGAAATCTGAATCTTGGGAGCTCTGGAAAAGGCCTTTTGAAAAACTGTATAGAAACAGCGACATCTGGCGCCCCATCCTCACATCCCAGTCCAATGGGTCTCCTATACCCTAGGACTCCCTAGTTAGGTTTCCCCCTCAGTCAGCCTATGGGTCTTCTATACCCCTTGGCACCCAGCTATTCACTCTCCCACTGCCAACTCCAACTGACACGCTCCGGTAAACACACACACAGGGCATGCAGCCCCAGGATCCAGTGCAGCATCCATTGTTCCCGCCATCACTGTCCCCGCCTTAACGCCTCACCGAGCTAATCCCTACATCTGGATCCCTCTCTACACCATATAAGCTCCACTCCCAGTTAGAATCCTGCAGTCTCCTGAGGACGGACAGAGTACACTGTTCGAAACGTCGAGTTATTCCCCGGTTCTTCTCAGAACCACACATACTCAAAGAAGAGATAAATACATGGTGTTACCGCAATCTTTACTATAGATCTAGTTTCTTTCACCATGAAAACCTTTAAGTCTTACAACATTCATTACCACAACAATGCATTGCCCCTTCATATTGGATTACAACAGCTGTGCACAGTCAAGTTGATGGTGCGTAATTTAAAATGTTTATTTTGTCAATATGGGTGATTTGTCTAGCTAGAACAAGACCATTGGGATTCATCATGATGCTTTCCAGCAAATCATCAAATGTAGTGTGGTCGTATATCGAAATCCAGGTAGGCCTAATTTTGTTTTGTTTTTGAGCATGTTTAATCTTGACAGATGTCTGTGTTTATATCACGAATGTGAACGACAAAAGTACCATTGGCACCTGATGCCGGTCCTGGTGCTAGTCCAGCACAAAATAGTGTGCTGTATAAACCTTCCACCAGTGAGTGTATGGCATATTGCCCTGTTTGGACTCTGTTCTGGGCAACTGTTTCCAATTTATTTTCTTATGGGGGAAGAATTCCCTGACATATGAATGTCACCAATTTTCCCTACTCTGACCGGTTAGCCATCTGAAAGCATTAAAATGTTGGCTCCTTAAAAGTAAAGGTTAGCAGTGAAAACACTGAGGTGGCAGTATTTACCTTGAAAACAGACTACATGTAGTCTCATGAAATCATAACATTAAACTTTAGGGTTTGTGCACAGGATGTGAAGCAGTGTCCATACATGTAGGAATATCAAGTGTATAATTTTGAAAGCTATAATAATAATAATAATAATACAAATTGAAAAATTATAGAGCTATGGATCACCATTATCATTTTTCTTTGATTTTAAATTTACAAAAGTGCACTTTCAACTCCATTAATTTTGCTTTTTGTATATTATCATGCAAGTTTCATTCCTGGTGACTGCATGTAAATCTGTTGTTATGGCTACACAAAGTACAAATGCAGCAAGATCGACATATTATCAAGCCCATAATCGCCTTGCAAAAGTCTGATATGACAAGATTCTGCAATATATCGATGACATTGGTCCACACACAATTAGTTTGATGTTATGGGGAGAGGATCCACATTTCCTCCCTCAAATATCATATCCTGACATTGTTAATTTTTAGTATACTCTCCAAGTGCATACACTCTTAAGGACTTGAAATGCTACAAAGGACTTGAGGCTTACAACCAGTTTGTCAGTGGATGGGTCCTTAATTTAATGTGTTTGCTACCATCAATGGCAAACATACCATTACAGCAAAGGTAAAAAACTAAGACTTGAGGAGAAAAAATATCAAGTGTCCAAGTACCCACTTTAATCGTTCCATTTTGGAAAGTTTGGTGATATTGTTTTTGTTTGTGTTGTGGGGTTTTCCTTTTTTTATGTGGAAAAATATTGTGTAGAAATAAGGCAGAAATATTTCTCCATATAGTTGTGGTTAGAAAGTATGAGATGAAACAAGACTGCAAAAACTTTTGAGAAGAATCACACCTTTTACATGTTGTTTCACGTATATTTAAGGTGACTGTGAAGCAGATCTGCAAAAGGGGGAAAGCACAGTCATGACAGTTTTTAAATTCAATGGAAGGGTTTAAGAAAATTATTTTAAAATTTCTTGGGTAGGTGGGGGATGCTAAACATGTAATTTTGTGTGAAATTCACTCCTTGTCAATCCACAGCATAAGAATACTTAAGGTGCAAGTCTATAATTATCCTTGTTAGGCTCTACAAATTACAACAAATGAAGTTTTGAACTAGTCCACGGATTGTTCATTGTTCTACAGGAGGCAGCACTTAGGCCATGGTTATTTGCAGAAAAATGTGGCAAAAATCATCGCGGCCCACTGCAACTGCATTGCTGGCCTCGGAGAGGCTGGCACTCATGTCTGTGCTTTGATGTTTTATATTGACACAAAGGTGCATACTACAGATAGCAAAACAGTAACACAGGAACCAGCTTGCTGGAAGCTTCCATCAGCCGTAGAGGAAGTGCAGAACTTATCCATAGCTCAAATTGATTTCACATCAGCCAAAACCAAGAAGGGAAAGAATGATATGTTGGTTGATGATGGTTTGATGCCAACATAGCATTCCACAGCATAAGACAGTACCTGATCCTACAGATGTTGAACTCCAGACCTTCTTCTCACAGATGAATGCAACAGGAACTAAGCCAGAATTCCTAAGCATTGTACTGGAACACTGCCACCAATTCAAAACATCCCACCCTGACACCATTCTTCCAAGCAGTGATCTCTTTTTCATCTGGCCACCTTACTGTATTAAAAATAAAGAGTGTCTGTAAGAATCCAGAACCAACCTTCTCAATCACTCATTCAATCTGTGTTCTATCTGGAGTAATGCAGCTTTTCTACAGCAGCCTCCAAGTGGGGATGTTTACGTGAGACAGAGGAACAGCAAGCGTATGAGGAAAGAATGAGAGAAATACACCAAAATTTTGAAGTTAACCCCTTAACGCTGGGTCTTTTTTCTGAAAGCTGACTCTGAGAATTCCAGCCTCGCTTGGCCACAAAGGCCACCTGCCAAACCCCAAATTCTTGGTTTGTGGCCCTGCCTGCTCTGCACGCTTTGATTTACACAGTGAAAAGGCTCATTGTTTGGTGGCATGTGGCTCTACTCACGCTTCCACATTCCCATTGCCTCTTTTCAAAGTGGCACCTATTGTGAAGCTGGTGATTATGATGCAAATTCATTTGCCTTTTCATTTCTTGGCAGCGCACAAAGGCCAATCACTATATATCTACAAGAGCCAGGGTATGCCTTCTTTCACCGTGTTCGCTCGAGCGTGGGCTGAGAATAATAGCTGAAAAGCGGGTTGAGGGATCTCAATTTTTATGGCATCTCTCACCGCTTCCCGATGAGAAGGGGTTAAGGACTTTGGCTTTGTAATTAACACAAATTCTCCACACATTGGGGCTTCCCCAGATGGACGTATTTCTTATTATTGCTGTGAGGAGGGGGTCCTAGAAATGAAATATCCATTTTATGCTTGCGACGCTCAAGTCGGTGAATATGCATCCCTTAAATATACATGCCTTGTGGTAAATGGTAAGGAGGTCACTCCTGATAGTAAACAAGCATACATGTATCAGATTCAAACACACATACATGCCCTGTTGACTATGCTGACTACGTGTTGTGGACCAGTGTTGTATCGGAGACCTTGATATCCGAGACCAAGACCAAAACCCGAGACTTACTCCTTCAAGACCAAGACCTGGACTTCGAGCACGAGACTTTTGCAGGTCGAGACCGAGACCACGACATCCGAGAACGAGACCAACCATAAACCAACATTTATTTTTTACCAAAAGGTAAATAGGGACAAACAGATGGCAGTACAATTAAGAAATAAAATGAAAACATTAGTATAAACACACACGCACAAATAGGTCAAATATATTTGTCTCATTTCTTTTATCAGTGATACTGCTCTACTTTTACCCTGACCTGGTCATTTTAAACCCGAGTGTCCCAAATGCTATGATGTGAACATCAAAACAAATGTCCTAAAACTGTTTTTTGTAAGCAAAACACTGAAAAACAAATATCCAAAAAAGATGTACCCAAACGAAACTACTAAAACAACACGTACCACTTACAAGACGGAATGAAAGCACTTTCACACGTGCACACAATTTGCAGTGTGCGCGCACACACACAGACTAGTTCTCGTCCCGGCCCTACATTCAGCAGTAGACTACGTAGGGAATGGAAACCAGTCTAGTGTGCGAATTCCGCTACTCACAGCCTCATCTCCATGGTGTCAAGCAGCATGGCTACTCTGGATTGGAAATAAAGTAACCTCCCAAGACCGAGACTCTGACAGGTGAGACCGAGACTGCAAAAAAAGGTCTTGAGACAGTCTCGAGACCGAGACCAGGTCTCGAGACCCACAACACTGTTGTGGACAAATACAGTTGTTCACATTGAGCGAATTGAACCAGATGCAAACATGTGGGATGAACTTCTTGAAAAATGCCGTGAATTTTTCTACAAAACAGTGCTACCAGAATTAACGGGCAAATTTTACGCCCAGGTCCAATCTGTTCATGATAAGCCAGGTATGCACTGCTACAAAGGATAACTGCGGAAGGTGGACAAGATGATCTCACAGAATAGTCAAGGATGTAATATCACCATAGTTGCCTCCAAATAAAGAAACTGCCAGAAAGGAAATGGTTCTACCCAGAGTGTCGTAAAGTACCAAGGAAAAGGGAAGAATAGAATTTAGATTGTAACTATCAGTTCTGCTTTGTAAGGAAAGTTGCTGCCCGGTTTCACTCTTAGATATTCAGTCAGTTTCACACTTTTCTGAAGCAAAAAAGAAAAACACTGGTTGAAAGAAAAATCCTATGTTCCTCATTGGGACTTGAACCGGACACCTCACCCCCTGGGTAGATCTCTACCACTTGAGCTAAGCAGTACAGTAGTATATTTTCTCAGGTTTTCCCTGTGAACCAAATTTTTGTCTTGATGTTGCATGGATGCACAACCAAGTAGAGTAATGAACGCAACATTTGGTATGGTAACCGTTTCATTTTCACCATCCCATGTTGTCGTTTCATTCTAAAAAGTGGCTTTTCATAAACTGTGGATATCCATAGTACATGAGGGAAATTTTCTATACCTCATAAACTGTAGAACTACAGGAAAACAAGAAGAAATGGATATGTTGACGTGCAGTATTCATCTAAACACATGTATCTGGTGCCAAACTGCAGTACAGCCTTGAGTTTTTGGACCTCCTGTCACAAGATTTAATGCCCCACACAGAACGACTAATGGATGTGCTTCACCTCACGTGTACAAATGATCAGTGCATGAGGCATTCTCTTTCAAAAAACTTTTCTTGAGAAATGGAAACACTTTGTATTCATATTTATACATGACATACCAGATTTCTGTACTTTTGCATAAATTGGTACTGAAAAAACATCTAAAAAAAAGATCTTCAATGACACCTGTACGAGGTACCCCTTTCTGGGATAACAAAAATCCATTCAGTCAAATGGTTCATTAATGGGCACGTGCTTGTGAGAAAATAAGACACAACTGTGATTTTGTCCAGAAGTGTAACATTACCATCCTTGGAAATGACAAAATCCATAGGAATTGTGCTGTGCAGGATAGCATGTTTCTGGCACAGATGTCCTATAATCCGCTCCATATGAATTCTCGAGTTAGCTATTCTGCATGGGTATTGAACTTGCTCTCAAGACAGTCGCAGCCCATCTCTTCTAAATGAAGAGATTAAGGGATTAGAAGCTCAGCACCCGTCATTCGAACACTACCTGCAATGTCAAACCCCTTGTCTGCCATCACAACATCCCCTGCATCCAATTTGTGAAGGAAAGATGAGTGTTAAAGCATTTGTCACTTGCTCTTCTGCCCCAACCTTGTGATAAATAAGATATGACTCCTTGAGGGGTGATGCCGATTAAAGTATTTTACAATGTTGTTGCTTTTTTATGACAACCATATTGCCTGATGAAAAAAAAAAAAAGAACCTGGATAGGAATGTACACGTACTCATTGAAAGAAAGAAGCAAAAAAGGTACATAACAAGTTAAAGGAGCTCTACGAAGGTAGCCTCTGCAACATCAAACTCAAGAGGATGCAATACATTTATCATTAAAAAAATTGCAAATTTACACATCAGCATTAAGGTGTGCATCCAGATTCATCAACACCACTTAAGAAATTTCATCAGAAGTAATGAATTGTTAGAATACCAAACCACAAAAATTGGAGTACAAATACTTTTCATGAACAGGTTAGTGTAGTGTTTCTTTCCTCACCTTCCACTTTTGTGGTCTAGGTTCAAATCCGGCTCATTCCACACGTGGAGTGGGTTTTCAGTCCCTACTCAAGTTCAAGGGTTTTCACCCCACCTCTAAACTGAACATTTTTTCATTGTCTTCTTGCCTCATTATCATGCTGTAATTGGCCCTAAATGAGCTATTGGATGAACACATAGAAATAAAATCCACGTAATAAGAGCAATGATTAAATGCAAACTATACCTCAATAACTGAACACAGTTGGTCTCCCGTTGACAAAGCAGGAACGTGGATGTGTGTGTTGAATATTGAAACCATCTCCATTTGCTGGAGAACTTCCTTCTGACTAGTGGTACCAATTATTAAGAGTTTTCTTCCCTGCAAACAGATGGAAAATATATTTTTAAGGCAATGGGTCTCAAAGTAAGCTTGGTAATCAAGGAAAATGAAACAATGGAAATATAAGAGCACATGTACATAGCCCATTACTATGAAAATTCAGCTATGAATCCACAACTTTCTTTTCAAAAAGTGTCAACGTGTAGAGAGACCAAAGACCTTCAGTCTAACCCTCCCAGATCCTTCTAAATCCTCTCTCAGGGTTCGCCATATTTTGGAGGATTGTACATGTAGAGCCACTACTACAAAAGGATTATACCGACCAGCAACATAATGAAATCATACTTTGTTTACATGTGTGCTTTCCTATTGCTTGTATCATACTACTAAAAACCATTACTGTTCCCTTTATTCCCATTGTTTGAACCTTTTCTTGACATGTCCCACAAGATCTGCGCATGAAACCAACAAAGCCTTGTGTTCAGGTCCTCAGGGTTGTTATCCCAGATAAACCTTTGATCAAGTCCTCACGCTTTTGTTCTTCCTTGTTCAGTTGAACTCTCATACCCCAAAGCATTTTACCTGAGGACTGACTTTCAGAGTTCCATTGTTCCCATCATGGAGCTATTAAACACAAGGAGTAAGAACAAAGTCCCTACAGACCGTAATCTGATTAACTGCTCCGGTCAGCTCCACAGGCAAGGTGCGGTTACCGGCCCCAGTGTTGAAGACCCAAGGCATTCTTTGTACACAGTGATCGCCACTGCCAGGTAGCTGGTAACCCACACACTCGCCATGTTTCGCTGCAGCATACTGGAGTAAATAAATGGTGGAAAAGATGCACGGAGAGGATGCGCAGTTCTCTTCTGTAGTCCTCAGGAGTCGGTGAGTGATCTCCACAGATGCGCCCGAAAATTCCAAATCAGCGGTGGTTATTTGGTAAAAGTCGGACTTTTTAAAATTCAGTTATGACATTTTGCGATTCCGGTGGTAGAGAACAAATACCCAAAATATGAACTGTGATATTTATTTCGTAAGTCGCAATCCTAGTGGTTCCTACAGTTAAAACAAGGCGGAAACATGCCGCAGGAATGCGGCATGTCGACAACATGGTGAGGTTTCATGCCGAGACAGTTGTGGACAATGACAGAAACTACAACAAATCTTCCCAATTTTTTTTTTTATTTTCCTCTGGACTAGATACATTCGCTCAGTTTTCTTGTGCGTATTTTTTGGAGAGTTTGTATTAGTTAGTAATTTTGTTTATTATTAAAAGAGACGTTTTGGGGATGTAAAGACGTAACCATACTTTCATTGTCATTGGAATATCAGAACAATCACTACATTTATCGAAGTTTAAGTCTCCGATGACGATGGTTTCCGTCTCAAGGCGGCCATGTTGAACATGCGGAAGTGTTAGAGACACGCATGCGTGGTACCCACGATCCTTTGCAAATGCAACTCCGAGCATTCTTTACAGCCCGCCAACGGCGCGTAATTTGTTTTGTCCTTGCAGCACGTGCAGTGCTTGCGGTGGCCATCATTGACCCTTTTCATCTCTGTATGTGCTGACTCCTTGTGTTTAATAGCTCCATGTTCTCACGTTTCCCTCCATCTACGGTGACACCAAATCAGATTTGTACGTGAACACAAACCATACATGGTGCTAGTAAGGATGTTTCATTCAATGTTTGTTTTTGGGTCTGATATATTGATCCCTACAGAATAAAATATTTCAGGGCATGAGATGTTTTTGATTCTTTTAAACTATTTCGTACCTTAGGAGGGATTTTTTTCAGCAAAACAAGCAAGGCCTGAAGAACAAGATTGGAGAATCTTGGACCAATTGGTACATAATCTAATGAGAAAGAACAAAGAAGAAGTAAATTGGTTATAATCTCACTGAAACTCAAGGGTACTTGACGTAAAGCAGGACAAAGCATTTTACACTACTTGTACAACAGTGCTTGTACCAAATCATCGTACTTCAATGAATCAAAGCAGTTAAAATGACATTTCTGATGGTTACATGTACATCAGGTCAACAGATGACATGCTGAAGGAGTATGGTTTAGCTCACTTCACTTGAACTCGGAATGGGTGATCTATTTCAGTTATGTAGAACAGTTGCTGGTTTACAGCAATCACATTTTGTAATGAAACACTGAGGAATTCACCGACTTAAAAGGTCCCTGAGCAAACCTAGCAACAAGAGTAGTAAGAAATGCAACCCCACCCCCAAAATGGGTCATTAATGAAATGTTCATGTCATTCAGGTTTGCTTGGAAACGTTTCGGAAAATACATAAACATGAGCTCCTCAAATACTAATTTCCTTTCTACACTTATGAATTGTTTAGGTTATGTTTCTGTAATCTGGCAGATCATGTTCTACTAAATACAGGAGAGTAAAGGAATTAAATAAACAGGGGAAAGCTGCTGTAATGAACACAATGAGGTCCACACAAAGTGTTCGGTATGGCAGTCATTTATTTTTGCAAATGATTGCTTGAAAATCACATGCAACACAATGTATAGTTACATTGGCTCCTATAGATAAAATGCCACTTTGATAAATGGACTGCACTGGGAACCATGCTAATACAGCACCACTGGAGGCACTGGAGTGCTGCAAGCTCATCTGACGATGAGTATGTGTTCGGAGTATCGTCATCAAACATCCGGTTATCACGGTAACAGTCAACGAAACTCCCATGCCAGCCATCATTGATACAGGTGCGTCAGTTAATGTCATGTGTCTGGCTGTATACAACAAACTGTCCTCCAAACCGCCACTGTGCAAGGACAATGCAGCCAAAGTCTTTGCCTATGGTAGTTCAACACCCCTGGAGATTGTTGGCACATTTGACACTTCTATCGCTTATAAGGGGTCCCAAGTGAACTGCACCTTCTGTGTTACCAAAACCACTGGAGACACATTGATCAGTTTCCGAACAGCGTCTGCTCTCCGGGTCATTCATGTGGCCTACAACCTTCACCCCGACAACCCCCATAAGCCCATGGACAGTCTTGTGGAACAATTCGCAGATCGTTTCACTGGTATTGGCAAGTTAAAGAACATTCAGTGCAAGCTACACGTGGACGAGACTGTCCGACCGATTGCCCTGCCACACCGTCGTATCCCGTTCCATGTCCGCAAGAAAGTTGAGAACGAACTTGACAAGCTACTTCGCCTTGATATCATTGAGCCGGTACGCAATGAGCCAACTCCGTGGGTCTCACCCATACATGTGGTCGAAAAACCTAATCGACCAGGTGAGATTCGTATGTGCGTGGACATGCGAAATGTCAATGCTGCTATTAAACGCGAACGCCACATAACACCCACCATCGACAACATCCTCGCTCAGGTCAATGGCGCTACCGTGTTCAGCAAAATGGACCTTAACGCAGGCTACCACCAAGTTGAGCTAGCCCCAGAATCGCGCCACCTGACTGTATTTTCAACGCACAAAGGCTTGTTCCGTTACAAGCGTTTGAATTTCGGCGTAAGCTCAGCAGAGGAAGTCTTCCAAAACACGATCTCCTCAGCTCTCTGTGGCCTGGTGGGTACGCTAAACATCAGCGATGACATCCTCGTGTTTGGTCGCACGCAAGCCGAACATGACACACGACTTGCAGCCTGTCTGCAACGTCTTCGCGAATGCAACCTAACTCTGAACAGAGATAAGTGCAGTTTCGGTCAGTTACGTGTTGAATACTTTGGCCATGTATTCAGTTCCAGTGGCATCTCTCCCGACAAGAAGAAAGTCGAAGCCATCCAACAAGTTCGTGACCCCACCAATGCCAGCGAGGTCAGGAGTTTCCTTGGCCTGGTAACGTACTGTAGCCGGTTTATACCAGACCTTGCCACTATTTCCGCCCCACTGCGCGAGTTGACCAAGAAAGACTCCACCTGGAACTGGGGACCAGAACACCAGCAAGCGCTCACGTAGATTCGTAAAAGCATCACACACTGTTGTACCATGGCATACTTCGACCCCGGCAAGAAGACTGAACTGCTCGTTGATGCTAGCCCGGTCGGCCTAGCTGGTATTCTTGCCCAAAGCAACGACAGGGATGAACTGTCGATTGTTGCTCTTGCCAGTCGATCTCTGACACCCGTTGAACAGCGGTATTCCCAGACGGAACGCGAAGTTCTCGCCATCACTTGGGCAATACTTCACTTCCACCTCTATGTGTACGGTAGCACCTTCCGCGTTATCACAGATCACAAACCGTTGGTCCCACTGTTCAATAACCAGCACAGCCAAGCTCTGGTTAATGAAGTTGCAGGAGTACAACTTCACCGTTGAGTATCAGCAAGGAAAGCTGAATCCCGCGGACTATATGTCACGAACGCCGTGCCCAAGTCAGTCACCCTCGACAAAATCCGCACTGCCACTCGCGACGAGCGGGTTCTCCAGTCGACCATCGACGCGGTCGCCACCCATAGCTGGGACACACTCTTGAGACAACCCCACAACCAAGAGACTCTCGCGACCCTCAAGAGTCTACATAAAGTGCGCGAAGAACTAACAGCAACAACTGATCGCGACCTGCTGCTGCGTGGAAATCATATCGTGATTCCACAAGCACTCGCACAATCGATTATCGACATTGCTCACGAAGGACACCAAAGCATGACAAAGACTAAACAGCTACTTCGTGAGAAAGTGTGGTTTCCCAACATGGACACACCCGTCGACAACACGGTTCGCGACTGCCTCTCATGTCCGTTGACAACCCCGAATGACACTCGAACACCACTCACTATGTCTACACTCCCAGACGGCCCATGGCTCGAAGTCAGCATCGATTTCTGTGATCTCCCCACAGGAGAACATCTCCTCGTAGTCATGGACGATTACAGTCATTTTCCCGAAATCGAAATCGTGACTTTCACTTCTGCCCGTTCAGTAATTCCCAAACTGGATCGTATCTTCGCCACGTTTGGCATTCCAAAGGTAGTATGCTCTGAAAACGGGCTACCCTTCATCCTTCGCAGACTACCTCGGGTTCCATCATCGGAAAATCACCCCACGTTGGCCCCTTGCCAGTGGGGAGGTGGAACAGTTCATGAAAACAATCAAAAAGACATATCGCACCACAATCACAGACGGAATACCGTGGAAGCAAGCTCTCTATAAGTTCCTGCGAAATTACCCAGCAACGCCGCATGCTACGACAGGAGTTGCATCTGCAACGCTACTCTTTGGCAGGCCCCCGATTTGTGCACGGTCTCCCTGAGACCGTGCACAAATCGCGAGCCAAACCTGTCAGATCGCGTGACAAATGCAAGAAAGCCGCGATGAAACAATACGCTGACAACAGAGAGCAGGCACGTCCCAAGAACATTGAAATCGGTGATACAGTTCTTCTACGACGCGATGGACTAGTCGCAAAACACCAAACCCCATACCATACTCACCCCTACACTGTGACTGCCAAAAAAGGATCTATGGTAACAGCTCAGCGTGGCACTCACACAGTCACACGCAACATCTCGCGACACAAACTCATCCAAACCAACACACCAATCCAGCAGGATCCGGAGGAATCCGACATTGAGGACGTGACAAATCCAACACACACTCCTACTCGAGCACCAGCACCGCGCCAGAACCCTGCTCGAAATCGCCACCCACCTGCTCACCTAAGACTATGTGACTTAAAGACTGTAGGAAAGACACCTGCATGTTGGACACTTTTGTTTAATTTGCTTGAGGACATCTGCACAAGTGTGTTTACCCAATTTGTTTTCCTGTTTATGTTTAGAGAACTTCAAGTTTGGAAAAAGAAAAAAAATGGCTGAAAGAAAATGCAACTTTGTAACTGTGACTAGCTCAAAAGAAATAATAATAGTAACCAACTGTGACTCTAGCTCAAAACAAAGATAATAATAACGATAAGGCATATATATTTGAAGACAGTACAAAAATGGACAGTGAAGCTTTTCTCAGCTAACTCCCAGTTTTGAATCTTATTTAATTAGTCGTCTGCTTCACATTTACAAAATCACTCTTTTATGTACACAGTTATCATTCAAGGTGGAAAGGGATGTAGTATTCTTAAAACATGTCCAAACTGGGACACCGTACATATACTTTGGAACGCATTAAAGGTCAAGGGTCACGCATTCCTCGTGACTGCAGTACAGCCACCTAAAACAGCGTGTACGTCTCACTCTCTCATTCTAAGCTAAACGCCTTAGGATATCACAATGTCAGCAATTACACGTCAGGCTAGCATTTTGAAAGCACTTGAAACTAGACAGATATTTATCAAAGATTTCTCAGAGATAAGTAACAAAGGCTAGGGTCTATCTGCATCTGTATGTTCTGTTCTGAGGGATTTTTGGAGGTCAAATCTTCCAGTTTTTTGTTGTTTAAAGCAAATTTGTGCACAAAGAACTTAGGAGGCAAAGGAGATGTTCAGAATACCTGAATGTTTGCTATGGCTAAATAGCAATGATTCACAGTACATAAATGTGAAACCTGTTTTGGCAATAAAAACAGTTTCCCTAAATTTTTCTAAACTTCCTTACTCGAAGACCAAGAATTTTGCGAGCTTATATGTACTATGGTACCTAAGTGTATAATTTGGGAGTGGTTCTGACATCAACAATCAGATACTTGGGTGCTCTGTTCTGATGCACATTTCCTAGTAAATTTCTCTTGGGTCATTCTATGTAAAATCACCAAAAATCCAAACTTTACTGATGTTTGATGTTTGGAATAAAGTGGCTGTTTCATCCCTGTTGGACAACAGTTTTTGCATTACAGACTGCCATTTTCCCCCAATTTTGACTAAACTGGGTACAGCCATCAATTTTCAACTGACCACACCTTCCTAACTTATACGCCAAATTTGTTGATATTGTTCTCTTTGGAAAGGTAATATCACGGGGAGTTCAAATATGCTACTCAAGCACAACTTACCAAGAAGCCTCTCGATATCGTCAACAACGACACAGCTGAGTTCTGACTTGTAAGCATCCTCAAAGATCTATTCAAAACATTTGGAACAACACAAGCTTCTAATAAAAAGTGAAAAGACCACCAACATAAGAGAACGCTTTCATGAAAGTGCAGATAAAATGTCATTTTCAAGGTAAATCCAGTTATTAATCCTAAATTGCTCAGAGCTTATTCATGAACAGCATTAACTGTTGGCCAGAAGAGGCCTTTGGTACTGTTATTAGAGCTAAGATCCTAACAATAATACCCATAATACATGTGTATACTGTGCCTAACCAGCTTACTTTTGGGCTGTACTCAGATTCTCTGATGCACTTATTGTCACCAGCAGAATGGCAGATGCTTGACCTACTGAGATCTCTGAGATAATGCACAATCAGTATGCTTGGCTTATCTGCCATGTTTGATATTACAAGGTTGTTGCTATACAGGTGCTGATTTCTAACTTTCAGTGTCTTTAACTGTTTTAAAATTTATGATGACAAATAGAAGACGTAAGTCTCTATTCTGAAAACAGTGTTGAGTATAGTGCTGTTCCTTGAATTCAGCACCATTCCTCTGCACGACTAGAAAGTGATGCCCATTGATGTCCAAGCAATCAATAGTAAGAAACATATTGCATTGTCATATCTGACCTCAATACTGTTTTTCATTGGCCCAGACCAATCAAGTTGGTAGGGCAACAAAAGCCCATGTTACACTCACCATCAGACATCACACCAGCTGGGTTCGTATAATATTGAGTGCACAAATGTACCCAAGTATGCACCCTTAAATCGAACAGGATAATGCAAGGACCACTGATCGCTTATGTTCAAAGAGTCCTTTGTTGCCCTTTATTCCCTCAAAAAAAAAAATTAAAATCTTCATCAAGGTAGAGATAAGACAAAACAATTGTTTGCCACAGGTGCAATGTGTCCCTAGGTTCCAAATGTCATATCTCCCACCACAGCTTTCAAAACCTGTTGGTCGTCATGTACAAACAACAGCTAAAAAAAGCTGAAATTCAACCCCATTCTGACTGGGCTTGTCAGGAGTTATACACAGTTTTATAATGTAGACATTTTTTGCATGAAATTCACACATATTATAATTATACATTGTGTACGCATTGTTATGTATTTTATTGTTTAACTGTTGTCACATACTGTTTACCCCGGCATCAGTGTAAGATATGATAATTATGATAAGATGGAAAATACACAACTTGATAGAAAACAGAATGTATTCTAATAAATTTACATGACACAATTGCCAAGCAACATGAAAACACTTGGGATGATTTTTGTGAATTTGGTATCAAAAGCTGTGCAAGACTTCAAAGAAAAAAGTCATGACATGTCGAAAGTAAGGAGAGTTGGGAAGTCAGGACAGTTTGATATCAGCAGTGGTTTGGAGTAGCAACAAACTTTCCATGGGGGAGGGGTCCAATTAATACCCCTCCCAGTCTGTATGTGAAATTCCCATAATCTTGTACAGAGCTGATTCACAAAAAAAAAACCGAACCAAAAAAATGAAAATCAGCTGACGAGCTGAATTTTCACACCCATGTCTGTGTCTACCCACTGGCTCTGGTGATTGGCTAACCAGTCCATGACATACCTTTTTAATAGCCTGACATTTAGCACTTTCAGAATAGCCAACCATGTCTTCTGGGGAACATATCTTCACAAACGGAAATTCTGACTTCATCGACAGAGTAGCAGCAAGAGCTGTCTTTCCACTTCCTGGAGGACCTGATTAAGGAATGATGCCAAAGTTAATGTCTCTCAAATATGACATCCAAAATGCCACATGACATTGAAAGTAAACATAGTGAAGCCACTGGTGCTCAAAGCTTTCTAAATATCAAATGGATACTGAGAAAAACAACAAAAAATGACAAAAAGTTAATGTCATTCTCTTTAACATACACAATTTAAAGTAGTATGAGATAAAAAATATGTATCAATATCCCAATGCGGTCAATATTTTGGTACCAACCCAGGGACTAACATTTTATTAATGAAACCTTGTTTAATGAAGGGTTAGAAAGTGGGGGTATTTCTGTGATGATGTCTTGCAAAATATTTTGACTTGCAAGGATATAGTCCAATATTAAGAATACATGGACAGGACAGTTACAGTTTATTTAACAGAGCATTTCATTTCAGAGCATCAGCAAAATACAAAAATACTTTACCATTATGATCAAGAATGTTATTTTGGTATCTGAATGTCAGCACAGCACCTGTGAATTATCATTATGAGTGACTACAATATGCTCATTATGTTAGATTGCATTGGTCCTGATCTTCTAAAATAGCTAAGAAGAGGCATGATTCCATTTAGATTATTACACTTCCAACCATGCTCTCACACAGATCTGCATCAATACACTGATACCTTTATGAAAGACTGTTCTACAAACTTATGTGTTAACTCTTTTCATGTTCATAGCATTTTAAATTTAACTGGATAGACCTTGTTCAGAGCTACAGACTGTAATAATAACTACCAGGCAACAATGCCATGAATGACTATTCCAATTAGAACCTGTGATAAAAATATTGTAATTTACAGTAGCCACTGTAAATGATTTAAGAGACTTTTGTTAAATTAAACATATTACAACTTTTATGGCAAAACAATACAACTGTGAATCATTATGACATAATTGTCATCAGGTCAAAGGGATTTGGAATCAGAGTTTGTCTCTCCTACACAAGTTAGAATCCTGACGTAAATAATTAGCAAAATGGAAAGAAAAATTGAAAAAAAATGCAGAAGAAACTCAAATTTGTACTTTCAACATTTAACCCTTAGTTCCAAAAACGTACAATCAAGGATTCTGGTTTACATGGAAGTATGACATACTGCAGGCAATTACATGTGGGTAAAGAAGTGATTTTACGTAGTTTTGTTGGTAAATACATGTACTTCCTGTATTAGAGGTTTTTTCTTTACATGTATATGATATGATACAAATTTTTCATTTCCAGGTTTTGTGATAAAATTCAGACTAAATATCTGATGTAAACACTTCCTACTGACCTTCCATAAGCAAGCTTACTAGTGGTGTACGATTGCTAAGTTTAGTTTGTTGCACTACGAGCTCTCCATCAGCCAGTACCCGTGCTACTGGTTCACCAAAGTTGATTATGCCATTGAGGATGTAGTTGCTGAAACTTTCATCACTAACTCCAAATGCCTAAATAAAAGAACAGACTTTTAAAATACCTGCGATTTAGTGATAAGTTTGCAAAAAACCCCCAAAATTACATGTTAGTCTTGCTCTTTCCATGATTTGGATGGAAAAATAAATACAATGAAAGAATGGCAAGACCTTTGAAAGTAATATGCAATTCAAGTTGAATATTCACAATTTTAATGATTCCATTTGTAAAATATATGTGAACTTTAATAGTGAAGTGCGGAATTGCTGAAAAAAAAAACCACTGTGCCGCTGAAAAACCCGGTTCCACGGTCATAATTGTGGGTTCAGAGATTTAACCTGGGCTTTGATATTTAAATCAATGTACTGCTTTGAAAAAAAAAGAGCCCTGTTTTGGCCACAGGTCCAACTGGGATTGCGCACAATGCCATTTGTTACGAGTTTTTAATATTTTAAGCATATCTGGGTACCTACTATTGACATAAAACAGGTACCCAGTTCCAAAAATACCTGTAAATGCACGCCCCTAAAAGCTACATGTATAATGTAATTACAAGAGCATAACTTGCAGTGCAAAGTGAAGCCTTCTAGATGCATCCATGTTTATGCATAAACCTTTGGAAAATTTGAAATTTTGTATGGCTTTGCAACAGCTATTTGCATGTCTGCATCTGTATTGTAAAATGACGCGACAAAGAAGCCAATATACCAAACTACTAAATGCACTAGTAGTTAAGAAGCATTATGGTTTGTTTCTTGTAACACAATTGCATGTGTGCTGGACAGTTTGCTGAGGCTGTTTAGTGTGTCACATCTAATGATAACATTTAATTTAGTTAAAGAATACACAAAAGAATTTCAGTGAATATATACTTACTGGTTTGATATCATTCGCCAGTGCAATCATAAAATCTGATTTCTGAACTTGCATTTTCTCAGCTGCTTCATAATCCACTTCAACTTTTGAAGAGGCCTACAAAAGAGCAAGCGTTATCTTCAGTTTGGGACAAATAATGGTCTGTACTCAAAACATGAAGTTTTAAAGGTGACTACAGCAACAACATGACACAGACTTGTACTGCTTGGTAACAAAAATTTCCACTAGAAATTTTCTAAGGGGAACTTTCCACTTCATTAGTGGACATTCATTTTGGAAGTAAGCAACTACACCAAACTGTATTTGGGAGATTTAACATTTAGTTAAGTGTATAAAGTCAGTCAGAGCTGGTTATTCATTACTGTAGTTTTTAAGTAAGTGCACAATCAATACATTTGGAGCAAAGTTTTCATTACTGGCCAGTGAGGGCAGCTTGAAAAACTTACACCAGTAAAATACCAGCTTACTTCATGCTGACAATGAGTGAACTAAGAGAAACCAGTTTCCTTTGCCTCTAAAGAAACAAGATTTACAAAAATTGTCGCACTGAAATGCTGATGTGACCAATTTACTACAGTGTTTTGTAACAGGAATGCTTTGCAAGGTTGATGTTACAGAAATTATCCAAAATCAGTATTATACCTTAATCATCCTATTCATTGCAAGAGACTGCGATGCCCTGACTAGTCCAGCAATTTCTGCCCCACTGAAGTTCTTGGTTTGTGAAGCAAGCTCCTCAAGGTTAACATCAGCTGCTAGTTTCTTGTTCTCACGCATTTTGGAAACATAAATATCCAGAATCTGCAACCTTCCTTCCTCATTAGGAAGACCTATGTAAAAATCAATCACACATTTGAATGTCTTACTTTGTAGATTACGTAACTACAATTACATAAAAGCTCCACAGATTGTACAGTTTGTAAGAAACAACGACAGGCAATGTACAACAGTTCAAAGTAGTGTCTTTACAGTGGAATGGAAAGATACGTTTTAAATAATATTAACAATAATATTTAATATTGCTATCTAGACAACCCATTCACTGTAACCCAACCAAACTATAACTAGGAACTTGAGAGATAAGATCATTTATCCAGTTGATCATTGGTTGATTTTTTTATGCCTTGATGTATGTGCACTATTGGACTTTGTAAGAATTCTTCAAGGATATGATCAAGCTCATGTTCCACATAAAGGGAGCTTGCATTAATGCAACATTTTTAATGATTTTTTGTTCTAACAAAGAAGCACTTTCTCAGTATCGCTGTATATTCTGGAGGGCATACTGTCTACATACCAATTTCCATTTGAACCTCCAAACGCCCTGGTCGCAGCAATGCTTCATCAATAAGATCACGTCTGTTTGTCATACCTGCAATTTTCAGAAATGACCGAAGTTCAGCTCAGTTTCAGTTCAGTTTTAGTGTTATTGTCCATTAAAATGGAAATTTTCTGTTGTAAAAGCTCATTTAAAACCATTAAAAAAATTTCAAGAAGGGTAATAAAAAACATTTTAAAACAAGTATAAATATGAAGTAAAACACAAAAACCTACCACAGACATTTCACCGTCACTGCTGCCTCAACCACAAACAATTAAGTATTCAGAACAAAGAAGACATTTTACGAACATCACAAACAACAGCCATAATAACGAGCATCTGACAATCAAACTCAATCACACACAAATCAAAACAGATAGCTGAGTGCAAAGTAAGTGATATGATTGGATATACAGTTGTGGTCAACAGTATGCATGCACTTGGACTTAAAAGTGTTTAAGTGCAAATTTTATGATTATGCCAATTTTAGTAATCATTCCTTTTCTGCAGCTGATCAGCTGACACAGCCACTTAATTTGCATCAACCTGAAAACACAAACTATAGATACAAAGATTTATCAGCTGTAGCAAAGGAATGGCTGCCGGTAGATTAGTCTTAAGACTTGTCAATAAACATTAAACAGGTACAGTTTGAGTGTATGTAAACTATTAATCACAGCTGTGTACATGGATGTTTTCTACTCCACAGAAACTGAAAATACATACATTTTACACTAATCTTTAAAGGTACATGAAGCTTAGATGAATTTTCTTAGACACACTTTTTCTGCATTATACTCTTATACATTAAACTATTTGACATCCCTGTTAGGTTACGCTTGTTGAAATGTTAGCACTTTTTCATACTTTCACATTCTTCCATTGTTTCTAAGGGAACTGCAGGTACTGTTGCTGTGATGTCATTCAGGAAAAATGTGTTAAGTTGATAGGTTTGCGTGCTCCAATTGCGAGCCATCAATTTACTCATTAAAACATTTCTGAAAAAGGGATACTCACAGGCTTTTGCAATGTAGTCCAAAAAATAGGTAAGTGAAATTTCTTGTTCACAAACCAATTTAACTTTGAGATTTTTTTCTTGCAATGACATCAGTTTTGCTCTCGCATATAAAAATCTCATTGGTATAAAAACCACAAGGCAGTAAAATACCCTTTAAAATAGTGTGACAGGAATTAAAAATGAGGTTAACTGAGACACAAAGGAGAATTATGAAGGTTTGTGCTAGAAAAAAATATACATTGCAGCGCCCCTTTCAGACAAATAGAATAAATGGAGATAATTTTCCCTATTTCACTAGGTTTGCACTTTGATGTATTTTACTTAAGTCTCCCTAAGGTATCCCCTCACAGGCAAAGCAGGGTGAGGCTGGTTGGGACCATTTCAAGATTGAATTGGTGCACAAACATTCAAGCCTATGTGTCCACAACGTGAATGTGTGTCAGCTCATGAAAGATAAAATTTTTCATTTACACATCAATATGCATGTGTGTGAGCAACATTGTCTTTAAAACTTCACAAGATACACATGCAAAGTTAAGTTTTCTTAGATGGGAGAAAACCAGTGATTAACCCTCACATATTTTAGACGGCTAAAGTTGAGTTCACAATGTAAATGGTAAAGCCTGAAGTGAAATGGTGTCTTTGTAGAATGAACAACATCCTAAGTTGTCCAAAAAAGCATGGGACCTTATAAATGCATGAAGATGAGCCCTTTAAACTGTAGTTAACCAAAAATAGTTGTTAAATTGTTTAATAAACAATAAATCATCAAACAGACCATTTAAATGGAACATAATTTACCGATGATGAGAATGTTATTGAGTTGTTCCACTCCATCTATTTTGGCAAGAAGCTGGTTGACCACTGTATCATGAACTCCAGTGCTGCCACTCTACAAGAAAAAAAATATTCTGTTCGAAAATATTGTGCCTGAAGTTAAAAAATTATGATTCAGTATTTTTTTAAAATGACATCAAAATAGGAACATTGGAATATTTACTTAATATCAGTCTAATATTCCTGTTTGGAACTTGTCCCAATTAACAATAATTTATATTAAATTTGGTATTTTCTTCCTTGCACAAGTGATCTATTCAGTAACGCTGATCTTGAAATCCTTCAATGGTGATGCAGCCTGCATCTCCTGTACCATTTTTCTTGTTATTTCAAGCTTTCGTCCAGCAATACAGGCATATCACAATAGTGCGCCTCCAAGAGTTTGCAATACACTGGCCAATCACAATGTGCAAAATCTGTCAATACTTTCCAAACACGCATTGGATTGACAGATTTCGCTCATTATGATCAGCCAGTGTGTTGCAAACTCTTGGAGGCGCACTATTGTGAAACGCATGTATTGGGAAGACTGATTATTTACCATTGTGCCACGCTGTTTACAGATTGCATCAATCTCATCAAAGATGATAATATGAAGTCCACTGTTGACTCCACACTGCAATGAAAAGAAAAAACGACGTAATTATTCAGATTAAGTATATACAAAAATCAAAAAGCAGTAGTTTAGCATCTGTTTTTGACATGCAGTGGAACGCCGCTATAACAAACACCTCTGCACTGAGCATCTGGATGTATAAAACATCTCCCTTGGCTCCGGAATTTTCTGTGCATTTTTAGTGAACATTACAAGTTTGCTTTAAACAAACGAAACACATTTAAAACTGATGAAAATTACTAAAAGGAAAATTGCGCTAACAATGGAACAAGGGCCTATATGTGGCATGGTTTGTATTGTTCCTGGGGAGCCTACATTGCATGTAATGTGCATGTATCCAATACTGCAAAGTAAACTAGATGCTAAATATGTGTATGCAACACTGGTGACTCTAGTGCAAAAAAACTGGCATGAAATTACTAAAAAAGCAGGAGAATTGAGCTCAAAAAATAACAAACACAGAAAATGATTGCGCAGATAGACCCTACCATTTGTTACTTAAACAGCACCTCTAAGAAAAACATGTTTTCTCAGATTTTATGCCAAACAATGAATGCAATGCATGCCACACATTTGAATCAGTTAGAGTTCAGAACAGATGGTGTACCTTTTACTGAAAATTGCTATACGGAACGACTGCTGTACTGGACATTTCGTACAGACCCTGTCATGTTAATTATAGCAGTATTCCACTGAGTACACATAATTAACATATTACCTTGATTAAGATTAGTTGCAGTGAATGTTTATTCCACTTGGTTTCATTGCATGGAATGGAACATTGAATCTAAGTTCATGCAATAATTCATTCTACTGCACACATAAACATTCATTATTTATATACCATGCATATACTGAAATGATGTCTACCAACCCTCTTTTGTTCATCTTCTGCAGCACTGAACAGCTTTCGGATGTTTGCTTCAGATTCTCCAACAAATTTGTTGAGAATTTCTGGCCCATTTACAATCTGGGGTGGTCTTGAATTTAGCATTTTTCCTATTGTTCGGGCCATCAATGTTTTCCCAGTTCCTGGAGAGAAACAATTATAATTGGTTTGTTATTTTTTCCATGGTGTGCATTGGCTATGTTTGAGTTGCAACTATTTTCTACATTTCTTTCTTATAATACATTTGTTGAGTCTTGTGATCTTTGCATGCATTGCTTAATACCAGTAGTACATCACTGGTTTCCATTTTTGTTATTTTGCTGATATCAAAATGACAAAAATGGTTAAGCTGTTGAAACCTATTATGGTTTAAAATTTTACCTAGAAATACTTTGCTCTAATGTAGGGTTATTTTCCTGCTTTAGTCACTGAACCCTTGGCCTGCAGGCTTCCTGGTATCATAAGTACTCTTTGATCTTCTTTATCATGCCCTGTTTATTAGTAGTAAAGCCATGCTTTTTGCTTTCAAGAAATGCCACAATCTACACATACATGTATATGGCATTGAACCTTTTGCATGCTGTGATTAGTGCTAACAACCTTGAAGGTTAACAGAAATTGAAAACATTTTTTTAGTTCATGTGAAGTATTTCAAAATAACAATAAATACATAACCATTTCAAAAACATCATAAATGCAATGTTTACCCCATTAAATCGTTACTCCAAAATGAATAAAAAGATCCTGAGTTTCCTGGCCCAAAAAAATCCCCTTTTGGCCATTCGCGCTCCCAGGCTGATTGGATGACTAATTGGCAGAACGCTGACATGTACTATGTACATGTACAATGCATGATTGCACACAGTCCGTGCAGTATCGCACGCTTGCAATAGACCACGTTGTGTTTGATGTAGCTTGGCCCACAGGCAAACACTGTGGTAGTTAGGACTGTATCTTTTAATTTATACCTTGAACCTAGACAGTATTTGCCAGTGAGCCAAGCTACATTAAACACAATGTGGTCTATTGCAAGCATGAACTAAATGTTTTCAATTTTTGTTAACCTTTAACAGAGCGGTGTACTATACTTGCGTATTTGTGTGAAAGGACTAAGAGTATATTTCTACATTATGTAACCTGCTGTGTAAAGATGAGTCATAAGGGGGTATGTGGCCAAGTGGTCAGGATTTGTAGCTTCTGATCATAGGGTTAGGGGCTCAAATCAGCATGTTGTGATCTTGGGCAAATCATTTTACTCTTACTTGCCTCTCTCCACCCAGGAGTAAATGGGTACCTAGGGCAGATATGGTTATGTTTAGCCGTTTGTACCTGATATGGCAGCATCAGGCTAGTATTCTCCTGGGGGAGATGAGATGATTTCAGGATGTTGTGAGCCCAACTACTGTGCAGGGACAATGATAATATATTGGTGCCTTTGAAGTACAGAAACTGTGAGATACTGCACGCCTTATAAATACTTTGATATTATTTTCATAAGGCCATCTTTTCAGTTGTTTTGTTTCAGGTTACATCAAAAAGAGAGAGCTGAGCATTTTTGGTTTTGATACAGCAGCCATTTTGGCATCCTGATTAAAAATGAGTATCGTGTGGGTTAAAACTGATGATGGTCCTATTAATTTCCATATTGCAAGACTCTTTTAAAATTATGTACCTCAAAAGCAGCTCTTGCAACTTAAATGTATTATTCCTTTTCACAGTGAGGGTCAAATATTATAGTTTCAAAACTAGCAACACACCAAGCAATTGTCAATTTTCAATCGGCACTGTGTGAGTTAGTGTGTGGATGTGTGTGTATGAAACACATATTTCAAATATTAGTGTGCCATGAAAGGGAAGTTGTGCTGGCACAAGAAACTTACCAGGTGGACCATAGAGCAGAATTCCTTTGACATGCTGTGCACCTGTTTTTGTGAACAATAAATAACTGATGATTAGAAAAGGTTATTGTCAAATTCTGTTGACTGAAATTATAGTATGTTAATGCCCTTTAGTCTCATATAAAATACCACATATTTGAACGTTTGGCCATGGTAGATGAAGTGGAGGAACTTCTGGTCTTTGGGATGGTTGGGAATGTGCAGGTACGCGACCTTCAGATCCCCTGTAGAGGACCAGGCTAGGATGGGCAGAGACTGGGTGACTTTTTTGCAAGGTTTCCATGCACTGTGGGCGGATGAATCTATTCAGCGGCTTAAGGTTGAGGATTGGGCACCGGGTGTTCGGCTTCTTCTTCGGGGTGAGGATGTTGAAACGAACCCATTGCGGAATGGATGAGCGACTGGGGCAGTGGCTAGTTTCTGAAGATGGGGGCTGATTTCTGACTTCAGGGTCTGGCATTGGGTGGAGTTCATGGTGGAGGCATAGATCGGACGGAAGAGTGTGCATGAATTCGAGGAAGTAGCCTAAGGACATCATCTTGAGAATCCATCTCTGATGTGATGTCCTGCCAGAGCCCTATGAAAGTCGTAGTCGGCCCCCTGACAGACCCGGGAGCGGGAGCCGCTAGCGAGTTGATGGAGTCATTGGCCACATTCCCCTTATAAACGGGGAATGTGGTCAGAACTTGCGCTGGATTTACGAGACCCACTAGAAGGCTGTGCTCTCATGAAGGAGGAGCTGTAGCGTGGTCAAGGATAAAAGGAGCTCAATGTATAGCAGGGACCCCGGCGACCAGGTAGAACAGCCCTAGGTGGTGGAGCATGGCGAGCTGGTGAGGAGGCTCTGTGAATGAAATCTTGTGTGATGCCTTATCTGCTTGGCCTAAGATTGCAGCATCTCGGTGAACTGCCCTGCAAAAAGGTCTTTGCTGTGGAGGGGAAGGTTCTGCAAGTAACTTTGTCCCCTGGGTACAGGATATGCATCGCTGCCATGGCGTTGGAGTGATGGGAAGAGGTGATCAGGCAGGACATACATTTGTATGTGAAAACTGTTGAAAGACCATAGTGATGTTCCTATCAAGGGCCCAAAGGGCAATGGTGCAAGGTACGGGGACGGGCAAATATTCTCACAGGTGTAGGAGAGGTACATGTACTCCACGAGAAGGGACAGGAAGGCTGTACAGCGCAGGCTATGATGAAAAGCCATGCTTAGTCCAGTTAGGATAGACTCCAGCTCAGTTGACAGGAGGTGCGGGATGGAGAGAAAGTCCACTGTGTCCGACTTGGTGAACTGAAGAGCAGGCTGGAGAGAATGTACAAAAGAGCCTGGAAAGCTGTGGCGAGAGAGGCGGAGTTCCGGTGCTTGGACGGGTGTGATGTCTTGGTGGGGGACCCAGCTGAAGAGGAGGACAATTGCTCACGTCTCTTGTGGCCAGGAGAGCCTGTGGAGAAATTCAACACAGAGGTAGGCTTGAAGGTAGCATCCATGGGTTGGTTTAAGGTTGCAAGCCACTGAGTGGTGAGGATTGTGTGACCTGGCTAATCGACGTGGCTGGTGCCGAGGGTCCTGGACCTGAGCTGGTGATACTGCGGGAGCCTTGATGGTATAGTAGACTGGTGGGTTTGGCTGTTCTGGCTGTGGTGAGTGATCCGCACTCCTTCGGCTCTTTCAATGGGGCAGCCCTAGAAAGTGATGGGGAACCGCCCCTGTTTCGCCCTCTTCTGCTTCACACCTTTATGCTCTTGATGTGGAGTCTGATGGAGGGTAGAGGTATGAAGGTGGACTTACAAAATGACTAATGTGCATGATAGTCCAGGGATGGAAAAATCCTTATACAGGCTAGAGGACTCACAACTAGTAAATAACACCATAATGGGTGACTACTGGCCTGGGAAAAAATTATCATAACAAGCGGGCCAGGAAGGACCTGTAAAAATATATAAAAGGAAGCCCTAACTCGGCTAAGAACTGTACCGGCCAAGCCATACAAATAGTGGGGGCACCTTACAAATAGTGTTACCAGGTACAGTGATAAATATACGTTGTACCATAAAAACAAACTTAAAATGTAACTTTTCACAAAAGAGTGACAGAACAGTGGCACAAAAGATATAACAGTATGATACAGTACAATACTTAACAGTTGATCAGGATTACACAGATCAGCTTTAGCGACATGGAACTCTTGATGAAATTGAGAAGGTTGAAAAGACACGTCCGTAAGTAAAAAGCAGTCTGAAAAAGAAGGACAAATATGGTGGCGACCACACCTGGGGTGGACCGATAGAGGGCACACTACAGTTGATAAAATATTTAGCAAACAGCAATAGATCACTAGGGAAATATGCACATGTAGTGACTGTCTCGATAAGTTGACTGCAATGGACTAGCTGTTTAACCAAGATACTAAGGTTACACATTAAAAAAAACATAAGTTCTATGATTGATTGGTTTAAGGTTGCTTTTTCTTCAGGTTTATGCATTTTGTATGGGTGGTCCTAAACTTTTGCAAAAGACTGTACAACTTTTAAAGTTTAGATAATGTCTGATTATGTGCTCTAGCCAACGCTATTGAGAGAAAAGCTTCTTTTACAAGGAAATGGGGTTACTAGACTAGGGGCATTTTTGTGTGCCTCCCATGGTCACTACAGTCATGTAGTCCCCACAACTACGGAATGAGCCTGTGTGGACTCAGTACAGATCAAGACTTAGCAACATTCAAGCTTTGAAAAAAATGAAAACATTCCTTTAACCCTTTAGTGACCAGAGTGGCCGCAAATGCCTGATACCCATGCGACCATAGCGGCCGCAGACGGCTGCCATGTTCTCCCCTTTCCCGCCGGTGCGCTGTGTTTGACAACTTGATTTGAAGTTCAATGGTAGAGCTTTAAAATGAGGTACCAGTTTACATATGCTGTTTTGTAAAGTTACAAAGTTTTTCACGTTCGGAACCAGCGAGTCGTCTTTTCATGAAATACTCATTCAGGTTGTTCATGCGCAGACTCGTTTGTACGGCATCATCTACATTATTACACATACAGTAATTCCTGTACTTGTACAGCCTGCGCTGCACGTTGAATCAACAGTACCAAGACGGCCCGCAGGCGTGTTGATGCCGCCTCAATTCTTCAAGAAATTGTAGAATCTTGCCAAAAATCGGATGATTCAGACAACAGTTCTGATATTGAGGTCTCGACACAGGTTAGTTTTGTAATTTCTGTTTTGATTGATGCTAAAACTACAGCAGTCAATTTGGTTGCTAACGCTCAGCCCAAGCTTCAGCAGACGTGATGCATGTTGTCAGGCCGATGCATAAAATTTCTTCGTTTCGGGCACTTATTTTCCTTCATTATTTTTACAGCTAGGTTTAGATTTAGCCCATATATGGGGAGCTACATTTTAAAACGAAAAATAAAGTTCGGAAGAGATGATGATGACCGAATAACCACAAACTGATGAACAACAAAACAGCTACTTGTTTTCATAATGGTGTCTAATGTTTACATGGAGGACATGATTTGGGGTGAAGCTATCATATTCATCCCAGTTTGAGCAATTTATCAGGTATGAGTCTTTGCATTTCCAAGAGATCTGAAGATGATGGTATAGATTCTGAGGAATCTATGGGTAATGCTCCAAGTTCCGATGACAGTGATGCTGCACAACCTGAAACCCATTCCACTGTCACCCCAAGGCAAAAAAGACACATGCCTGGACAGCAGAGTAATTGGAGTGAGACAATCCCATCAAGAGAAATCCCAGTTTACAAGGATTCATCAGGTCCCACATTAAAGCTACCATTTGATGCCCCGAAACTGGATTATCTTCTGTAAGAGATTGGTGAAGATTTCTCCACAAACCTTGCAGACTCAACAAATCAGTTTGCTGTTTTCAATGCCCACCTGCACATCCAAACAAAGCTGATCGATTGGCCACTTCAGACATGGTACCCAACAACTGCCAATGAAACAAAAGCATATATTGGCACAAACATGTTGATGGGTATTGCTAAGCTTCCAGAGGGCAGAGATTATTGGAGTACTGACACTGTTCTGCATAATCATTATGTTGCTCAATGGTTCTCACAAAACATATTTGAAAAGTTGAGTCGTTACCTCCATCCCAGTGATTCCATTGCAGAGGATGACACAGCCAAACTGTACAAAATTGGTACAATAATAGCATCTTTTGGCGAGAACTTTCATCAGAATTTCACTCCTGGAGCACAGCTGTCTTTGGATGAGGCCATGATTCAGTTTGATGGAAGGCTAGCATGGAAGCAATACATGCCAAGGAAGCCATTGAAATGGGCATCAAATTGTAGTGTCTTTGCGACTCGTTAACTGGCTACTGTTCTACTTTTCAAGTGTACACAGGAAAAGACACCGATTAAAGTAGAGATAGCCTTGGATTTGATGTTGTAACAAAGCTAACCCAAAAGTTTCAAGATACCAACAGCCATGTGTATGCAGACAATTTCTTTTCTTTGGTAAGGCTACTGGAGAATCTTTTGCAGTATGGCTTATTTTACAGTGGTACTGTTCGCCAAAATAGCAAAGATCTTCCAAAGCAGGTCATCCAAGCAAAATTGAAGAAAGGTGAAAAAAGGTGCAAGTATTGATGGGGGGATGTGTCAAAAACTAGAACAAAGAACAAAACTGAAGTACATCATATTCCAAATATGCTTATGTGTAATAAATACATGGGAGGGGTTGACCACAATGATCAACGCTTATTATAATGTTGGTCGATCTGGCAAAAAATGGTGGAAATATATCATGTGGGGTTTGCTCAACATTGCCACTGTCAATGCACACATACTGCATTCACTCTCCCATATGCCATTGCCTGCTGACAAACAGAAGTATTCCCTGAAGCCTTCAAACTAGCACTCATACATCAGATAGTTGATAACTTCTTTTCTCAGAAGCGGTCTGTCTCAGGGACATCGACAGGTACCCAAGTTATGGGAATTTTGCAGTGAGACATCCTCCCTGGACTTTCACTTGTATGTCTTAAGGGACGGAAAAAGGCATGCCGAGCCTGCTCCATGAAGGCCCGCAGACCACAATCAGGTTGTTGTTTTGAAACCAACTATGCATGCTCCTTGTGCCAGGTTTATTTCTGCAAGAAAGGGGCTTCCTTTTAGGAATTTCATGGACTTCTCCACCATGAACACTAGCTTTGCATGCGATATGGTATGTTACACAATCTGTCCAAATATGAACAGTGTAGTCTGTTTCCCATGGTCATTCTAGTTAGGACTTCCATTGAAAAAGATGGTACTGCATACACGTTTGATGATTTGTACAGTTTCTTGAATATGTACAACTGCAGTCGGCAAATAAAATACATGTATACATGTATGTGTGTACCTCATAGCTTTGTCAAAATTTTATTGAGGTGGCCTCATGAAAAAACAAATTGTGCAAAATGAAAAATATAACTAGACTGACTGACATTTTCAATGGAAAATATGCGGTGAAAGGTCAAATTGGACAATGGATATTGGAATTTTTTAAATTGGATAATAAAACACTAGGTCAATTTGTGGTCAGAGGTCATGGGTACAAGGTTAAGTGATTATCAAAGCTGTAGTTTATTTTGCATTTGCTTGAGCCCAACATTACTAAAGGAAAGGACATGTGTACGTATAAAACCCCTGAAATTAGAAAACACCACAACACTTTATGTCAAACCATATTTTTGGGACAAAGGTCACAAGAGGTCAAAAGACAGGTCAAGTTATAACAGAAAAATCAATATTGATGTTTATTTTGTTGATTTTCCAATTAAAAATCATATACTGCACAATTGCTTTCCACGAAAATTCAGAATTTAGTTGAAAACCAAGAAAATTCAAAGTAGGTCAATTTGAAAGGTCAAAGGTCATAGTACGGGTCATCTCATTGCCACAGAAAATGTGCCACATTTTCTGTAGTGTACTACCCATGTCATTTCCGAAATAAAAGTAAGTGGTATTTATACAAAAAATGTGATATTTTAATGTGAATAAAAATGTTGAAAACATCATGAAACTTGTCGTACCTTTGGGCGCATAGTTTTGGGCGTTGTGGAAAGCATGGTCTCTAAAGGGTTAAACTGCCAGGGCGCAACTGTTATTTCAGAAACAAATTAATTCTGAGAAACCATTCATTCTTATTACAGACATCTGCCATGCATGAATATATAGACTGATATGTACTTTTACTCTTTTAAGTATAAAAAAAGAAATTTAAAGCTCACTAATACCAGTGTAGGCAAAAAGGTTTTATGTAAGCCTGGTAACAAGAAAAATTACAGAAATGTGAAATTCAATGTGCAGAAAGTATTGCTAAAATAAGCGTAATTCACAAAATAATTTACTTACAATGAAACAGCAACGCTTTGCTTTGCAGCTGAGGAAGAAGTGCCAATCTACTTACCAATTTGTTCCACAAATTCAGGAGGGAATACTCTTGAAGCAAATGCTCTTCTGAAGATGTCAGAAAATTCCTGTTAAATGAAAAACCATTGATAGAATGTACAATCTCTGCAATTTCAACCCAGTATCAAATCGCTTAGTAATGGTGGCAGTATAGAGTGAACACAAACAAGTCCTTTAAACAAAATCTTTTAATAGAAGATGAAGAAGTTGAGTTTGAAAACATCTCTAAATCAACATAATTGAAAGCACAAATTCGTGTCTGACATTCGTGAAGATAGTAAAAATGACTCTTCAGTCACTTCAAAGTATGATGATTTATATAGGTTCATGGAGAGGCATCTACAGTATGAAGAAGTATAAACAACCTTATTCATATTTAGTATTCCTTATAGCTTTGTACATAAGTAAGGCAAAGGGGAGTACTGCAGTGCTAAAAATGCTTGCAGACAAGTAATTTTACTATTTCTACGACGCTGTTTATTATTGTTCTGTATGAAACATACAAGGTGTGGCAAAAAAGAAACAAGACTGCAGCTGCTGATTACATGACTCAGCAGCCTCACAAAAATGAGGTGAAATCTTGACAGCCATCAACACAAATGATAACATCCAGTGCATTGATGAGTTTTTGCGGATGGATTGCAGATTGATGAACAAATAACTGCCAAGGAAATGGTATTCAATTAAGAGTAAGCGAGGACTATCTTGGTAAAAAAACTTGGGCATACAGAAGGTGTGCAAAAAGATGGTGCCCAAGTTGCTCTCTGGGAACCACAACACCCACTGCATGGACTTGTTCCACATTTTGTAGCAGCTGAATGACATCCCGGAATTTCTGAACAGTCATCAGTGAAGATAGGACCTCGGTCTTCTAGACAAGTAGGTTGTAACTCTGAAACCTCCCCTGCAATCACCAGATTTGGCACACTGTGATGTCTGGCTCTTTCCAAAGGTGAAAAGTACCCTCAAAGGACGGTACTTTTGAGACTGTAGAGAACATCAAGACGTGTGTGACCAGCTTGCTGAAGGCCATCAGGAAGAACTTTGATGGGTGGTTCATGGCATGGAAGACAAGAATGCTGAAGGGTATTGACTACAGGGGGAACATTTTCAAGGAGAGAATATGTAGTACCTTGTTTGACCAATGGTCATACCAATACAGTCTTTCTTTTGCCACACCTCACATACTGTAATGGTATTTTTACACATGGTTCATGCACACAGATTTTCTAACACTGACAGGAAATCTATCCAGACGTTTTTAAACAATTTCTATACCATACTGTGACACTATGAAAAAAATTACATCCAAAACTACTGGACATCCTCTTAATACCAGCATTAACATCAACACAGCAAAGATCCCTGTATATAACAATATCAAACAAAATTTTATGGATCTCAGTGCTGTGGTGATGTTGTAAAAAAAACAGAAACATTCATGTTGGTTTGTCATACGAGTACTTACCTTATCCAAACCACCAATTCCCATGTTTTTGAAATCCCAGTCAGGATTGATTATAGATTGTCTTCCTGCAGCTCTTCTGTTCACATTATAGGCAGAAAAAAGTGCTAATATTTAATTATATCATTTAACCTTTTAAGTCCTAGCAAAAATTACAGTTACTCTGTATGGCAAAATCAATATATTAGAGGTAGTTGACAACAAAATCACAATGGATAAACTGCAGGATAAGTACCTTCAGTCTCTTTCAGATCTACATAATAGGTTTTTCATAACACTTTTCCTCTGATAAATTTTTGTACAATCACTTGTATATGTATCTGCAAATATGTGCCGAGTAACATATAATTGCTATTTAACCTGCATGTACCTGGACTTGTGATTTAATTGGTTGAGAACAACTGTGTGTCTATAAAACTACACCATTAGCCTCATATAAAACATACATTTATTTATATCCCTGGACAGGACTATGTTGACTTTACCAGTCAAATTGTAAAGTAGGTTTCCTTAAATGTACCGATATAATAGTTTGGTTTAAAAAAGGATTGCTTCACTGAAGTCTTTCTGACAAATAATTCACTTGGGGAAATGTATTTGGAACCAAAGCCAACAACTCACTTGAAAATCTATAAATTGATCCACGTGAAAAGTACATGCAACACAAGTCATTTCTTTCTTTTTGGTATTTGTTTTACAGAATAAAGTTCTAAGAAATGTTTGCAAGGCATAAATGTAGTCCATTACTAAAGTACCTACCCCACTGATTTGCCTATTAGATTTATAGAGGAGCCTTCTGCCTTTTCAAATAGAACCTGGGTGTTGGCCATGCTGATACCAAGATTAATCTATAATCAAATCAAGCAAGTGAAAACACATTATACAACAGCAAAAGTAATCCAATATGTGTAAAGCATCCAACAGCAATGCCTACTGTAATTAATGCGCCAATTACGTGAGACTATACAGCCTCAAGCTTTCAGGGAGAATCTGTGAATAAGTAATTTACGCATTTTAAGATGTACATGTAAAACCATTTTTTCAGTATTTCTCACTTCTAAATGTTTTAAACCATCCTATACAGCATGAGAAAACAGATGTACTGATTTAAGGTATGTGTAACAAATACATGCTATAGAAAGGCGAAGAAACAAGCTAAATATCACAACATCGCATACGCATACACCATGTACATGCCACATATAAACTATGCATGCAAATAATGCATGGCAGACTCATTAAACCCTTTAGTAAAATATTTTTTTTGCTCAGACCTACAAATTGATAGTATACATGTACATGTATATGCATGACATACATTTCTGGTAAATGTTGGAACCCAATGTTTTCTGGGGGACGGAAATAGTCTGACTGGAATTACATTTAATAAAATCAAGTGTGATAACTGCTCCTTCCACAATAACACCTAGGAACACAACGAATGAATACTACACCTAGGAACACAACGAATGAATACTACACCTAGGAACACAACGAATGAATACTACACCTAGGAACACAACGAATGAATACTACACCTAGGAACACAACGAATGAATACTAATCACATGAATAAAGATCTCCCAATTAAAACTGTCATCATCATGTTTATTGTGGTGGCCCTCCGGCAAATAAATGGCACAAACACGGGCATCTGTTGACTATTTTGAATGGGAGGGGGTGCCACATGAAGTTTGAAGATGCAGAACGAGTGTACTGTATCCCCATTCCTTTCATCTTCATTCTCCATTCTTTATTTTTTATTTTGCTGACAGACCATGATTTTGCCGACAAAACTAACCAATGGGAGAGGGCTGTAACAGCCCCCGTTATCCCACCTCCAGTGACACCTGTGGGCATGAACTACATTCTTCTTGGTAAATAGTCTTCATCCTTACTGAGATGTACATGTTGGAACAGCAAAACAACTAATACAAGAATTATTTGTTTGCATTATGTAACCACTCCAACACCAAGATAACTTCACCTGACATCATACAGGTATGTGCATGGGGATAAAGGTCCCTAAAAGCACTACTTCAAAGCACTTGAGGCAAAAATCTACATGTACCTTGGTTCTTTTGGATGTTTTCCCTCCTCTAAGCATGGAGATGTCAGCAGCTACAGAGAGCAAGAATATACACACAATGTCTCACACTGTACAATCATCTTTGGTCATTCCAAAATGACTGACTTGAATCTACATGTACTTCCTACAATAGATCCAGAGGCATCCTCAAGTATGGGACCAACATCATGCACTGTGTTTTTAAATTAATCTACTATTATTAAGAATGGAACCCTTGTTTTAATAGTCCATTAAAAGTCTGTATGTATTCAGGACGTGTTTTCAATTCAATTTCATGTAGTTCCAACTGTGGCAGCAAAATCTTATGAAACAGAACACCGCATAAAAAAATACCTTTAAATAAAAAATACCTTTAAGCCTGAACACATTCAAACTATTAAAACAATCTGCACAATTGGGTTCAGATAATGTACTTCCTGAAATTCCACTTATCCTGACTTTAAGTTTTTTATTCATGCAATTCCACCCATGGCTGCAAATTTTAAGAAACGAACTAACAACATGTCTTTTACCCTGGAAAATAAAATCTCGTCTCACATATTGACCTAGAGTTTTAGGCGTTGTACATGTATAAAGTCATCCAACCTTACATGTAAAATGCCTACTCACACTGCTTTGAAACTGAGTTGTCTTCATTTGGCGGGCCATGTACATGTAGGCTGGAGTTTGTATACATAATATACAGGATTATGCAAATCCTGACAAATATATCTTAATATCTTAAGCAAAGAAATGCAAATATATACATGCCTTCCATTTCTTTGACGACAAGTCCGAGTAGCTTTTTCCCTTCAAGTTTGAAAACAAGCTGTAAAAAGTTGTGAAAATAACTGCATGTATTACATGTACATCCCCATGAGGAACAGACATGCATGTGTTTTTCTGATGAACGTTACATTCCAATAAATATCAAGATTAGTAGATTTGAAATATCTTGCCAAGGACCTTTTCCGATGCTTGTCTCCAGAAAACCCCCATAACCCCTTCGCTACGGAGGACTGCTACTACCGCACCATTGTGTGAGGATCAGTGCATACCACACATACAGTCTATTCACCGTGCAGCTGCTGGTTCAATGGGGCCTGCTGATGGACAAAGCCCTCCATTCAGGGCATACCACAGCTCAGCAATTGCGGTCAGAATAATCCTGCCGTGAAGGGGTTAAGCCAAGGGTGAAGGGGACAGACAATTCAGTCTACTGCCTGCAACCTGCGCAGATTACCAAAAACCTATGCAATATTTCCAAGTCCATCACTTCTATTCGCTAAATTCTTGATCACTAGTAGTGTGCCCCCACTCGTTTGACCCCTGCCAAGGCGGCCGCCATGTTCTTCCTCTTTTTCTTAGCACCATTACGTTTGGATGTGGTTGCTCCGGTTTTGAAATTTTGTCATTTCTAAATCACTTTATCTACCTGTTTGTTTGTAAATGGTAACACTGTTCCTTTTTCCCTGTTTCATATAGATTTAACCGTTCCTTTCTTTTTTCAGTCTTGCGCAGGTTGGCAGACAAAATTGTATTTGACCTAGTTGCTAGGTTCTCACCTGGTGGCACTCTCTTTCATATATCTGATTTATCGGTTTTGAAATAAATTGAGTGAGTTTTCTATGGTACTCAGCTTGTTGCATTTAATTTTTGTACATACCTTTGTTAATTCGCCCAAGTTGTGGCATTCATGTATATACTGTACTAGTTTTCTCATAAGAACATACTAATAGCAGTTGTCTCATTAATTTGTATTTGTTCTGGATCGTCGTTCTTTTGTTTTCCGCCTGGATCTCGGTATTTCCCTTTTTTCTCTCTGTATTTTATTTCCCTTTCTATGTTTTAGATACAAGTTCCAGAGGGAGACTTTAAGACCTTCACTCCTGTTCAAGGGCCAGGGATTGCAGGTTAGTAAGAACAGTGGTGCGGTCATTTAGGTCCATGCTCACTGATGGCATAAGACATTACGTAGACAACTATTTAGCCCACTTCCGCTCCTTCACGGTTGGAGCGTGTGCAAGTACGCCCTTTATGCAGGCAGCTTTGGGAATGAATCGGCACCCTTTGGTGTGGGCACTGGTCGGTGGCGGCTTACCATTTAAGCACATACTACTTGGCCCTTTCTTCAAGGCTGTTTGCACCTCGCGCAGCATGGTTTCTTGCCGGTGGTTGCTGGCTGAGCTCTGTCATTAACGGTGGCCGTGAATTTTTACTACCTTTCAGTTGGGTTTGACCGGGCATGGCTCGCCCGACATCGTGGGACATTTCTCCAGGTGTTTCCAGACCTCATTTTTGGTTGGGATTTGCTATGGCTTCTCGCCCAACCACTTCTGCCAAGGAAATGGCAGTTCCTACCCGTTCCTATCCTGGTTGAGATCCTAGTCATACCTTGGTGACAGGAACTGGGCCCTCTGTGGTTTCTCTGGCCCGTTTTTCACCCAGAGGCTCTGAGCCCTTAGGCCTTCTCTTAAATGTACGTTGGGGCTTTCAGCCACCCTCCATTGCTGGTCCCCTTCAAAGGGATGCCATACCCACTTGTCGCTCTTCGATTTGGGTTTAGCGGGAGAATCCTACAGCTCTTTCTCCCACCCAGGATTCTTCTCAGTTGTCAAGAGATGTAAAGGGGCAGATGCGTAAGTGGCCTAGCAGTTCTCCTTCTTCCGAGTGATCTTCCAAGAAGACGACCAAGATATCATCGGGCTCTCCGTCCAGCAAGGATACACTGCAGGCTCTTATGGAGTCTATTTCGACCCTTATTCAGCATTACTCCCACCAACCACCCTCTACTCATCCTGATCGAGATCCTTATTTCCCGCCCTGGTTCGTTCAAAGTCTTACATGGGGCAGTGGGACCTTCCTTTGTCCCCTCGGCCCTCTCGACTGGTGTCTACTGAGGTATACTCCCATGGTACCTGACCTGGTACCAGTCACCTGATGAGGAGGAGCCTGTTTCTTTAAATGATCTTTCTCCTGCTGAGTCCCGCCTTTGCCTGCTCCAACGTGAAATGATCTTCCAACTCTGGGACTTCCAACTCCTTCTCTTCCAGTGGAAGATCAGACTCAACCTACATTTATGTGTTGCCTTCCGGGGTCATCATCTTCTTAATCTCTTTCCCCTGAGCTTCCTCTTGACTGTGCATGCATGGAGGCCATGGACAAGCTCGCCAAAGCTAAGACCTTGTACTGCAGCAATTGTTCTCACTCTAATTTCAACTTTTCTCTGGGTGATAACGATACCTACCGGTGTCTTTCGGTGCCCGAGGTGCTTAAAGATAAGATTTATCCATGAAGTAGAAAGTCCAGTAACGCTTTTCCTGACAAGACTCTCCAGCGTTTCGAGGTAGTACTTAAGGATATTGAAGTATTCAAGGTATTCGCTGCATGTTCTTCCTTCTCCTTTTGACAGAATTCTGGTCTCGTGCTTGTGAGATGGGCTCGGACATCTCTCCCAAGTTTGTTACCATTGCCTTTCATAGCCTTGATGACACCTTGCTTACAGGCCTTCAACAATTTACTCGGGTTTCTCTTTGAGCTACGGTGACTCGTTGGGAGTCTTGTATTGAAGCCATAAATAACCAGCATGAATCGGTAAAATTAGCACTTAGAGGTCTCCCCTTGTTAGCCAAGGATCTATTCGCAGGCCAGTTCGTCAGCCTCTTGGAAAGTGAGGTCAAACGTATCAACAGTGCTCACAAGATCTCCTTCCGTTAACCGGCTGAGCCTCCTTTGTAAGGTGGCACTAACAGCATCACAGAGGCCACCTTGCCCAGACTACCCCCGCCAACCTGCCGACCACTGCAGACTTCTCATTCTCATTGGCCTCTCTCTTCAGGTGGGGGATGACCATGCCCTGCTTCCTTCAATGCTCCTGGGCCTCAGTGTGATCTGACCGACTCCAATCCAAAAAGACCCATCCAAATGGCAGGCTATGGAGTTAGAAATTGTTGCTCTGCTGAAGAAGCGCATCACTGTACCCGTTCAACCAGATTTCACTCAACAGGGATTCATGTCAACATTCTTTCTCATGCCAAATAAAGAACCCGGGAAGTGGTGACCGGTCCTTAATTTGAACCCACTCAATGTCTTCATCCAGCCAAAGAAATTTTGAATGGAGACGCTCCATACTGTTCTGCGGTCAGTTCCCGTTCCAGCTTGGGTGTCATCAACAGACTTGCAGGGCGCTTATCTACACATCCCCATTCACACGCAACATCGCTGATTTCTCCGCTTCTCCTATCGCCATCTGGTTTTGCGCCCTACCCTTCCGCCTTTCCAACGCTCCCAGTGGTGGCAGCCCACCTACGTCATTCCGACATCCTGACATTGCAGTATCTACAGGACTGGTGGATAGTCGGACATTCTGAAGTCGAGGCTCTTTCGGTGATAACAGTGACATATGCTCTTGCATCTTGCCTGGGTTTCCAGATCAATCACAACAAATCCAGACTGAGCCGGTCATAAATGCCAACCTTCCTTGGGGCCGTTCACGACTTGTGCCGTAGCATCATTAATCCCAGGGACGAGTGCGTGGACAACCTAATCCAGTGCGTCACTCTGTTCCAGGGGCCTGGGCCTGGCTTCATCTTCTCAGGTTGATGGCCAGCCTCATCGACCTCATCCCATGGTGTTGGCTTTACATGCGGCCTCTCCAGCTTCAGCTTCACCGAGCATTTAGCAACCACCCACTCAGGGCACGAGATGCATGGTCTTCTGCAACCTTTTCGTGCCACCCCTTCAGGTTTCGTTGTTGCTTTGCCAAGCTAGGTTTCTTCAAAATACCCACCCACCATCCATGACTTGATACCTGTAGAAGAGATATCTATACTTAACATAGCCAATAACTTTTCTTGGTTTGCAGGGTAGCAATCAGCAGTACATGTACTTTTTGAGTACACAGTAGTATCTGCGTAGGGCAATGACTGCTGCACCTTCGAGCAAGCAATACATGTACCTTTTGAGTAGGGGCAGCTACCAGTATCTGCTGCAACCTTTGGGTTGGCAGTGCCCTTTTAGTGGGCAGTGCCTTTTGAGTCGGGGCAGTGATCTGTAGTATCTTTCGAGAACTCAATACCTTTTTGAGTAGAGGTGCAGCATGTTTTCAGTAAGGGTAGTGATCAGCAGTTCAGTTTGAGTAGGCAGTACCTTTTGAGTAGGGGGTAAGGATCTGTTCTACCTTGTCTGTGCATGTTTAAAAACTAACAACTTCATCCTGGTACATGGTAATTACAAGGAAGAGGTTGCAGAACTTGGTATACATGTAGTTCCCCTAGAGGATTTGTCAGCATGTCTGTTCACTTGAGGTGGACTTAGTATAGTTCCCCTGGAGAATTTGTGAACCTGTTAGTTCTCTTCGGATGGACCTGGTGTAGTTCAGCTTTGAGAATTGTGGACTTGGTATAGTTCACCTTAATTGCATGTTGTCATCATTGGTTTTCATCCGTCCATCTGTACAGACGATGGAATGGTGCCAAGAGTTGTCACATTACCTGCAGCAATGGTCGTGGCTAAACAGTTCCACTCTCGAGTGACGGTCTCTCCTGCAGCTTGCACAGGAAGCACGAGCTGCTGCTCTCCATTTCCTCTTTTGCCTCTTTTTTGTACTGCGGGAAGGTGCATTGTTCTTATGCATGACAGGTCGCATATTGCTTATGTTCCATGTACATATACATGTACCAATGCTATATGCAAGAAGGGGGTCCTTTAGCACATCACTACCGCAGGTTAGGTGAAAGGAGGTATCCGCTCGATCTCAGGCTTGAGGGACATTTTCCCAGGATTACCCCCTCTTATCTCGAGGGAGTGGGCTATGCTCTGCAGGCTTATTTCAATCTATGTTTGGGTGTTTGTGTTGTGGCTCTCATAAATGACACCCTGCACTATACTGTGTGGTATCCCATATAACTTGAGTATAAAGGAGACAGGGTGGTCCTTATTTCCCGCTTGGTTGGAGAGGGACTCTGCCCAATGTCCTGTTTGGAGGTATCCCTTTCAGTTTACTTATATCATGTAGTGCACAGCCCGTATCTCAGAAGTGAGGGGGGGGCACAGTTTATGTGCATGGTCAGCCACGTTAGAGTAAGCATTTGCTTAACCTCAGGCTCAGAGGAATTTTCCATAAGCTTAACTCTTGTACCTTGAGTGGTAAGGGGCAGGCATAGATGGTTAGTAAAGTAAAGCAGTAAAGACAAGCAGTCCTTTGGTACATCTTACAGCGTCTGCTTGCCAACTAATTATTGTAGTTCTTAGCCTCATTGGGCAGACCATCCTTTGGCGTATTGGACCGATCATACTTGTATTTCTAGTTACATGTATCTTTCTACATGCTTTTCACTTATTTAAATGCGTGATGCCATGTATAAGAGAATATTGCCAAAAGTAAGGCCCTTCTAATGAGTGTAGTTTATGTACTATATATAAACTTGTTATTGTGTTATTGGTAGTTTAGCCCGGTCAATTTCAATCATGTTGGAAAGGCTTGTAATTGTTTATTACTAGGTGTAGATATTCCTTAGCAATGAGCAAAATACACGTTTTGCTGAACTAGTAAATTGAGCTTGTGAATGGGCCTAAAGCAGTTTGTTGGCAATAAAGCATGGCAGAGGCAGTCAAAGGAACAGGTAAAAAGTGTCCATCCTGTCCATTCCATCCTCTATGGCCAAAAGGCATGAAATGAAAACTTCCACAAAATGTTTATGTCGAAAATGCACATCCCCCTCCCCTTTACTTGTGGTATCCTAGCCTCGATCAGTGACTCAGTGGCTATTTTAAGGAACATGGAACAGGTCACAGTTGAATATTTGGAAGGTTAGCCTTTATATGTCACTTGAAGCACTTTGATATGAGCTGTAATTTCCATACTCCAAACAGATATTGGTTTTGACTACCAATCAATCTCAGCAGAGGCAAACTTTGTCACATTAATCTGGTACACCAATTTTAGTCATGTACATGTACATTCCACCATGAGTACCTGTTGTCCTACAGTAAATGCATGCTCAGAGAAGGCCATATTGAACTCTGCAGCCATCATGTCTGTATCGTAGGCTTCAGGTGTGCTACTGTTGGGAATAAAAACAACAAATACATGAACTTTAAAAAGGATTTAAAACCATTCATGAGGTTTTTAAAAAATAAGTTTGTGTAACTTTGCTTTTTGAGTGAGGCACCCAAAAAGTATCTTTCCACATTGAATTGCTTGTCTGACCTCGAACAAATTTCACTGAAATCCATGTATCCCATGTACATGCTGATGTATTTAATGCAACCAATTGTAGGATAAAGCAAAACAAATGTTTTCTTATCAAATAACTCTTACCAAACCAATATGGTTGAGACCACAGAATGACCTTGTCAGATACTGTGAAATGTGAATTGGCTATATCCACAAGTGTAAATTTCTGACTTATATATAGATGAAGAGCTGTTAACTTGGGAAAATTACTTAAAAATTAATAAAGAAATTTGGGTCCTGTTCACAAATACATGGACATAGTATTTACATACATATACTGTACAATGTAAATACATGTACATGTACCGTACAATGCACATGTATGTCTAATGATTCTTAAGCCAGTAAACTCAAACAAACCAGCATGTTTCTGTCACTTTTCTTTTGAAGTGGGTAATGGGGCCCACACACTAGCGCGGGTCATATTATTCTAATAGTGTTTTCAAATGAGTGGATTCGGCTTAGACTTTGGTTTTGTTGGTTCCGGCCATTTTGAAAATTTTTAAAACCACATGTTCAAGTTCTGACTGGAACCAATGAAACCAAAGTCTAAGCCAAATTCACTAATTTAGAAAATGCTCTAAGTGAGCAGGCATCCCTCAAAAACAGACACAAATAGATATACATGTGTTTTAGTATCAAACATTTATTCATAAATTTATACCTAGGAACGTTTAATAGTCATTCCTATTTGTCAACAGCTTGTCACGTGGCTGGTCTTAACACTTGATTAAGTACCAGCCCCTGGGTAGCAACATACATGTAACTCTACTTCTGATCTGCATTGATGCTACAATGTCAAAATGTTTTTGGTTTCATCAAAGAAGCTACAGTGTTCATCCCAAAGTGGGTGGGTTTTAAAGCTCAGAGAAATATGGGGTAAGAAAGTAATTATAATGCTTTAAGAAGACATTTTTAAATGAATTGTAATTTAGAACCATTATATGAGAATAGATTCAAATATTGCCTGCTTTCCCCAATTTACTTTTGCTGATTAGACAATTTTGAAATGTAATTTTTTCTGATCACAGAGGCTAAAATGTTCTACCAAAAGTGGGTGCATTTTGAAGCCAAGGGATTTTTGAAGTCAGAACTGTGTATAAAGTTTCAACTACAGATATATTTCAATAAATTGTAATTTAAAATCATGAAAACAGAGCAATAAATGTAAACTTCTGGACTAAGCCTGAATAGTTGAGATGAAGTGTAATGTGTGCACCAATTTATTTATATTCGGCTTTTATGCACCTCACAGTTGAGACATAAATTACCCAAAGTACTGAAGATTTTTTGTTGTGAAACATAATGTTCAAATTTTCTTGCCATGCAATCCTCTGGATTACAAATGGTTATAACATTTATTGTCAGTTCGTGTTACTTAAATTGGGCATAAGCAGAAGCTAGGCATTTGACAATGGCCAAGGAACAAAAATAGGAAAAAACAATAAGGTGTAACGACACTATTTTGGCAGGATGCATAGACTGTATGCGAGAACCAGTGCAGCATTGCTTCAATGGATTGTGTATCATTGAGCATGTTTTCACTCCCGCAACAGTGACACCGGAAGAGAACTCGTGAAAATAATGAAAGTTTCTTTCAAAAGTTGCAAATGTCCATGTACGTAGGGAAACATACAAGTTTTTTGAGGTGAAAACGGTTGTGAGAGGTGTTTTGTGAAGACAGAAGACTACAGGATTAATTGTTATTATTACTAAGGGAATAAATATGAGTTTGGACTGGCTCAGGAAAATGGACATAACTAATGCACGAGCCGCAGGCAAGGGCAAATATCAGCATTCAGTCTCCTGAGCCGGTCTTAAACATTAGTTTAACACCGGCTAAGCACATGCAGTATTTATTCCCATTCACAAATACCTTTTCAGTCAGAGCATAAAAAAAGGCAATATAGGATGAATTTCCAGCAATTTTGAGCTAGAATTTTACTTTCAGTTTCCCAAACAACCCCATCCATTTATGGAATATTCCTTGTGCAAAATCGTCCAATTGGCACATGCGTGGTGAACCGCGTGCACACAGACTCTTGACCAATTAGAATTGATTAAACTGTCTTGTACCCAGGTGTCAGCATGTGATTTACACAATGGGAATTAACACTTCTTAGTGGGCATTATCAAATGTTAACATGTGGTCAAGTTGCATGTTGTTGAATAGGGAGACTGAGGTATTTATCAATTTTTTAAAATTGTTTTTTCCAACTTGTCAATAAAAATGTTAGGTTGGTGTCAAAAGTTTAGGGTCCGTCAGGAAACCGGAAGCACAAGCATTGGGGGGGCATGTTTGAAGATATTTACCAGCTAGTTTTACATGCATGTATTTATTCCCTTATTTATGTCCCACCCCTTACATGGTCAACATTTCAGTAGTTGGTGCATGTGCCTGTCCACTTTGTTGAATTGTTCCTGTTTCCTTGGTTATGTATGTCTGCATACTAAACTTCTGTACTACCTGCCTTTAAATGTGATGTTTTTAGTTTTATAAAAGTTTTAATTGAATTGTCTTTTGGATATTGGTTCCAAAGCCAAAACTGGATAAAACTAAACAGTATTGAACTGAATTCAACTGAATTGATCTGATTAAAAACTTACTTTTTCTTCTGCAAGAAGTCCACCTCCAGAGTAATACATCCGATAAGTTGTGTGCTTTTGTTGAATTCATAGGGTTTTACTGCAGCAAAAAGTGTGCAAGGTGATTAAATGTAGGAAAACTAAGATTCATTGCAATATAAAGATGGTCATAGATATCAAAAGACATTCATATATACATGTACATGTATATATACAGTGTGTGTATAAAACAAACGTATGCCCAGCCAACAGCATGGCAATCAATTGTTACAAACTGGACAAGTGAGCTACAGGCTGCATTTTCATGACATCATTAACAGCACACTTTATTGCCTGATTCATTAAACTGAGTGGCAGCACAATGAACCAAAATAAATGTTCAGGCCATGTAAACCCCCAATGACTGTCACTGACAGCTGCATATGGGACAAGAACGCATGATAGGGCAATGTAAGTGTATCATCAAAAGAGCAGATCACAGTCAAACTGTCAAGCTTCAGTGGTTCCCTCGATTTTGTGCACACAAAACATCTGGTATACCATGTGATATCAATGGCTTACCAAGTTGTCAATGGCACATCACTATTGCATATATCATTCTACAGCAAAGCCCGATGATATAGCATTGTACAAATAGTTATCAAGAGCCAGTGTTTGTCACGTCTGTGGTGTTAGACTTCATTTAAAAACTGCTATGTTTCTATCAGAACCAATAGTTTTTATTCAAATATAATCTTGTGATTGAGGCAGTTTGTTGTGAAATAACTCCAGCATGAAATCGTAAATGTTATATTACATGAATAATAATATGTTATGTTCCATCAAATGTTTGCATTTTGATGGCAACATGCATTTATACATGTAGCCTGGATGTTTCTCAGGCCGGGGGGGGGGTAAATAAGGTGAATATTCCACTATTTTGATCCCACTTGCACTGTACCTTCAATGTCTTGATTGATAGACAGTACTGCCCATTTCCTCTGGAATAAAACAGACATTCATGTAAATGTACCTTTGTTAAAAGTGTAATTTTTATCCATTCCTTGTTGAAACATCAGTGTGAGTTTGCAATTCATCACATCAGGCATGTTATTTATTTCGAGGGTCCACAAACGTATTCATACAGCATGTTTTTGAAAACTATTAAAGATTCCAAGGATTGCATCTCTGTAAACTATACTTTGCATGCTGATATTTCAATGATTTCCTGTAGGCTGGTCATTTACCACTTGCTGCATGTAAATCTACATGAATATGTTCGCTTCATAATGCATTTACACTATTTACTGTAGTAAGAGTGTGATACATGTACTTCCAGGTAAAGAGTGCAAAGATAGATCACATGTAAGATGGATCAAATATAAAACAATATTGTACATGGACAAAAGCACTGCTTTCTAAAATTAAGAGACACATTGATCACCAGCAGATTTTATGAAACTTTACGCAATGGCGTAACTTCACTTACGCCACATTTTATTATATTAAATAAGAGTGATTTCCGAAAACTAATGCACTGCACAAGTCCACAATTTTAAGCAACAAATTATGGCATAACTAGTCATTTCAGGTGGTCTAAGTTGTGCCAGACAAGCGAAATGAACGATTTGATTTATGATTTGATAAAATTTGAGATTTGGGGCTATCTGTTTTCCATTGAAGACAAAAGACTTTGGGATAATGCCACAGCTTGCTGAATAACTACATGCTCAGTCCAAACGGAACCTGTCATTGGTGGGAAGAAAGCTGACACTACCACGCTTGCAGACCACCTGGGCTGTACTGCGAGCGTGGTGGGCTGTGACATGAGTGGTCTCACATAGCAGTACAGCACATGGAACATGTACTACTTGCCCAACTCAAGAGTTTTACTGTCAGTCTAATGCCTGTCACATTGAAATTATAAGGTAATATGTTTTGATTTGTTGTCTGAGATTGAAAAAAAAGGAAATTGATTTTTTTCAATTTTCGTTTATGATTTTTTGACATTAGTCACACAAAACTTATTCAGCTAGGGGTTGATAGATCCCTCCTTCCAACGCTTTGCAGTGTTTTGTCAAATCGTTCCTAAACTGTTTGTTTTCTTGTCACCACTTCCACACCTCTTAATCTCACTTGTAGTGTTCCATAGGCACGAAATTAGGTCCCATAATTTTTCTCGTCATGGTAAACGATGCTGCTCAGAGACACCAGCAAATTGTTGGAAATGTGTTGATGATCTGCATATTCTTGATATTATAAACAAGCAACAATCAAGTATTCAATCACATACATGTACATGTATCTGTCTACTTGCCGATTGGTGTTCCAAAATGATATGATACTTAATCCTGTTAAATGCAAAGCTTTGCATTTCTTTTTCTTGCATAATCCACTGCCTCCTCGGCATCTTAAAGTTAACGATGTGCAACTTGAGCTTGTTTCATCTATCGAGTTACTTGAAAAAAATCATCCAAGATGACCTCTGGTTGGACCAGCAGGTTCAGCAACTCATTGTGAATACCCCACGTAGACTTATATTTTAAGTAAACTGAAGAAAAAAGGTATCAACACTAATGATCTTTTTTATAAAACACATTCTGTACTTGACTATGGTGCAGTGGTGTAGTCCTCAGGTCTGCAATCACGTTGAAAATATCAAGAGAGTCCAGAAACATGCAATTCGCATAACTTCTTACCAAAATGTTTCACCATATACAGATGCACTCAATTTTTATATCAAATTGCTCTCAGACACACATGTTGACCTTACTATTCAATATGCCAAAGAATTGTGAGTTTCTGAAAGACATTGTTCACTGCTCCCAAATTCAAGGTCCACCCTCACCGAATGGACTCTTCGAAACTAAAAACCATTTGATAATGCCTTTGATCAAAACTCAACGGTAAAAAAAATCCCCTATCCCTTCTATGATCCAACTAATCAATTCTTAGTAATTGCTGTGTTATAATATTTTTAATGCTATTTTTTTACCCCCGATCAATTCTGATGTTATGTTTGAATCGTTATTTTTCTTAATCAAATTTTAAATTGTGTGTTAACTTGTTTGTAATATCATTTCTTTTGTGTAACTTTTATGCGTATACCTTTTTCAATAATCATTGTTAAGGTTTAAATTATTGTAAACCAACATTTTTTGTCCTTGTGATTTTTTTTGTCCCTTTAACAATAAACCAAATCTACTGACTTAATGATTAGTGAGAATATTTTCAGTTGGATCGCATGACTTGCGATTAACTTGTGATCATGGTGATTCATTGCTAAATCTTCTCTGACAGGTTTTTCACAGAAATTTGCTGAGGCAAACTCTTTAGGCATGCTTTATGATTAAAAGAATTATTCAAATAGTGCTGACTGAACTGAATCAAACTCACTTTTTACCCAATCATTAGAATTCCTTTGAATATGTACAATGTAACAGCCTTACAAACTTACCTGTCACCTGTTTGACAGAGTATTCATGTAGGCCTTTTAGTATTTTTTTCCCCAATTTGAACAGTTACAAGGAGATATTGGGATGCCAAGGGCTGATCGTTTGGCATTTCCAGGATACCTCTGATGATTGCAAAGTAAACATTCTAGTCGAGCCAAAGACAAAATGAAGCACACCATAATGAATGACACCTTTTCAGACCGAAAAGTTTCATGGTTTAAAAAATATTTTCAAATTAAATTTTAGACTAAAAATTAGATTGCATTTTTAGATAACACATTTTCAGAAAGTTGAGGTCTCAAGGTACATGTACATGTCTTGGCCTTAGTGATATGAAACAGTATGAAATGAAAAGAAAAGAAGTCTATTTTATTCATAAATTGGTTGACTGATTAATTGGCTACAAACAGAATCAAGAGGAAAAGTTGCGCAATTCATCACTGTGCCAAAAAACCCAACTTTTTGAGCCGTCTTCAGCCAGGAATTGACGGTTTTGGAGCACAATGAGCAGCGCCCACTACTGTTGAGATATGTAGAGTCTACTGAATGTGACTGCTGTTGATGGTGTTGGGCCCAGTGCGCCGTGTCATGCATTCGCTCGTATGCCATCGACTTCGTTGCCATTGTGTGGACTTTGTGTGTGAAGGTTAGTCATAATTTGAGGGTTATAACACAGCTGAAGTGGAATTTAAACTGAAAAGTAGTTCAAAGAAATGTAGCCTTTTGTCACGAGTAATGTAGACTGTCGATCCTAACAAACGCTGGAGGGTGAAGAGATTTTTTTGCACTAGTTGACACGTTAATGAGCCAAAACGATCACATTTCTACCTGCTCGTGGCTTGTCTTGGACTTGATATTGTGTCATGGCTAGGAATAGCGGATAAAAGAGTTTCTCAAAATTCCTAGCGGTTGGCCAAATAGAATATGTGATTTGAAACTCCTCTCTTTGAGTGTGAAATAAATATCTCAACACATTTTGTGTTGTTTTATTTCTATAGAGCGTTAATCAAAACTTTTGACAAAGACTTCTGAGAAATAAATAATACTGAAAATTAAAATTGTTTTTTTTGCAGATAAAAATCAAGACAAAATATGCAGGTGGAGCTACATGTACTTCCATGGACAGAAACATGGTCTATTTCAACTTGAACTGGAAGATAATTAAAATAAAAACTTGAAAGGAAAATCATGTTGAACAAAAGAGGCCAATTTCATTAAGATCGCCAGCAAAATACATGTACAAACACAATTCCATTCCCTGACCTCGCAGGTTCAGAACGCACTGAGGGAACAGTCACCCAATGAATATTGTTCTTTAGGAAGAATTGAAACTCATGATTGAATGGGAAAGAGAGTGAATGGGAAAGAGAGTCACTGGGAAAAGGTAACTTGTTCAATTTTTCAGATTGCTTCACACTTTTAATCACAAAAATACTTATCGAAAGAGGGACCCAGACCAAGTGAGGAACTTGCTTAATTGAAATAATACTGTACCTCTCAAATAAAGAAAAAAATCAGTGTTATTTTGTTTTAAAAATTCAATAAATTCAAAGAATATTAAGTGAAAGTGAAATGAAGTCAAACAATTTCCTTTCGCCATTTCCCCCTTCCTTTCCTATTATGTTGCAATGAAATACAAATGCATAATGATCTCACTTCCAAGCTGAGGTGATCATCTCTTTAAAGTGATCACAGAATTAAAAAAAAAATGCAGCAGCCACGGGCTGCCTGCTCTTTCCAGAAAAAACTGTCAATAGAGGGCGCCATCATTGATGGAGATAAATAATCATGCACTTTTGCCAATGCATCATTGCAAAAATGTCTTTCTGTAGCCAAATTGGAAATCAATTGATTTCAATTTTTGTCAATAACACATTCCTTTCTATCTATCTACAAGGTTTCAACTAAATCAGACATGTACTTCAGGAGATATATGTACATGTACATAAAATGGCTTTAAAGTTGGCACCTTTAATGTCATGTCCCGTGACACCTGATGACGTCAAGATGACGATTTTGTTCTAGGACTCTAGCTGGTGGAACAACAATGTGCACCTAACATGAAGTCAGTCAGATTGATATAAATGCCGAAATCTGGCTGTTGAGAAAAGTATACGAAACCTATGGGAAAAATTAAATATTCAAAATTCTATAATAAATCAGGTGATGGAGTCCATCATGTCATGCTTTAAGGCACAACTTCACTATAGGGACAATTCCACAGCAACTTGACAAGACCGCCAAAGTTTCCATTGATTTTACAATTTTTTCTCCGCTATTGTTGGTTGGGGGTAACCTCATTTGAATGACACTGAGGGGATATTATTGCAACACTAAACAGAAAATTATAATCAATGAAATTATTCATTTCTTGGATGTGGCTAAGTATTTTGGAAATTGGCAAACATCATTTATTAACTACTGATGGCCAAGAAATCCTGAGCACAAAGCAGTTCAATCAACCATGTCAGAACTGCTTGAAATGTGACAAGAATTGAACTGAATTCTATGCAGGATACGTGTGTGGTGAACGAAAAAAAAATCTTCCAATCAAAAGAGAACACTGTTTGCACACGGCTTTAAGTAGACTTCATATGAAATGCTTTCAAGGACTCCTGCAATGCCCAGAACAGCTACCTGTGGCCAAATAAATTGGTGAAGCTGGTTCGACACAACACCTGACGAGATGTCGGTGTTCCTGTCCATGATGATAGTCATGGGACTGATCCCGAAACCCAACCTGAAGTCCTACTGGACGAGAGACTCAATACTTGAGACTCCGTTTTTTCTTGATACCATGCCACGGGACAGATTTATGGACTTGTTGGCCTATCTGCATTTCGTTGATAACAGCCGTGCAGATGCGACTGATTGACTCTACAAAATCCGCCCAGTGGTAGACGAACTGACCAAGAAGTTCAAGTCTGTCTACTTTCCATCCAGCAACATTACTACCGACGAGTCCCTTTGGAAATTCAAAGGGAGACTGAAGTTCAAGCAGTACAACCCCAAGAGGCGTGCAAGGTTTGGCATCAAGGTGTGTCGAGTCTGCCACAGCATGGGTGTTGCACCTGGAACTTCAAGATTTACACCAGTCAAGACTAGACTGCTGGACTGGCAAGTACGAAAATCATACTTGACTTGAATGCCGATCTTCTTGGCAAAGGGTACACCATTTTCCTGGACAACTGGTTCAGCAGCCCAGAACTGTACGTCAAACTACACGACCAGAAGACGAACGTCGTCGGTCGGGCCGGTGAGACAAAATCGTCAAGATATGCCCAAGGACTTGTGCTCCTTGAAACTTGAGAGAGGGGATGTTGTTCACCACTCCAGCATCAAAGGCTTGCTCGCCTTGGTCTGGCGAGACAAAAAAGATGTCCGTATGCTGTCCATGATGCACACAGCCGAGATGGCTGACACTGGCAAGCTGAACCGTAACGGCATCGCTTTGGAGAAACCCAAGTGTGAACTCTACTACAACGAGGGGATGAAGGGTGTGGATATTGCAGACCAGCTGGCATCGTCACACCGCTCCGTCAAAAAATCAATCAAATGGTATAAGAAAGTGTTCTTTGTTTGGCTTGATGTTGCTCTTGTAAACTCTTATCTTGTGTATAAGGAAATTGCTAGCACTGACAGTTTTTTGACATTTAGACATATGTTGGTGAGTGAAATTTCAGAGTTGCGTGCACCAAATTTGCCAGTGAATTGATCTAGAGGTAGACCAACCCGTCTTCCTGGTCCAGGTAGACTGATAGGAAGATATTTTGCTGCAGAAATTCCCCCAACTGGAAAACGAGCTAGATTATACAGACGGTGTGATGTTTGTTCTAGAAATGGCAAAAGAAAAGAGACTAAAGTGATGTGTGAAATTTGTCAAGTGCCACTTTGCGCTGTTCCTTGTTTCAAGGTTTATCACACTTAAATCAATTGCTTACTTATGCAAAGTTTCTTGTACTCCAAGACATCATAAATGAAATAGTATACAAAATTTTCTGATGTTTGTTCAAGAAATGGTAAAAGAAAAGTGACTAAATTGATGTGTGAAATTAGCCAAGTTCCACTTTGCGCTGCTCCTTGTTTCAAGGTTTATCACACTTGACTCAATTGCTTATTTATGTAAAGTTTCCTGTATTCCAAGAAATAGTACATGAATTTTGAGGCAAATCAAGGTTTATTATACTTGAATCAATTAATCCTTCATGCACAATTTTGGCAAACTTTTTCCCAAGAATTTTCTCCTGTGTCAAGACATCGTGTAATGCAACTACTCTCCGTTTTCTTGCCTTCTTTTGGCTAAGTTTTTTTTACAACTGTTTCCTCTAATTTGAAGACATCGTGTAATGCAACTACTCTCCGTTTTCTTGCCTTCTTTTGGCTAAGTTTTTTTTACAACTGTTTCCTCTAATTTGAAGACATCGTGTAATGCAACTACTCTCCGTTTTCTTGCCTTCTTTTGGCTAAGTTTTTTTTACAACTGTTTCCTCTAATTTGAAGACATCGTGTAATGCATCTACTCTCCGTTTTCTTGCCTTCTTTTGGCTAAGTTTTTTTTACAACTGTTTCCTCTAATTTGAAGACATCGTGTAATGCAACTACTCTCCGTTTTCTTGCCTTCTTTTGGCTAAGTTTTTTTTACAACTGTTTCCTCTAATTTGAAGACATCGTGTAATGCAACTACTCTCCGTTTTCTTGCCTTCTTTTGGCTAAGTTTTTTTTACAACTGTTTCCTCTAATTTGAAGACATCGTGTAATGCAACTACTCTCCGTTTACTTGCCTTCTTTTGGCTAAGTTTTTTTACAACTGTTTCCTCTAATTTGAAGACATCGTGTAATGCAACTACTCTCCGTTTTTTTCTTTTTTTTGCTAAGTTTTTTACTGGAAGGTTCTTTTTTTGGAAGAAAGTTTTGAAGAAAGATAAAGTGATTGTAAATATGAGGAGAGAAAAAAAAGAAATGACAAATCGTCAAGAGAAGAAGAAAAGTGAGAAAAATTTGTCTTGTGTTTTTCTTGTGTCTGTTTATTTTATAATTATGGGCAGGATTAGTTTGGAAAGATAGTTTTCATGGGTTGGTTCAAACTTTACTTAGAAGGGGCTGTTTATAAATATCATTACATACAGAAAGGGGATTTGAATAGAACTTGCAAAAAAACAACTTAGAAATGTGCAACAAAATTATGAGCAAACTTTGCGCACAATAAAACATTAGGGGAATTTTACGGGAAATCTTCACTGAGTATTAGATGAAATAAAACTTGTTAAGTGTGTAGTGACCTGTACTTTGTAGTTCTAATTTATCGCATGGAAAACTATTTATCTAATTAATAATGCAGCCGAAAACCACTCTACACTTTCCATGACATAAGCCTGAACATCCACTATAACAAACAGTCCTTTTGGAATCACGATTTATGTCCCAATTAAGGTTATACCTCTTAATTGACATTCAATTATAAATTAACTAATTGTAAACATTGTTTTGCTAGTGTTCCATGGGAAGTTCCAATGTGTTACCTTAGTTTGGGTTTGGAATGATCCACATTTACACTTTTTATGAATGGCGGAGCAATATGTCCGGGATCCTCGCTATGAACAGTGCCTTAAGGCTGTGGGCGTTGGTCGTTCGAGAACTTTCTCGGGTGCGGCCATTTTGCTGCTGATCGAGCAACGCCCAGGTAAGAAAGTTTTGCTCCAAAATTCTTCACTTTCTGTACTTTTTGTGGTTAAGTACCCTCACAGGGCTTATCATCCTCATAACCGCTGATCATTATAGAGCATATCAGTTGATCTTATACATAAGGATAGTGGGATTTTGATTCACTTTTTGAGTGGTTTTATGATCATATTGTTGGGGATTCTTCTGCGATAGATTGCAGTGTGGCATACGTTATACACATGTATATGTATACACACAAAGCATGTTACGTTACATTTACGTCGGACGTGGTGTGCGCTGTAGGCCTCGTGTGTACGACTCGCACCGGTGGGTCGCGCGGCCATTGCTTTCATAGTGTGCTTACTTACAAGATGGGGTACGCTGTCAATATTTTATGCAGTGTGCATTCTATACAAGTATTCATACTGCAGTTCTATAATCCCTGTAGTTAAGAATATTATTTATCATGCCACTTTTGTGAATTATGTTTGCATTAGCTCAAGCTTTGGGGGAACTTGCCTGCCACAGGGTTCCTGCACCACTTTAGGCTACATCACTGCTAAGCCACCACACCAGGGTAATTATTTAACACAAAGTGTTGATACAATGTTTCAACTTGACATTTTTACAACATTGTGTACACTAGATGGATAAGTGTATTAAATGTGTTGTATTTTGTATACAATAAATATCTTTGGTTGTAAACACTTATGCAACAATTTTGCATACAGGGAAATGTTTACCGAGAGAAGCTGATGAGATGAAAGCCACAAATAATAATTAAATCAATCAACCAATTAAATCAACATCCGGTTTCCGACTGAATTCTTTGGGGGAATCAGTCAAGGGAGAGTGCCTCATCTTCTATCACTGGAGGATGGACCTACCACCCCACTACCAGGGGCGGCCTGGTCACAAGTGCACTCTATGTACAAGTTGGGGCTGGGCATTGATGCTGGGCATGCATGGACTACTGGAAAGTGGATACACGAGCCACTGTGCCTGCTAAAAGCAAGTATAGACCGTGTGAACTTAGCGGGCGCTGCACTCTTCGCTGTGACTGAGCGTCCTTTGGTAGTTAGTGTTGTCGCGTGGGCAAGGCAAGTGCGGGGTACCTAATATTTTGTTGAACGGGATCCAAATACCCCAGCAGGGTTCATGACCACACAGAGCCGGGCTGTGCGCAGTGTGTGACCTAGCAAACTTGGCAGATAAGGCCTGGTGGCCAATATAGGTGTCTGAGGTTGCAATTAGCAAAATGGGAAAAATAATCCCAGCAGCCAGGTAGGTTGTGGTAAAAATATCCTGGGGGGAAGGGGTTAATTATAACTGGTGACTTCAGTGTCAACGTTGATGTTGATTCTAGATCCATTGCTTCGGATATGGTATCGAATATGTTGGTACATGTATCTATAATGGATTCCATGAATTTCATGCAAGTAGTGGATTCGCTAACTCATCCTACATGTAATTCAGATCCTACTGTAGACCTTTTTCGTGTGATGTCACAATTGTGCTGGACTGCGATGTGTTGCAATGATAATGAGTGCATAGTGTTGTGATGGTAATCTACTTATTCAAGGTAAACTAGTCAAACATGCAGCGCTCACATGTGCACTCGTACGCGGCTGAAGCTGGCTGTAGGAATATATGCGATGACCGCGGACAAGGCAGTCCACATGTGGCGGTATTGTTTACATTTAGTCACGTGGGTGAAAATGGTCTATAGGTGATATTGATTTCTATAAAAAAACACGTACATGTACAATTAGACATACTGTATGTAACAACTCAGTTTACTTAACTGGCTCACCTGAAGTAGGCTAAATCCAACTGTACCATGCTGCATACCTGGATAGCTTTTTACACTGAAAACGTATTCTGAGCTGGGGGACGTTTTCACCATTATGTGCCTAGTAAAAGCAAAAATTAAAAACTTATTTCACTTTTTCTCTGTCTACAATGAAATATGCTGCAAACATCACAAAACTGCTGCTAAGCTAACCTGAAACCAAAGATACGGTAACCTTATCAAAGAGCGTCATTTGAATGAAGTTCATAAAATTATTCAATTGTTTCCAAATACAAAGTACATTGTACAGTATCTGTTCCATTCTTCCAAATCAGTTTAGACTAAATATATTTACATCTAGATGTATGAAGCATTTTAACAATAACAATGCAGCAACCAACTGTGATGATCATTGCTGAAGTACGAAGATCAAGCAAAACTTCAACAAGGTCCACTTTGAAACCGAGGTTTGTGTCTTGTTTTCGAACATAATGACAGCATTTCACTTGCAACTTGGATGTATAAACTTGAAAGTTGCCTGAAGTTAATGACACTGAAGACATAAAAACTTGGCAATGTGCCAACGTTGGCTGACATCACTTACTCTACAACATGCTGGCTGGAGCATGTTGCTCTTGGATTGATTCCATTTCACTAACTCCTAAGGGAGCAGTGGCTTGGGGGAGGGAATGTGTCCCTCCCTGACCAAAAAGGGCCAAACTGTTTGGTTTTACAGAGGAGGACCACTTTTTGGGTCTGTTGTCCTGTTCCCCTTCCTCTCCAGTCCACGTAAAAACCATCACATTTAGCTTTACGCCTCAAAAAGGCCACAATGATAACATAAAAAAACCATCAACATTTTAACCTCAGCCTCACAAAAGGCTGTACTGATTTGAAGGAAAAGATTAAGCCCATGTGTACATCTAACGAAAATGTACAAAATAGTTTTTCTGATTTTGTTGTTAAATCTTGACTTACTTAGTCTTTTCATCGAAATATCCTGCTGAAATGATAGCACAATTCGTGAAGGAGAGCTCATCAGTGGGACATCTTGTAGCTTTCATTACCTGTATGTACATAAATGATACAAAAGATTGAATATTTGTGGTCACTCTGGGTTTAAGTTGCTGGTCGGTGGGTTATTTCATCAGGCTTAGTGCCTGACAGTGGAACACTGTGGGGGAGATCCCTGACCAGCTCCAACATGTCCAATCGGCGTGGCTACGTGTACATGTATAAAACTGAACATACATATACACTGTACATGTACCTTTTCTTTTTAGGTAAATCAACACAATTGAAACTGTGTACAAATGTACGGGACTACAACTTGAATTTTTGGCTCAGGAGTTTAAGCATTTGTTTGGTTCAACTATTACATTCTTGAAAAAATTTGTTTCCCATAATATTTGACATGTCTCGGCACTGCCCTTAGATTGTAGAAAAGTACCTTTTCTATTTCTTGGAATGTTCTAACACATGCAGATGTATCGATAATATCTGATGTATCTATTCTGCTTTGATATCCGTATAAACGATATCACTTTAACATTGAAATTGATATATATCACAAGTGCCAACAAAATGACAAAAAATAAAGCTATAATTTATAATAAAGTATTTGGTGAAAGAAGAATGTGCCTTTTCCAAGAGTTGTACTTGATGCGGGTTGCTCAAGAGAAACTCTAATGAATGAATGTATTATTACAGTGTTCGGCCCAATAAACCTCCTACTTCCCTTTCATGAATTGGATCTTGACACCACCAGCTTTCTCTGCTCTTGCCGACTGTCTGATCTTGCTGGCAACTATTGCAGTCTCACGGACTTGTTAAAATGTTCGTGCTAGTCATACAGCACTTCTTTTGCAGTTGATTTCCTCTGGCCCAAGGTAGGCCCATCCCCAACCTTTACAGTTGCCCTTAACCATTTTCACGCTCCTTTGAAGGGTCCACGTTATTTTTATTTTGCCATAAATGATCATAACTAAAGGTTAAATCCTTTAAAGAAATCTGGGAAAAATCAAAAGCCATAAACAGACACACAGTCTAATAGTGTTGTCATGGTACAGTTACACTGTTGCTTTATGTGGCTCCGAAATCAGCCCACGAGAATGTGTGGCATTCCAGACATCAAAACTGGCCAATCTACACCTGGAGCAAAACCTTAGATGATTTAAACTTTTGTGTGCCCTTTGTAATATTTCATGGCTTTGTCAATCACTTAGTCTTTCCCCAAGACCCCAGTGTTTAATGTCGGATTGTGCAGAATGTGCCCTCTTTATGGTCAGCATGCTGGTTAGCATAACAAGTCCCAAAATACCTGGAACAATGCTCTACTACAATGATCCAAATCATCCCTGACACCTGAACTGAGACTGATAACTTCACAGCCCACATGTCCCATGCTTTTATCTTGGAAATTACCCAAACTGCTATGGACAACTGTTTCCCAAGTAGGCTGAATCAAAACGGAGCTGAAAACTGAATACATGTACTTCAGCATTATAAAGACTGGTTCATACATGTACCTGAATCGGCCTTATAATACGATGAGCACTAACGCTTTCCTACCACAGCATGGTCCAAACTTGAAAACTGTACCCCATTTTGGGGGGGCAGGTTTAGCAAGTCATTTGATTTGGGTATAAAAGAACTGAACTGTCAATAACGCCTGCCGTTCCAGTCGCTGGCAAGCTGGGACTTCATAAGTTGTGCATTATTTTTTTTATTGAGAGGCGAACCATAGAGCTGTTTGTAGTGATCATGGACTGGCGAGACTTCGGAGTGCACATTCACATTAAAATGACGTGAGCCATCAGTGATGCTGGGCATTCCAAATGTGGACTGGCCAGACTTAAAAGATTTTATTGATACGTAAATGAGGTAAACTATCAATGAATCCGGCTGCTCAGATTGAAGACTGTCTGGAGTATGCACGCCTTTACATTTGAATATACCGTTCTTATCTTGGTGTTGTCAGGTGCTCTTTTGTCTGGGGAAGATTAAAAAGCTGACAAATTCCAGCAGACTTATTATGGCGGCTGCACGGCTAGGACCAATTGTTAAGCCCCCTAACCGCAAAAGGTATTTGGCATTGGTTCTGAGCTCAAAAACATTCTTCGAAAAAATTTGATATATCAGTTTTATTGATATCGGACCACCGACCGACAAGAGTTGGTCAGGGGTCATGATCAAGATGTTAGGGTTCAAAGCCGAGACTCGTAACGGTCTGCTTCTCCAGAACACAGACTGGTTGGAACTGGCGTTAGTCAATGATGACACACAAGGGACTGAGCTGTGGTGCATATGATCCAAACGCTCAGTTCCCCTATATAATCCAAACGCTCAGTTCCCCTATATAATCCAAACGCTCAGTTCCCCTATATGATCCAAACGTTCAGTTCCCCTATATGATCCAAACGCTCAGTTCCCCTATATAATCCAAACGCTCAGTTCCCCTATATGATCCAAACGCTCAGTTCCCCTATATAATCCAAACGTTCAGTTCCCCTATATGATCCAAACGCTCGGTTCCCCTATATGATCCAAACGTTCAGTTCCCCTATATGATCCAAACGCTCAGTTCCCCTATATAATCCAAACGCTCAGTTCCCCTATATAATCCAAACGCTCAGTTCCCCTATATGATCCAAACGTTCAGTTCCCCTATATAATCCAAACGCTCAGTTCCCCTATATAATCCAAACACTCAGTTCCCCTATATGATCCAAACGTTCAGTTCCCCTATATGATCCAAACGTTCAGTTCCCCTTTATAATCCAAACGTTCAGTTCCCCTATATAATCCAAACGCTCAGTTCCCCAATATAATCCAAACGTTCAGTTCCCCTATATGATCCAAACGTTCAGTTCCCCTATATAATGCAAACGTTCAGTTCCCCTATATAATCCAAACGCTCAGTTCCCCTATATAATCCAAACGTTCAGTTCCCCTATATAGTGTAGCTACCAGAGTGACGAGGTCTATTGTGGCAGTCTGTATCCAAAGCAACATAAACGTTGGTTACGCGAATTTTCTGAGCCTGTTTTTGTCTCGTAACGTACGGCCACAGAGAATGTACTAAGTACGTAAATGTGTGCGGATTGTTGCGGGATGGGAGGTAAGGATTGTACAAAGAACCTCACTTTTTGCCAATAATAATGCCATGAGAATGAAAGTTTTAGATTTGCGTCCGGAACATTTTGGAAAAACATAAGGCTTTTTCATTATTCATCAGCTTTTGTGCATGATGGTGAGCGCGAAGTGGCCAAGTGCGATGAATATGTAAAGTACGTAGTAAAAATTCACAAAAGATCAACAGCAACATGCAATATACTGCATTTCCTGGTAGGTGACACTGCTAAATTCTCCCTACATTCAACTGCGCTTAATGCATGGATTTAGTTCAACAATTGGCATGCCAGCCGCAAGTAGCCACAACCTCACAGTCCATATAAGGCAAATGAGGTCATCAAGTTGTCAAACAGAACAAGTTTTGATTGGATACAGCGTTCCGGCCAAGGCAAGTTGACATGCAATGGGACAGAAGCTGCATGGCCTTGCAGCGCTAACGGGATTGCTTGTACATGTACATCATTTACATGTACACATGTAAAGTACATGTACAGTAATGTCCGTGCTCGGTGGATACTTACATGTACGTATTCCCCGGCCGGGCCAGGGCAGTGCTTTATGTGTACAGTCTTACAGAATTTGATTGTTCGTGTAGTATAGGGCGTAGATACGCATTTTGGACCCTTACTGCTGTATGATTTAGGATTTGAAATGGGATTTTTATTCCTGCATTTTTCTGAAATAATGAATTTTTTTTTGAATAATGAACTTTTTCGGCGGGGTGTTTTTGACCATGCGGGCGTTGGACGCAAATCTAAAATTTTCACTCTCATGGCCTAAAATATAAGCTAATAGTAATACTAGGTTAAACGCTACAAAATTCAATAACAGCAGTTCCACATGTTAGCTATTACAAAAGTTTCTTTAGGGGAACATTTCCTTAAGTAAGCGCCAAAAATGTGTTATCTGGTGGGCAATGGGTTAAGCTAGCTAACTGGGCAGCTTTCAAAATGCAAAGCGTACGGAACCCAAAAAAGATGGCCCCGTCAGGTCTACGGAGTAGGGCCTTACCGTTCGGGAAGTACAAAAATGTAGGCCTAAGTAATAATAATATACTGACAAGGTCCTAAGTTTGACGTTAGGCCTTGGTGGTCGACTCACCCGAGCCATTTTCCTTGAAACTCAAATTAGGGGCCTAAGCTTAGGCCTACACCGTACACGTCGTAATTAGTCGAACATACAGTACTACTTCTAGTAGTACCGTATTTTACGCTTAGAAACACAGGAGTAAGTCGTGTAACGCGACAGGGCCAGCGCCGGCTCCGAGGTCAACTGTCACCGTAATAAAAGAGGGCGCTTTTTCTTTACCACTATATACGTGAGAGATATAAACACATGGGGGGGGGGTGCACTACGCCAAACAGGTAACACGCGCCCATAGGGAGTAGTGCACAATCAGACCGAAAAAGTGAGGCATGTTGACTCTCGTTAAGAGGTTGGCCTCCGTTTTCTCACCGGAAATTCAAGATTATGGCCAATAGATCAGTTTTCGTTTCAATTTTATGGTTGTTAGCAACAATTTTTTTCGCCTTTCCCCGGAAGATACCTCCAAACTATTAGTAAAACTATGCGCTCAGCTCTGAATGTAGCCTCCCGCCTCTATCCAAAAAAGGCCCGCAATTTGGGATTTTTGTGAATGAAATACCCCGAACTGTAAACTGTATCAGTCCCAATCTCGGGGTTTGTAGAAATAATTCTACTATTCCTCCTGATTATGGCATGCCCTATTGTAAAAACCCCGTGGGATACCAAATGTTAATAAGCTCGCGCACAGAAATATGACCATTTGGTGGAATGCACCCATAAGCACGCGTTAATAATGGAGATCAATGGCGCACTTGACGCGGAGCACGCTAAGGACGACGCGTAACGAATTTACTCCTTAATGTACAGTACATGTGCATTTGTTCACATGTACATTTGTGTACATGTACAATGTACATGTACATGGTCTTTTCATACAAGCAGAACGCGCCGAAGAACCCGACTGAAAAAACTTATTACTACACCTCATAAATATATATGAACAAATCGGAGCGCGTCATTGGCTGATTCCACCTCGCGTCTGGGAAGTAGGGGGTGCATCCGATTAGCTTCCCTGAATACAGCAGTGTTACACGCAAGGGAAGCCTCGAAATGAGGCTAATTGAATGCTGCAGCGTACTCGCCATGGCATTCTGGGAAAAAGGTCAAGTCCCCGCCACGTTCCATCATGTACAGTACGTCCATGCACGAACAGTCCATCCGTGACGTCATTACACTCGAGCGGCCTCCAGAGACCCGCCCGCCAGCGCAGGGTAGTGGTGGCTGACACCAGGGCAGGCACAAAGATCACGTGATGGCTAAACGAACGCTCTCGTGTAAGCTTGACATTGGGTGCGTTCGATTAGCTTACACGTGATCTTTGTGCCTGCCCTGGTGTCAGCCACCACTACCCTGAGCTGGCGGGCGGGTCTCTGGAGGCTGCCCGGGTGTAACGACGTCACGGATGGACGTTCGAGCATGGACATCAAAGAACAAACGTGGCGGGGACTTGACCGTTTTCCCAGCATGCCCTTGAGAATACGCTGCAGCGTTCGATTAGCCTCATTTCGAGGCTTCTATGTGTGCAACACTGGGGTATTCAGGGAAGCTGATCGAACGCACCCTTACACGTGTAAGCTAATAAACGAACGCACCGCTTTTATACCCGACCAGGTGACGTCATAGTGGTGCGTATCCACCTCGCTGCCGTGTGGTAGGTTTTTTTTTGGAAGCATAAAAAAAAAATCCCTCTGAAACCCGCCGCGTAAATATGCAGTCTGTGTCATGTAATATCTTTACGGAACCAGTCTGGAGTTGTATCCTAATAACTATTAGAGTAAAGACCCAAAACGTATGTCAGCACCTTACTATTGAAGCTATGTTTCTATGCACATCTGTACTCCACTATCATTAAATGAAAATTTAGCAGCTGAGAAACAACAATGGGGTCTGTGAGTACAAGTAGGCCCTAACATGAGATTTATGTTTGAATATTTTTGAAGTGTAGTGAAACAAATACAGCATGGTTTATTTCGGTGTAGGTCAGTTTGACTACTTCCTTCCGCTTCGCGTCGGGGGGTAGTCAAGCTGACCTACACCTTGGGACCAGCAACTCCCACTTCTTCCCTCAAACCATGCTGTATTGTACACTACCCTCTGTCTTTCTTTTGCTATTTGGGGGTGCACTTCAACTAGGGGCGGATACAATAAGAGGATAATTTTTACGGAACGATGATGGCATGTGAAATAGGTTACTCTATTATCGCGGTAGTTATCACATTTCCCGATAGAAAATTGCTCGCTCACCTTCCTGAGTTATTCTATCCTTGTTGTTGGTTAACTCTTACTTTTTAACTTGATTCATAAATTTGTTTGTGATTCAATTTATTTTCCTCTACGATAGCTTAGAAAATCTGTGTGCGGACCGTATGCAAGCGGAGGTGGAGACGCTTTATTGCTGTTTCGATATATGGTTTCTACGATGGCCTTTAAAGCACTTTGTTTTTTAATAAATAAACATAAAAAGAATGATTTTGTTTTCAGAGGAAGAAAAATAGCCCTATTTTGCGATAATGTTCCATTTTACCTGTAATTGACTCCATTTTTCCATTCTTTTCCGTAAACATGCCATACGCCGAAAGAACGAGAGTGGAGATCGCGCAAGGCATGGTGGGGACATGGCGCGGCAAAATCGTTCTCATTGGAACGAGATTTGGAAGGGGTCGGCAGATTTTGCGCGCTGTGATTGGCCAACGTGTTGCAAACTCTTGGTGGCGCACTACTGTGAGTCGCCCGTATTGTTAAAAATGTCTTCTTTCTGTGTTCTGTTTCTCCGAGAATTATGCCCATCGCATAAGACCTGAATTATTTTATTCAAATTTATGTTACAAATTCTAAATATCCATTGCAAATTCTTCAAACTGTATTTAAAAAAAAACAATTGTGACAATAATGCCGACGTAATTATTCGCTAATTGTCCCAGGCAAGGAGGGTAAAAGTACGATTGATACAAGTCCATTGTTAAGGGATTGGGGAAGCACTTTACGTATCCAAGCAGTTTTCTTCAGAGCAAAAGCCCTCGTTTTGACTTTCCCCAAAATGGGTTCATTCGCAATTAAAATGTTCCTTTAGACGCCTTTGGTTACTTCGAAATTGACATATAGGATCCCAGCAACGGATATCCAAGGGCAGGGTGGCGTTAGAAACAACTGTTAAAGAGATAGACGGTAGGTAATGACGGACACAGTCAAGGAGAATATTTACAAATTTCGGAAATATTACTTCTTTTATTAAAAATTGTCAACACGTACGGAAACATGCAGAATTTGTTTCTCTGTTTGAATGAAACTTATCCTCAAGCCATAAGTAATTGATTACCTGGGCAAATATTGCGGATTGGGAACTCACTGGCAAGGCAAAATTAAAAATTTCCGATACCGCGATCGATAATAGAGTTACGGCGACAATATAGATCAGATCAACCTAATCATGTAGTCTGAATGCAATGTTTTTACAACAGAATTTCAAAATGCAAAATATTCTTATTGGTTATCACTTTAAAAAAAAAACGAACGCAAATAGTAAATTCCAAGATGATATGAGAGGTCTATCGTGAAACAGCAGACACAATTACCATTATTTAACAGGATTCCAACCCCCCCGTTTCAATGTTGGGAGATAATTCTGCACCGGGCTGGCCGCTTCTACTGCAACGCTGAACAGGGGGGATTTCTTGTCAAGGGGAAGCAACATTCAAAATGGGCAAATAGTTGACGGATTAAAGGGATTTTAGAAGTGAAATTTCTCAAAGCATCCAAGGACACACATTGGCTTATCACACGTCTTGCAAATCATGCAGGTTTGCTTTCTCTTAGCTTTGGTGCTGCAAACAATGCAGTTGCGCGTTTTCTCACTTTTGCCTGGATAATGCTGTACATCTTCTGACACACAATGGATGCTCTTCTGCACATGTGGCATTGCACTCTTCCATATTGACAGCAAGCCTTGGATCAAATAGAGTCGAAAGCCAAGATTTGACACTGTGCGATTGGTGTGACGACTGTTATAAAAAATGTACGCTATTCTTGCATTTAGAACACATATGTCTAGAAGAGCAAAAAATATACTACAGTTACCATAGTTTGTCAAAAGTGTCACGCTTTTTATCCTACCATACAACACACAGTTGCCCGGAGTGGGTACGGTACGTGTGTGTAGCATCGCACAGCTAGGCTACATTCATCAGGCCGGGCCGTGGTGGGAGCTGTCCCGGACCACCACGGTGACTAGCAAGGGCTGGACGGGGCCAGTGCCGGTATGTACCGACCGCACTGCCGCTCAGACCGCAATGTGATGAGCGCAATGATAAAGTCGCCGAACTATGCACCATTATTGGCTCAGCGTAGAGACGGGGAGGACTGGGCTAGTTAGCAGGACAAGGGTGGCGAGGGACACGGGGGTGTCTCGCCCGGCAATCTGTTCGGACGTAGCGGTGACGGGCCGCTACGACTCTCACTAGCACCCTGGGCTAATTCGTACCGCTCTCGCATCGGTCCAAGCTAAGCTAGCTGGCCATTCATATGGTTACATTTCTTCGCCATAAGAATGGTTACTATCGCACTTCTCTCGGTAAGGGTCCAACCGCCGCACTACGTTGGGTTCCGCTCTCGCAATAAGGGTTTGGTCCGCCGCACCTGCGGAAAATCTGCTCTATTTATTCGATTCTAGAGGCTTAGGGATTAATAAAATATGAGCGTCGCTGAACAGCTCAACCAATGAAAATCTTCCATCTGAAGTCACGTGTACAAAGTGTAGAGCCGGGTGCGTGAAAGTGCGTACCCGGTCATCTGTGGCGAATGATTGACAGTTACAAAGTTTGAGGTTTCTGGACATTAGCATTTCAGGGAACCTTACCACGCCCAACCACGCAGCCACATGGAGTGGAATTTCGACATACCAAACTGAGCAGAGAAAACACAAGGACAAAGGAGTGAAGGAACACGCCATCACGCCAGTACAGCATGAATAACTTAATACAAAATTAGCGTCTCTGCTACACGTCCATAAGGCATAGCTGAGCTAAATAAGAGACCCTGAGAAATGCAAGTACCGAGAGCGAGTAAAACTAGGGGGCGCTAGAATTCCACGATTTGCAGGTGCGCAACACTAGTGTTCCCTTGAATTTGATCATGGTCTCATCAGGAGCTAGGTTTCAGCTGGGTCTGTAATTACAAAGAAAAGAGGGATCTATTGTCTGAACGAATTGGCGGACTTTTGTCAGGAGTAGTGTCTATACTTGGAGCTGCTTGATTGTTTGTCGATGGAAGAATGTGAGAACCGAGATATTGAGAAGTGGATGTTCAAGTGAGGGCGTCCTTACGCTTTAGACAAACCGCCGGTTAGATTGTTCCCGAATGGCACATTGGAAGCCAAGTGGTTCCAAATTTTCGTGCTCATCTGGCGCTTTGGTATGCAAAGGGTGTGTTTCATTTGTGCCTTTTTGGCACAATGGAGCTAAAAGGGTTAAATAAGCAAAATTATATATTTTCCATGCTTAGTTCTTTGACAGTTTATGCGATGGAGATTTATCTATGATGGAGAAATAAGCCTTTTACATTTAGGCAAATGAAATTGTGAAACATGTATTTCATTACATTAAATTGATGGGACGGATAACTTGGACACATAATGTGAACACTGACGAATCGATAAATGTTGCAATGCCGGTGCCGACTTCCCATAGTCGTGTCAATGCATGTGCGATGAGTTTCGCGTATACATTGAAGAGTATTGGGGCCAATGTTCGTTGGTTGCAGTGTGCTCAAAGTAAACTTTATTTCGTGGTCATGGTGGTGCTCGCTGTACATAACATATCAGTTCGGTTGGTGGATAAACTTACAGAAGATTACATTTTACATGTAGATCCATCCTTCCAAGCAGTCTAACCCAAGGAAAAAGAGCAAAGAGCAAGAAATTAATTATCTTAACCCATTGACATCAATGGATATACTGATAAGGGTAATTAAATTACCTGTGACGAAGCTTGGTCTCACCGCCCCAAGAGCAATGTGAAAAGTGTGATTGGATCAGGTTCGGCCACATCTGAGGACACATATCCCAAGGGTTTAGAGTTGAGGAGAGCCTCTATCTCAATCAATTAAACTGGTGTGTAAGGCAGTGAGAGACACAGTCCGGTTACCAAGGATGGCATACAAGGCATTCTTCACCTCCCTTTCTCATGTTCCACTGAAATGTGGAGCAGACGGTGGATTGAATTTGAATTGGATCTTATACTTGGGCGAGCTGCCCCTGCAAGCTAGGTGTCATTTCATCGGAAGCCTTGGTCAACTCTAGAATAGAAGACGGGTTTTCCGATGCTAAATCGGGATGGGGTAAATCTGCCATCTTGGGAATGGAGGGTTTCCCACGTCACCTGATGCAGCCCTCACACCGACTTTGTCGACTTTTGATGGACCGTCTTCCTCGTATTATCCAAAGCAACATCGGAGATCGGCAAGAACCATGTCCTCACTACCATGTCCCAAGCGGCAATCTGCCTCTTGAATGAGCAGACGGGTAATTGGATACTTGGTGTAATGTAGTTTCATCTTCTTTACGACGAAACCGTTGTACTTCTGACAAACTCACACGATCACGCTTCTCTGCTAATCTACATGTATCTTATTTATTTCTACAGTAGTGCTAGCAGATGTGATACAAAGCAAGTTAAAATCTCGAAGACCCTCTTCTCCTCTCTCTCTCTTCCTCTTTATATCCCATCTTATTCCCATCTAATTTCTAAGAAAACATCTGTGCACTTCCAGAAGGTCAGTGTGGTCAGTCCAGGATATAGTGTGGTCAACCCCAACCACTTCCAGTCCCTTAGATTTCATTTTTACGACTTTCTCATGAGCCCAGTTTCCGCCTTAATTGACCACGACCTTCCCCTACATACTTGTGGTTCCTTACTCAGAATTGCTCCATGACACTTGGGGTCTAGCACTATCGGATGCTTGGCATCGGGGTCCAGCTCTGATGCCCAACGGAGACGCCCACCATCCCGGATCAGTGGACTTTCAGTGTCATATTCAGGGCAGAGACAGCTCAGTCGACTTTTGTTGGATACAGGCTTGCCAACGGACAAAGTTGCTAGGTCTTTCTGGAAGCAGTCTGTCTGTACCCACTGGAACAAGAGCCTCACAATTTTGGATCGGTCATCAGCACTCAGGAACGGAGGGCTCTCCTCCCCTTTGGATTGGTACAGAGCTTTACTGTACCCTTCAATCAGCTCGTCTCAAGTATCAAACCATGAAACATCAACCCCTGGGCGTTTTTCTTAGGGCGTCACCATCAGCCCCGTGAAGAAGTCTAGTTTCACTTCCAAACAGGCACTCTTCGGTGGTTCTTTTAGCCAGTCTGTCTCAGATGGAAGCAGAAAGAATGGACGGTGCCATCGACTGCTGTCATTTATTTGTTGCAAGGGGAGACCTCGAGTAAGGTCACCTGCGGGATTGTTTTGCGACTCTGCATACCGCCTGGTGACGTGATTCGTCAGCCCCTGAACTTTCATGGACAATTCATCTTCCAGTTCAACCAACTCATCTCTACTTACTGCAGCCATCAGTTCCAATCTTCGCATGGTCTGTACACGCTTTGGTACCAAACAAGATCTAGCCATTACAAATTGAGCTGAGACTTCACTGACTTCATTCATTGCTTACAGGTACCCTACCGCCCCGTAGGCCTTTTCTGACGCATCAGTGAATACATGCAGCTGGTAGCTGCTGGTGGCTGGGTTGAAATCAAGCAGAGCGTAGCATTGAGGCAAGCTGGTGTCTTTAAGTTGGGCAAGTTCTTCTCACCACCTTAAATGCTTGGCCTGTATTCCTTCCTCGCCTTCATCAGGAATTTCATCATCCCAGCCCCACGGTCACTTCAATTCTTGAACCAATATCTTGCCTCTCACCATGAATGGCATCAGATAGCCAGCTGGATCCTTTCTTACACAAAACATGACGTCACTTAGCACTGCCCTGCAGGTAAGGATGGACATTCCTCTCAAAATTCCGGCGAGGACCCAAGGCGACTTCTTCTGGAGTATCACTGCTGAAGTTGTGTTGTCTGACAGAGCTTCACATGGTAGGTCGGCGACCATTGCAAGCTTGTTACTGGCCCACTTCACAATTGGGAGTCCGCCAGCACAAAGGGCTTCACACAACTTTCCCAAAAGCTGCTTGGCCTCATCAGCTGTGGGTTTTCCATCAAGACAACTTTCTACATGAAAAGCCTCCAGGACTCTACATCCTACGACGAAGAACGTCTAGTTCCACTACGTTTTCCTTACGTGCTTCTGGAGAGCGAAGGATGCACAGCACAGACTGCATGTTGTCCCAAATGGAAGGACGTTCCATTCAAGTTTTTCAGGTACCCTATCACAGTCGGGTTCCTTCCAGAGAAAGCTTAGCATAGATCGGTCGGCTTCCAAAGTGCACTGAAACTTCGTCTTGATGTCCCCACATATGGCCACTGCGTGTTTTCTGAATCAGAGGAGGACACCAACTAATGATGACACAAGAGTAGGGCCTGAAGGTTTTCGTTCAAGGATTCACCTCGAAAGGCAAAATTGAAGACAAGGCGGGACTTGTCATTCTGGCACACATTATGTGGAATATACCATTGCGACTCTGGTTCCGGTCTCTCCTTGGTGGACAACAGTACGGACAAGGCCTCCTTCCTTGAGTTCCTAGATTTTGCTACAATGAATCTTTGCCAAATTGGGGTCTCTCAACAGGCGCTGTGCATTTCTATTCAGTGAGGGCAGCATTGCACTGCCTGGACAAGAGAATATGGGTTTATCCATAAGTTCACCATAAATTGTTGATTTATTTGAAACTTAAATACACAGTAACCACGGATTTGAAATAAATTGCCATGAAATCATTTATCGATGATAATCATTAAAAATAGGTAGGTATGTGTTTTATTCGCCCTTCCCACAGAAGAGGGCGGGGGTTAGCGTAGCTGTTCTGTCCTCGCTTTGCACCAATGAGGTCTGGGTTCGAGTCCCAGCTTAGCCAAGGCTTCATGTGCATTTGGTTTCCAGTTCATATACTCGGTCTGGCAGGTTTTCTCCGGGTACTCCGGCTTCCTCCTGCCTCTAAAACGGGACCTTGTTCCTAACTAACTCCGTAATGTGATGCTGATTAATAAAGGTCAATAATAAAGGTTATGAATAAACTTATAGTTACTGGGGCAAAGCCTGAGTGACTGAAAGCGCTATTAAAACAGTAACTTCCCTCTGAAACACAATCTTGTCGAAGCATTGCAATAGATATTCGACACCGTTATGTTTACGCGCACAATCTCTGTACGTGTGGCAAATTATGTAATGGTACCGCCCACGTGATTCTGTGTGTGACCTGCGTTTGACCCCAGGCCACAGTAATGAGTAGTCATGAACATTCTCGTCGTACGTGCGGGAAAACTAACGATATTTCTAGTTATATAATGGATTTTTTGGAAGTTTCTCGTAAGATTAAGTAATGCTTAAAAATGTACTTTGAGAAACTTACGTAATGATAGAAATCTCTGGAACAGTTGTAGACTATAAAATAGGGAAATGGCAAGAGAGATATGCACACCGCAAGAGAAATTTTGGAAGGCAATTCTACCATATGTGGGCTGTGAGAAGTCTTTGACTTGTTGACTTCTGCACCATTTCAACCTGTGGTGGAGAGTCGTCTGTGGAGCGACACTTGTAAGAAGAGTTCGTCCAGAACAAGTGAAGTGCGGGGCTGAATCTTGATCCGGAAAAGGCAGTTTGTGAACTGAATCCAGTTCAAGTTTGTGGGATCATCAAGTCCCCGTATTTGCGACGGTCATCACGCCCTCGCAGTATCGTCTCAAACTTGGTCATTCTTATTGGACGCGGTCTTCGTTCCCGTTGCAGCTCATTTTTTGCACCGCCAAGGACTGAACTGCCATCTGTGGAGTCCAGCGTTCTTCACAGTAGTACCTTGCCAAGTTCTCGCCTGTAAGAACACTTTGTTTATATGAGATGTTCCTTATCATTGTAAAATAGTTTCAATCAACATTTTCTTTGTTACTATTTTATTTACATGCTAAGTGTAACATTCTCATTAAATCATACTTATCTATTTGTTTCTTATATCATTGAGAAAATTCAAGCTTTACAATAATTATATAGTTTGGAGTTTTTCGAATCGTAAAACAACTTAATTGCTAGGGTTAATGGCACACATTAAACCGTAGCTCCGGTCCCTACCCACCCTGACATGAAGTGCACCCTCACCGGCGAAAGAAAGACAGATGGTATAGTTTTCCAACGGGTTCTTGCACGTATTTGGCGTGTACACGAAGACCATACTCATTGATACCAAAAGACAAACGGATAGATCGGAAGCGTGTAAAATACTCAGGTTTGCCTGGGCACAGCATTGATCTCCATCATAATGGAGATCAATGGGGTGCAGCCATTGGTCATGTGAACACTAACTAAGCTTTTTAATTTGGACAGATCTGTTCAAAAGATTTCAGAACTATCAGTTTGGATTTTCGTCATCGAATCATCCTAAGAGGGTACCTCGAATATCAGCTCTTTTTTATCCCTGGTGGAGAACATTCCTCCGGCAGCGGTGATATGTTTCAATCCCAGAAGATAACCCAAGAGGATAAGAATGAATAATGTTTTTGGATCCCCCATTTTTTAACCAAACACCATTTACCGTTGGAATCCCTTATACCTCCAAACGCTCTACCCGTGTTTTTGAAAATCAATATATTTCCTTGTAGGGTCATCTATTTGGCAATTTTATCTTTTGTTAGTAGACTTCAACAATACCCTAAACCGTGTAAAATGGAGGGGTTATTTCCATGCATTCAATACAGATTCCCCTATGGAGACCCAAAGCGGATGAAGATCTAGCCATAAAGAAAAAAGCGAACCAGCAGAGACAGGTCTTAAAAGGTAACCTATAAAGAACAGCAGACTCTGCCGCGATCACTTTCCTGACGAATGCATTCAAGTGCGATGGGGGAGAGCATTTCTGTGAGACAGATGCTGTGCCATCCATATTTGAAGACTATCCAGATCACTTTAAGTCGGTAATGGCAATTGAATTATCTAATGCAACGTCAAATTTACGTAAGCATGGAATAAAGTTTGTGGTTTCACTGTCTCCCTTGTTAAACTGTCATGTTTTTCAGCCAAATCTCTGTCTCGAGCCTGGACTTCAATCGCCAACAAAAAAGAGAGAAAGCCCTCCTATGGAAGACCTGTCTCAGATCTTAGCCGATAAGGCGTTTGGCTCTGGCGAGCACGTACTGGCTGAGCATGCATATACAGTTGTCCTCAAATGATGACTCCTTGAGGAAGCTCAGGAGCGCACCACCACAAACAGTTGCAGAAAACAAACAGGCAGTTAACAACCAGATTTGCATCTGTGAAGGGCATCGTTCGCAGTCCGAAAAAGGAACAACTTGTTCCAGATGACATGGTTCAACTCAGTACCTCGTCAGGTACATGTACCTTGTCAACTGTGTTTGTACCTTCAACCCTGGGCGAAACTATTGGGACACTTGGCAATAGCCGTACGCTCTCCAGCCACCTCCCCCATGACAACAAGTTGATCGGTGGAGTCACCGATCAACTTGTTGTCATGCCTAGCTGGAGCGCAGACCACGCACATAGACCCAACATTGAAAGGGGGTCTGGGGCTTGGAGGCCCAACGAGAGTTGTCCAGGATTGTAGGTCTGGTACATTTGATGACATTACGTAGCCCTCAATACTGCACTGAAGCAATTCAATCGATCCCATCATTTGGTTTTTGTTTTCCAGTTTCCTGCTAACCTACAAATGCAGCAAAGATCACATTGAATTGTCTCTTGGTGCTATTAGGGGTAGAGGTGGACAAAACAATAATCCCTCCGTCACACAGTTCAAGTGAGACATTAACCAATTATGTATTTTAAAGGATGTAAAGATTTTAACTTACGTTGGAGATGCTTGCAAAATGGATGTAGCACAATGTTTGCAAATACATGTAATATAATATTGTACCCTCCTCTTCCTCAAAACAGACGCGCACAACTTCTAAAAGTGTCACATTAACCCATCTTCCAACACCAATGCAACAAGCCAAGATGACACCATAATGCTGAGTTCGGCACTGCCACAAACACCCGATACTTCGACCACCATTCCATCCGCTATTCGATCTTCGGGCACACTCACAGATTTCGATTGCAATGTAATTACACACATTGCAGGGTATGTAGTCAGAAAGCTCCTAAAAACGATCCAATGCGTCAAGTGCATTGATTCCCTTGTGTGACAACCGACCGGTCTTGCTCCTGAATTAATTAGATCTTCATATGATAAATCTCACGATAACGGGGGCCTGATATACACATCTCAAGATGTCTTGGTAGTGTGTACAGCTGCAGAGGGGGGTGTTTCGTCTGTGTAACAGCAAGCAGCCATCTTCAATGCCCCACTTCCTCTGCGTAAAAGTACATCGCACCGTTCAGGAGATGACTGGAAGTAATGTGTCCCTCTCCTTGGAACACGCCTGGGATGCCCCGACTGGTGAAGGCCAGCAACGGGATTGATCTGATGCGGCAAGTGGCCCACCACTACTTGAAATCAGATCATGCGATTTGGGAAAGACAACAACTAAAGGGCTACAAGGAAATAAAGTCAGACGACTATATTCCAAACTGGTGCTTGTAAAAGGACAATAAATCCCCACCACACCATTGCACTCTGCAATGTTCCAGCAAAACTGGAGCAGCAAAGCCTCCATTGACTCAGGTAGTCTTTGTTCCATTCGTACAACATCCAAACCTATACAGTCTAAGTGATCCTCAGCATTATGAAAACGAGCTCGTGTTGGCCTGGCCAATGTGAAATCGCGAGACGGAATTCAAATAGCATATTGAGTATAGCAATGATCCGAAAGCTTCGTTTTCAACTGTGGTGCACTTCTAGCCATGTAATAGGCCGATATACTTAAAATTCTGGGGTGAATTGTCGTGACACTGCTCAGTAAAATTCCCATAATACAAGTTCACATTTTATGCCTGGCAGAAAAATTCAACATTCAATAAACACACCGAATGTTATGTAGCCCTTGAGCAAACGTTCCTTGTATAGAATGAGATCTTATGGTTAATATAGAGGTTTAAGAAGAACTTTAAATTTGACCTTCCGTTTCACAGATTAGTTCTTTGTACATTTCTTTGTGTGAAAACAAAGGACAGGTAATATTTATTTCAACTAGGCACTATTTTGTATTTTGCGATTTATATCGTCGTTACATACATGTACACGGATAGCATTTTAAATATTAAATGGCAGTATCCGGCTGCATATAATGCATACAAAAAGACCAAAACTGTGCAATGTAGTTTTTGTACGGGCTTTATCTTTGCCCATTGCTCGTCGCCCTGTTCATGTGACCTTCTAGCACATGAAAATTCTCTGCACAAGCAATGGCTCGCGCGCATGCATTTCCCATCTAGATTTTTATTCTTTTGATTTAGGGCGTTTACGAAACGAGTGCTCAGGCTTTGTTTTCGCTGGTTCCAGCCATTTGAGGAGACTCTGACCATGCCAACTGGACCCAGTGAAGCCAAAGGCTAAGCCCAAGCCATCCGTTTTGAAAACGCCAATAGACGCATACCCATTGGAAATCAATGTGCATACCAGACTACGGGCGTTTACGAAACGGGTGGCTTCGGCGTAGTCTTTGGTTTTACTGATACCAGTCGGCATGGTCGGAGTCTCCTCAAACGGAACCAGTGAAGACTAAACCTGAGCCACTCGTTTCATAAACATCCTAAATTCGTTGCGTGTATTCAGCGTGCTCCGCGTCAAACGCGCTTAAACTTGCGCGCCTATGTGATGAATACGTACCAAATGACTGTCAATTTCATTTCAAAACATTTTTTGTTCCTGTTCGTAGCAGATAGGGACGGGGACCAGTCCAGAAACACGGCGTCCACAAAAAACAGAGTTTCTTAAGAGTCGCTCAGCGCCCGAACAGACCCATGGGATTGGGGAATAGAAGAAATATGGCACTGAACCTCTGACGCGGACTCAGGGCTTCCAATTCTGAGCAATTTGGCATCAATTGGGTCTGAAAGTGGCGCTATTTTAGCCGTTTTGCAGAGGGATGCATTTTCAAAATGGCTACTTTTCTGGGTAGTGAAATTTCCTTCATTTTAGGGATACAGATATCAGTGAAGGAAATATGTCAGACGGGGTCACAGCTAACGAAGCGCAGTGGGAAAATTATCTGCATTACACAAGCCGTGGTTATCAATTCGATATTTTTCTTTTTTTTCTTTCCTGGTTGCTGAAGAGTTTAACTACATTTTATTCGTTCATCAAAAATTTATCAAGACAACCACAGAGCTATATATATATAAAAACTAGAGAACTAACTTCTCATTCTCCGCGCGGAGAAAATTTGTCACCGTCCTGGGCGCAGAAATTTTGAATCCATGTTGTAGAACATTCAAAATAAGAGAGAATAGATATCTAATTTTGTTTTCCAAATGCAACGCCCAAGTACAACATACGGGAAGTCAGTGCGTCTTTTGATGCAGTATGTACATCCATAGCTGATTATTTTAAAGCGAATGTTTCTCTAATGGTGGTGCGCTGCGTTTCAGGAGGGGCGTGATGCTGTGTGCCGATTTAAGTCAACATTGAGTATGGAGAAAACCTTTTTCTTATGGGACAGCGGCTAAACCTCGGACTTCCTCTCAAAAACAAGCAAAAATAAACAGAAAATGCAAGAACGTCATTTTCGGAGCTGACCCGTTCCTTATTAAAATAACTCACTCAAAATCGATAATGTTAACTTGTTTGTGTACGTGTTTTTTTATTTATCTTTTTGCACACCTGTTGTGTACGCAGTCTTGCTCAGGCAATATTTTCACTTTGGGTCTGTTCAATCGTGATTGCTTCAGTGTGTAAAAATTTGAGAATTCCACCAAGACTCACAATTAAGTTTTGCCTGTAGGCCTAAATATAATGATGTCTAAACTGTCCACGTGTTTTCCGTCTGATTTCGATGAGCCAACACTGAAGAACATTGTCAATAAAAGGAAATGAAATAGTCTTAATTTTAATTTTACATATTCACAGGAAATATTGCACTGAAATTCATTCATATAATGAATAATTATAAAATCCAACATGTGGCATACAGAAGTGTAACAATCTTTTCTGTGGAAAATACCTGAATAATTTAAGTGATATCATTCAATAAATGGTTTTTGGAAAGCAGAAGGGTCAAGGGTCATGTTCGTGTGCAAAAGAAATTGCGCCCACGATGATAAATAGGTGCGCCGAAATGTTCAATACGCCGACAAGACATTGCGTATACGGATGTGTGGCTAAGGATGGAGTGGGAGTGAGAGTCCGTGCCAAACTAGTGTGGCTAAGCTCAAACATTATTCTTTCCAAATTTAGCCATTCCAAGTGCAGAATTTAGTTTTTTAAAAATCTGACGATTGAAGCAAAATAACCTCAACCAGTTTTTAAAAACTCCGTTTGAAAGTGCACGCAACAAAGTTTGCAACGCTTGTTATTTACCCTCCTGAAAAACGCATACGCGAGATGCGTTTTGGACGCGATGCCCGGACGCGATGTCCTCTCCACTCTTTATGATGGAGATGAATGGTGTAAGTGAATTGACGGCTCTGGATCAGCAGCTGTCGTGCACATCGGGTACCAATAAAATCCAATTAAAAAAAAAACGTCACAGCAAAATTCATGTACAACGGATAGGTACGCGCGCGCGCTTTTGTGTATTTTTGGCGCAGAGCAAAATGAATGCTCATTTACTGACTTTGCGCTCTGGTTCTTTGCGTGTCGGCTTTTTGACGTATCGTTTTAGAATGCAGACGCAGATTTGCAAATAGCCGTACAAAATAATGCCGAACAAAAATTAATTTCGAGTTTTCCATAGGTTTGTGCACAAACACGGATGAGCCCAGCAGGCATCACTTTGTACACGAGTCAGCGCTCTAGTTTTTATGCATGTATGATAGCTTTATAAAGATAACCAATGATTTGAAATACTTCAACCAAAGACACGTGATCTGTGATACTGGGAAGATAAATTACAACATGGTGATTGTGCCAAGGCCATGATTTTATCAGATAGCCGACACTTTGCCCGTGTCATGCATTGGGCTACAAGCAAATTTCAGAAGTATCATTTACCAAAATAAAGCCGACAGTACCGTACTACTCAGACTACTGATGTGCTGGGTACTATACTGTAACTTTGCTGTATAATACTACTGTTTGTAAACAGCACTCAAAACACACGTTGCTATGGGGTTGATACCCACTACAGGTCTCCCGAGTCAGCGGGTGCAATCGGTCTATTGTGTTACACATTGTCGTTGGGGTTGAAAGCTACGCTGCCAATCAGGAATTATGGTATACTGTCCTCTGCAGAACAATCACTAAAGACAAGTTGTCTGTCGAATATAAAACGTTCTAACGTGTTGCATGGAGCAAAACAAAAATGACAACTAGATTTAACCTCCATCCATTTGTGGATTTTTGGGTAGGTTGGGAATCCTTTTTGGCAATCTGTTCTTAATTTGTTTTATTTGCGTTCCATACAATGTACATGCAACCTTACAATCAAGGGTTTACGCGCACTATGAACACAAAAGATCTCGAGCAAATAAAGCCAACCTGTTCACAATGCTGTATACAGTCACACGCTGACAATTGGTTCTAAAAATAGGTTTTGTGATATACAAACAACAGTGCGGGTTGCTTGCATGGGTAGATTTCGGTTGATGCTTGGTTTGGGAAAATGTGAATTGGATCCTGATTCTGATCCTGATTGTATAGTAGTAGCCAAGCAACATCTGATGTTTGCGTTATTTGTTGATACCAGTGTATACAATGAACTCGGCAGACTCCAACATCAATATTCTTCAGCCCAGCTAGGAGTTTCTTGCGTTGCATGAAAACAATTTCTGTGGTTCAGTCATCATTGTTAATACATGTACATGAGCTTATGATACTAAAGTACTGGCGATTTGAAGTGACAGAAACGCCGCTATTGTATGTCTTGTCGGATTAAAAAAATTGTGGTGGTGATTAACCGTTGGTGATGAGGTAAGAAAACGTTTTCATCCCTTCATTCATTCTTTCATTTATTTTCCACATTCCTGGTGTTTCAAACTATACGAAAACGAGAGATAAATGTATCGATAGGGTCCCGAAGAAGCAAGTTCTTGTCAAGTAGATATCCCAAGTCTTGTAACCCTGTGAAAATAAGCAAGTGTAAAATTTAGATGTCCAGTTCGTAATTTGGCCCTATATTCTCGTTTGAATAATGAAAGATTCCATGTTGTAAAAGAATATAGGGAATTCCATAACTTGGTGAGAGCAATCCTAGCTGTTGTATTTCTGAAGTGACGTCATCATGACCCCATTCATTGATTTATTATTAGTTTTTCACGATTTTCATGTATACGCATTTGCATGCATACTATCTTCCTGTCGTAATTTCTGAAACTTAACCAAGTCAAATTACTTTCAAATTCTGAGGAAAAACTGTAAATTGCAATTCTATGTAGAGGTTAGCACGATTTGTATTTAAGAACCAAGATAAAGTAATAGTGCAATTTACAAGTATGATCGTCTAATGTACACGGTTACCTTTGCCCTCAGTTCAGTGTACACTACTCACGAAAACACCCGTGCTGCCGCTACCATGTACTAGTGCACAAATGAGGAAAACGCCTGGTGTCCCGCATCTTTATGTTTGGACCGCGGACGCGGTCCAAACATAAAGCAAGGACTGGTCCGAGTGACTGGAACTGTGGGAATCACCCTTTTTAAACATTTGGGCGTGGTTCAGCGACTTTGCCCAAATGTGTATGTTAACAACGCGATTCATGTATCAGCAATCCATGCCAGAATGTTTACTAGGCCTAGTTTCGATGTGATGCTGGCTTTCTAATTTATCGTGTGTGGTCAAATAGTGTGTGTCCGTATCCATGACAGGGACTTCGAAGGCAGAACTGGCGAAAAAATTCGGACCTGCAGTGGCAAGTAAGAGTACCACGTCTATATAAATGTAATAATGATGTGATGTTTTGTTTTAGTGGGTGTCTTTTCTGTTTGGATTAGTCATTGTGTTAATTCTGTGAAAGGTAGACGCAACATTAATCGATTACCTATTCAACCTGTACATGTGATTATGTATCGACAAAACTTAAAAAAAAAATTTTCAGCCAATACATGCATAAGTACCCATTCGAAGCAGGTTGTAACTGGTTGTCTCTCTTCTTGATTGGATATCAGCCAAGCGAGATGACCTGGTAGATGCCGTTCACAAGCTGGGGTAAAAAGGGCAGTTGTCAATTGTTGAAAGTTTCACAATTTGATTCAGGGAAGCCAGTTGTCACATTTATTTTAATATTACAAGAAAAACTTGAATGTACAGAAACCTTGACCCCAATAAGTACCATTGTGTTCAACAGGTACATGCCATAGTGTGTGTTTTCAGGTAACCTTGATGCTAATAACTGCTAAAAACACATGTATGCTCTACTTTTAAATCTGTTTGTGAATTTAATCCAGTTTTGTTTGACTTGAGCATGAAAGTAGTGTCAGTAGCATTTATAAAATGCCTCGTCTAAACTCACAAAGACAGTTAAACCATTGCAAATTATCAGTGCTGTCCGTGTTATATAATGTTCATGATTAGTGAAATGCCACATTCCAGTTGATAAGGCCTGAGGCTTCTTAACTGGAAGCAACATCAAGTGCAATTATATTAGCACTCACCCGAGCTTTTCAAGTGTAGAAAATGACAAAAACAGAGCACTCCCATTTCAAAGCTCTGTGGTTGTTCACAGCCACATTCCTCTATTTTGTTTTAAATATACAAAATAATATGTTGAAATACTGGAGTCTTGGATAGATAATCCCCTTCCCTTTATCTAAGCTGATGTTTAATACATTTTTGATGAGAAGGGTTTAATTGCATCAGTGAAGCCAATGAAGTGTATAGATCAGATTTACTATCAAACAAAAACGATACCATTTTAAATGACATAGTGTGGGGTTTTCGACATGGATTCTATAGTTTTGCGTAAAATCTCGAGAGCTTTTCACATTTTCCTAATTTGTACTGACTGGCCTTGGTGATTTCGCTACAACACCGAAACCATCAATTTTCCTCATTGTTGCTAAAAGTAAAAATCCATTTTAGATATCAGATCCTCAGGTTTGACGCAGAAAGGTTTGTTTTCAGACATTCATTAACAGAGACCGGGGTCGTTTCCACAGCCCCTCTAGCATATCAATCTGACGTTTTCCAAAAGTGGTCTACAGCTAAAACCTTCCAATTTCTCAGAGGCCACAATACCAAATTTATGTAAACAAAATTCTCTGAGGAGTTTGAGACATTAAAATATATACTTTTCTGCCGTCTACTGCATGTCTGCACCATTTTGGGGGGAGTATACTGTGATTTCCAACAGTGAATCCGGCATTTTCGAAATCCAGACACAAATCCATGTGACGATAGTTGAGAGCAAAGGCAAAGATAATGGTACAGGAAAGAGTACGAGTCTTTAAATTAAATAAGGCCCTTCCGAATCCGGTACCTACTTTGGGGGCAGATTTAAATTTGCGTGGGCTACTTATAGCCTGTGGCTGGTTTGCTACTTAGACCTATGTACATGCTTTGCTGATTGAACTTCGAGACGCTAGCATCAGTAGATCTTATTCACAAGGAAGCCAATTTTGATCATGTTTCCTTAAACTATCCTATTCAATGTAATCTGTTAAAGAGCAGGTGCCAGATTACTTTGGGTTTTATTTCAGCGCTTTCAGTTTTATTCAAAGGTGTCAAAATAAAAAGGTTGTTCTCTTTACTTTCAAATAAATGTGACCAACTTATGAATAAAAGGCCAATTGAGTGTTAAAATAATGGAGAGGCAGGAGGCGGATGTGGAGTCAAGTATTGATATAATATATAATATTGACATAATATAATTATTAAGCCATTTGACAGCGATCAGGTGCCAAACGAGTGGCTTGGAGGTTCAAAGCGAGAATTAAGGTAGTGGGGGTTAAGTTTCCTAACGCACTTGCAGACCTCGCACAGTCGTTAAGAATGGCAGCGTTGAGGAAGTGTGGTCCAAGAGCGTGCTTCGTGTAAGTCAGCAATATGAGTTCTGTAATGAGCATTGAGAATTAATCTCCCAAGTCGATTGTGCAGCTTAACAAGTCTCTCAGTATATTGCCGTTAGAACAACTGGACCACGCAATGCTACGATAATCGAATAAAGGCAAAACCATGGCGCAAATAAGCATTTTAAAGATCAAAGCAGGAAGACAAGGTTTAGCGGAACGACGAAGAAAACTTATTTTTGCGAGATTTTCTTAGCAACAAGGTTGAAGTGATCCGACCCTGATAGTGACTCGTCTAGCATAGCCACCAAGTATTTAAAACTACATGTATTGACACGCTCCAGAGTCTCTCCGTTTGAAGTAATTTGAGTATCCTCAACATGAGATAAGCGATGGTGGGTGTCAAAAACCATGAATTTTGTTTTGCTATTATTCAGGGTGAGCTTGTGTTCGTGTAACCATTTACACACCTGCTCCATGCCTGTCATCATTTTATCATTCAGAAACTCTGTGGAGTTTCCATTGAACATCAGCAGTGTATCATTTGCATACATATCTATTTTGCATTGAGGAACAGTAATGCTTGATGGGAGAGAGTTAATAAAACCAGTAAAAAGCAGAAGACCTAGTATCGAACCTTGTGGGACTCCGACTTGAACACTAGCAAAGTCTGATAAAGCATCGTCAATTTTGGTAGCCTGTACCCTTCCACTTAAATAAGACTCGAACCATTTCAACTCAAGGCCCCTGACCCCAAAACCATGTAATTTTGATAGAAAATGCCATGATCGACTGTGTCAAATGCTTTTTTCAGGTCCAGAAAAACTGCACCTGTAATGTTACCAGAATCCATGTTATGCAAAATGAAATCAGTAACATCAAGAACGGTGGTCTGAGTAGATGATGCGGTCTGAAACCCGACTGCTGCTCAGCAAAAAAGTTTATCTGATCGAGGAAGTCACGAAGTTGATTATTTACAGCCCTTTCCAGAATCTTAGACACAAGTGGGAGAACTGAAATGGGTCTGTAATTACTGATCTCATCTCAATCACCACCTTTGAATACTGGGGTGACTCTTGCAGTCTTCCATTTCCGAGGAACAAAACCTGAATAAAGGGATTTACACTTCATTTATAAGACAGGTCAGCGACGGGCATATGGTCGGGCATGCGGATTTCACTAACTTGCAAGAGATGCCACCAATTCCTGTGGCAACAGATGGATCCATTTTCTTAATCTGTTTTTCAACAAAGAGAGCTGTAACTTGCAAAAACATAAAAGAATAAGTATCTGTGCCAAGCGGTGAATTACTGCCTGCAGCCATTTGATCATTGTGAAATGTTCTAGCAAGCTCCTCGCCTATCTTTACAAAGAACGAATTAAAAGCATTTGCCAAGCTTGTCCGAATTAGACGGTTAAGTGACATTGTTTGTATAGGAACTTGCTTCCTTGGCCAATGACCACAGCCTCTTTGAGTTCCTTCTGCTATTCTTGATTTTGTTTTCATAATAATTTCGTTTTAAATACTTGGCAAGATTATTGGCTTGATTCCGTAACTGCTTAGCAGTACACCAATCATCGTCATCAGATGTCTTCTGTTCTCTAGTCTTCATGGCATTCCGTTTGAAGCATTTCTTTGTAACCCAAGGGGTCTTGTACATGTATTTTGTTCTTTGACGAATTTCCTGATAAGGCGCATGTCTGTTGCAGGCTTCATTCAACGTTTGCTCCACATACCCCAGGCTTCATCGATACCAGATACTTTCTCAACAGATTCCCATGGCAAGTTAAGAAACTCATTCAGAAAAAGGTTTTCGTCAGAGTTTTTAAAATTTCTAATCATAGAGACCTTGGTGGGAACAGTAACATTGGCTTTCCTGTTAAGTAATACCATCACGTGATCACTTAATCCTAATGGAACAACTATGGAGGCTGTAATTTTGTCTGGATGCGAAGAAAAGGCAAGATCGATACATGTGCTACTAGTTGGTGCGACTCTCGTAGGTCTATCAACCATTTGCTGAACTTGCAATTCGTAACAAAAATCATCAATTTTAACACGATCAACATCGTCAAAAATATTAAGGTTGAAGTCTCCCACTAAAAGCAATTCCCGACACTCAAGATTAATTTATATATCGTACTTTTAAGATTGAGCACGTGTTGTTCCAGTTTACTTGGGAGGTAAACAACACCTAGCACAATCGGGTTACAGTTCTTCAGGTTAACCTCTAACCAGCAAGATTCAACATCACTTTGAATCTCTGACATGACACGGTACTGAATGGTATTTAAGATATAATATGCAACCTCGCCATGCTTGTCTGGACCCTTACGATCGGTTCGCATTATGGTGTAGCCTTGTATGTGAATTGGAATGGAGTTGGAATGGAAAATTGTCGTGACCTCTTCCTAGGTTTCTGAGCTAGTTTGTGAAAATCCTGATGTTTCCTCGTACGACCACAAACCACGTAGAACATTGATGGGTTTACCGACAGGGAGCGAATGATGGGGTGTTGGGCAAGTTCCGTGGTTGATGAGGATGCGACATCTCCTCCCGTGTTGTGTTGGGGTATAGATGTTGGATAAGGTTTTTCGCGAAAGCTGACTGACCTTACTTGTTGAGGTGAACACCGTCCGAGCTCAGGTGTCTGTCCCTGATGTTACCATTGTCTATGAATCCCCAAGCTTGCTGAAGGGCAGAGTCCTTCAAGAGACAGTTTAGAAGGACGATTTTTTTCTTGGGAGGATCTGGTTTCTCCGTGGCGATATATGATACCAGATAGTGTTACATGCTCAATAGTATTTTCGGATAATAAAGTTTCTGCTACAGACACAATTTTGTCCCGGATCTCTTCTGCGTTATCTGTGGTATTATTTGTGGCGACGTAGAGAATAACCTCGGTGGGCAAATGTTTTTTTAATTTGTTGGCTGGCAAGAGGTGAGATATCAGAAACTTTGGCTCCAGACTTGGCAACGGATTTACACATTTTGTCTTGCTTAACCGCTGTCCTGATATGATCACATGTTCGGCTTCAAGTATAGAATCGCTGTCCCTCATGGCGTCCGTCGACAGCACACTAAAACGACTTCCTGTTATGACTGACAGAGGTTTCGGGAAGGAATTGACGGGGTGTTCCAGCCATTGTCATTATTAAATGGGGCATTGATAGCCTACATTAGAATATCAATGTAGTCTGCTGGTTGCTCTTCTCAACTTCCATGGATTGCAGCCTTTCTCTGTCAGAAGACGCACAAACTTTGTCAGAAATTATTGCAATTTTGACTGAAAATTTCTCATCAAGCAATTTGATGTCCTTTCGCAGCTGATTGACAGCTTCAAGAATGGTATCGTGGGTGACTCGATGGCTCTATTATGTGCCGTAAGTGAGGGTGACATGGCCGTCTTTTCTGACTGCCCTGCAGTAAACCTCAGGCAAGATTGTGGAAAGCCTTGACGATGACCAAATATATAGAAGCAAAGTTCCCTCAAGTCATCGGCTGCATTTCTGGTGATCGTCTTGTTTTCAATTTGAGATCAAAAATACTTGCACTGCTGTTGACAATGGACGCTCTCGCCTCGTCGCCATCTTGTTTGGCTTCCTCTAGGCATTTAGCTTTTGCAGATTCAAAACGTTCTTGTCTTGCCTCAAGGAGCTCGTCGAGAAAAAATCACTGACTAGAGTGGTCTTGGTTGAAATTGCTGAAGCCTCAGTAATGTTTAAGAGGATTGCCTGGATTCTCTTATAAATTTTGGGGAGACTTTTGAGAGCTCTGTCATGCACGCCCATCACGTCTAAGTGATGTTCAGACCATGGGGTTGTATGGTGTGGCGGCGTTTGATCCTAAGCTTCTCCACATTGAAGCGAACAGCATCTTTACGGCGCCCAAGTGATTGTATGCCCAGTAAGATCATGTCAGACATAGAATGGTTTGGAAGGTTGAAGTGGTGGCCCACTTCGTTTGGTGTTGACTGTCGATCTATGGCCATAGAACCGCTTCTTGAGAGTGTTCTTAGTCGCTCCAACATACTGAACACTGCACACGCTGCAAGAGGTGAGATATATGACATTAGAAGAGCTACAAGTGATAGTGCCTAGTGCGTTTGGTTCTGTGGGTGGTCCCGGAGGAGTGTCATTGTAGTCAGTAAGCACTTAGCAGCATATCTCTCATAGGAATAATTTAAAATAGAAATACATATATCTCTATTCCGGGAATAAATGTTAACTTGGCACGTTTAGGAATAGAGATACGCGGATTAAAATGTTAAGTTGCACGCTACATACGCGTGACATAATGTTCATGCACATGTGCTAGGGCGGATGCGATGATTTCGACGTCTCGATACTGCAGTGGTCAGTGTCCACACTCAGCAGCGGAAGTGATGAACAGAAAATGTCACTAATTTAACGATTGTACCTTTTAAGTGCTATCAGTACTAACAAGATCGATGCAATTTAACAGAAAATCGCCACCCTTGCGTTGGATATACCATTTTGGTAATTAAAATACTCGTAGACACAAAAATGGCTTTGAATTTTCGTGCACCTTTGGATCGATACAATTTTGGGGTGATACAAAATGACCTGGTTATAAAATGTTTTATTTTTAAAATAAATGTCTGAAATCACTGCATTAACCCTAACTCCCTAGGGTGTGTGCAAAATCATATTAAATTTGAGGATTCAGGACTGTCAGGGTTCATTAAGGGTGAATCTTTAATTTGGTGCTAGATTTTTGTCTGAGCAATTGTTTTTGCTATTAAAAATTAATTGATAAAATTAGTGAAAAATTTTGCAATTTCGATTTTTTGGTTGTTAGAAAAGGGTCCATAAAATCCACTTTTTATACTGTTCTGAGATTTACCGTTATTTAAAAATCTTACTCATGGAGGAAAATTTTGCGTTGTTCGTGGTGTCGTGCTTAGATCCTTCCGAAATTTATTTATGCTTCTGTACTTTGGTATTTTACGAGGTCAGTCGTCGAAAATAACGCCGTCTGCTCGCACGAAAAACCGTTGTTGTCCGCTTGTAACGAACTGTGTCTCTATGGGGCATGACCATACGTCCTCCACGTTCAGGATAGCCCTCCTCATCCAATTGCCGTGTTTTGACGTAACGAGCATTCCAGAAAGAGCACTGTGTCTATTTAAACGTTGCGCGAAAACAGTTACAATAAAGTGACACACATTCTGGGTGATAGACTTGTTACGTTGCATGGGGGAACGTTTCTCAAGGGGGAGGGGTTACCGTTGTGCAGGGGACATACTTACCCGGACACTTTTACTGGGTGAGATCGGGGGAGGGTTACGTTTTACACCGGCATGTGGTATTATGTGTGCGTGCGTGCACTTTGTCGGTATTTAAAGATATTCCGATTGTCAATACCGATTGTATAGGCGTTGCACAGCAATGATTGATTGGCATCCATCGAAGGACGCTGATGAAGACCGGCGTACGTAATAAATTCAACAAGATTGAGCGTCCCAGTGACACCAATGATTAGAATAATCTGACATAGTATGGTATTTCACATTACTATAAGCCTTGATTTTTTAGGGAAGGCAACTTTCAGTCATAATTTTCAATCTGAAACTGGTGTACCTTTTTCCTCCCTTTTCCAGAAATAATTTCAACTGTATGCCCGCCGACATCGCCATCTCAGAGTGTAAGTACGACTGGGCCGACATGGGAGACGAGACATCGAGCCTGATAACAATTCACAGTCGTTTTGGATAAGTGCAGTGTCGACAAAAGGCCAACAGAACAAGCAGATTTTGAGCTGCTCGTCTCATAATTACATGTACTAGGATAAACGCTAGTTGTTCACGGTTCACATACGGAAACAATCAGTACCGGTACTATAACTCTTGTTAACCTGATATGCTAGCCATGTTCGACGCTTTCCATGTTTACGAAGGCATCTGTAATTGACGACAAGACAATCCGATTAAAATCCCTTTCATGAAGAGCATCGCTTTGACCAAAGGCTAATCTGGTGATTAACTAACGCGGTGCGTGAGCCTTTAAGGGCAATTGAAGCAGATCAGGTTAAAGCCAATTAGCCTACTTTTAACCCAAAGAGATCTGTGCAGATTGATTTTCTTGGTTTTACCAGCTTTTCTGTACCTCACCGGCAAGTATCCGGATGTTGCACTCTGCAAAAAACACTTCATAATCGAACCCTAAGAAAAGTTACTGCATATGAATCCTATGTACTGATGCCAATATTTTATTTTATTTTTTACTTAATCGCAACTTTGGAAACCTGAAAAGATGGCCTCAAATACTTCAGTGAAACTCACTGGTGATTCTGATCAAGCTGACCGAGGGAAAGGTGCAGCCGCAGCTTGGGAAGGAAAGACGTCCTCACTTATCCGAAACAGTTCGAGAGTTTCGGAGAAGGATGAATTTGAAAGGGACTCAGGAGATCTCTCTGTGTGCTTCTTATGTGAGGGAAATCTGAGGAATCCAAAACTTCTTCCTTGTTTGCATTCGTTCTGCAAAGACTGCCTTTTAAAACTGGTCCGAGAAAATGAAACATCGGCTCCTATTCCGTGCCCACTATGCCGCGATGGAAATTCTGCAATTATTGACGATGTGGAGAGGCTCGTAGACAACACTTTGATGTCGTCACTACAGGAACTTAAAATGGTGAAAGGTGAGCCCGACATGAATCTAGAGCAAGATGATATAACTAATTGTGAAGTAAAGTGCACCTCATGTCGCCGTTCGAATCCAGCAACCTGTCGCTGTACCTATTGCCAAGACTTTCTTTGTGAAACGTGCAGACTATCTCACCAGAGATTGAAAATTTTACAGCACCACGAATTGATTAAACTAGATGCATGGATACAACAGACTTCAAAAGTTGAATACAAGTTCTGTCCTCAGCACAGTGGAGAGCCCATATCTTTTTACTGTCAGCCGTGTAAGGTGCTAGCATGCAAGGACTGCATCGATCTCGACCACCAAAATCCACATCATAACACATGTTCTTTGTTGGAAGGAGCAGTATTATGCCGACGCACAATTGATAAACTTCTCACAGTTTCGAGACAGACAGAAGCAAAATTCAAAGGGGCCTGGGAAATTTTAAATTCCATGAAAGCAGAGCTTACAGAAACGACGAACAGTTTGCGTCATGAAGTTCGAGATGCATTCAAAAGCGAGAGAGACATTCTTGATGAGAGAGAAAAAGAGTTCCTGACTAAAATTGACGTCATCGAGAAGCAGCGAGAGGACACTGTAAACACACATATAGATCGAGTAGAAACTATTCTCGAGAAATTGTGGACAGCATTTGACATGGCAGAAATTTTAATGGAGAATGGAAATGATTTTCACGTCCTTAGCTTGGAGCCAATCGTTTGTAAAAGGCTTCAGTCACTGTACAAAATGAGCCCTGAGCTCCCCAACTCCAATCTGACACTAATTGATCTAACGGAAGAACAGAAAACAGACCCAGAAGAGCCAAACTCAGTCCCCCAGGCCCAAGCAAAAGATATGATAGACACACCTGTTTGGGAACTTGAAACAAGTTTAGGAGATCGAGGTAGCGGAAAAGGTCAGTTTGATTGGTGCAAGGGCGTGGCGGCTTCTCTAGACAGTCACGCTGTTGTTGCTGATTGGGGGAATGATCGTGTACAAGTTTTTGACGAGAAGCGGCAATTTGTATGTGTCCTTAACTCGACTAATCATGAAGAAGGCAAGCTTTCAATGCCTCATGACGTAGCTTGTCTTCTCGATGGTCGTTTTGTTGTAACTGATAAGTCTAACTATGCTAAAATTTACTGTCCGAAGGGAAACTTTCTGGATCGGTTTTTGACACTTTCAGAGGATGACACTCCAATGTCGGCCGTTGAACTTAGCTGTGTTACTGTAGACCGGCGCAGTCGCATCCTGATTGGTGACTGCAAACGAAATTTAATAACGGTTCACTACGTGGACGGAAAGATAATAAAAACTATTCCAGCTGTAGGCCCTGAGCACATAACAACAACTTCCAAGGACCTTCTCGTTGTCAGCTGCCCACGAAAGCAGAAAGTCCGAGTGATGAACCATGACGGGCGATTTATATTTCAAATAGAAACTTATGGAGCTGGCGAGAAGTTGAAACCAAGAGGTGTTGCTTGCGACGATGAAGATAACATTTACGTGGTTCACAAGGAAAGGGGCGGAGAAAAATCTGTCCACGTATTTGACAGCAATGGAGAATATGTTGCTTGCGTGGCCAAGAATCTCAGAGAGCCGTATGATGTTGACATTGCCCCGGGGGGCAGAGTTATCGTTTCCGACGATGATGCGCTCAAAATCTTCACACGGAAAGACAAGGAGTAACAGTTATGACCATGTCATATAACATTTTGCGAATTCAAGATCAATCGAGGTGAATTTGAGGTGTATTTTTACAGTGCCCGCGCCAGAGTTGTGTTTGCAAGAATGAAATCCCTAATATTCCCGAAGAACCATACAAAATGTCGCCCCTCCAAATGATGAAATCTCATCAGAAACTGGACAAATTGAGTGTGACTTCACTGTGGACCAGAAAGTGTAGTGCAAACAAAATAACGGAGTACGTGCGCGTGTTGGTTCACGTCCTGATTCTCACTCCAATGCCTTTTATACACGCACTTGTGCGCGTGACGTAATCACTTCGGTACTATATCCGGTTCCTAAGTGTGTTGTCACTTCAGTTTAAACTACGCCAACTGCACATGCACAGCACATAGAGTTACATGCCTTGATTGCCGTTTACATGGAACCGAAAGTTAACGCGCAACTTCAGCGAACTCCACCAAATGGTTGTATTTCTGCGCGCGAGCTCATATTTTGTGATCCCGTGGGTTTTTTACAATAAGACATACCATAATCAGGAGGCTTCATAGAAATATTTCTATAAATCCCGAATTTGGGACTGATAGTTCCAGTTTGGGGTATTTCTTTCACAAAAAACCACAAATTGCGGACCTATTTTGGATAGAGGCGGGCGGCCACTACATTCAGAAATGTGAGCTCAGAAGGAGGAGAAGAAGACTCAGAAGTTTTACTGCTATTTTTGGGGGGGAGTATCTTCCTTCAAAGAAATGAAATTGAAACGAAGAGTGATCTTCTGGCCAAAATATTAAATTTCCAGTGAAGAAACGGAGGCCAACCTCTTCACGAGAGTCAACAGGCAGCGCTATTTCGGTCCGATGTTTCACTGTTTTCTATGGGCGCGTATTTGTTGTAATGCAACCCAATAGAGTACCGAAGTGAATACGTCACGCGCACAATTAGTGTGTAAAAGGCGAGAACGCGAGAACCAACACTTGCGCGTACTCCATTCGTTTGCACTGCACTTTCTGGTTCACAGTGACGTCACACTTCGGTACTCGGCCTGCAAATCGTTAATTGCGCGTCCGCCTTTGTGACGAAGTCACGAACTGGATAAGCATTAATACAATGGAAGCCCTATCAGTGCTGCCTTAAGCGCGGACTTGCGCGCGTGCTTTGTTCCCCCCCCTCCCGAATGGCCGTCCCGCAGCAACCTCGTTCCGATGGAAACGATCTTGCCGCACTATGTTGGCTCCCACCAAGCCTTGCACGATTTAACCCCTAGTTTTGTGTAATTTAAATATTCCACTAGTTGGGATATTTTAATTAGGACTTTAGTCAGCGTGTTAATGAGCGATACAAATTTACGCGTGCATGATGTCAAGAGAAGACGTTGGCGCGAAGGTGCAGATCTTGAAATACGCATGCGACTGATTTTACGATCATGTATATTCATCCACAATAGCCAATCAGTGTCATTTTCGTATTCTACACGACTAGTGACTAGAATGTGCACGCAGAGTCCACGGAGTCGAGGATGGTCCTGCAGCAACCCCGACTCCAAGAGCTGCGTGCGCGTTCCTTCACTAGCCCCGGTAGAATGAGATGTCTCACGGTGAGTGTGACATGCGGATATGTCGCCCTAGTGTGATCGTTCTGGGTCAATAAACGGACAGTATCCAAGACAGAAGTATGACAACCCTAATTTAAATATCCCCCAAATTTAAATTATACAATATCAGGGGTAAGATCGCGCAACATAAGGTGGGAACATGGCGCAGCACAATAAGTTCAAGTTCATGTTCAGATAAAGACGGAAATCATACTGTAGTACTCACAGACGTCATACACCCAGAACTGTGGGGGCCGACGTCCGCTCCCACGAACCCCACAGTATCAAGCAAAAACGGGCCAAAATCATGCCGTTTTCAAAAAAAAAGTTCAAATATTTCCTGATCAGTGTCCGAGAGGCGAAGACGATTCGCGACCAAATGGTTGACTACGGCTGCGATCGACAGACAAAAGATGGAAATTGGCTGCAGTCGCTTCCTCACGTGAATGTGTAATTCTTAGCCGTGCTGGATGAAATGAGAGTCGGCGGCGGCGCGCTGGAGGTCACGCTGACCAATCACAGGGCTCCTCATTATTCATGCCCAAATTGCAGGAACGACAAGCAACAGCCGTTGGGTGCAATGATCTTTGTCCGCATCCACGGCCTCGACAGAAAGTCGAAGAACGAAGGTATGTAAGCTATCTTACATGGACCCCGGGCGGGGGGGGGGTGGAGCCGCATTTCAATGGGTACACAACTAGAATAAAATCCCTGTTCGTGCCCTGTTAAACGTCATAAAGAGCCTGTGGCGTAAAGGGCTCTTTTTCTGAGGAGCGGAGGTCGTACCACACAGTTCTGGGGTACAGATGCCATTGTTTCTCAGCTGCTAAATTTTTCCGTGTAATGATCGTCGAGTGCAGATGTACATAGCAACAGGGTTTCAGTCGTCTGGTGCGGACATGCATTTTGGGCCTTCACTTTAATAGCTACAGTCCTGTGGACTTACACACGTCCACAGGACGTTTCCCCTTCTCTGATAAAGAAGTTCAATAGAGGCATTTTGGGGTGTAGGGGTCATCTGTCGGAAGAGGAATAGTCAAGGAAACTTGTACAAAAAGCCAGCTGAAAATCGTGTTCCCAGTTCAAGCAAAATGAGTATTTTCACTGAGTTTTCTTAACTGCACGAAAAGAAAGGAATGTCCACAGTAGGTATGTAAGGTAAGTGTGGGTGTGTTACATGTGTTTGACCCAGGCCACGGTGAATGACCTCACTGTAGTCCACAATATAGTAGTTGTAGTTGTGTGTTCCGGAAGTTTTCTGTAAGATTACGTTATTTCTAGTTGTCTTGTAAGATTAAGTAATGCTAAAACGTCTATTTTAAGAGGCTACGTAATGAAAAGAAATTTCTAGAAGAGTTGTAGGCTATAAAGGACAGACTCCGGCAGAAAACGCATGTTCACCCAGCACTGCCGGTGTATCAGTTCAGAAATATATGGGATTGTATGGGGCAGCGCGTGACAGGGGTAGCCATGATCCGGTCCTGTCCACCGCAATACGGCTTCAAATTTTGACCAAAAGAGGCAGCGGTGGAGAGCCGTAGCCAGTGTTCAATACTTGTGCATGCCGTAGTCTCACATGGACAAGCCGCACCCAGTTTGCCAACATAGAGTACAACATAAACCGTTGAAAATATTTCTTGGAGAGGTCTTCCTGAAGATATATCCCACATATATATTTCCAATCCAATAGACGTTTGTAATGACACACATGATGAAGCCAGAAGTGCAAAAGTTTTTTAAGAGATACATGTATTGAGCCATTTCATGCAACAGTGTCATTAGAAATGAGTATCGTTCCTTGACATACCATAAACTGAGTTAAACACCATTTAAAACCCCACTAAGTTCTGCACTATTCGAATATCAACTGGACTTTCGGTCAAGCAATGTATTGTTGCAACAGAATAAAATCACAGCGAACCTGATTTTTAAGTTCGTGAACCTGGCTTAAAAAACTTTTGCAAGCCAATGGCCATAAAGATGGCCTTTAGTTGAATGATGGTTTCATATTTATGTGTTTCACATTCTTGTGAAAACCCAGATTGCAAGAATATCATGATTTGTTTTGCACGAAGAGAGGAAATAAACGAATTTTCACTGCTCGAAAAAGGCTACTGCATATTTGATTACATAAGACATTGATTGACAAAACAATCCATCAAACATCTTGTTTCCATCACAAAAGCTCACAGGCGTTCCAGTGTACGACCCTGAACAATAAGCAAAACTAAGTTGAGGAAGGAAACATACGTGCCTCGTCGCCATTGGCACGATCTTGCTGAGCCATGTTGGTTCTCACCAAGCCTTGCGCGATCTAACCCCTGGTACGTGTATTTTATAATTTAAATATCCCAGTGATTGGGATAGGCCTATTCAAGTTAGATCCATTGATCCCCTTTATATAGAGATCAATGGTTAGACCATTGATCTCCATTATAGGCTGGATAGGACATCGCGCATTGTTTGTGCACAAAATGCGCGGCCGAACAATGGCGGCGCTTGAGGAGGGTAATTTGATGCTGTATACTGTGCATTTCTGGTCAACATAACCTTTATCACATGGGATGATGGCTAAGCCCTCGGCCTCCCTCCCGAAAACAAGCCAAAAATAAACGGAAAATCCAAGAATATCATTTCCGGAAATAACTGACCATCTTCTTATTAACTAACCCATTCGAAAGCGATAATGTTAACCTGTTTTTGTGTGTCTGTTTTTAATTCCTTTTTAAAACCTATTGTCTACGGTCTCGCTTTAGCAATATTTCCACTTTGGGTCTTTGTTCAGTGTGTAAAACTTTGAGAATTCCACCTGGACATGCAACAGGTTTTGTCAGTAAATAAGATGTCCAAACTGTCACTGTGCTTTTCCGTCTGGTTTCGATGAGCCAAAACTTAAAAAATCATCAATAAAATGATTTTAATTTTACACACTCTCAGAAAAAATTGTACTAAATAAAATTCATTCATATATTGAGTTAATTCTATTGAAAACCGCTGTGCGGCATACGGAAGTGTGAGAATCTTTTCTGTGAGCACAAAGTAAGTGCAGCTTTAAATGAGCGACTAAACTAACTTCCTGCCGTTTTTAAAACAGACACTTATTAATCAGCTCAAAAAGTTGAGTTCACAACCTGACTTAAAGATTTACATTTAACAACTACTTTCCGGCATAAAAAAGTCAGTTTTAACTGAGAACGAATAATTTTGTTCTGTAGACAAAGTTTCTTTCATTGCGTTGACTTTGAATTCCCCTGTTTGTGACTTCATGCAACAGAAACGTCAGCACTCTGCTTCTCACTTTGGTTTCATCTCTGCCCCGAAGAAGAATTAGGTCACTCATATCACATCGTCTGTCACACAATTTTGCTTCAATGCGTCTGCACATCCTACAAACCCAAATCATGGCTTTCTTGGAGATGTTTCCGGTGTAACCTGGGGAAAATAAACGACATATTAATCATTCAGTTTTGAAACATTGCTAATAAGTATTTTAACGGTTCCATCTTCGGTATAGTGAAGTCTCAAGTACTGAGCCTGATAGGCTCGATACACTGTCATAAATTTACTATATAGGCTTTAAATCAAGCATTATTATACAGTACAAGGCATGCAGAAATATTCTGAAAGTGCGACTCACATTTCAAAAGATGCTCCTTCCAAACTCGATTTACAATTAATCTCTGGCAATTCACTGCTGCGCACACCTCATCCATTATTCTTTCCAACTTTTTTCCATAACAGGGGCAGAATTCAGCTTTTCTGGGAAAAAAGTCCAACTAGTCATTGAGTTTTTGAAATCACTTTTGCCAATAAGTAACATTTCCGACGGTCCCAACTTCGAGATAGTGAAGTTTCAAATACAAAGCTTAATAGGCTAGATAGACTGTCATAAATTTCTTACTAGGCCTGTATAGGCTTAAAGTTAAGCATGATAAAGGACAACTTGAGAAACTTTCTGAAACTGAAGAAGTGTGACTACATTTCCTTCTGTTCCTTCTCCCAAACTTGACGTTGCTCTCCGGCAATTCTCTGCTGCGTACACCTTAACCATTACTCTTTACAAATTTATCCATTCCAGTTCAGTTTTTTTTCGAAATCTGACAACTGAAGCACAAAAACTCCATTTGAAAGTACACGCAACGAAATTTGCAACTCTCGTTATTTACCCTCCTAAAAATACGCATACGCGGGACGCGATTTGGACGCGATGTCCTATCCAGTCTATACAATGAAGATCAATGGGTTAGACCCTGGGTTAGACCTTTAGTCGGTGTGTTAATGCGCAATGCAGATTTACGCGTGCGTGACGTGTTAAGAGAATACGTGGGCGCGAGCGTGCAACTGTTGAAATACGCGCGATTGACTTCACGTTTATGTATCCGGTTCGTAAGTGACGAAGGCGGACGCGCCACGATCTTCAGGCTCCCATTGGACAATCGCTGAAGTTGCACGTTAACGTCCGGTTCCATGGTTCGAATAAACGGCGATCGATGCACGTAACCCTATGTGCAGATGAAGTGCAGTGGGCGTGGTTTAAACTGAAATGACGTCACACTTACGAACTGGCTACTGCCTATCCGGTTTGTAAGTGTGACGTCACTTCAGTTTAAACCACGCCCACTGCACACGTGCACTGCACACATGGTTACATGCATTGATCGCCGTTTATGTGGAACCATGGAACCGGAAGTTAACGTGCAACTTCTGCGGTCGTCCAATGGGAGCCTGCGAATCGTGGTGCGTCCGCCTTTGTGACGAAGTCACTTACGAACCGGATTGGTTAAAGAGGAATTTCACGCGTGCGCACCACCTGCGTGCGAACAGGATGGCCACGTCGTAATGGCATCTAATTATTAGTCCTGAATAGCCAGTCAGCGTTACACGATCAGGGGCAAGTGAAGGAACGCTCACAACTCATATAGTCGAGGTTGGTGTTCATGACATGACGTGTGAGCTAATCTCGAGTCCATGGGCTGCGGGCACGTGCTATCACTAGCCACTGGTCGTTTAGATTCCAAAAATGACACTGACTGGCTATCCAGATGAATATACATGAACGTAAAATGAATCGCTAGCATATTTTAAAAGCTACACGCTCGCACCCATGTATGGGAATGAGGTTGTATGAGCACATACCCAGAAAAACAGACTCAAGTGTGTAACCACCCTCTATCGGTGGATGATACACTGCCATTGTGCGCAGGCTTGGAACACGCGCACAACATGAACGCAGTCCAGGAAGTGGACTAGTCCAAAGCTCGTTCCCATGGGCACGACTTGCCGCGCCATGTTGATTTCCAGCATGCCTTGCGCGATCTAACCTCTGGTATTGCGGATTTTCAGTCACGTTATTTTTGACGGATGTGGTGGCTCCTTCAAAGTCTCTGAACGTTCTGGCGTTCGTGAAATTGCTAATAGAAAAACACAGATTCGATTCATTGTGCGCTTCCTGAAATGCCTTTGCCTGCCATGGGATGTCACGTGAAAAAGATCCCTATCTGGGAAATTTAATTTAAGACTGTGGTCAATATAGTCATGTACAACGCAGATGAGAAGAATAAAACACTAGATGGAAAACGCGTGTGGGCGCGAGCCGTTGCTTATGCAGAAAATCTTCTTGCTGTGCATGGACGCGCAAAAACGTCACATGAATGAGGCCACGTGCAAGGACAAAATAGTAGACGTATAGTAGACCCCACTGGGTGCGTTCGATTAGCTTACACGTGTAAGTCAAACTTACACGAGAGCGTTCGTTTAGCTATCACGTGATCCTTGTGCCTGCCCTGGTGTCAGCCACTACTACCCCGGCTGGTGAGTGGGTCTCTGGAGGGTGCACCACTACGAATAAATTCCCATAGATAGCAGTGATAAATCGCCATACTTCACAAATATTTTAAAAATACTCACAACTCTCACAGGTGTTCAGGCTGCACAGAAAAATGATGTTCCAGATGTCCTCTTTCATTTTCCTTTCGATTTTCGGGGGGTTGACCAATGAATTTTTGAGAAATTTTCACCTGAAGCAGACCACCCCTAAAATGCAGAAAATGTCCCTGTCCAGAAAAGTAGCCATTTTGAAAAACCCTCCCTCGGCAAAATGGCTCAAATAGTGCCACTTTCAAACCTGATTGCATCCAAATTGCTCAGAATTGGAAGCCCCGAGTCCGGCCCAGAGGTCCAGTCTCATATTTCTTGAATTCCTCAGTTCCATGGCTCTCAGGACCCTCTAATATAGAATATTTTGAGTGTATAGCTTTTATTAATGAGCTCAGCGGACATATTTCTGGCCTAATTACCAGGGTGCACCCTGGAGGCTGCCCGAGTGTAATGACGTCACGCATGGACTGTTCGTGCATGGACGTATGTGATGGAACGTGGCGGGGACTTGACCTTTTTCCCAGAATGCCTTGGCGAGTACACTGCAGCGTTCGATTACCCTCATTTCGAGGCTTCCCTTGCGTGTAACACTGGTGTATTCAGGGAAGCTTATCGATCGCACCCACTGACAAAATGATGATTAGCCCAAGGAAGTCTGATTGGTCAATCAATTTTTCTGGGCCAAACTTAGGTTTCGTTTTGCCGGCTTAGATATACTGATACTAAGTTTTCCCAGTATGAGATGCACAACAGAATAAAACTATGATACCAGGATGTTATTTAAGTCTGTCCACCTTTCTTACAAACTCGTATGTGCTTTTGCTTAGCAGTATTCAAACCTACCACGGAGTTCAATACAATGACCCTTTAATTTTCCAGACTGTATCTTCGATATGCATTCATTGACCAACTGTTTCAAGCAGAACAAGTTGTGAATTTCGGTTTTATTTTGCTGACCTTGACACTTGGAAGAATGTGTTTATTGTTCAGGGTGTGGACAGTGTTCTCCACGGACGCAACATTGATTTTATGTTGGCATGTGTTCACTTCAGTCTTCACTTGCTCAACTCGACCGCTTGGCGATTACCGGTGATTGTTTCGACGGTAGTATTTCAAACGTAACGAACTCCTTTTTTGCCATAAGCTCCGGTAGTCTTTGAGGATGAGACGGCCGACATAACTTTCTCTTCGTCACACTTAACAGCATTAAGTAGGAAAATACATGTAGTTGATGCAGAGCCCGTCATACCAACCCCCCCCAAAATTGGATCCGATCACTGTTAGCTTTGTACGGAAGCGTATAAGGGCCACTTGCAAAGAAATCGAGATACTATCTCGCCGCGGCGAGTTATAAGAGCTTGCCGCGGCGTAAAATTGATATCCCGCCGCAGGTAATATTGCAATAGTTTCGTAAGTCCTATTCAGCGCACTGTAATGTTTCTTAAGGATGAAATGCATTGAGATTTGGTTTTACATTGCTAATTGGAACAAAAATGGATGTTACATTTCAACAAAGCTCGTTTTCCAACACAAAGACAACGAAATCTTATTTGTGGTGTGAATTTCCATATTCAGATGAGGGGTAAACTGTTTTTAATTTTTTCCTACATTTCCCAAGTGCCATACAGAAGCAAGCGGACTTGAAAGTTACACTTGAACTTTCATCAGTCGAAATTTATTAATTCATAGTACTTAAAATGCAAAAAATGGAGATAAAAAAACCAGTATTTTTAGAAACGTTACGCATGAAATACCTCACATCTTTGGACATCCAAAGCATTTTAAGTTACTTAGTGCCCTAATCTCAAAATATAGTACGAGTTCAAACGTGTCCTGCGCACCGAGCCGAAAGTGTCGACCCATGTTGAGATATTAATTAATATAACTCCATCCAATACGTTCATGACAAAAAATATGTTATGTGCAGCGCCCTGCGCTGTGTGGGTGGTTTGTGACAAGTAAACGCATGGATGTGAGATCAAAGGGCCTGGTGATTTCAATCCAGTTGAAGAAAAAGTGTGTGTTAGTTTTCCTTTCACCTTCATTTCATTTTTCTTTTTCCTGCAGAAATCTCCTCAATCGAAGCAGATTTTAATGTTAGAATGATATCCACATCGAGATTTGGTCCGAAATGGCAACACAAGTTGGCTAAAAGTGTACATGGGCGTTGCCAGAAAAATGTGGGGGGGGCAGGGCCAAAATGTCTGGTAAAAATGATAACAAATGATTTCAAATTTGACTAGGGACAAAATAAGTGGTCCGCTGACCCATGAAGAAATTTTGAACGTTTTGAAGAGTACCCCAAACGGCAAGTTTCCAGGTTCAGATCGATTTACTTTTGAATTCTACAAATTTTTCTTCTCTGATTTATCATGGTTTCTTTTGCAGTCTCTCAATTTCGGGTATGATACCGGTAACCTTTCTGTAACTCAACAGCTCGGTATTATGACTTTGCTTCCTAAATGGGATAAGCCACGCCAGTTTTTAAAAAATTGGAGACCGATTTCTTTGTTGAATACCTCGTATAAATTAGCTTCTGGTTGTATTTCAGAGAGGCTAAAAACTAGCCTCTCTGCAATTATCCATGAAAACCAGAAGGTTTTTTTTAAGGGACGCTATTTTGGGGAAAATATTCTCCTAATGTATAATTTGCTCAATTATACGGGGATAATAATAGTATTTTTGGTCTTTTTTGTTAATTGGTTTTGAGAAAGCTTTTGATTCAGTTTCTCATGAATTTATTATTGAAGTTTTGGATCTTTTTAACTTAGGTTCCTCTATTCAGACATGGTTCGAGGTACTTTACGGTGGTGCGACCGCCTCGGTGTTCGTAAACGGTTTTCTATCAGAATCATTTAAGATTGAACGGGGTTGTCGTCAAGGAGATGGTTTAAGTCCTTATTTGTTCCTTTTGTGCGCTGAAGTTATGGGCATGCTTGTCCGCAACGACAACATTCTCAAGGGTATTTTAGTCGAGGATAAAGAGTGCAGGATTTCTCAGTATGCTGATGATACTGTGTTCTTTTTAGATGGTTCAGAATAGTCTTTCGAGAGAGCTTTTGAGATCTTGGGCGATTTCGGTAATATGTCTGGTCTCAGAGTGAACATTGACAAATTGTGTGGATTGGTGGTAACAAGGGGCGTCAGTTTATTGGGTTGGCCCTGAGGACAGTTTTAGAGCCTTGGGTATTGATTTTAAAGTCAATCTTGATGAAATGATTTCGGTGAACTACAATAAAGTGTTAGATGCTACTGCCACTTTTAATAGTAGATCCCTGGTCCAAGAGAAGCCTTACGGTTCTGGGTCGAGTCACATTAGTGAAGTCTCTCATTTTATCTAAGTTCACTTTTTTGATCTTGTCTCTCCCAGACCCACCCCTTGACATCAAGAATCTAAACGGTATGCTATATAAATTTATTTGGACGGGGGTCGATAGAATCGCAAGGAATCAGATGATTCAAGACTACAAGCATGGCGGTGTAAAGATGGTTGATTTAAGTTTATATATAAAAGCTTTAAAGTGTACATGTACCTGGATTTGTAGACTGCTGAATAGTAACAACCCAGGTTGGATACCTACCTTTGTTTTATAAAATGAGTGATATCCAGAATGTTCTGTTTAGTGAAGGCGGCCATCTTAGCATTACTCGTTTTTTTTTCATCGAGCGAGGTATCCAAACTGTTTTTGGATGGATGTTTTTAAAGCTTGGAGTTATTTCGCTCAGTGTCATACTGCTTCTCAAGCGAATGAAGTACTTGCCAATGTTTTGTGGTATAACCATAATATTATGATTGGTAATAAATGTATATTTCATAAACACTGGGCTAAAAAGGAGTTAATTTTGTAAGCGACCTGTTAGACAGTGAGGGTCATTTTTTAAGCTTGGACGATCTTATCAGAAAATTTGACGTCAAAACAAATTTTTTGGAATATGGTGGAGTCATTTATGCAGTTAAAAAATCTTTTCGTTGAATGGTTGAATTTATGTAGCGTACCTTTTCTTTTAACATTTGATACTCAATTGCGGTGGTTTCAATAACTCATAGAATATTGGCTGTAAATTCGTATTTGCTGAAAATTGGTAAAAGGGATAACGACTTGTGTTCTTTTTGTCAAGCTGAGAGTGAAACTTTGTTACATCTCTTTTGTACTTGCGAGGTCTTCACTTTGTTTTGGAACCTTATCAGTGATTGGTTGAAATAAAACCGAACATTCAGATGCAGTTGAATCACAAAACTATCCTTTTCGCAACTACTTATAATGCCAGGAGTGTACGTGTACTTAATTTAATTGTTTTGCTTGGCCGCTTTCATGTCTATAAAAGGAAAATGAATAGGGGCTTACCATCTTTTGTATTGTTTAGAGACGATTTAAAAAGATATTATGCCTTGGAAAAATTTATTTTTACCACCAATGGAAAGTCTGTTAATTTTAACACTAGATGGGACCCTTTCTCCTTGCTGTTTAATTAATTAATATAAATTGACTACTTGTATGTTTTCTTTTTTTTCTTGATTTCATGTAACATGCCATTGCAACTAGAATAAAGGCCCGGAGTGAAAAACAAAAACACAATATTCCAAACGAGGGAAATATACATAGATCTAGACAAGAGATCTTTAAGGGTTGATTAGATTATCGAAATTGAAAAAAAAATTATGGCACGTGTGTTTCCACTCAGATTTCATGAAGACCTTTGCCTCCCACCCTCCCCACCCCGTGGCCCCCTTCCCCCATCCAATGTTGCGTTAAAGGCTGGTGTGCGCCCATGGCGATCCACTGCAAATTGGAATGGGGGGTGGAGGGTGGTTGAAGGGGAGAAGGGAGGAATGGGGGGGGTGTGGCAGGAGCCTGAGTTGCGTTACAGCCTTGTCCGCGCCCATGGCGATCCACTGCAACATTGGAATGGGGGGTGGAGGGTGGTTGAAGGGGAGAAGGGAGGAATGGGGGGGGGGGGGTGTGGCAGGAGCCTGAGTTGCGTTACAGCCTTGTCCGCGCCCATGGCGATCCACTGCAACATTGGAATGGGGGGTGGAGGGTGGTTGAAGGGGAGAAGGGAGGAATGGGGGGGGGTGTGTGGCAGGAGCCTGAGTTGCGTTAAAGCCTTGTCCGCGCCCATGGCGATCCACTGCAACATTGGAATGGGGGGGGGGAATGGGGGTGGTTGGGGGTGCAATCTAAACTGCCCGAGTCAATGTTATATACCCAGCAAGAAATGAGACCGAGGGGTACCCCCCAACATGTCCAATCCCTATACACATTCCAGACTATTGTTACTTACCACATCCCTCCAAGATGTCTGAAAGGAATTCCCCAGATTCCTGCGAGACAATGACCAACACAAAGCAGGGGGGGTTCTCTCCGTCTCATACCTTGCTGCATATGTATACAATGTTAACGCACACTGTCAAATATTTATGTTTATTAGACACATTGGTTTCTGGCAATTCTTACAAATCATACGGGCCTGTCTACGTTGGGTTCTCGTACTGCAAACTACACAGTTTCGCTTTGGGCCTCGCTTACTTCTTTTGGGATAATGTCCACTCAAAAGGAGTGCAGTTTCAGGGGAATGTGGAGTTGAGTTGCTCGTCCTGCAGGTGGACAACTGTTCATCAATGACCTGGACTCGGAAATCCAAGCTAGTGAGCGGACGCTTTGTAGGGATGCTGCTGTACGCGATGGTAGCATTAACCAAACAGATATCAAGGATTGCCAAGAAAACGCGTTTCCACCATTTCAGGGATCTATGATGATGTGTGTAGCACTGACACGTTTGTGATGCCCATGTACTTATTATAATCGTTGATGACGGTAGGTCTGTGGATAGTACGACGCCCGGTGGAACTTTTTTGCAACGAATGTCTTTAGTGTCCCTTTTGCAGTCGCCATAATTAGTCGGCACTGTTACACTTTTTTTTTAGCGTCCTGCCAAACAACACGTAGTTTCCCCGCTTTAGCGAAAAACTGGGGTGGATCATGTCGGTTCATGGGGACCTTCTTAGGGTTTGCACTGTGTGGAATGCCGGCTGTGGTATAGTGCACAGTTCCACGAGCTCCAAACCCTAGCTGGGACAACTTGTGCACTAGCCAAGAGCGGGGCTAGTGTACCAATTGTCTATGAAAACAACATGTCCGTTGTTTTCCAGTCTTTTAGTAGGTCGACGACAACTTGGTCTGATTCTGTAAGGTTGGGTGGATGGTTGGCTTCAGCGTAGGGGCCTACGCAACAGAGTGCGAGATGATTTGGTCTGATGGAGCCTTGGATCGAGTAAACACCTTCAGTCACATTTGTAACCGGTTTGAGACTCGTTCAAGGAAAAACATTTGAAGCCATATTTGGCCGACTTGCGTGGTATGCCCTGTTAAAAAACTTTATCATAGTCTCATCCGGTGAGAGGTTTCGTCCGGGCTTATAAATGCTACGAAACAACGGAACTCCAATGTCCAGTAGCGGACGAACTTTAGACAGTTTGTCACGGTCGTCTGCTGTGTTGTCGGCAATGTGGAGAAATCGAAGGAGTGCCATAAATCGGTTGCGAGACATTGTCGACGGATACAAAGGACTTCAAAGAACTTTGCACCTGGACCAGTACACTGCGTAGCTTGGCCTTTTGTTGATGCCCATCGAGAGCAGCATTGCGACAAAGGCCATCATTTCAGGAACATCTGTTGGAATCCAAGTACACTGAGAGTTAGTGGATTCTGCTGATAGTGTCTGATCTGCATATCGGTTGGTCTCCTTCACCAGCAATTGCCAAACTGCTTCACAGAAGAAGAGTTGAAATATCTGTAGTATGGAATTCCATATCTGCCGTCGTGCGTCGCCCGTCGTGCGTCGCCCATCAAATGGGTTGCATAGGACCTGCAAAAGCCGGGGTTTAACAAATGACAATGTGATGATTCCATTCACTTCTAAAGATCTTTTCGAATAAGGCAAGTACAAATCCCACCTGCAGTACTAGTCCCATAATTAATGCCAATAACGCTACACTACCCTTGCCCCTTGACAAGAAAATATCACCTCTCTGAGAATTCAAACAAGTGTTTTTGGGGAAAAATATTTTCAGCAAAAATGTTCCGGCCAACTTATCTAGAGTGTTATTCTAATTTGCATACTGTAAAAATGTGCCGACGTGTTTTCATCAAATTCCAGGCAGAAATCTGCCAACCGATACAGATATTTCATCTTGTCCTCTCAATTTCACCTTGAAATCCAGAAATACTAGACGTGCTGTGGATAACAAACTGATTATTAAAATAATGTATTGTTAGGGGGCAATTACCACTTGGTTTAAGTTTCAGAAAATATGACGTGTTGGTTTTTGTGGGTGTGTATGCCATGGAGGATAGACCAATGAGAACAGGTTGTCCAGCACATTATTTATGGGGCTAACAAGTAGCGTTACTGTTTACAGCAGATTTCATCATAGGTGTACCCGCCCTCAAAATAATGTTGAATCAGTTCGTCTCTTATGAAAACTATTGGGAATCAAACATTGTAAATAATCTATTATTTATATTCCGTTCTGTGGGATATCGTGCAGGGACAGACAGAAATATCACATAGGCTATAGACCTAAAGTCTGGCTGTTAACGAGTAAAGTTACGTCTAGAGTAACTAAGTTATCGAGAAAAACAATCTACCGTAACAAAAGTCTATTTGGTTGATTTATTTATGTAACCAAAATGGTGTTATTTCATATACACGTTACTTAGCCGATGTCAGGACATTATTTCTTCTTTCAATTGGAGTTTGGCGCAACTGCAAAAACAAATACACGTACATCTTCTAGTTCTATTGCTAAAATGAGAGTCAGGCATGGTGGATCGATCGAACAAGGACATGTACATGTGAAACGATCAAGGGTCAAAGTTAAAAATACCACTGCGCAATCGTGACAAAAAAAAAACGACGGGCGACGCACGACGGGCGACGCACGACGGGCGACGCACGACAGCAGATATGGCATTCCATAGTACGACGAAGATACCGCTTCAAGCAAGAAAGCTTAACACTAATCCGCTTAGAACCTCATTATTCATCAGTGGGCCTGGGAAGTAAACTCTCAATTCAACTCTCAATTATAAATAAAATATGCGATGCTCAATCATTTATTTGCCCGAAAGATGTATACTACGGAACTCACGGTTCGTTGTCTTGCGGCGCAAGTGTTAGATATACGGTAACAACGGCCATGTTAAAAGTTAGAAATGACAGAATAATTTCAAATAAATCGGCCTTACAAGCATTTAGAGGTGTTGACCGTAACAAATCTGAATCTGAATTGGAAACGCCCGTGAAATTAAAAGTGGATTAAATTTGAGAATGAACTAACTTGAACTATTTTTAAACCTCAGCTATTCTGAGGAATAACTGAGGTTAATTTTACGTCCCTTAAATAAATAACGTTTTAAAAAATGGACAATTATTTACCATTGGACGAACGAGATTTATTTGTTTTATTTGGCCAAAAACCAACACGCGCGAAAACCAAAGAAGAAGACACGTGTCCACATACAAATACAATGTAGAATGGAAATAAGAGAAGAATCTAAACTCGTGTGCCGCAATTGCGGGCTAATATTAACTCACATTTATTCAGATGAAGCAGAAAAATGTGGGCGGTAAATATAACCAGCGTTTCGTTAAAAAAAACTCCAAATCTAAAACGAGTAAGACATTTAGAGAATTAGACGTTAAGTTAACTGTTGAACAAGCTGGGCTCGTGGAATTTAAAGTAAACCGGGTTTTAGCGGACAAAATTTCTCCAGAGGCAAGCCGCTCCGAGCTTTAATTGCCGTCTGTTATCAAGACGTCACAAAAGAAACTGCAGAAACTGTAAAAAACCTATTTCAAGTCTCCAAGAAACATTTTACCAACGCCGTCAAAAAGTTTAAACTTTATGAAGAACAGCGAGATTTTTAAAAAACTTATTTATAGTAAAATGGAGACGCATACTTTTTATTTGTCCGAAAATCCCTAGACGTTTAAATTGAAAAATGTCATCGACAACTCAAAAGGCGACAAGGCCATTTCAGTCAAAAATATTTTGTTTGAAAAGGGCTATACGTTAGAATCAAATAAACTTGCTTACGTCTATTGTCCACAGTTGGACACATACGTTAACTTTTATAACGGGCAGTCATTTGATTTATTGCAAGTGATTTTGACAAATAGATATTTCTGCAGTGATTTTGCAACACCTAGAAAATTACAGCGTATAAATATAGACGAATTAACCTTTAATGTTAGGTCAGAGACTGCAGGGCTTTTGCAAAATGAAAACGAGGGACTAATTATCGAATTAAACATTTTAACCACGCAATCATAAAACGTATATTTCAAAAAAGATGACGACAGATAATCGGTCAAATAAGTACCCGGATTTAAGGCGGGTATCAAACCGAAACAAACGCGACAAAAATTTACCGCGTTCAAAAAATTGAAGACATCCGCGGTCAAATTTTAAGAGAACGCGACGCCAGAGAAACTTCTTACAAAAAGATTAAACGGCTTTTGACCGCGCTTAATTACGTGGGATACGGCGTGGAAGCAATAGGCGCCACGTCGGCCGCCAAAGGCATTCCTGCTATAATGGGAGTTATTACTGGACCCATAGGACTAGTGCTTGAAGGTCTCGCTATTGGTACATTTGGGGCTTATGCAATATTAAAGCACGCCTCTCGCAGATTGTCTCACAAAACCAAAAAGCACGATCAAACCCGTAAGCTTGCAGATGCCAAATTAAACACCATAGACGAGTGTGTCTCACGCGATCGAAGACGGTGACGTGTTCCAAGAAGAATTTGTCTTAATTTTTTATGAACTTAACAAAATGAAAGAAAAGATTCGATCAAACATGACGACAAAGTTGCAAGAAAGTAAACTACAGAGTAAAGAAGAATTTGACCGTCAAGTGCAAGCAAAGGCAGAAACTTTAGCCAATGAAAGGGCGGCAGTTTTTAAAAAAGACCTTATGATAAAAACTTGGCGAATAACTTTGTACAAGTCTATCAAGCCGCCCGCTTACCAAGAAGTAAAACCCACCGCGCCTCCTTTTTAAAAAGCTTTGTTTAAAAGATGGGACACAACTTTAGTCATTTAGTGATCGTGGTCAATAAAGATAATTGGTTTTCCGCCGTGTTTCCAAATTTAACCGAGGCTTACAAGTTACCAAAAGTGAAAGCGAATGAAGTGGTCAATAGGTGGACGACAGATCCAATTTGATTTTACCAAAACCAATTTAATTTCGCGGTGTATTGTGCAACGACGGCTTGTAGGGTAGATTTTGATTTACTGTCCGATTCAAATCCGTACGTGTCTGCCCTATTTAACTTCCACGTGTATTACACGGTGAGAAAAATATTTTATAACTGCGTTATGCCCATCCCAAGCGACGACATCTTTGACGCGTTGCACAACATTTACGATCACCGGAAATTTACAGACACTTGCCTACTGTACAACTTCGACCAAAATCAGTCGTTTGAACAAACCAGGGACACTTTATCAAATGGGCTCGGTACGGCTTATTATTACGACGACGGATATGTCAAGTCCCCGGTAAAAAACTACGACCCCTACGACTGACATGTAATAAACGGCAAATATGCAGGATCCACTTTTATGGGCTTTGGTTGGGCTAAACCGCCAAAAGGCTCTGGTCACGCAAATCTTATACGGTAACTTGGATTACACAGTCTGACTCAGTTAAATCGGCTTGGTGGGATTTTATTCCTAAAAAATCTAAACTAACATACGTGGGGATCACAAAAGTAAACGAGTCTGTTAGGGCATACGCGTACGCGCTGTTGGGAGCTCAAGCCCAGACAAAGACGAGCGTAAATGGCAAAAGGCACCGGATTAGACGCCCAACGACAGTTTATTTGTGACAATGTTGAGATTTTGTGAACAGGTTTCCAGAAAACTGTAGTGGTCAATGAGGCAAACACCAGATGTTCACCAAGGCCAGTTGACCCACGGATAAAACTTGGTTAGCTACTTGGAACGTGGGGGCGGAGGCCAGTGCACCCACAACTTTCCTTGTTTCATGGAAATTTTTTTTTTAATGAAGGGGGTGGAACTTTATTAAGAAATTGATATAAGTCATGAGTTTACATCATTTGGTTTTATTCTGATTGGTCAATGGAATTAGTCGTCAATTTAGAGCAGGGTGATGTAACCTTACTGCATAATTTACTTGTGACTTATATTCAGTAACTATGTTAAATAGTAGATTGTAGAGTATGAAAACCCTGAAAGTGTGTTGAGAAATCGAGTTGGAACTTTGCGAGCAGAGAGCTAAAGTCTGATGAGACCAGCTTCGCTGCTTTGAGCCTGTGAAGTGTTTCCATATTGAGAAAATACTTGATTTGTAAAGTAATTTGCTGCGGTGAAATACTTGTTAGGAAACAGGAGGATTTTCCTCACCAACTCCCTGTTTGACTGTGAGCAGCTTTGCATGAGGCGAAGTTTTGAGAATAAAAGAACTCGTATTCTTAACCAACTTCTGTTTGTCAACAAAGACTTCTTTTGAGTCTGAATTGTCCGTACACTTGGGCAAGGACGATTGCTTCGAGTTCGGTTACTGAGACTCAAAATTCAGTGCTACTAAAAACATCTCGCGTCAGTTGAGGAGTCGAGGTTGTTACGACCATAGTGGAATCTTTAATAAACTCGGTGCCAGATTTGGAGGCAAGTATCGACCAATTTCAAGATTCTTTGCAGTACGCAAAAACGCCTTTACACTTTGTAGTGGCACCGGGTTTATACTTGGTGCCTTTGGACATGGATTTACGCATTAGCACATTTGAGGGATACGTTGACGAAAACACGGATTCTGTTGAGGAGGTCGATGACGAAACCTCGGATGAAGACAGTTCAGATTTGGAAGACAATGCCGCCTACCAAGATTGGCTAGCTGAAGCTAGAGAAACACAAAGGGGGATGAGGGATGAAAAATATGACAAGTACGTCAACGAAGGCATGGATGAAGATCAAGCCAGGCAGAAAGCAACAGAAAGACCCTCTGGGCAGTCAAACAAGACTTTTTCGACAACTATAAGGTGTTCCTGTCATGTTACCTATATTTGAGGGAAAATGAAACTCACAAGGACATTGTGGATGATCTTGATGGAAAACTTGATAAAGGCATGAACGTCAACAAAGCCTTGAATAGAGTTTTGCCTAAACATGCTGAAAAATTTGCCGGACTGTTTCACGACGAAGAGGAGCATGCCTAAAAGATAACAGTCTGTAGCGACAAATGGTTCCAAAAAGAATAAGTACATGTATTGCTTCTGATTTCAAATTTAACAAACTTCCGGTAATCACCCTTGTAGTAATTCTTAAAATTACTAAGATAATTGTTGTAAAAATCAATGATGAACAATAGGAAATAAAACAGTACCAGTACCAGCCTACCAGAAACCAATATGTGAAGTTCACTGAATTTGTTTTGTGTTCTTACTTACCGGTATGACTATCGAATAATAATTCTCAGGTCAGATATTGGCTGGAACTTCCGTACAATATTCCACAGCACGACAATTTACCCCTTTGCAACGTGTTAAAAATCCCCAACTGGGGGCGGGGCAAATTTCTTGGTTAGACGGGCTGTACTACTGACCGACACTTTACCAAGGCCGGATCCTATTTTACCACCAACAGCAACTCTCAAAAGTTTTGGTTTAGGTGTCGGTTTTGGCCCAGGTTCTGGGGTGGGAGCACCTACCACTCTGACAGAGGCAACTACGCTCGCTACGATTGTACTTACGGCTAAACTAAAAGCCGTTAAAATGCTTACGATCTTGATGCCTTGTTCCCCAAAATAACACCTTAGTTTTCTCGTCCAATGTCAAGTCTTTGTCCATCGCTGCTTAGATCTTATCTTTTATGCGGTTTAATTAACTTTGGATCCGATCTGTATTTCTGTTAATGACTTCTAATCTACCGCACTTTTCAACTTGTAAATCGTCCAATTGTTCTAAAAGTTCCGCTCGCTCTGCATCTGTTGCACCTTCTTCCAATTCATTTTTGACTTGCTGAATCTTTTCGTCCAATTCGTCTAGCTTACTCTGGTTTAAAATTAACTCGGCTTTGATCGTCTGTAGAGATTTCTTTATAGCTTTCGATTCTCGAAAGTTTAATACTTGCCTATCTGCCGTGATGTCTTCCACGATTTCACTCACTTGGTCTGCAGCTTCGGGTAATTCTTTCATTTCGACCATTTCGGGTTTAATGGTTTTAAAACTTTTTCCGCCTGTGCTATTTTTATTCCGTAATTTTGAAAGCCCAAAATATTTCTAATCCGATCCCGAATATCCTACCGCCCTAGCTTTTCTGGCCATCGTGTCCAAGGTTACAAATGAATCAAGACTTTTTTTGCCGGTTAAAAGTACTTCCTCTTAATATCTATCGCTCGTGCTCTTAAAAAATAAACCTTTATTTGGTCGATATTAAAAAATTTCGTGATGGGGAGATTTTGGTACGTCCGTATTATTTTCCTATAATAGTTGTAAAAATTGTCTACCCTGGAATTGGTTACAAATGCCCCCGTACCCAATTCTAACGTATCATATCTAGGACTAATATCTAATTTGGGTCTAACCGAGCCCGAAACAAAAGACGCTTCAATTTCGCCGCCGGTCTCGATATTTTCGTCCTCCAAATTTACGTCGTCGTCGTAATCATACGTTAAATTTGCATCCCCTCTGTCCAACAGGTATTTTTGTTCTGGATCAAATCCACCTTCTGCCATCTCACTTTATAATAAACAAATTTCTAAACAATCTCACTTTATAATAAACAAATTTCTAAACAAATTTTTAAACTTTGATTTTAAAACTTTTTTCAATCTACTCTTTAACCCGTATGCAAACTTGCCGGCAATATGCCCCGCGACACTAGCCAGCCTTAAGTGGCTAAAGCACCGCCGACACTGCGGTCAATTTAGCTGCGTCTTCTACAGACAATTTATTTAGATCGTGCGGCTTAATTTTAAGTAGTTTATTGCTCAGCAATACAAATTAGGCTAATAACAGCGCCGTGATATAACGTATTGGCAATGCCATTGACGTCGATTGATTTTGCATTACTTATTTTTATTATATACCGATTTTTACATTTAATTCCATGTCCAAAATTTCGGGCGCAGTTGATATGCTTTGAACCGTTTGGAACGGTGTCGCTTGAATTGGCGACGCTTTAACCTTTGTGGACTTATCTCAGTCGACTCTCGGTAATATGAGCTCGAGTAAGACGAGACTCCGGTTAAGACGAGTATATTTGCCGGTCCTGGCTGAATTATGCACAATCCTATGAGGAAAAAAATCTACAATACGAGCTCGCGTGTTACGAGATTCCGTTTAAGACGAGCATTTTGGGGACCCCAGCTGCGTGCAAATGTCCTGTTATCCGTCTAATTAGCACGAGCGTTTTTGAAGGCAACTTGTCAATCAATCAATCCATTGAATTCGAAGAGGCACTTCCGTTATTGATTGTGTACAGCAGTAAAGCGCTGCGGTTTTCACTCACCAAGTGAAGCCTTCTACTGGCCGATCCACACCACCAATAACTGGTTCCCGCTCTTTTTGTGCAACAAGCGCAGCACGGATGTTGGTCACCACCTAAAATGTTAATGTACTTACGTGCGTGCGTTGTATGACGATCTCATCGCGGCGTGCTGGGGGCGTAAAACGGCATCGCTCCAACCATGCATCCTCCAACTGGACTTGACCGGTTTCTCTGTTCTTGTATTATTTTTTTGTTCTTTATTTCAAGTCTTTATTCATAAAAAGTACAGCTACTTCTCACTTTCACAAACTGTTTTGAAATTAAATTCCAAACCACACGTACGCGCATACAAAGTACATGTAGGGCTACATGTATGTACAGGAAGTTGTACATGATGTACGCTTAAAGATGCGGTCGATCGGTTACACATGCAACAAGTGGGACAGCAGCTTTCGCGTAAGACGAGGTCTGTATAACACGAGCTAATTTAGAAAGTCCTAAGGCCCTCGTATTAACGAGAGTCGACTGTAGTGCAATTCCACCAGTCGCTAAAACCACCTATAAATAAAATTTTTATTTTGGGCGATGAATTTATAAATTTTACTTTCTGATTTTGTTTCGGGGGCGTCAGTCTCACCAATTTTCATTTTGGCAAGCTGTTGTTTCATTTTCTTGTTGTGCTGGGCTAAGCGTTTGCCTTGTTCTACTGGCTTGGGATTTTTACTCTTGGTCACCGTTTCGACTTGGCTTTTGACCGGGCTCGGTGCAGGAGTTGGTGCTGGCGTTGGCGTTTCTTCCATCGACATTTTCTTTTATAATAGACGTATTCTTATTAATAGCCAAATGTTTTGTCGTTATTAAGATTGCTACTAAAGGGGACAAGTACACACCATATTTATAACAGATCTCGCTCAGGAAGTGCCCCATTGTTTGACTAATTATTGGATCGTTATTTAAATCTTTACTTAGATCTTCTTCGGATTTTAAATTTACGTTGAAGCCCAGGAATTCGATGGGAGTGGCAATGACTAATAATCGTGCGTATAAACTTAAAATCGAGTTACCTAAAGTGCTTACAATTTCTTTGCCAAAGCGCACCTCGTAAAGATTAAACAGCTTTCTTGTTCTGCAGGAGTAAGCGCCTCAATGTCTTTTTCCCAATTTTTTTTTATTCGCCCGAAGCCACTATTAAGCAGAGTCTGTCTTTGACTTTGGGTTTTTTTCGACTGATTCTCGTTTTGTGTCGTAGGCAAGGACATTTTTAATGTCGTCCATTTTATTTATATACGTTTTAAATTCATTAAACGCGTATTTGGCAGATAAATATTCAAATGTATAAAACGTTAAATTAAATGCAATAACAAGCTCGATAAACATTTGAATTAATTGTAACATGGCTGTTATTTAATTAAAACAAAATTAAAAAATGCTATAGTTGAGCTGCATCACCTCAACTGTAGCATTTAAAAATAAATTTTAATTAAGCAAATAATAACTAGCTTATTCTGCCTCATTAGTTAATTTTAGTTTTTTTCTTGTTACTTCAACTCAAACAGCAGAGTACGCAATTTGATTTAATGTGACCAATTTTATTGTCTACTCGCTCTATGGTGCATTGGTCAGATTGATTCTTTAAAATTGCATCTTTACCTGGCAATCTTCGTAAAAACAACACGGATAATCTTCTATTAACCCGGGCAAAAATCGGTGTCAATAAACCTGTCGGGATCAAATCTATTATATTTCTTGTTGACAATGATAAATTCATCCGCTGATGGTGACTTCTATAGGGTCGCTGCACAATTTACAACGGTATTTTCTCTGACCATGCTGACATTTACAGCGTTCTTTAGACACTTTATTTATTTCGTCACACCGCATACACCTAGCGCACATTTCGGCATTGTATTTAATTTTAAAAAATTCCTTTCGGAAGTGGTTACAAATTTTGGTCTCCATCTCAAATTCTGGTAATATTATAAAATAAATTTTCTCGTTTTTACCGAAGTAAAAATGAAACGGGTGGTTCGTTTTTTAAAATCAACTTGCTGAATTTCACGTCGCGTAAATGTTTTAATTAATTATTTTCCTTTCGCAGTCGGGTACAACATCGTTTTCATCAAGCGCTTGATCAAAACTGTTTCAGTCTTTACAATAAAATATTACAGTCCAGGCAATGTTTTCTCTCAAGTCTTTTAAGACTGTATTATACTTTTACGTTAATAGCCAACAACTGTGGAAATAATGCCGACCACTGAACGCCATTTTGCTTAGCGCGCATGTGTTTCTACCTTTTGATCTCTTGCGATATTTGATAAATAGGTTAGCAGAACAACCATCCACAATAAACAGTGTATTTACTCCGTCGAAAACGTTTTGATATAGGTCGATCGCCTCATTTAATTCTAACTTTTCCTTGTCTAAATCACACAGGTATACATTGTCATCGGTGTTTATCCATAGTTGCTCTAAATAAGCTTTATTTTTAAACAACGTCGGACAAATTATTACGATCGCTTCAAATGTGAACTTATACTCTGTTTCTAATAGATCCAAGATCCATTTAGTTTTACCCAATCCCGTCTTGCCTACTATTATTAGGTACAATGTGGTGATTTATACATGTTCATTTATTTTAAACCCGATTTGATAAACCAAGCTTTTAAAGCTTCTAAAATCTAGCAATAGGCCATATTTGTCTTTTAGGTAACTCGCCATGTCGACGCCGGTTAAATTTAGGTCTTTAACTACCTCTCGACCCGCTTCAGAATCTGAATCCCCCAAAATTTATTAACTTCATTCCAATGGGGACATTCAAGCAGCACTCGTGAATACAGTAGATTGGGCTTACCTTCGACAGTGACGCTTGTTTTAGTGATATGCGGATTGTAAAATATTTGCGGGTTATTGGCGTTATTGCGTATTTATTCAAACTTTTAATCTTTTGATCGATGCTAATATTCCACAGCGTGTCCGATTTATTTACAGTCTGTTTCTTCCACGAATGAATCCTATCAAACAGGTAATAGACCGGGCCCTTATGTTTTTTCCTCAAACTTTAAGCCAAATTGCGATTGGTGACTACCTCGTGCTCTACGGTAAGTCCGATATTGAATACTCTGCAGATGTGTCTGTACTTGATCCGTTTAAATGAGGTACGTCTAGCGCAATTGCGTAAAGATTTTAAGCGTCTGCAATGGCCTTATCTTTGCCGTAGTTTGCCGCTGCGCAACCGTCGGCCTCTCCCAAACGCAACGTTGCCACGTTTTCTCTGTCCAAGCCAAAGTAAGCCATATTTTTAGTCTGTGATATCGGTAACCAATTATCTTTAAAGTTGTTAAATACGTCTGCGTCTCAGTAACTGACGATTTTGTTGCCCTGTAGGCTGACGTTGAGTTCGGAGACCAAGTTCCTGGCCAAGTTGTTGTACACGGTTCGGTTATCGTCTGAGGCCCCGTCTAAATCCAATTTGAAAGCCAATTTTGCGGTACCGGGAACTACCACGTCGTCAACTCCTAACGCGGGAAATTTTACGTTCAGCGTATGACTGGCTGCAATGGTACTGGGATTATGTGTAACTGTGACTTCGCGTCTTTCGCCCTTGATGGCTCGTGGAACTTTTAACCTGCGACTCAGGTTCAATTTTTTCGTGTATTGACTCGTCATCTTTTATAATAGACTGTTTTTATTTTAAATTACGTTAAAATCTTAAACCAAGTTACTTCCAAATTACAAATAAGAAAGACAACGCAATTAACGATACACCCGCCGCAAAAACTAAATCTTCGTATTTGCCCAATAGATCGCGCTTCTGGAAAGTTTCCTGTCTCATTTCTTTCTTGGATCTCTAAAAGCATGTCTCTTGGCGATCCACGTCGGCTCGCATGTCGCCAAGCATAGATTCGATATTTGTTTGATTGGTTTGAATTTCAATCAACTTTTCTTTAATTTCTTGATACATGTTTAAAATACATATTTTAAAAATGTCAAGCGCTTTAATGATGATAGGAGGAGCCATGGTAAACGCATTGGCATTCACGGGCTCAATTTTTTTATTTAGCAGCTTATCTAAAAATAGAATCGAGTAGACGAAGAGTGAAAGCGTCACAATTTAGCCTTGGAACAATTGTCGTAAGCAAAACAAGACTTGGGAAAAATCGAGTGCACATGCTGTACTTTTTAAACGAGCACATGAGGCAAGAGCGTGCGAGTCAGCAGACATTTGTCAACGTCAACGAGGCATTTCGCGCTTATGCGGAATTGACCGGTAATGAGGTGATGCCCTTGCTGCCGGAGCCAAAATTGTCCGATTTCTACCGCCTTCAGAAAATCAGAAAGTTAGAGAATCGGTGTGGATCTTGGGAGGGACCGCTTTGGTCGGATTATATGGCTTACTGTTTTAGTTAAGTTTAGTTAGGTTGAGTTAACTTTATTTTAAAAAGCTTCAAACTATGGATAAAGTAAAGGATAAATCAAAGGACAAAGAATTCAGCAATTTGGTTTACAGCCCAAAAGGCTGTTGGAAGGGCGAAAGCGCCGTTGACCACTTGTATCAAAAGACGGGTGCAGACAAGTCGGCTGCGAGATCGTGGTTAAAAAGACAAGCAATTTAGCAAATTTATCTACCTGCCCCCAATTACGTACCAAGGCTGACAATGCTGCAATCAGAGTTTTTAAAACCAAATAAGGCGCACCAATTGGATATATTATACCTCCCCTGGGATCGCGTAAACCGTAAAACATTTAAATACGCTTTGACCTTGTCGACGTGGGTTCGAGATTTAAAGAGGCCGAGCCATTGACGAGTAAAACGGCCAACAAAACGTCTGAAGCTATCAAACAAATTTACAAAAGGTCGCCTTTGACTTGGCCTAAATTTGTCATGGTGGACTTGGGATCGGAATTTAAAGGCGAATTTAAAAAGTTGTTGGCCAAACACAGAGTTGAAATACAAGTAGGGGAACTGGACGTCCATCGGTTGCAGGGAATTGTCGAACGGTTTAATCCCACATTGGCCGAAAGGCTGTTTGGCCATCGATACGCGCAAGAAATGTTAAACGTAAGCGAAGGAAACGTGGAATGAATTGTTCATCAATTTGAAAAAGTCTTTTTCAAAATCGGACCTGGCCAATTTACGTAACTCGGTATTTTGTCGATGTAACTCTTCATCCACGGAGCCTGTTTAAAAGACATTGCTCGGTGAACCTCCTTTATCTGTGAACCACGTTCTAGCTACTTTTGCAAGTGCGGTAGTGAACCACGTATTTATGTTTGGTGCCCAAAGCGTATAGCCTTTCGACGCTCTCGGTGAAAGTTTTGCGATATACCCGTGGGTAAATTTGGTTGTGTCTTTTGTCCATCAAAAGCTTTTGACGGGTAACAGCTGACTCATGGCCCAACCGTACAAATCATTTGCGTCAAAATACATGATGTAAGACTTTGGCTTGTTGGGGTCGTAATCTTTTAAATCTGGATTATTAGCTTTGGCAAAACGTTTCCCCCGACACTCGAAATATCGCCACTTTTGGCTTTTAGTTTTTGGCTCTGTTGGATTGAGCATCGACATTGAGATTCGTTGGTTTGGTAAACTGGCCTTTCGCAAATCCAGCAGTCGTTGCATTTGTCGTAGATTTTTTGCAATTCCTGCAACCAAACGAGGGGCTTTGGATCGGCAATGTTTTATTGATTGTGACAACTTCTCTGGAAAGCGATTGTACAAATTTAACGGCTGCGTCTTGGCCTCTGTAGGTTCCCGGCTGGTACAAATACCGTCGCATTTAACGACCGCGTATGAATAGCCGCAAGGCTTGTGAATTTGTATTTTGACTGTGTTTAACGGTTTTGGTGGGAGACGCTCTGAAACAGATTCAAAATAAAGCGTCTTGTTTATTCTTGCAACCCCCGGGTATAGGCTAGTTCTCGACCCAGTCTAATTTCCCTCAGCCTTAAATGATCAACGGCTGTTACATGTAGTGATACTGTGGCGGTCGTGCCGCCGCAACCCCCAGGTCGTCCTCGGCCGACGTCAGCGAGTGGTCTAGTCTGAGGCACCAAAGGGTGCAAATTCAAGCAATAATTTCCGCCAGGCTCATTAGCATTAAAAGGGCCCTTACAGTATGTTTCGAAAAAGGGGATTGTTTGGCCCCCAAAATGGTGAGATTGTGTAAATCTTTGCTAGGATCGAGTCCCTGGTTCTTTGGGCTTCCATCTGAGGGCGGAAGAGATAAAAAATATGGTTGAAAAATGGACCAAGAAAGTAGAGGGTTGCCATTTGAAAAATGGCTTCGTGCTGACTTAGGAACTTCGACTTTTTTTGGGGGGGGGTTGATTTTGTTTTGGGTGAATAATTAAAAATGCAATTGGTCACTTCAACTAATGACGCCGAAGGAGAAGGTCGTGCCCTTAACGTGCTCCACCCTCAGTAAAATCATCCAAGCAAAACCTTGCACCACTATACCACGGCCATGCCTCCAAAACAACGCGGGGGGAAAAGGGCCGGGCATACGGCACCCACTACCGTGACACCCGCTTCGTCTGGGTATGAAGAGCCAGGGAGATCAGAGCGAAAGGAAAGTGATGAAGACTTTGAGGCTTTTGTCAGGTTCACACTCTCAAGAATTCTAGATGGCCAGCAGCAACTAGAGGCCAAATTAGCAGCCTCTATGCAGTTCAATGGTGATAGAATAACGGAGCTAGAAAAGGCCGAAGAAAACCTTCAAAAATCCCTCAAAACCACGCAGAAAGAGGTCTCCACACTGAAGGATCAACCATGGAGAAATAAACCACATCAACTAGCCAAGATGACCAGTGACTTGAACAAACAAGAGCGTTTTAGTCGTCGGAACAACTTTCGAGTGGTTGGAGTCAAGAAGTCCGCGAACGAGAACTGCATGAACTTGGTCGCGAATATTTTCCGTACTAACTTCGGCTGGAAAACCACACCCCCGACCGAGCGAGCTCATCGTGACGGGAAGGACACAACGACAAACCGGCACATATTATAGCCAAGCTGCTGTCCTATCAAGATAAAGTCAGAGTCATGAAGGAAGGCAGGCAAGCGCTCAAAGGGCTACAGACTTTTGTGGTGGATGATCTGACAACGCAAGATTTGAAGGAAAAGAAGAAATGGAAGATTCAAGTGAGGAATCTTTATGAACACGGCATCAGGCTCCGTTTCTTCGGTGGTCGTTGGAGGTCAGGCAATGGTGAGGCATACATCTTCAAAGACAATTAATATCTTGTTTATGAACAGTTTGTCACTTGTAGCTACCATTTTGTTTTAGTAAAAACCATGTTCAAGGTTGGTTGTTGGGTTGAGTCTTTTGCAACACTTGATTTTATTTTCAAGGAGCATATAGGGTTTGATCACTGCCTCTGCTCTCTTTTGTAAGTCAGGAGACGCGGTGTTTATTGGTTGATTTCAAAGATTATGTGGGCTTTTTCCTGTTATAACTTATTGCTTTTTTGCAGGGGGGTGGGTGGATATTGCTTTTTGGCATGGTGTTAAGGGGGAGTTTTCATGGAAAAAAATCTGGGCTGAGCATTGTGTGTTTTGGCTTAACTTAATCATGGCAATTTTTATACATTGCGTAAGGGCGACAGGCCCTTGGGCGGTAATTCGCCTTCCAGAAGTTTCCAGAAGACAACACGACGGTGTCCCTGAAAAGGCTACCTACCCTCACAACTTCCCTGCTTGGAAACCATGCGCCCTCGAATGGTTTTCTTTTTAATTAACATCATCTTGAGAACAGTAATGTTAATAACAAAAGAAGTAAGATAGATAACCTCACATGTTAATATAAGCACAATCACTTAAGAACAAACCAGAGAAAATCCCAAGGCCAAAAATTTTCAACTACTAAATGGCCTATACGAAAACAAAACACAGACCAATTTGAAGTACAGCAATATTGTCAAGGAACACATCCTAAAGCGGATGTGTAACAACTATCTGGTATCTTTGGCTCATTTTCTCTGATGGGAAGTTACATCATCGTTACTCCTACACAGGGCAGGTTCCCTGCTTTTTCGCATGCCTTATTCTGCAAATACAAAGCAAGTTACACTTTGGAAAGCCCAACAATTGCCGAAGTTTACAAAAAGATATTTTATAACACCTGCAAAACATCATTAGTGAAAGTGCCGACTAAAATATGTCATTGCATCGTTCACTATGAGTTGTAGAACACACTTTATATATAAAACCAGGGTTGGGCGACAACAATCGATAGATTTGAAGTACAACATCCAACTAAATAGTTGGAATGAAGAGCCAGACATTACAAATTACAAAAATTCCTGCACAAATGATAAGAGTTACAGTAAATATAATGTTAACAGTCTCTTGAACCAAGACACCATAATCCTAGTAAATACAGGTTTATGAAAAGTGCTTTAATACACATGACAAACAATGAGATGGAGAAACTAGCAAACAATCCCGCTCACCCCAAAAAAGTGCAACCAACGGTACTGTGTGGCAGTCTCTCATACAAGGAGAACATTGCAAATCTCGCTCAATAAAAACAAGCAAGCTGAACTCATCAACTGTTCAGATAAAACATAATTTTACACTTTGCACTGAAGTACTCCAGGAACACCTGTCATTAATAGTACATAGGGTTAAATAATGGACAAATGGAATAGGGAAATAAGATATTTCCTTAACTGGCATTATAAAAAGATGGTGACAAGCCAAACAAAGTCTCACATCAGACTAGGGAATGTAAACAACCCCTTATTTAAAAGTGAGAAGGAAAGTGAACTGGAATTTACCAACTGCACAAACAATGGCATACAATTTACCTCAATGCCACAACAGCAAAAACCAAAACCCGTCACTTACAGTATGTAGGGTCAAAAGAAGAAAATGTCAAGTGATTCCCATCCCTAATAACAGTGACAGTAAGGACTTGCCAGTATCTAGCGAACATTTCTCGATCATTACGTGTGGTAACCACAAAAGTTGTTCAAAATTGACTTGTGGGAGATAAATACTTCAAACCCACACAATTTTCAAGCAGATGGATATTTGCTACACATTTTAAAGTTCAAACAAGTAAAGTGACAGTACAACACAACTCGGTTTTCAATCACAACTCTATACAGCACTGACAAAGGGAGGTCACCGCCATGTCCTGCTACACAGGCAGCCCTTGTCAGGCCAGTGATTAAGTTATAGCATTTGGCCACCCAGGATACCACTTCCCTGCTTTTTTCTGGGTCCTATCCTCAAGGGAAGGTATCCATACCTTAGTGTCTGTACATGACAGAACATAACTGGGATCCACTGATCCTACTGAAAACTGTGGCCAACACGATTGGTTCACCACCTTGACAGGTGAAACCCTCATTGCAACACTTATGCCCACCTGCAGTAAGCTCTAGAGATGCGAAACATTTTGTGTCTTCACAAGAAGGTGTACTATTTTGCAACTCACAGGATGCACTCTGAAAAACAACACCATCAAATTCAGAAACAATGGGAGTAACAACAATCTGAGGACATTCAACAATAACTGTACTCTCTTTCTCGAAACAATGAGGGTCTTCAGTACTACTTTTTCCCTCTTCAACAACAGAACGAGGACAGGGAGATACAACACTAAACCCCTCCTCTGAAATATCGCGAGACACAGGAGTATCTCCAAATTCTTCCTCAGAACAATCTTCCTCAAAAGACACATTCTCAAAATCATCATCTCTACCAAACTCTGCAGAGTTGCTGGACAGATCAACGTTACACTCCAAAACACCATGGTTATTACATGGCTCACTGAGAGCTAGAGTGGGTGTAACAATTGCAACTTCTTGCTCAAATAGGGGGCACATGTTCTCAATAATTAACTTATTTGTATCAGCAAATATGCCTAAAATGTCCCCCATGACCTTATCAAAATCAACTTTAGAATGAGTTGACAAATTCCCAACTGTGGCTTCTACAGCAAAATCTTTGACTGCATGAACCACTGTTGCCATAAGCCTTTCATTACGAATGGCAAGTGCATCTTTAAGCACTGTAAGTGCAGCCATGATTACAAGGGTGAAGTCAAACTTCACATGCAGGGTACAATGACCCAACCAACAAGGCCGTCAATAAGGGATACATGATAACATACTATACACACTGGTAATACATGATGTACATAGGCTACTCACACAAGGACCTCGTTCTATAAATATAAGCTGGTAAGGCAAGCACAGTACTGGAGTGTAAAATGCTAACCGCCATGATAAGAAATTAAGTGCAACTCTAACATTCAGGCGCCCGTTGGTATTTTAAGCCCTGGAGGGCACCAGCCAGTGTTTCTGCTAAGGCCGTCTGGGATTCTGCAATGATTTCTCCTACATTTGAATTTGCCATATCTGGGTTTGCCATGTCTGGGGCAGGGGACCAGTCGAGCAATAAAGAAAAATATGAAAATATTAAACTAGTCTTGCCCAAGTTACATACAAGATATGATTCTCAGTAGGGCTAGAATAACCCAAACATGTATGGCTCACGGTTAAGAGAAAATCTAAACGATAACACTGCCTGTGCTACCCTATGGTTGTCTCGTACAAAACTAGAAGGAAGCATATATATGTGCTCAATGTGAAGCACCGACTACAAAAATGCTCTGACAGTATATTAAATACTAAGGGTGGGGAAAACTAAGTACGATATCCCACACACAATTAGTATACTGCAATAAAGCACAAATACTAGTAAAAAAGCATCAGTCGGAAAAATTGCCGCAGCACCAAAAATCCTCCTGGAAGACAACACAGAGAGCAATCAGCAGCAACAACAATGCTGACAACAGGATGTGCCACGTCTGGCTTGAACATGCAGAATTCTTGCCTGCCACTGTATTTAATTTAAGAGCATCTATAACGGTGACGCAGAGTGACATGCAGCACGCAGGATAGTGTTGTCCACGTTCACGACTAATCACCAAGAGAAACCAGCCAGCGCCGGGGAATGTTATTTCAAAAATCAACAGGTCAGAAAAAGACTAAATTACCATGTACACGGATCAACTATAGATACCCCTAGAGCATCCTGTCTACGACGCCAGAATGTCACGGGTCAGGACAGGGTAGTGCAGTTTTGCACTTCGTTGTGGTGAGTCCGCCAGTGTTTTATGACCGGATGCTCCAAGGGAAACAGACAACAGACCAGAAATAATCAATCGTCAATCACACTAGTATTCAGTTTTAACTTCACTATAATATTTGTTAACTTATCTCCAGATCACAAAAAAAAGATGACAAGGTTACCCCAATAAGGTTCCAATACAAAAGACAATTCCCCAAAGATAGGTTTCTCTAATGGAGGATGCTTCAAATGTCCCGAAATAAAATTCCTAAACTCGAATTCCCAAATTTACAAACTACAATCTAGGTTCCCAGACTCAGATTCCTCAGACTTAAATTCACAACCTCAAATTCCACGGACTTAGTAAATTCCCCGGACTTAGTAAATTCCTCGGACTTAGTAAATTCCCCGGACTTCGTAAGTTCCTAATCTAAATTCGCCGGACTTCGTAAGTTTCTAATCTAAATTCCCCGGACGCCGGTCGGGACCGCCCTCGCTCTACACAGGAAAAAGCACAACATGACATGAGCATGCAGTACGGTACACATTTGGTCGCACATGTAACGAACGGTCGATCACATGTGATGAACACACATGTGATCGCTAGAATTGTTGACAGGAAAGATTATGACAATGCTCATAGTATTACATGTGGCGATTGGAATTTAATTTTAAATAGTTCGTTGGATTGTGTTAACTAAATTGGTTTAAACAACCCCTCAGCTAAGAACAAAGTTCTGGAACTGTGTAATGATTTCGACTTAGTGGGCGCCTGGCGCATTCAGAATCCAGATGCTCGCCAATATTCTTGGAGGCAACACAATATCTTAAAGCAATCCAGATTGGATTTTTTCCTAATTTCTTCTGAACTCTTAACCAAACTAGTGAGCTGCGATATTAAACCGGGTTATAGGACGGATCACTCCTTGATTGATATTAATTTTGATCTGAGTAAAATGGATCGTGGCTCGCGGTACTGGAAGTTTAATAACTCTCTGTTGTCCGATAAGGATTATCCCATATTAAGGAGAAAACTTATTTCAGATTTAGTTGAATTAGTTGAAGAATTTGCTGCATCTTAATAATATTCACCCTAAAGACATCCATTTTACTTGTAACGATCAGATCTTTTTCGAGATGCTTTTGATGAAAATTAGGTCCAAGACTATTTCCTATTCCTCATTGAAAAAGAAACAGGCCAAGATCTTGGAACAAAAATTAGAGAAGGAGATCAATGCTCTATTTAAAAAGGTGACTGATGGAGATTTAGCTTCGGTCAATAGCCTGAATAACAAACAAGCTGACCTGGTTGAACTCCGTAAATCCAAGATGGAGGTTGTGCTAATTCGAGCAAAAGCACGTTGGATGGAACGTGGCGAAAAGTCCTCTAAGTATTTCTTAAATATGGAGAAACGCCAGTTTGTCAGTAAATCCATTAATTGTTTAGTGGACAATGCAAATTCCAGACTCATTGAATCTTCTGAAATTCTCTGGGAGAATCGGAATTTCTACAAATCACTGTATTCTCATCGCAAGGTCAGGGACTCTATTGACTTGGATTCTCTCTTTGAGAAAGCTAGTTCGCCGATTCTCTCTGACATAATGCGAAATAACTAAGAGGGTCCTTTTTCACATGATGAACTCACTCGTGCTTTAAATACAAGAACGGTAAATCACCAGGTTCGGATGGTTTTAGCTTTGAATTTTACAAATTTATCTTGGTTTTTGCTTCGCTCACTTAATTTCGGTTACTTTTCGGGCAAGCTATCTGTCACTCAGAAATTTGGTATCATTACGCTCTTGCCAAAAAGGGATAAACCCCGTCAATTTTTGAAAAACTGGCGCCCCATTTTGCACATTAACACCTCTTACAAGCTAGCCTCTTCTTGTATTGCCGAGCGATTGAAACTTGTTTTATTGCATATCATTAATGAGAGGCAAAAAGGATTCATGGCAGGTCGTTATATAGGAGAAACATCCGGTCTATATACGATTTGTTGAATATTGCCTAAGTTAATAAGATTCCTGGATTACTTGTTTCTGTTGATTTTGAAAAGGCGTTCGACTCTGTGTCACATGAGTTTATATACAAGGTGCTCGACAAATTTAATTTTGGTCCTTCTATAAAGAGCTGGATTAGTACATTTTAACCAGGCGACATCTTCAGTTCTAGTGAATGGTTTCCTGTCTGAATCCTTCAAAATCAAAAGGGGTTGCAGACAAGGAGGTGGTCTTAGCCCTTATTTATTTCTTTTATGCGCTGAGGTTTTGGCTATGATAGTGTCTATCCATAAGGATCTCAAAAGTATTGAGATAGACGGTAGAGAATTTAAAATTTCCCAGTATGCAGATGATACGGTTCTGTTCCTTGACGGGTCAGAAAAATCTATGAATGTTGCATTTAAAATTCTAGATACCTTTGCCAACGCATCAGGATTGAATGTTAACATTGATAAAACAAAAGTGGTTTGGATCGGTTCGAAAAAGGGTAGTAGAGAGAAGCTCTGTGAAGAGATTAAGATGCACTGGGTACGCGTAGAGGAAACATTTAAAATTCTTGGTATTGTATTCTCTACAGATCTACATTCGATGGTTTTACTGAATTACAATAATGTTGTTTTATCCTTACGTAATTTGATTACAAAATGGTCGAAAAGGATTACCGTAGTCAAATCTTTGCTTCTGTCTAAGCTTACGTTTCTCCTCTTTAGGCATTCCTAATCCACCTCACTATATTGTCACTGAATTAAATACGATGTTGTTCAAATTTATTTGGAGGGGCACCGACCGGATTTGTAGAAATCAAATGGTACAGGATTACAGCCAGGGTGGTCTCCGTACGGTTGATGTTAGGGATTACATGACCGCTCTGAAGATTACCTGGCTCCGCAGACTCCTGGTTGCAGACACTGTGGTTGGGCATTTCTGTGTTATAAAGTAATTGGAGCGCCGTCCATGCACTCGTTGGAAGGAGATTCATTGAATTCACTCCTTATTAACGGAGCTTTCATTGCCGGGAACCGTTTTTGGATGGACGTTCTTACAGCTTGGTCAAAATTTACTAAGGCTCACACCCACGACTATTACAGATTCTTTGGTCAACACACTTTGGCACAACGAAAAAATCAAAGTGGGAAAGAAATGCATCTATTACAAGCATTGGGAGTCTGCAGGCGTCAGTTTTATTTTTGATCTTTTCAATGAAAACGGTAAATTTCTCTCATGCGGTTAATTTAAGGCAAAGTTTAATGTTAGAACCAATTTGTTTGGAATACGGAGGTGTAATTATGGCTGTTAAGAAAGAATTTCCAATTTTATTGAATTTTGAAAAAGATGTTGTCCAATTTCCTGTCATACCGTTTAATTAAGGTACCTTCTTGTAGGATAAAAAGGCTCTAGGAGAATGCTTTCGGTGCTCACTTCTAGTACGAAAATTACTAGCACGTTTATAACAAAGTGGAAAAGTAAGCTTCAAATAGATTACAACTTCTTCAAATGGTCCTCCATTTTTAACCTTCCCTTCAAATGTACCGTGGATACCAGGTTAGGATGGTTCCAGTACAGATTAATCCATAGAATTCTTGGTACAAATAGCTTCTTGTTGAAAATCAAAAAGTCTACCATGAAACTGTGTATTTTTTGTAAAACTGAAGAGGAAACCCTTATTCATTTATTTTGTTTATGTGTTTATACACTCTCTTTTTGGTCTGCAGTAGCCTCTTGGACCAAGGCAAAGACCAACTGTCCTATCAACTTAGACAATGAAGCATTTTGTTTGGTGGAGCTGATTTTGAAGATAAAGTCGTAAGCCTCATTATATTAATTTGCCGCTTTCATATCTATAAAATGAGAATGAGCAAGAAAGTGCTTTCACTTCCTGTTCTCCCAAAAGAGCTAAAGATATACTTTTCTCTGCCGACAGGTATATTTCTATGTGCAACAATAACGTTGGGTTATTCTGTCGTGAATGGGATACCTTCTTGGTACTTTTTGACTGATTGTTTTTATGATTTGTATAATTTTACAGAATCAATGTTCATTTGCCAAAACACATGTATGAATACATAATGTTGAAAAATCAGAAGTCTTTCCTGGAATAAAAAAAATGCAATTGGTTAACCCCCGAAAATTTAAAAGAAATTGAAAGATTAATGACCGAATAATAATTAAATTTTTGTGTGAGACACCTCAGGGATGTTGGCTTGCATGTTATTGAGCTCTGAAGAATGGTGATTTTACACTGTTTTCAATGGGGCTTGAATTTGTGGACTGTATCCCTAAGGGAGCAGGCCCGTTTTGGGGCAGTCTACCGCCAGGTGCAGCAGGAGAGCAGCACAGGCGCGCACTGGGGTAGAGGTCAGGGTGCGACACAGGGAGCATCACTGACACAAACGGACACGTCTGCCCAAGTTGACTCTGGTTTAATAATTGTTCACATCTCTCCAGGCGCTACTTTATGACACGACCTCCTCAGGCCCTGGCAATCTCCTAGTCAAATCTTGGTCCTATATAGCCCCACTAGTGTGGCACGGACTGTCACTCCCGATCCATCCTTAGCCACACATCCGTATACGCAATTTCGTGTCGGCGTTCTGAACATTTTCGGCGCACCAACTTATCATCGTAGGCACAAGTTCTTTTGCACACGGACATGATCCTTGACCTTTCTGCTTTCTAAAAGCTATTTATTGAACGATTTCACTCGCGTCAATCAGGTATTTTGCAGTCTTTTTGCCTTTATCCATTCAATTTAACGGGCTCGCTCTTACAGTCGCCATCTTTAAATAAGGTCGTTGAACATACGTCACTTGACCCCTCATCGTCTCGACGGCTGTTTCATGTCACGACATCTAAACTGCTGCCAAAGTTTTGGAAGAGCCCATTGGTACATGTAGTATCTTATCGCTCAGTCCGTCTATTACATATGTCATTTATTTAAACCATTCAACAAAAGGTTTTTAGAAAGCGGAAAGGTCAAGGATCATGTCCGTGTGCAAAAGAAATTGCGCCCACGATAAGTGGGTGCGCCGAAAATGTTCAGAACGCCGACACGAAATTGCTCATACGGATGTGTGGCTAAGGATGGATCGGGAGTGAGAGTCCGTGCCCCACTAGTGGGGCTAGTGGAAACCCTGAAGGGAGATAAACAAAGCGTACACTACCTGGACTAAAGTAAGGCCTGATAAGCTGTACGCTTCACTAAGGGTCTGGAACCGCTGATAATAAAAGCGGTGTTGCGTCCTTAATATAGGTGCTGTGCATGTACACTATGCGGGCCTCTTGTACATGCATTTGCGAGACAAAATTTGCATAGAGCGTCCTCTGTTGAGATACGTTTTTCTTCACCTTCACAAGGCCGGGGGAGTTATTGGTGATATTAGTTATCACAAGTAGCTGGGTACCCAACTGCATAAAAACCCAATACTGGGACGGTACACTTCCATCCCAACGGGCACATTTCTAGCTGCTCAGGACATTCTCGATCTCGTTGTGCCGTCCGCGCCACATCCCTATAGAATACAGCGCCCTCAATGGACCTGCTCCCACATCACGTATGTTCGGTCCCCAAGGGTCCAGTCCACTAATTCAAGCCCCATTGAAAACAGTGTAAAATCAGCACCGTTCAGGGCCCAATAGCATGCACGCCAACATCCCTGAGATTTCTGAAACACAAATGAAATTCTTGTCTGGTCACTTATCTTTCAATTTCTTTTCAATTTTTTGTGGGTTAACCAATTACATTTTTAATTATTCCCACAAAACAAAATCACCCCCCAAAAAGTGATTTTTCCGAAGTCTGATTGCAGCCATTTTTCAAGTGGCAACCCTCAACTTTCTCGGGCACTTAGGACCATTTTTCAACCGTAGTTTTCAGCCCTTCTGCCCTCATATGAAAGCTCAAAGACCCAGGGAGTTGATCCTGGCGACGATTTACACAATCTCACCATTTTGGGGGCCAAACAATCTCTTTTTTCAAAAGATACTGTGGGGGCACTTTTAATGCTAATGAGCTGGTCAGAAATTCTCACTTGAATTAGTGGTCTGCACCCCCAAAGACTGGGCATGCATTTTAGTTTGTGTATCCACGTATGCGCAAGACTGACATAATGATCGTCGGTCTGAAAAATCATTCCAGCAGACGACGCGTATCAACGGTGACACTCGTGAGGGAATTCGTCCTGTCATTCCCTTTGAAGACCTCGCGCGGGAATAAATTTCCAAGAGTCTATCAAATGGTGATATTTAATAGCTTTTAGTAAGAAAAATCGCCAGAAAGCAATCAAAGAAAGTGGAAAATGTCAATTTTATGGCAAAGCACAATTATGAAAAATCATCGTTTTTTACCTGATTTTGTGTCCAATTTTCTCAGTTTGGCCGAGTTTACCTTCAAACAACTTTGATACCACATGAAAGACAAGTAACTCTTGTGTACAAAAAGGGTATTAAGTCTAGGAAGAAACCGTTTTTTGAAATTCACTTCGTTTTTCATTGGGACCCTTATTCGTCATTTTCCGTGTTTTTCACCTTTCTTAGTGCTCAATTTTCACACTTGTCGAATTCCCCTCAGATCAGCAGTGATATTTTCTGGAAGAATTATAAATATTTTGTATCTGTCAGCAAATTTTTTCAAGATCGAGAGCCATTTGTCTGATATGCGGTTTGTTTTTCATGCGAATTCAAATATTTGTTTGTCAGCAGTCAAATATGAGATGTCCAGATTTTGAGCATGGTGCACATGTACACATACCTGGATACGAGTGCGTTTGGGTACGAGTTGACCTACTGCATTGCAAGAAAACGTACAATCACGGCAAATTGCCGGACTAAAAGGCACAAACAAAAACTTTCCGTTTTCATCCATACGGTTTCCATCTTGTATGATACTTTCTCATTTGAGTGTTCATGATATTCCTCACCATTCACAAGTAGAAAATGTCAGGGAAAACTCACCAAAACTGAAAAAATCCCCTCTAAAATGTTGGCTTCACTTACAACTTGGAGGTACGTGACAAAGACGGGCAAAGGTTTGGCAGAAAATGGATTTTTATAGTGTGCAAGTTAGCAAAGGGGACTTTGAGTGTTTAAATTCTAATCGGTAAGGATATGAGGGACAAACAACTTTGTCTGAGCTTGATGTTGATCGATTACTTTGGGGTCCACCTGCTCGAGTCAAGAGCCATTTTACTGGCTTCTGCTGCTATTATGGATTCCATGAGCATGCGCACCAACTAAGTGAGAGGTATGAACATACGTGCCACTGGGGTGGTGTGACGTCACAGTAGGTTGAAATCTCCCATAAGACATAGGCTGTTGTAACTCACAGGATACATTGGTAACACAGTCTGCGAGAGATGTTAGTAGTTGAAGCCCACTGCTTGCGGGTCTACAGAACACACCTACCAACAACATCTTGGAACGTCTACGCTGTTTGACCTCCTCCCGCAGTAATTCTAGATCATCGCGTTCAAGGTCAGCTCTTCTTCAACGCTGTAAAGAGTTGTGACAACCAAGAAGGAGACCACCACCTCTACTATTGATCTGTCCTTGTGGAAAAGTATGAAGTCAAGTCAGAAACTATTATACCTGCATCGCCTGCATCAGCTGACAAACAGGGTTCAGTTAGGGCAAATGGTTGGTACCACCCAGGGGTATCCCCTGCTCAACAAACAATATGAAAATCGTGCAATTTGTTCTTGAGACTCTTCATATTTTGAAAGTAAATGTTAAACAGTTGTTTCCTTCAGCTATCGGGAATCATTGGTTGATTCACCATTGAGCATCAAACAATCAGGACCGAGATTAGATTCGATATCTCCTGACAGATCGGTGTTGAAAACGGCCACAGCGTTTGAATAGTTTGAATAGTTTCCCAAACCTTTTCTTACAATTCCAAATGAAAGATAGCTGATGTAATGCTGCATATCTGTTGATAAGATCGTGCTTGGTGAATACCAGTGGAGTGCTCGTAAACAGGAAAAATCCTACATCAGAGTGTTTAGCATCCGTAGAATGGGGGCAATCAGCCATGCAGTGGGTCTGCTTGACGTACTGTACACATGTGTCTATATTCGGCTGAAATCTTCAAAGCCCGAAGTCAAATCCTCACCAATTCTCTTTGCAGAAACTATGTTCCTCTATTAAGCTGATCAAGTATGATCAGTGATAAAAGCCCTGTCTACTGAAATATTCTTAAAGGTGACAACCCAAAGTGGCACAAACACAGTAAAATTTCAGAGCCCAGAATACAGCTGGGCAGCCATTATGACACCCACCCAAAACAGGAGCTCATGTTTAATATTCAGTTTCAGAAGGAAGTTTTATTCTTCCTGATTGAAGTGCTTTCATTTTTCTGCTGTATATTCAGTCACAAGCGTCTCAACTTGTTTGGATTAATGTTACAACAGCTATCTGTCTACAGTGATGCACCCCGTGTGGCCAGGGGGGGGGGGGACTTGAGCCTCCCTACTCAAGAGGGATTTTTTTCTGAGAAAGGAAGATACTATAGAAACATGGGCGTAAATCCCAGGGGACTTTTGGATCATTACACACACACACACCCATTCGTGGTGAGAAAAGATAACAGGTATGTTCCAGGTAGCCTAAACATATGAAGTAGTGATAAAATAACTAACTTAAAACTGATCTCATCATCATCATTGTGTCTTGTTTGAATTCTTTCAACAACAGTGGCTAGGGGTGAGCGCCATGCATAATAAAAATGCAATCCAAAAGTTATCCGTAGGCAATGACGCCACTGCAGTGATGACTGCTCTCTCAACACGAAGACGACTACGCACAACACGGTCATATATAATTCATGACTAGTTGTAGGGTCTTTCGGATGAGGCGCTACATACATGTACTTAGCTGTGCCCACTTAACAAGCATCCTTTCTCCACGCATCGCAAACACACCCGATCGATGCCTTGAGAAAGTCGATTATTTTGGGCGGTAATTTTTACCCGTGTATATGTACCAAATGTATACATGAACTGGAACTCCCTGCAAACCTCTATTCATCGGTGATATTTGGATTGACCACGTCGAATACTGTGTGACCCTTGACGTGATGCCTTGCAAGACATGGCATAAATGTAGTAGACTGTCTATGTGAATAGAATGAAGACCAGTTTGACAGTGGAGAGAAGTTGATGGAAGCACACTGACGACGGAATTTGAATGACTTAAATGATGGGCATAAATGACTAAAATCATGCCCCCATTCACGTATATTGCTGCTGTCTTTCTGGCTATAACATTTTGCCTTCCAGTAGGTAAGTTGTTTACTTTATCTTTCGAAATTCAGTCCGAATTTACAGATGCATTGATCACTTCGTGTATGTATTTTCGTGTGGAATTATTACAGAATAAGGTTAATTTTTTAATCCACGCCATTGGGAGATTTTTTACAGGGTTAGTTCGTCTGTTGTTTGCAGAGACTAAACTAGATAGCACTTTCGTTTGCGACTGAAAACAATTCTACCTTGAAACACATAGCTCCTATGGGGAAAATCAACTACTTGTTCATTTTAGCCAACTCGTTACGTAACCAGCTTATTCCAAAATTCATATGATTCAGGAAATGTTCAACATATAACAAGGGGTTTTCAAATAAGAGGGGTTTTCAAATAAAAATTAAGTTTTCCGCTTGAAAGATTTTAATACTATGGAATGTTGTGACCGGCAAACACTGTTATACAGGGTCATTTCACCTGTGTTTGAAAATATCGATGGACACAATACGCCTTTAAAGCAATAAAGTATCGTGTTAGAGCCCCAAGCCAAGTTTCTGGCCTGATCGATCCCGTTACGGTCTATCCTTGTGTTAATTGAATTGCGCTGCACACGTCTCTTGCCCATGGATATCGACGCCCTGCTATGTAAAAGAAAATACATCAGTGTCATGCTGGGAATGAGAAATGCATATCGTAGACTGAATATTCTGTGCCAAGCTCGGTGATAATCCTCATGATATGAAAACGGGCTTCGATGGCATACTATACCTAAGATTCGGTATGCTGATAGGAAGACGTGGCAAACATTTTTTTGTCAATTATATAGGAAAATTCTCAATGTGTTAAGATTTTTTTCGGACGATGTACGTGCGTCCTCTTGCTGGAGTCCTGCTAAATTGTATATAATTAATGTCGGCACATTCAATCGTTGCGTAACAATGAAACTAGCCAACACTCGCAGTCAGTCAGTGAATGGCTGTGAAGCGCGCACTCTTCTAGCAAAGAATTGCTTTTGACATCATTATCAGAGTCCAATCGGGATGTATGTAAAGGTGTCCTCTTGTTGGAGTCCTGCCAAACTGTGTATAATTATACAATGCTCTTAGAAACACTACTCATGTAAATACTGGGGTTGTTTGGAAGAGTTTAAAATCGTCCCTTAGTTGAAGTGCACCCTCACCATTGAGCGAAAGACAGGCTGGTGAAAAGTTTTCTAACTGGAGTCCTGCACGCGTTCGGCTCACACGCAAAGAACGTGCGCGCCAAAGCGGTGAGATCCTACCAATGACTGCCATTTTCAATTAAAAACACGCCCTCCTTTGTTCATGCTCGGAGCGGAGACCGATCCGGTCAGACTCATCCACATGTGCACTTGGGTGATTCTCCTCGATGCCACACTGTATGTTGCAGCTGCATGCGAGCATAATACGCACGTGCACGCCTGTCGGACTTTTTACACGCATGTCGAACATAAATTGTAGCATGTGATTGGTCGACAGATGACCGATGAAGGGTTTAAAAGGTCAACATAGGTCTTTCTCAAAATGACGTAACTTTCTACAGATTGCCACGTACATTGACATTGTTTTCTTCACTTGAATTTTTGTGACGCTCATCGGCTGCGCCGTATTTCGAACATTTGGGTCAGCACGCGGGCGAATTTCGAACATTTTGCACACCGCGCGCACACGCACCTGTTGGCTGTATACGCAGTTGCAATTTTCCTATCAAGATGGTGTACAATGGGAACTATCTGTACCCCGTTTCGTTTGCAGCGTATGCCACTTGGAATTAACAGTTATAACTAACTATGTTGTGTTAAACTTGGTGTAGTCGCTTTAGTGCTATACCGTAACAATAACGTACATTAGGCCTAATAGCCAACGAATAACATGCCACCAACCGATAATGTATCGTGAATTGTGCGATGCTGTTTTATCAATTTGTAGTGCATTTCTAACCGAGAATGTATGGGGTGGAGTACGGCTGGAGTACGACCCGAGGGTCAGCGAGATTGTACTCTCGTTAGAGGGGAGTATACTCCTGAACCGAAGTGTAACGCGTACGCGTCCTACTCGTGTTAACAGGAGTAACCGCGCAAACGCAACCTATAGATCGATTGATCCCGCCATGTCATGTGACCCATAGTGGGTATTAAATATCAATAAATACGGCGTCCACCAAAGCAAAGTGTTTCGGTACAATCTAACAGAAAATCATCAACCCCGTGTTCGATATACCATGGTATTAAAAATGGATACAAAATGGCTTTGAATTTTCATGCACCGTTAGATCGATAGGATTTTGGGGTGATTCAAAATGACCTGATTATTAAAAGTTTTATCCGACGGATTCAAAATGAATGCTTGAAATCAATGAATTAAGGGTGAATTTTTAATCTGGTGCTATATTTTTGTATCAGAAACTTATTTTGTATTAAAAATTTGTTGATGGAATTAGTACAAAAATTTTGCAATTTAGATTTTTTCGTTGTTATAAGGGTCTGTAAAACCCACTTTTTAATACTGTCCTGAGATTTACCGTTATTTAAAAATCTTACTAATGGAGGAAAATTGTGTGTTGTTCTTGGTGTCGTATTTTGTTCCTCTCGAAATTCATCTATGCTTCTGCCCTTCGGTATTGTACGAGGTATAACGTCGTCTCTGCTTGCACGAAAAACTGTTTTTGTCTGCTCGAAAATGAACTGCACATGCGGAATAAATTAACCATTTTTTTTTCAAAGTCTTAATTTCAATTTTACTCGCTTACAGGAAAAGTTGTACAGATATTTATTCGTATATTGAATAAATTTATTGAAAACCGACACGTGACAGACAGAATTGTGAGAATTTTTTCTGTATACCCAAAATTAGCGCAGCTATAACTGAACAGCCAAACTAAGTTACTTTCTAAGTTACCACAGACACTTTTAAATCAAATTTTATAACTTTAGTTCACAACTTGACCAAAGATTAACATTTACCAACTACGTTCAGAAATGAAAAAGTCAGTCTTAACTGAGAACGACTAATTTTATTATTTAGACAATGTTTCTTTCATTGCGTTGACTTTGAATTTCCTCGTTTGTTGCTTCATCAACAGAAAGTCAGCTCTATGTGTCCCGCTTCGGTTTCATCTCTGCCCCGAAGAAGAATTAGGTCACTCATATCGCATCGTCTGTCACACAATTTTGGTTCAATGCGTCTGCACATCCTACAAACCCAAATCATGGCTTTCTTGGAGATATTTCCGGTGTAACCTGGGGAAAATAAACGACATAGTAATCATTCAGTTTAGAAACATTGCTAATAAGTAATATTTCAACGGTTCCATCTTCGATATAGGGAAATCTCATATACTGAGCTGAGCCTGATAGGCTCGATACACTGTCATAAATTTCTTACTATATAGGCTTTAAGTCAAGCATTATTATACAGTACAAGGTATGCAGAAATGTTCTGAAAGTGCGACTCACATATCAAAAGATGTTCCTTCCAAACTCGATTCACAATTTATCTCCGGCAATTCACTGCTGCGCACACCGCAACCATTATTCTTTCGAACATTTTCCATAACAGGTGCAAAATTCAGCTTTTCTTAGAAATGTGACGACTTAAGTTCAATATAGTACCTCAAACAGTTTTTGAAAGTGTCTGTTTGAAAGTACACTCAATAAAATTCGCAACGCTTGTTATTTGCCCTCTTGAAAATACGCATACGCTTGACGCGTTTTGGACGCGATGTCTATCCATTCTTTATGATGGAGATTAGTGGTTGGTACCCACTACGTGATTTAGCAGACACAATCGGTCTATTAGTATCGATGGATAACGTTAATACGATCGCGTGGCGTTTACCTCTTAGAAAGTTCATGTGTTGTATAATGTCGGATGACCATCCAAGACGCTGCCGGTCGTGCCCAGGAGTCGCGCAGCTACGCGATTGGACAAGTCAAAACATATGTGATGCGTAATTAACAAATTAGCTGGCACGTCACTAGATTTATGAGCATTCGTTCTTAACATTTTAAACTGTTGTGCGCCATTAGCGCAATGTGGAAAGTCGTATTAAGCTGTATAAAGGAAAGAAAATGCAAAAAAGCAAATTTATTAATTACAGGGTATCATATTCTTTTTCACGTCGTTCAAAAGAGAAAATCAATATTTTGAAAAACACAGAAAGTGCATTGGGCCATAATCTTGATCCAAACCCAAAATGTTCTATGGTTTAAGGTTAATGGGCCTGCCTACCAGTGAGGCAAGTTCAGCCCCCTACCACGGGCATATTTTGAGACAAGTCTTGAGCTCATGTGCGCATTACAAATGTTACCGATAATGTTCGTTAGCACATCTGTCGAAAGTGATAGGGCGGCCTATTTTATATCGATTAAGGTTTTCTTTCTAACTACATTATCCGTCGACACGTAATACATTATCGCTTACACATAATACATTATCGCTTACACGTCATACATTATCGCTTACACGTAATACATTATTGCTTACACGTAATACATTATCGGTGGATGATGTAAAAGTGAGTCTTTTGACGGGTAGGCCCTAACTGACGAGAAATCTAACTGCGCAAGAGATCCAAGTATTACGCCAACGACTTGCGGGAATCCCCAGTTAGAATTTGTTTTGTTGTGTTTTCAGTGTCAAAACTGTTCTCACAACATCACTTCAGCAAGGAAGATAAATGTAAATATGCAATGTTAACTTTTGTGACAAATCGACAGACTTATTATCATCAATGTGTGACCTTAGGAGGAATCGTACGTTTAAGGAGTGATGGGTTATTCTGAACGGGGAGGGGGCAAACAAATAATATTGAAAAAGAAAGTTGCCTATTTCGTGTCCTCTGATTTATATGTAAAGAAATTACAGTGCACTGTTTTAATAATGCCAGTTTAGAAATGGCGTCGAACTCGACGAACATGCAAGATTTGTGTATTTTTTCAGCGAGGTAGTTCAGGGTATGGCCAAATCATCAGAACATTGCTCTGCATCACGACTCTTGGAAAAGTCATTGTTTTCGTTTCCTTTGCAGAGAGCAGCTCTATTTCTCAGAGCCTGAGCTTCTACAGATATAAATAAACTGCTAATTTTATTGGCCAAAGATTGCCGTGAGGCATCAAAAAAACGCATCAATAATCAAGGAAAGATGTAAACATCGTTTTAATGCCCTTGGGTCATTGCATCAGTGCATGTTATTCTCCAGACTGGTCTAGATCCAGAGTATTAAAGCGTTGCAACGAAATTCTCTATTGCAGAAAACCAAATGTCACTTAACAGCCCATGTTTACCAAAACTGCAGCATACGTGTTTATCAGCACTGCAGCATTAGGAACTCCACTTCTATCGAAAACAAGTCTCTCAGTCAACTGAACATGAACTGGAACCGATGGATACCTTGTCGCAATTTTTTTCCTTCATTACACTTACTGTAGCGAAGACTTCGCAGTTATTAGTCGGGTCACTGTATCTCGATTTGTTCACTCGACATCATGGAGCGGATCAAGGTAGTCATCTATACCAAAACCAAATCAATGTGCGTGCCCCATGAAAACGTGGCTTGGTCTTATCGGACGCACTTTCTGAACGAATGTATTATGTGCGATTGCCTGATAAACGAAGAAACAATTATTTGGGAAATAATACATTTAATTCTTAACAGACAGGAAGATATTGGTTATATTTTTGGGAGGTGTTTAAAAATAACAAAGTAAAATTCAGGGAATGTATGTCGCTTTCTTACAATGCACCTCCAGGAACCTTTGCTCAGTGAAAATAAATTTTAAAAAATGAGAACAAACCCTTCGGGGAGACGTTTCACTTATCATTTAATCGCAATTGGAGAACGGAATACAGCCTGTTAATAGCGTTATTTAAATACTGGACAAAATTTTCTGTATTTCAGACGAACGTCACTGCGGGAGAATCTATTTAATTCAATAAACATATTAACAAAATGTATGTTATCGAATTTAAAAAGAAAAGAAAATTACTTATGCCTCTTAGCCTCATAGCCTGAGGCCTGTGTCGTTAGCCTACCCGCCTGTATGGATTCTTGATGACAGAATGCTGTACGTGATATGTTACAACATTAGGGTTTGGCGGAGAAATGGAAAAATGGACGTGGTGTTGGTCAAAATGACAAGGTTTAAGGGTAATGAGATACCAAGCAGAGTTCCTCCATGAAAAAACTATGCAGCTGTAGAAATATAATACTTCCAGTCCTTAATATTTTGTAGGTGGTAAAATTTTCATCAACATAATGTCCTTTTTAAAATAGGCATACACCGTAATATTGCGGTACTGTTTATTGGTATACTCAGACGTTCCACATACACAGATTTGTACATTTCATTTAACTATTGGATAATGGATAAAGGTTTATAAGCACAACACGCGTCAAAATGCTCCAGTCTAGTCATTAACTTTAAACCAGGGGTACTTGCGTTGAAGCAGCCATGAGTAGTTCCAGTATATTTTCTGCATCGTTTAGTCCCCTTTGCATCTTGTGAACCGATACGGAAAAACCATTGCAGTGGCTTAATGGAGAGTGCGGTATGGGAACTAGACCCAGTGTCAAATCAGAAACATGATAACCAACCCATATCATTATGTTCTGTCGACTGAAAGTTTACACGGAAGGATGTATCCTATCCAAATATGGAACGGGAAATATTGTAAATAACTTGTTTTGATTCTTTAGCTTGTATTTTCTGTTAGTAATTACACTTTACTGGTTAAGTGATGCTTCTAGCTTGAATTATGTTCTGCATTTCCGTCATCTATACATATGTTTTAGCCCTCTTGGTTTGTTTATGCGAATGGAATAATGTTATCATTACTGACATACCTGCATCCGCCCACCGAGAACATCATCGTCAGCGTGGCGACTGGATAAAACCAAATACTATTATAATACATGTAGAAATCTAGTCCTATAAAGCTCAAAATAGCTTCTACGTGTAGGGCCTATGGTTTGCCATGTCCTCGATTGTACAACCTCAGCTTGAAAGCCCATCAAAGCAAAATTTTATGTCACAGACCTTGACAAAATATGCAGGTAAACGGTTAGATTTCGTAAACATTTACATTTAAATTTAAACTGCCAGGAACTGTTCTAAAAAAAACCCACAAGACTATGTCTTGAGATTTTCCTATCGAAAAGCCGATAAAGCAGACGAGTCCGGCTGCATCTGAATTTTTTTCTTAGCCAGAACTACGTCGATTGGGAATACGTGGGAATCATGCTGGCCGTAGCTTAATTGCAGCCTGTTTCAGACAGTTCCTTTGTAATACCATATTCCGTAAGATGAAGAATATTGAGGTTCTTTTAAGAAAATAAATTGTTCCTCCTTGGGTTTATTCACCAAATCTTCAGAAAAAAATTATGCGTATAAAACCTTATGTTCCATAGTATTGTTATGTAACTATTTAGCCTACGCCCGCGTGGCATGTGACTTCGCATAAATTAAGGCTGAAAGCTTATGTAAGGCGAAAGCGTGGCCCACTCAAGTCAGCGGTCGTCATCCTGTCGTCGGGCATATCTCACCTTGATTTGTGTAATAAGTTTTGGTTACATTAAATTATGTTTGTTTAGTCTAATAGTGTACTCTGTTCGCCAAGCTTCGTTCATTATAATGTTCCCAGTAAAGACATACCCACAAAAGTGGACTGTATCTTCAGGTCGTACATTGGACATTTAGGAAATTATATGTTTTTTCATGATACCTGAAGCTTAATAAAATTTACACCATCCTTTACAAATTAGTAATTTGAAAAGGTTGGTTATTTTACATCTGTGTTACCGGTGTTTGGTAACAAGAAACCGGTAAGTGTCATAATTGATATGTTATCAGTCCACTCTTCTAAACTTCCATATCTCACTTGCCGAGACAGTAATACGAAGACCGCGCTGATCCGTGTGGAATGCGGGGAATCTCATCGTCGGCTCAAGTGACGTCATACGACCCCCAACCAGCGTGTAAGACGTTGCGCACCAAAATAAAATTGCTCCATAGGTTAAAGGATGCCAGAGCATCATCTGATATTACATTTGCATCATCCTGACTTGTGAGGAAGGAAACCTTATTAGGTCCATGTTGAAAGTCAGATATACGCAGTCCTTAATACTGTGTCCCGTAACTCAAGACGTAGTGTACTCACCTTGCGCTGACGAAATCAATTAAGTTGACTGTTGTCTGGTGTATTCTTGCGTGCAGTTATGGGCGATGTTGGGATAGGCTGGAAGCCAGGCCTCCAATTATCATCGCATGTGGGAAATACATGTACATGTAGGTTGCGACTTGAGGAGGACCTGATGAGCTCATAGGGATGCGGGTGTTTTTAATGCAATGAATTTTGGAAGATCTATAAAGAATTTTACGTCAAACTTGACTTTTGTAAAGTTTCTTTTTTTTAATATTTGTTTTGCACAAGCACTATTCAGTACCGATCAGAGATCCTTTCCACATGTTAATTTTTAAAGTTGAGCCAAAATTAATTACCGGTATGCAGAGAGCTGTTTTCTCAAAGTCTCTAATGTTTTATTGTTTTAGGGGTTTCTCTTAAGTGTCACTACTGTGAGAGCTATGGAGGTTCAAGTGAGTGTCTAAAAACCACTGACGAAATTTGCGAACCAGGACAGGATGTTTGTACAATACAGACAACATGGAAAGGTATGCATGTTTTGCTTACATAATTATGACTACAACAGTGGCTTTTCGGATCAAATCTTGCCCCCTCCTATTAATGGGGAAGAGACAAGGAAAAATGAAAACAGGATAGGTGTCACCATTACAAGTTTAATTGAACATACTTTGACGATACACGCACAGAGATTTTGATTAGTGCCCCCTGCTTTAATCGTTTCCACAGACTGTCGTACACGTTTTTTCTTTTGAAGAAAAGAACCGTGTAATAAGTTGCCCGTCTAACAGTCCTGTTTCCTCAACATGATTGGAATGCGCCCTCTAGTAATGGAGTTGCAAGTGCATCACACAACGCATTTTGGTGCGTGTGCTAGTATGTATACCTGGCTCACAGATTCACTATTTAATCCTTCCACCCTCCTCCATCCTCACTTAAAAATCTCCGCCCTTGATATGAGGTTTGATTTCTAGTGTTATAGGGACAAACTGGGCAGCAAATAATACAAAATTACTGGATTTGTGCGAAACTGGTACATACAAAACATAACAAGCACCTTTTTTCCGGTTATAGGCCTAGTTGTGATTTAGGCCTATGTTAAGCTATGATGTCATAAATTTTGTGTGTAGCGTGTCTGGCAGCTCCACTTTCTGCTCTCTGGTCTTCTTATCATTTATTGTGTCTTCTGTTACTTTAACTTATTATTACTCTCTGCACCATGTGGTTGCTTTTGATCATCTGACCACCCTGCGACTGTCTCCTTTGATTGTAAGTGCTCTGGATTCGATTGATATCTTGTCATCGTCCGGCTTCTTGGGACACGGATCTCGATTGTCAACGCCATAGCTCTAGCGACCCTTTGTCATCGTCTCTCTGCTTGAGTTATCCTGGACAAACCAAGAGGAACTGGACACAGCTGCTCTCCAGAATCATTTGGCTGTATTGTTAGCTGCTGCTGCGGAAACCAACTCTTTGTCATTGCCAAATTCTGCTGAAGCCACCTTTGCGCAGCAACCAGCTGTCAGTACGTATGTAACCCGCTCATACAATCGGCACTTTCTCTTTGATCTCAATTGCCCATTGTCACCACACACCTGCGAACAAGAGTGCCGTGTTCCGTCAACCTCTGAACTACTCAGGAACCAGTGTACGACGCACAACATCAGGATGACACATTGCAGGTATACCCAGCGTGCTTACAAGGATAGTATGCGTACGAAACATAAACATGCTCTCCCGGTCAGGGTGACCATTGGTAACCCCATCCCTTCTGATGGTTTCACCCTGATTTCATACAAAAATCACCACAGCCTAACATATTTCATCCGAACCTGATTCATGTCAATATCTGCAAAGACGATCATGTCAGTTCCTGCTTGCTCAATGTACGCTCTCTTCGTAATAAATCGACAGAATTTAAAGACTTTGTTGCTGCTAACAAGTTTGACAATGTTCATGTTTGCGAAACATGGCTAGGCTGACTCTGATGAAGCAATCATTGACGATTTAACCCCTTGTGGTTACCTTTTTAAGCACAAACCTACAACCCACAAGCAAGGGGGCGGAGTGGGTGTACACTTTCGTAAGGAATTGGACATTCATGTCAACACTACTTCCACCAATTACCAGTCTTGTTGAGGATCTATCTGTTACTATGACCTCAAATAGTAACAGCCTTATAATTTATCAAACACCATGTAGCCAGCTTCCTTTTGTTATTTTAAGACGAATTCGTACTTCTGGTGGACAGCAAAAGTTCGAATATAGAGCCGCGCCACTTGTGATCTGTGGCAACCTTAACATTCATTTCGATAATCCTGAGGCATCGAACACCAGAAGGTTCACCGACCTTCTAAATGCAAACCGTCTCCTCCAGAATATTCAATTTGCTACTCACGAGCGTGGACATATCTAGGATGCCTTCATCACGCGATACTCCGATATACGCATTTTTTTTCAGATTTGCAACTTTTGCTGGGTACCTCCGATCACTCAGCCATTTCTTGTCTTCTGAAAATTCGAAAACTGCAGTCAACTCGTACACAAACTACTGTAAGGAACATCAGAGCAGTTAACAGGGAAGACTTTGCCAGTGATCTCCTTGTGCATGATATTTTGTAAGCCATTTCTGATTCCGTCCAAGAAGCCGTTGACCAATACAATCTCGTCCTTACAGAGCTCTTGGACACTCATGCACCTGCCAAAATAAAATCCATCAAGGTTCGCACTCCTTGGTACACTAATGAGATAGCTCTGGAGAGGCAAAGAAACGTAGACAACTTGAACGCAAGTGGTGTTTTCCAGACTCGAAATACATCGCCAGTTATATCGTGAGCAACGACAATGCGTCATTTCCTTGGTTTGCAAATTAAAGCATGCTCATTACAACCAGTTAATTCACGACTGTTACTGCGATTCTAAGCGACTTTTTCGTGTTGCTTTGGCAACAGCAACATTATCGCAAAGACTTTAAGTCAATTCTTCGCCACCAAGATCGACAACATTTTTGCTCGTTTACCCTCTGTTGCATCAGAATGTCTCATAAACCAGCGCAGACGTCTGCCGTTATGGACTTTCTTGAGCCTATTACACCTGAGGAAATTGTAGCTTTGATTCGCTCCAGTCCTGTAAAATCCTGTGATCTTGATCCCATGCCCGAAAATTGTCAAGAATTGTGCTCCTGCTTTTTCATCCGTCATTGCAAAGATTGTTATTCTCAGTCTCCGCGACGGCAAGGTACCAGTTGCGTTGAAGATCGTGAATGTGCATCCCGTGATGCAGAAATCAAGCCTTGACCAAGAATTATGACAGAACTACCGTCCAGAGTCAAACTAACCATATTTGTCAAAGCTTCTTGAACTTGTTGTTTTCTCCATATTAACCGATCACATCTACGCAAACAACTTGTATAATGATCGGCAGTCGGCCTACCGTGTCAACTGTAGCATTGAAACCCTTTTAATCAATCTATCTGATCGCATTTTGTCACAAATGGATGTCGGTAGACTCACTGCTGAAGTTCTTTTAGATTTGTCCGCAGCGTTTGACACTGGCAATCATGACATATTACTTAACACCTTATCAACTTTTGCTATTTCTGGTCGTGCGTTTGATTGGTTCAAATCATATTTGAGTGACCGTCATCAGCTGGTCTGTGTTGGTAATGCTAGCTAAATCCGATATTGTCAAATTGAATCACGGTGTACCGAAGGGATCCGTTGGTCGACCGTTGCTTTTTACCATCTATCTTCATGGTATGCAGGATTTCATTCGCTCTCACGATATCAGTTATTAATTACATACCGGTACATTGCAAAAGCTATGGGTACTTTTATGCTTATGAAATTCATCCACCAGTATCTTCATTTATTTCTATATTTAGGGAATGAAGTGTTGGGCCGCTTTTAAAGTACATTTAAGACAGGCTTAGGAGAATGCGTGAGCCGAAGATGAGGGTATTAAAAAACCTTTCACAGTCACGCCCAGCGCAGGCAACACATTTTTTATTTACACGCAAGCCTGGACATTTCGCTAAAAGTGTTCATATTTGCGACTGGTTCTGGAGACTATGAGGCTGATATGTACGTCCATACTCGCGTGTAAATAAAAAATGTGCACCCAGCGCATAGTCTGATTACCGCCGCACAGTTTGTGGATACGGAATATGACGCGTCTGGTTGACTCATCAGTAGATATTTAGCCATACATTAATGGGCGAAGTGGAAAATTTGCAACGCGCCGACGCTCCACGCATGCAAACCAGGTGCGTACAAATTAATCTTCGCGTATACGTATACGGTAAATATGATTTTTGATGAAAATACATGACTGGGGTCACGAGTGACCAAGCTCAAGTCCGAGTCATTATCCAATGTGATTCGAGTCGAGTCCGTGTCATGAAAAATGAGACTCGAGTCCAACTCCTGGACTCGAGTCATAGGCCTACAACACTGTTGCTGGGCTCACTCATATTATGTAGTTTGTGAATAAAGTTAATCACTGATACATACGTATAGATGGTACCGGGTGCGTATTTAGACTCAAATAAATGAGATACAAATAAGGCTATTAGTATCAGCGGCAGCGAGAGGGAATCTCTAAATGGAGGGATTTCACATTGGCGCCGTCTGTACATATCAGCATCGAAACTGAGGCTTTCTGTGTTGAACTTCCTCGAATCCAAGAAGCCATTGAGATTTTCCGGTACAACACCGTGCCCAGGACATCGGTTTCAAGCTCAGCGACATCTGGTGCCCACGACAAGCACCCCAAGACGACTCCCTCCCCGGGCAGTAGGGTCCTCTATACCCAAAACCCATACCACCCACCCCAGGTGTTAGGGTCTTCTTTACCCGAAGCCACACCCCCCTTGGCATAAGGGACCCCTCTACCCGAACCCAGGGTTTCCCGCCAATTTAACATGCATCCCCGCGCCACCACAGGATCCGACACCTTCATGCCCTAGTGCACGCGCAGCAATTACGCAACCCGCGAACCCCGTTCCACGCTCCACTGCATCCGGATTACCTTAATAACTCAGCCCTCGAGGACGGCAGAAACGTAGAGTCAACACTCCTAGGCTCTTCTAAGAACCACGCCTCTTCCAAAATGAGCTTACATCTCATGTAACTTCCAACATGCTAAGCTTCAAATCTTACCCAGCATGCACTTTATTACATAATTTAGTAACAGAGCTACGACTTCCACCTCTTTAGCTGTGTTCGAGTTAATTATGCTAACCAAAGCTTCATTATCAGCATGTAGCATTCTTTGGTTAGCCCACAGATGATCCCAGGCATATACCATAGCTACAATTGGATAGCCCTCCTTAATTAGAATATTTCCCTCGGCTTATGATGTTGGCCATTGACCATTAAAACCATTGTTTATCACAGACCGCGCAGTACCCCAGGGAACCTGCAGCATCAGTGTATAAATGTAATGCCTTACCAGAAAACCACTGGTCAGACGGGAAAAGTGCTTCCCCATTAAACTGTCTTAAAATCAGCAACCAGGCATGCAGATCTAACTTAGCCAGTGCTGTTAACCTAATGTAATGCCACGGGCACCAAATTCCTATCGTCAAATTTATCAACCTAAAAAATGCCTTGCCTGGACCACAACTCTGCATGCGACGTTTAGAAAACCAATGATTGACTGTAGTTCCCGTAATGTGACTTTAGTCTTGTTCAGTACGTCGCTGGTTATATCCGTGGCTTTTGTTGATTTTTCGGCTGGTAACCGTGCTGACATAACCATGATATCCAACTCGATCCTGGGAAATGTAAGACATCTTGTTGGCCCTTCGGTTCTCTCAGGTGCTAAAGGAATGCCTAACTTGTGACAAAGCATTTGAAAATCCTTTAAATTCTGCAAACCTTGTTAAAAATAGCTGGAAATGAGCAAAAAAATCGTCGAGAAGATGAAGTATGCCTGCGCGTTTCAGTTCCCTCGTTGCTATCCACTCTATCGTTGTACTGAATTCTTAAAATATAGCACAACTGGGGCGGCAACCCATAGGAAGACTTTTGTCGTAATAAAACTGGCCTTGCCACGATAAACCTAGTAAACTGTGATGGTCCGGATGAATTGGGATGATCTTGAAAGCAAACTTAATATCAAGTTTAAAAGCACACATTACTCCCCAACTTTCTTTGAAATACGAATAGCATCGTCCCTGGACGCATGTTCACTGTTGCCTTACTGTCTGGTATACCGTAAATGAGCTGTAACTAGGGCAAGATGTATTATAACCCGAAAGGACCCACGCTGTTTTTAGGAACCAAGCCAATAGGGCTCATGCAAAAGTTGCTAAGTGGTCTTTCCGGAAAAGGTCCATGCAAGTCCTTCCTTCGATATCTCCGTATTCCACATTTCACATAGTATCGCCGGATTGTCAAAGGCAGATTTTAAATTCTTTAATGTGCGTACTTTTTGTTCACCCGATAAACCCATCCTAAAATTTAATGTGAAACCGTCTATGAGATATTTAGCTTTAGCAGTGTCATTGACGCTTTTCTTTATTGGCGTTACCGGTTTGTCCTGGGCTAAGGGAGGTTTGACCCTTTCCGGCTCTGTTTTTTTGCCTAATTAGTTCTCCATACTTAAGGAGCTTGCCACTCTCCGTTGTAAACCTGTGGGTGTAAACTGAAGAAAAAATAGCAAAGGCAGAGATCCAGTCGCTAATGCTTTTTGGCAGCTTTTTGTTTGATGGTACTAAACACAACGAACTATTCATACTGGAAACATTCTGAACCACGATATTATTTGTACAGCTTGTGAAGGATTGAGCAGCAAGCTCAAATCAACATACTCGTTCGCCCAAATTTTCCTCTTAATGTTTTTATTAACGGCAAAGTCTAGCGGCAGTGGAGCCGAAATGGGAACCGAATCCTCAATGCCCAAAGACTCACCTGTCAGGTAAACCCAACTCTTGTCCAACTCCTAGCGAAACGCCAGGACCCGGCCTCAGTCCGAAATCCAGCGTCTCCCATAGAGCTGGCTCAACCGAAACTGATCCCGGCCCCAGCCCTGGTCCAGTAATGGTCGGAACTTGGTTATTACTGCTGCAGTGAACTGGTTCTGGAGTTGTAGTAGGTGCTTCTCCTTCAGGATTCTGTGGTGTCCATGGAGACGGCGGTGGTATCATTGTGTGAGAGCCGATCCTATGATGAACTGGATATCTTCTTGACGCACCATTCCGTCACTATCTGCTTGAAACGCCCTCTTTAGCTCTTCTTCCACCGCATGACTGACTTGTTCCGATATAACGTGTTTTACGGAGGCTGTTACATACTCCTGAATTCTTTCTGTCAATAGATAAAACAGTTTCCTCCTCTTGTGTTCCTGGCGTTTCTTGCATCTTGCGTGGTTGGGATGCCTTTTCGGGCCTGACAGGTGACTCGGCTGTCTCCCGAGCAACTGTTATTAAGTGCGCAGGGGTGCGACGTCTTGACTGACTGCAAGTCTGTAGTCGATTTCAGTTTGACGAAGTTGGTCTGTAACCTTCACGTTTGTGACGTGGCATCCTGAAACAAAAGTGAAACTAAACCGCAGACAGTGTGGAAAAAAATGAAACATGCACCAACCCGAATATGTATATTGTCTTCAGGTAATGGGGAACCCCCAGCCGATCTGCAACCGACATCAAGGTTTTCAATTGACTGTTAGTTTTGCTTTGTGTATTACTGGACCTTCATTTTAATAAACTGATTATTATGATTATTTGGCTTTTGGATTTCAGAGAACACTGAATAACGTAAGATGTTGGATAGCACAGAGGATGGACCATAAATTGTATGTAATCGAATCTACTGTAACAGCCATGCATGCTGTGTCACACGTAACAAGTGTACACATACGACACCATAAGTATCAACTCAGAATAAATTATGTCCAACTGGTAAAGTTATATTCAGCATCACCGCGTAGCTCACCATCTCAGCGACTAACAGATGAAATGGACCATTCGCCTTGACGTGCAGCAAGGCTGAGATGAGCCTCCTTAACAGCACACCAAAACAGCAACTTGGGCCTGTATGGGCTGTTGGCCTAATGCCGGTTGATGATGATCAACCGGCATTAGGCTAACTCAAAGCAATATATCAATATACAACAACACACAAATGTGGGGATGTCGGAGGTAAAATCATGAAACATTATAACATACTTTTGGCGTGGCAGTCGGAAACATATCAGTCCACATGAGCACACCATTTCATTCTCCAAGCAATGAAATGGGACATTCGTCAGGCCTATAGCCTTTTTGATAGGCAAATGCGATCCCCGTCGATAGCACACCACAGCAGCAAGTAAATGCTGCATATGGGCCATCATGATCTTGACCAAGGCAAGCACCAATAATGACTCAAAGAATATATATCCGATTGAGAAAAAATATAAGAATGGCAAGCTTTGCCAGATAACATCTTATGCAGGTAGCGAACTGCTAGGCATGGATGGGTAAACAATAGTGGTGTAACCACATCCTATGCAGGCAGCGAACTGCTAGGCATGGATGGGTAAATTATAGTAATGGTGCAACCACATCCTATGCAGGCAGCGAACTGCTAACACGGATGGGTCAACTATAGTAGTGGTGCAACCACATCCTATGCAGGCAGCGAACTGCTAGCATGGATGGGTTAACTATAGTAGTGGTGCAACCACATCCTATGCAGGCAGCGAACTGCTAGCATGGATGGGTTAACTATAGTAGTAGTGTAACCACATCCTATGCAGGCAGCGATCTGCTAGCATGAATGGGTTAACTATAGTAGTAGTGTAACCACATCCTATGCAGGCAGCGAACTGCTAGCATGGATGGGTTTACTATAGTGGTGCAACCACATCCTATGCAGGCAGCGAACTGCTAGCATGGATGGGTTTACTATAGTGGTGCAACCACATCCTATGCAGGCAGCGAACTGCTAGCATGGATGGGTTAACTATAGTAGTAGTGTAACCACATCCTATGCAGGCAGCGAACTGCTAGCATGGATGGGTTTACTATAGTGGTGCAACCACATCCTATGCAGGCAGCGAACTGCTAGCATGGATGGGTTTACTATAGTGGTGCAACCACATCCTATGCAGGCAGCGAACTGCTAGCATGGATGGGTTAACTATAGTAGTAGTGTAACCACATCCTATGCAGGCAGCGAACTGCTAGCATGGATGGGTTTACTATAGTGGTGCAACCACATCCTATGCAGGCAGCGAACTGCTAGCATGGATGGGTTTACTATAGTGGTGTAACCACATCCTATGCAGGCAGCGAACTGCTAGCATGGATGGGTTAACTATAGTAGTAGTGTAACCACATCCTATGCAGGCAGCGAACTGCTAGCATGGATGGGTTTACTATAGTGGTGTAACCACATCCTATGCAGGCAGCTAACTGCTAGCATGGATGGGTTTACTATAGTGGTGCAACCACATCCTATGCAGGCAGCGAACTGCTAGCATGGATGGGTTAACTATAGTAGTAGTGTAACCACATCCTATGCAGGCAGCGAACTGCTAGCATGGATGGGTTTACTATAGTGGTGCAACCACATCCTATGCAGGCAGCGAATTGCTAGCATGGATGGGTTTACTATAGTGGTGCAACCACATCCTATGCAGGCAGCGAACTGCTAGCATGGATGGGTTAACTATAGTAGTAGTGTAACCACATCCTATGCAGGCAGCGAACTGCTAGCATGGATGGGTTTACTATAGTGGTGCAACCACATCCTATGCAGGCAGCGAACTGCTAGCATGGATGGGTTTACTATAGTGGTGTAACCACATCCTATGCAGGCAGCGAACTGCTAGCATGGATGGGTTAACTATAGTAGTAGTGTAACCACATCCTATGCAGGCAGCGAACTGCTAGCATGGATGGGTTTACTATAGTGGTGTAACCACATCCTATGCAGGCAGCTAACTGCTAGCATGGATGGGTTTACTATAGTGGTGTAACCACATCCTATGCAGGCAGCGAACTGCTAGCATGGATGGGTTAACTATAGTAGTAGTGTAACCACATCCTATGCAGGCAGCGAACTGCTAGCATGGATGGGTTTACTATAGTGGTGTAACCACATCCTATGCAGGCAGCTAACTGCTAGCATGGATGGGTTTACTATAGTGGTGTAACCACATCCTATGCAGGCAGCGAACTGCTAGCATGGATGGGTTTACTATAGTGGTGTAACGAAACCTCAGACAAACGGAAGAGGTGCCAATTGTGCAAGTTGATAAATTGCTCAGAGAGTGCCCTACTGGCAACCTGGAACCGAGTTCTATAGATACTGTTAGGGCTCCCTGGTAACAGTGGTTGGAAGTCCGTGGAATTCCCTTTTCTTTTAAATTAGTTATCGTATGGTCACGACATTGGCAGTAATTAATTATTTCTAGCCTGTTTCTTAGTCATAGTGTTACATAATATTTATGTACCTTGTACCCTGTCGTACCGGTAAAAGGTTGCCAAATGGCTAGCTGATGTAATTGATAAACAGCCCGCACTTTATGTAGTAGACCAAACAATACCGCTCCACGTATAGACTCGTGGATTTGTATTGCCCTCTGGAAGACATGTGAACCCCACCAGGGCATATAATTGATCCAAAGTTCTTTATATTAGGTTGTGTCGTTCCTCTAATGCTTCAAGAATTAGGCCCTATAGCCCAAAATGTTTAGCACGGTCAACTCTCAAAAATGAGTTCGCTAATTCCACTCATGCGTTGAATTCTTCCATACCCATTTCACTGTATCTTCCTTTATTCCTGTACAATATTTGGCACACTAGTACCCATGCAGAGCCTGCTGTGTCGCCCTGACTTTAACAGCTGCGTCAAGGAATTTAAGTGCAGGGCGTCTTTTGAATAAAGGTACCTTTTTACATGTACGTCTTTTGGTTGCAATGCGTACACGGTGCGTTAATGCGTTTTACTGTCATGGACACAAAAATCGACCCCATTAACATAACACGTGTGCGTTGGTTCAGCCGTCAAAATCGCCCGGGAGCGACTATTTTAACGGATTCACAACACTTTCGCAAGTGTTATATAAGCGTATATGGAATGGTGCATCGAGCACTCAACGCACCCAAAAAGTGCACATTTTCTACGTGAACGCGAACGCAAAAAGTGTGGACTCTTACTGATGTCATTTCTTCGAGCATGTTGTCTCTCACGTACTAGTTGTTCGCACGAACGTCCAATACGTGAAAGATGGGAAGTTCACGTTGGATCAAAACGTGAAAAACTGCACTTTTTTTTCGGAAAGTTTGAAATTATGCGATGAAATTTCGCTGATATGAAATGGACAGTTCCGGAAAGTGCAAAGATTATACAACTGGGATTTTTCATACCTTGTTTATGATGACCGATTACACTTCTTTTGAAAGATTTACCGGGTGTGATTGATCATTTTTCTCCTTTTAATTGAGTGTTCATTGGAAGATGTACATTTTGTGCAAGACGCGTATCTAAACTTTTAAACAAGCATATACAAGCACTACAGCCAACCCACAGTTCAAGCTATGCGGACGTACACAACGTACATCGTTGGCCTACATGCACATAGCACAGTGCATTCACGTACCTGTGCACGTCCAGGCGCCTTTCCATAGGGGGGGTTTAGATGCACGTATAGAGGCTCTGCAGGGCAGCCATTTGTCCGGTAAGAGCTTTTGTTCCACAGGGATACAGACGAATAGGCCCTAGACCTTTTGTACTATCCCTTCGCGACAAAAGCAGTTACCAGAAAGATGGCTGCCATGCAGAACCTCTATTACGTAAACGTGAACGCAAACGCGACAATTTTTGTATCGTGCACGGGTGCGTGGTCGTCAAATATTACGGGGGTTGGTGAGCCGTGATAGTACACGGTGGCTCGTTTGCAGTGATGGGGCCCTATAATCTCCCCGCGACAAAAGCGCTGACACTGGCTTGGACAAGGCTACTAACATTTGAGCAAGGTCGTCCGACTTCGTATGCATGTCTTTTGGTGGCGAAATTAAAAGTCGTTTCTTTAATTCAGTCAGTGTTAAGTGAGTGGATGGTTCTGGAGCAACAGCTGTCGTGCGCACCAGATACCGATAGAATCTACAGCAAAATTCATGTGCATGCAGCGCACACGCGCGCACATTGCATTTTTTGGCGTAGAACAAAGTGAAACGCTGATTTACTGATTGTGCGTTCAGGTTGTTCACGTATCGGTTTTTTGACGTATCGTTTTAGAATACAGACGCAGATATGCGAATAGCCGTACAAATGCCGCACAAAAATGTTAAGTTTGAGCAGGCATCACTTTGAGTCAGCGTTCTAGCTTTTATGTATAGTCATTCAGCAACAGTGGCACCAAAAGTTTGAACCCGCCGCTATGTAGGCTGAGTTCGGGCGTCTTGTTCTCGTACGTTCATGTACAGCTCGATATATTATTCATGGGTTGGCCGCTCGAAACTGGTTATCGCTGGCAGTAGTGCTACAAGAAAAATGGCGGCGTCCGTTACGTTTTTCGAGGGTTAATTGGGTAACTGGCCTGAATTCTTTTTTGTTTAAAAAGGAAAATTCATTTCTATGTTGTGGAAAATTAATATTGTTCATTTTGCAAAACTCCCCATTGTCTCCGGCTTTGTAAGCCATCTCGCTATTTCTTACAGCTGTTTAAAAATCAAAATCTTCCGAGTTTTTCCGTGTGTTCCAGTAAAACCATGACGAGGAGGTGGTGTGTAATTCTGTTTTGGGAACAGTGTTCCCGAGTCGTGTTCTCGCCGTTCGAGCGTGAGAACAAGAAACCTGTGTCAAGAACAGGCCGCCCGAACTCCACCTTAGTGATCATGGGCATAACAAGCGCCCTCTGTTGACCAATTACGCATTGAAGTACTTTGCGTGCAATAAATCAAACTGCATAACCAAAATGCACGGTGTATATAGCAAAATTCAACGTTTATGACGTAAGCCACGAAAGAGGCAATTTACAAAATATCAAGGGACCTCCAATCCTCCAATCAAATGACAAGGATCTACTTAGGAGTCATATAACATAAATGTAAATTGAATCACACAAGCTACAGGTTCGGCCCAGGTATTCTTCTTCTTCTTTCCTTACTGCAAACTAACTCTATTGACAGGATATACTGTTACAGGTGTGTCGTCGTAAGTGGATAAAACTAATAATGGGCCCCCGAATGGTAGTTTGATCCATGTTATTCAGTTTTTCAAGCTTTCGACTGTAGTGGCTTGGCGTAGATGTTTGTGGGCAGAAGGTTCCACTAAGAAGGTTGTGGGCAAAAGGTTCCATGGTTCATAGTAGAAATGAATATTTGTAATGATCCTTTTTGACTCTACGGGGAACAAAGGAAGTTGCACATGACTTACAAGCTTAGTTCTTGGCGTCAGCTGCTGGTTTTACTTGTGTCTTTGCAGACGAATTTGGCTGATTTACGTTGTATTGCTTCCAACCTATTTTTATGATATTTTTATTATATTATCATATTTTTCATGATATTGTTTGTGCTGGTCCCACACAAGAACGTACTAAGGTTTTGGGGACGTACTAAGGTTTTGTAGGTTTATTTCTTTCACCTTGCGGGGACAACTGTACAGGTTCCTGCGCAGAAGACCGAGGACCTTGTTTACATTGGTTGCTGTACCATTTACGTGGTCTGCCTAGTTCAATAACTTATTGTTAACTTCAACGCCAAGGTAGTTGTGATCTGAGACCGAGTGTAAATGCTCCCCATTCATGTTGTAGCAGGTTTGGAGGGGTTTCTGTTTGTAATATGCACCACATGGCATTTGTTTGTTTTGAATTTCGTCTGCCATTAAGATCCCCAGTTGGATAGTGTGTCAATGTCACCATGTAGAACCATTTCATCTGTTTCGGACTTAATTTCACGGTAAAGGATGCAGTCGTCAGCAAAGAGTCATACCTCGGTTTTTATGCCTCAGGGGAGGTCACATATGTAGAGGATGAAAGGAAAGGCCCCAGGAAAATGCCTTGGGGAACTCCAGAATGTACCCTGACTATTGATGAGGAAACTTCATGTAATACAACAGACTGTGCTCTCATGGTGGGGAAGTTCTTAAACCAGCTGTGTACGGTTCCTGTGATTCCTGACTGCTGAAGCTTCACGAGAAAGCACTTGTGAGGAACTGTATGGAAGGCTTTACTGAAATTTGTTATAATGACATCTGCTTGGCCTTGGTGATCAAGTATTTTTCTAGGTCGTTTATTACGGATTATTTATTTCGTTATTACTGATTATTAATTTGTTACTACGGATTATTTATTTCGTTATTACTGATTGCTCAAGCGTTCCTATACTCACTCTGCAAGTACGGCACCTTGAGAGTGTGTGGTTTATTCGATGCTACTCCCTTCTTGGTGTAGCTTACAAGGAAATTCTTAATATTGTCCTGATTAATCACAAAGTATTAATAAGTAAGCGAACACTCTGTTGAAAATTGCGAAATCTTGGTCTTGTGATAGATGTTGCCTGTTTTCTACAAGAAGAGTTGCAACAGTCAGCAAGCTTACACGGTTATCGATAGATGCACCTAAAGTGCACCCAAAATGGCTTGAACACAGATAGGGAAACCGTGCGCCTGTTGCTTGGAATTTTAGATCCACATGGTGTCGAAACGAGGGCAAGGAAGAGATTGCAAAGACGGCTATATCGAGTTCGTGGTCCAAATTATATGTGGCTTGTTGACTCTTTAGCTAAAACCTTACGTAATCTGCATTAATGGATGTATTGATGGTTTCTCGAGGCGTGTTTTGTGGTTCCAAGCATTATACATGTACAACGAGCAGTGACCCTGCTGTCATTGCGGGATATTACGTGAACACGGTACCGTGGGATGCCCAAGAATCATAAGAACTGATCTTGGAACTGAAGACACATCCGACAGATGCAGCAGTTTCTTAGAAGGGGTCATTATGGAAATTCTTTTTCTCGCACAAAGATTACATAAATGCAGAATTACGTAATATACAATTAAGGTATATCCAGCTCATTAAAATACCGAAATACAAATACATTAAAATACAATTCAAATTCGTCCGACCTATATACACTCCATAACAACACGGACAAAATACACTCCGACCACGTACAGATTAAACCATATCTAATATCCCCTCCCAAAACTCAGATCAACGTTTAAAATTAGCATTATAACATTTAATTGCACGTGTAACAAATGAATCCCGATATCGATTAGTTCTCAGCATTGGAAGTCGTAGTCTGCCTGTAACCTCTTAAATTACACAAGGAACGCAAGTGTAAACACACTGATGAAAAACTTGGCCCGTGGAAACAGCTCTCTCCAGAAGTTGAACTTGAACTGTTTATTCGCTACCCTTAATGATGGCAGCCCATTCCAAGTCCCAAGTCAGCGGTTCGCTACAATGGATAGAGAAAATAGAAGTACACCTTATGTTGCAACAATACATGTACATAAACCTTAATCAAATCCATTATGATGAAATAAAGAAACGGTTGACTACACATCCCTATGAATAAATTTACCCTTACTATGTGCCCCCATAATTTGTCTTACTGTGTAAATGCCAAATGACCACGTGACTTATGATATAAGTACATGTACATGTAAATCCGAGCAGTAGGGTAATACATGAACCCAGTAATAACGGCCCTTCATAATTTACTAGCGTTACAACGTCCCATTATTTCTCCCAAATTAACCCCTTTTTCTCCAGATGACCCTTAAGCTTATTCTAATATCCCTTTATGACACATAATATGGGAGAATTCCTTTGTCTTACCAACTGTTGCATTCCTGGGGGTTTACTTAATCGAAAGGAAAGATGTCGCTCATGTACGTAGCGGATCATCGAGTGGAAGAAGCGAACGGTGCATTTCACTAATCACCCGAAAGAGGGCGCTATAACAGTTTTACGCCGCTACATAACCGGCCCCAAATGAGCTTAATAACAATTAACTTATTTTTAACAACAATAAAGCGGCGTAACTACTTCCAAACGTGGTTACATCATAAGAATACACCTTAGACTAAACGGTAACTGCTTACTAATTACTGATTTGACTACATGCATCATGTCTTTAATGTAATGGCTTTCTTGGTCACGTGCCCCACACTCTTTACTTAAGTGGGCTCAGTCTCCTACACTTGGCTCCAAGAGGCAAAGCTTGGAAATTGGCCTCCGATAGAACTTAGATCCAACTCTGACTTCAACTTGTCTTGTCATGCCATGCTTATCTGGGTACGTGTTGACCACTCTCCCCAAGGGCCAATGACCACGCGGAGCACTGTCATCCGCCACAAGCACCAAATCGTTGACTTCAAAGTTCCTTTCGGGTTTGGTCCATTTCTGCCTCTGTTGGAGAAGTGGTAGATACTCTCGAACACATCTTCTCCAGAACTGGTCTGCAATGTATTGGGCTTGTCTCCATCTTCTTCTGCTGTAGTTGTCCTCTTTGCAGAATACGTCAGGTGGTAAGCTTGGGTTTCGTCTCATCAGGAGCAGGTGGCTCGGTGTTAGCGGTTCGTCATCCTTTGGATCCATACTTAACTGCGTGAGGGGTCGTGCGTTAAGGATTGCCTCAACCTCTGTCATGATGGTGATCAAGCTCTCGTCGGTGACTATCTGCTGTTGCAAGAGACCTTCCAAGATCTTTCTGACTGAGCGTATGATTCTTTCCCAAACCCCGCCCATGTGGCTAGCTCCTGGGGGGTTGAAGTGCCATTCGATACCCCGCTGGACAAGGAAATTGTTGACCCTTCTCTTATTCACCGCAGCCAGACCGTCTTGAAGCTCCTTGTGGCCCCCTTTGAAGTTTGTCCCGTTGTCGCTGTACATGTGTTCAGGAGGTCCTCGACGATTTATGAATCGGCGGAAGGCTTGGATGAATGAATCCGTCTCAAGTGAAAAGGCCACCTCCAAATGAACTGCCCTGCTGGACATACACGTGAAAATGCAGCCATATCTTTTCAGCTGGCTTCGTCCTTGCTTCACCAAGAATGGACCAAAGTAATCAACCCCGGTACTGCTGAAAGGTGGTTTGTCTGGCGTCACTCTTGCTTCTGGTAGGTTGGCCATGAACTGTTGGCCGCGTCTCGCATTCCGCTTCTTGCAGTGTATGCAACTCCCAATCACATGTCGTACAGAAGCGCCACCCTTGATTATCCAATACTTCTGCCTGAGAGCTGTCCATGTCATTCCCGATCCACAGTGTCCAATCCTGAGGTGGTAGTGAATTATCAAGAGCTTGGTGATGTGATGGTCACCAGGAAGGATTAGAGGGTGTTTCTGCTCATCAGACAGTGGTGACCTTTCCAACCTACCGCCCACACGAAGTAGGCCGTCACATAGAATGGGATTTGTTCTTTCAAGGCCCTTGGGTGAATTCCGAGCCCTCTTCTTATCTCCTGCGTCTGGCTGGAACTCGCTCGGGAACGACTGCCTCTGCACGAACTTAATTATGCGCCTTTCAGCTATGTCCAACTCTTGGACAGTCGGTGGACCCGTCTCCTTGAATGTTGGCTTCTCTCTAACACGAGAGGCAAGGTACTTCATGAACCGTAGCATCCACACAACTGCCTGCTTCAGGCGGGACCACGAGGAATAGTGTGACAACAGATCCTGTGTGGGACTCGAAGAGACAGCTGCATACACTTGTGACTTCTTAAACTCTGGGTCACTCTGCAAATCTTCCTTGGGAACTGTCCCTCCACCGGAGACAAATGGTTTGTCAGGCCAACTGCTCCTTTCTTCAACCAAAAACTCTGGTCCTGTAAGCCAACGTGACAGGTTCTTTACATGCACTCCTCTGGAACCATCATCTGCAGGGTTCCTGCTCGAGTCAATATGTCTCCACTGGGACACCTCACTCAGTTCATGTATCTTGGCAACCCGGTTGGCAACGAAAGTGCGGAATCTTCTGCTCTCATTACTGATGTACTGCAAAACTGAGGTTGAGTCCGTCCAGTAGGTTACATCCCATAACGACAGTCTCAGCTCTTCCTTTATGACCTGAACCAATTTCACTGCCAGCACGGCCGCAGACAACTCGAGCCTGGGAATCGTTATCTTCTTAAGAGGGCAGAGCCTGGTCTTGCCCATAACAAAGGCACAGTGGATGTTGCCTTCAAGGCTGACACTTCTCAAATAGGCACATGCCGCGTAGGCTCTCTCTGATGCGTCACAGAATGTGTGAAGTTCAATGTTGGCTTCCTTGAACTCGGGAGGCTTAAAACATCTGGCAACCTTTATAGCTGTCAACTCTGGAAGCTCAAGGATCCAGTTCTTCCAACGCTGTAATTCTTCGTCACCAACCCTCTCATCCCAACCTTTGCCCTGAGCACAAAGGTCCTGTAGTAGCAGCTTCGCCTTGAGGATGAAGGGAGCTACAAAGCCCAAAGGATCATAGAGGGAACTTGTCGCTGAGAGAATCCCTCTCCTTGTCAACTGCATATCCTTAATAGATACTTTGAAACCAAACTCATCTGCGTCAACGTCCCACAGAACTCCAAGAGTTCTCTCACTGGGTAGGCGGTCTAGGTCTAGGTCTAGGTCGACGACTGATGCAGCTCTTTCCATAGCTGGAACACTAGACAGCACTTCCCTGTCGTTGCTTACCCATTTGGTAAGCCTGAAGCCGCCTCTTCTCAACATGTCACACAACTGGGGAACCAGCCTCATCCCGTCCATAGTTGTGGGAACCGATGTCAACAAATCATCGACGTAGAAGTTCTCGAGGACAGTCTTTGCCACATCTACATCGAAGTCGTGTTTGTTGTCTTGCACTGCTCTATGTAGTGCAAAGCCTGCACAGCTAGGTGAGGAGGAAGCTCCAAACAGGTGAACAAGAATCTTGTACTCCTTTGGGGTTCTTGACATGTCTCCGTCCTCCCACCACAGAAACCGCAGTACATCAGTATCTCGTGGTAACACCCTGACCTGATGGAACATTCCTTCCACATCGGCTACTAAGGCCACTCTCTCCTGGCGAAAACGCATTAACACTCCTACCAACTTGTTGGTGAAGTCAGGCCCCTGCAGGAGTTGGCTGTTCAGGGAGACACCTCGGCAAGTAGCAGCACAATCAAACACCACCCGGACCTTCTTCGGTTTCATGGGGTGAGTAACAGGATGGTGGGGGAGGTACCAGACTGCCCCAGTTTGGGCGTCCTTCTTAATTCCTTCGTCAACTTCCTTAGCGTGGCCCTTCCCGATGTACTCTTGAATAGTACACTTATAGCCTTCGTGTAGGCCTTTATCCTTCTCCAATCTCCTCTTCAGAGATTGGAGCCTCTTTTCGGCCAATTGCCGGTTGTTTGGCAAGGATGGTGGATACTGCCGCCAAGGTAAGCACATCTGATAGTGACCATCCTCCAGGGTTACGGACTCCTCCATGGCTGCTCTCGCCTTTCGATCTTCAACTGACTCTCCAAACCTTTCGTCTTTGTCATCAAGGCCGAAATCCAACTTCCAGAAGCGCCTCACCTGGTCATGCAGCTCCTCATCGGCATGGACATGGTTAAGTGCAAAGGTATGTCGTCTCTTGAATCTAGACACTGGTCCTAACAGAGTCCATCCCAAAGGTGAACGGACGGCATACGGCTCCTTCTTGCCACCTCTCCTTTCCTCTTGTACCCAAAAGGCCTCAGGTGTGTCACTTCCAATGAGCAATCTCACATTGGCATCTTCAGTTGGCGGAAGAAATATCCCATCTAAGTGAGACCATCTGGTGATATCTTCTTGCGTAGGAATGCTGTGGCGTGAGACAGGTAGTTTCTTCACGGTCCACACCTTTGGCATTTCTATGGTTTGTCCTCCTTGAGCCCCTTCAATGGACAGGCTTACTTCCATACCTTGAGTTTCAACTTCTGCGCTGTTCACCGTCGTCAGAGTGAACTTCTTCTTGTTCCCTTGAAGGCCAAGCTCCTCCGCAATCCCTTCTTCACACAGGGAGATGTCGCTTCCCTCATCCAAGAGGGCCCAAGTTGTTACAGCTTTACCTTCATTCCAAATCTTAACAGGAAGTACTCTCAGGCAAACACCCCTGCTTGATCCGACAGAGTTACATTCTGCTTTCTGTGGGTCTGTCACCGATTCCTGGTTAGCCCCTTGTGCCTTACTTGATTCCTCCTTGGGTTGTGTCTCTGCGTGCAGGAGTGTATGATGTTTTCTCTTACATCCTTCTCGGCTGCACACCCATTTAGAATTACATCTGACTGCAAGGTGGGTTCCTTGGAGGCAGTTGAAGCACAACCCTTTCTGTCTCACCAGCTCCAACCTGTCCTTTAGATTTTTGGCCTTAAACTTGTCACACTTGTAAATTGTATGTTTTCCCATGCAGCATGGACATGTTCCCATGGGCCTGTTCTCCGTCCTCTCTTGCACTGTGAAAGATGACACCTTGTTGCTGTTCCCTTTGCTCGAGGGGGGACCGAACTTGGTGTGCGATTTAACAGATCTTCCAATATTCTGGCCATAGGCATTGCTCCCGACCTTGGCGTGTTCTTCAACGAAGTCGGTCATGTGAGAAAAGTTGGGTACAACCTTTCCCTCCATGAGCTTGTGAGCGGCGGTAGCCCACTTGGATTGAAGATAGACTGGCAGAAGTCGCTGTATCTTCAGCAAGTTGTCGGTTGAACTCAAGTCTGCAGTGTAACCCATCTGTGTAAGGGTCATCTGACATCGCCTCATGTCTCGTGCAAGGTCCCACAAACTCCCACCTTCACCGGCTCTGATGGCAGGACGATCAACCACCTTTGCTATATGGGCACCTGCAACAATGTAATTCCTGCCAAACTGGTCATACAATATGCTCTTTGCATCTTGGTAACCCTTAGAGGGTTCTAACAGAACACAGTTTTCTATGGCATTATGTGCCTTACCTTTACAGAACTGGATAAGGTAAGCTAGTTTCTCCCTATCGGTCTGAACCTTGGATGCAATATTAACCTCAAAGTTATTTATGAATCCCCAATACTCTACTGGATCACCTGAGAAACTCTTTATCTCTGGTTTTGGCAAGTTCATGGCCATATACATCTGGGAGTGATAATTTGTACATGTGCCACCACAAATACCCTGCTGTGAACCTTGGTTTGGATGTACATCATGTGTAATACCAATGTCGTGACTTTGAGTTACAGGCATGTTCATCACGGCCTTGTCATGACTCTGATCAATAGGCACGTTTACTGCAGCATTGTCATGAATCCTATTTAAAGGCATATCCACTAAAGCACTGTCAGAATTCTGAGTAGCAGGCATGTTTACAACAGCACCATTATCATCACCATGATTTACAGGTACGTTGAATACAGCATCTGTATCGTTACAATAATTTGCAGGTATAGGTACCACTGGGTGGTTAGCTGCATACAACTGACTCTTTTCACACCAATCATTTGTTCTATTTGTCACATGCACCTGTGCATCATTCCTGATTCCTAATTCCTGATCCATGGCCTCTTGCTGCCAGATGGCAGCTTCTACATTTGCACTCTCAATTTCATGATCAATTTCAAGCATTTTTAGTTTCTCCTTTAGTTCATACTCCTCTCTTAACAGTTTCTGTTCTTTCAGCAACTGTTCCCGTTTGAGTTTCGCCAGCTCCCTCTTGACCCTTGCTTGAGTCAGCTTGGTGCTTGAGATGCTACCTCTTGAAGTTCTTGACAAGGTCACTGACTTTATGTCGTCGTCTGCTGCAGGCACAGCCCCACCAGCAACTCCGGCCCCGGTGATGCTCCTCTCCGTGCCGGCCCCACTTGTTCTACCCGCCGTCGCTCTGGAATCTGCCTTTCCAGCCATCTCTGCATCCTGATGCACGTGACTCGGTGCATCCATCTCCACAAATAATGCAGTTGCGAACTTTTGTGTAACCTCTTAAATTACACAAGGAACGCAAGTGTAAACACACTGATGAAAAACTTGGCCCATGGAAACAGCTCTCTCCAGAAGTTGAACTTGAACTGTTTATTCGCTACCCTTAATGATGGCAGCCCATTCCAAGTCCCAAGTCAGCGGTTCGCTACAATGGATAGAGAAAATAGAAGTACACCTTATGTTGCAACAATACATGTACATAAACCTTAATCAAATCCATTATGATGAAATAAAGAAACGGTTGACTACACATCCCTATGAATAAATTTACCCTTACTATGTGCCCCCATAATTTGTCTTACTGTGTAAATGCCAAATGACCACGTGACTTATGATATAAGTACATGTACATGTAAATCCGAGCAGTAGGGTAATACATGAACCCAGTAATAACGGCCCTTCATAATTTACTAGCGTTACAACGTCCCATTATTTCTCCCAAATTAACCCCTTTTTCTCCAGATGACCCTTAAGCTTATTCTAATATCCCTTTATGACACATAATATGGGAGAATTCCTTTGTCTTACCAACTGTTGCATTCCTGGGGGTTTACTTAATCGAAAGGAAAGATGTCGCTCATGTACGTAGCGGATCATCGAGTGGAAGAAGCGAACGGTGCATTTCACTAATCACCCGAAAGAGGGCGCTATAACAGTTTTACGCCGCTACACTGCCAGTTATACTCCTCCTATACACCGACCACAAAGCTCATCATAAAGGGGGTGACTCTGATCATTCTCAATAAGCTCTATCTCGCTTAGCAGAATATCCTTCAAGACCGTATCAACCGACATCTGAGATTTTCCAATCATCCGTCCAGCCAGCATTATCACTCTGTCAATTCTATCTCTTTCCATTTTACTTATATTTCCTCCCCATTAAATCAAACTGTACCGCCAGACGCTACATAAAATTGCAACATAAAACGACATTAAAATTTCTTTTCGAACATTAAAATTTGCCATTTTCTGTAAGCAATAACTCCGAGTATTGAGTTTCTTGAGGACAGTATCTACATGGTCCTTCCAAGTTAAATTATCATTCAGTCTTACTCCCAAATATTTATAGGTTCCAGTTTGTTCAACCTCAGTGCCCTTAATTATTACGGGCCTCACTACCTTCGGAGTCTTTCTAAAATCAATCACCATATCTTTTATTTTGCAAATATTCAATTTGAGAAAATTCTGTTCGCATGCTTCAACAAAGGCTCCAATCTACTGGAGGTATGCTTCCTCATCATCTCCATCGGTCAGTCCAACTATAGCGGAGTCATCAGCAAATTTGATGAGAGGACACACCTCCGATCCAGATCTAATATCGGCAGTATACAATGTAAATAAAAGTGGCCCAACAACAGTACCTTGTGGTACTACAGTATTTGAAGTAATAGTTACTGACCGGATAGTTTAAGTCAATTTAACAAACTGAGTGCGATTTGTAAGATAATTCATGATCCATTCAATCAAATCAAAAGGAAGGACTGCAAATTTTTCCAATTTCTGAATCAAAATGTGTGGCTGTATGGTATTGAAAGCAGACGAAAAGTCGAAAACATTATCCTTGCAGAATTACCAAACCTTGTATTTTCCAAATGAGAATAAACCTTATCCAATAACAATAAGACAGCATCCTCACAGCTCCGTTTACTTTGAGATGCAAATTGTAAAGGATCTAAGAACTGTAAAACAAGCGTTTTAAAATGATTAAGAAATATCCGTTCACAAACTTTCATTGGTGCTGAAGTCAGTGCGACTGGTCTAAAATCATTCAAACAAGTAATCTCCGTTTTCTTTGGCACAGGAACAATATAAGACTGCTTCCAAAAGTTGGAACAGAATGACTGCTGAAGGACAAATTAAATATCACAGAAAATATTTTAGCCAACTCAGACGCACACAGCTTCAAGACTTAACCAGAAAGTTTATCCGGCCAGGCTGCCTTTGATATATCCAATGTTGAAAGAGTCAACGAACCTCATCTTCACTAGTTCTCAAGCCAGATTCTAGATAATCCGTCCTGCAAAGAATTCCATAAGGTTTTGACATTCAGTGGTAAAATCATTACCGTGGAAACGACCAAAAAAGTGATTAAACTGATTTGCATACTCAACATTTAGCCTTGGCAAATAACATGAGTTTGCTTTACCAGTAGAATATCCACTCATAATACGCATACCCTGCCAAGCCCGTTTCATGTTTTCAGTAAAATATCCTTCAATCTTGTCGCGATAGGAAGCTTTCTCTGCTTTAATAACCTGCTTCAGCTCCTTTTATACCTTGATCAATTCTTCTGAGTTGCCCTTTCTGAATAACCATTTCTTTTTATTTATAACCTGTTTGACCCTTCCATTAATCTATAGCTTATTATTAGAGAAAACCCGAATTGTTTACATGGAATTAAATTGTCAACACAAAAATTTATGTAATCTGTTTCCACCAATTCATCCAGATTATCACATACCGACACCAACATGTCCCAGTCCATGCAATCCAGTGAAGCATCCTCATTCCACCATTGAAGCATAACACATCTGGATTTTTCCCTTTGAACGAGGGGTCGATATTTAGGCAATAGATGTATTAAGTTATGATCAGCTCTTCCCAGCTTAGGCAATTAGAAAGCTGTATACGTGTCTTCTACACTGGAGTAACATAAATCCAATGTTGTCTGGCCACGGGTTGGGCACGTAACATGTTGGTAAAGATGTACGCTGCTTTTTCCCAACGAACAATGATTAAAGTCACCATTGATCAACATAAAGGCGTCTGGTGCGGCTTGATGGAGGTCATGAATAACTTCGGATAATTCCCTTGCTTGCAGCCTCCTTAGCCACATTTCTATGCAGCACTAGTCTAGGTGCTAGACGTTGTTATCGTTTGGATGCACGATAATCCCGACGCAGGATCCGCTAGCCGCACACACCCCCGCACGACTTGACTTCGATTGTTATCGAAGTCAAGTCCGACGTGCGTGCGTGGCTAGGCGGCTAGCGGATTGTGTGTAGGGATTATCGCGCATCCAAACGATAACAACGTCTAGCACCTAGGCTAATGCAGCACATATACAGTGCTCAAAACTACGTGTACATGGTAGTTAATATTTCAACGTGTTTAGAACACATATAACGCTTTATCACCGCATTATTAGGATGACACCAACTCTTGTTGACATAAAAACATACACCTCCACCGGATTTCTTCCCTGATTAACAGTACGGTCACCCCTCAGTACCTTGAAGCCATCTATTGAAACCTGTGCATCATCATGAATCCCCGACAATCATGTCTCTGTAAAGGACATCATACTTGCATTCCTAAAATCCTGTAGATATTTCACATTAGCAGACAATTCGTCCACTTTGTTGGTCAGTGATTGTACGTTTCCCATAAACATTGGGGGCAAATATGACCTAGCTTTTTCTCTCCGTGGCCTTTTCCTCAACCCTCCAGCTTTACCTCTCTTCCTTCATAATTTGGGCGGGATAGTCTCAGCCAACGGTATGTGGACTGCTAGTCTTGGTTTCAAGACGTTAGTGCTTGATAGCGGACACGCATAGTGCACTGTACGACTAGTAATTAGACTGTGCGCCAGCTCGCACTAACGTCTTGGGAATCTTGCAGCAGCGTTTCAGCTTGTTCTGTATTTTCCCTTGGCTTTCCAAGGGAACCAATCAGCACTCGCTAAGTTGCACGCATAATAAATTTCGATGACTTCAATAATACACCGTGCATGGCAAGTCACATGCATCATGGCTGTCTGCAGTCCCGTCAACACAGACACGACAACACAGACGTTCGTCGTACGGAATTAGCACCAAAGATCGTATAGCGCCAAAGGCGCAAGATGGAAACTCTGCCCAAAAGATGTAATTACCTTAGGCGCCATTTGAGCAAGCGATACGCCTGCGCAGTAATGCTTGGGCGCAGGCTCACTAGGTTCACGTGGCTGCCGCGGCGCCTGCGCCTGTGCACTAATGTGCATTGCGCAGGCGTATCGCTCGCTCAAATGGCGCGCCTATACGATTACAACGCTTTACATGTATTCACAGTGAAGTTCGCCATATTGCGCCTCTTCACGGCACTATACGATCTTTACTTGGCACAGAGTAGAACGGGTGATACTCAGACTAGTTTAGGCCTAGGTTATGACAGAGGATGCTGTTCTTGTTGACCCATAATCATGTACAGTCAGTATGCCCTCCCCAGCTAACTAAAGCGCCCTTAGAGACCATGTAGACCTTAACCTTCAGGACGGAGTACCCGGACTGCAAGTTGGTTGCCATTTTCTAGCTGCACGTGTAGGTTTATTTGCCGCTTGTGTGAGTAATTTGGCCTGAGGCCGCATGCTCATTGTGAGTTGCAAATGTCGCCGGATGAGAGGCGAATTTTCGAAATAGTTTTGGCGGTTGAGTTAGATTTTTCTAAGTTGAAAAAGAAAGAAGAGCAAGTGTCGATTTGCTTTAGCTTCGTGAATATAGCATTTATTAATTAAGGAAATCTCTTTGTTTTGGAAGGTTTTTTCTGAGTATCACGAGTGGAATCAGGGGAGCTCTGTAATTCATCGATGGATTTGTGTAGAGAACACATTTTTTCCATTTTCTCACGGGCAATTTTAGCTCCGTACATTTGTGAAATAGATTTGATGTGAGACATTCCCATGTCCCACCAAGTACTGATGGAAGACAAGTTAGATTTTTCCATTTGCCAATTTTTCCAGAAACGTTGAAACATTGTTTTGAAGGACTCATCTTGAAGTAAGGCATTGTAAAATGCCAATAAACACTACCCTGTTTCCTGAAGTCGGAAGAAGCTATCTTCGGATAACGGCACTGTGGTCTGAAAGAGAACAAGGGTGAATATCACATGAATCAACAGATGACAAATAATGAACAGGGAGAGAAATTCTGTCAAGCCTGGCTTTAGAGATATTTTTGGTTCGACCAGTGTTATATCTGAACCAGGTAAATTTGGATAGTTTAGGATTATTCCTTCTCCAGACTTGATATCAGTGTGTCACACATTCCTACACCGTGTGTGAAACCATCTTCGCGTTTTTCGCGTTCCATTGATTTGTTGTTTGAATTGACATTTTTGCCAGTTGAACCTCACGGTTATTTTGGAGCTCTAGGCTTTACAGTTTTAGGACATGCATTTTCTTGAATATCCCCGGAGAGCAATAATATTATGGACAAGCTTGTGGGCGAGTGTGGGGTGGAAGATCTCCTTTTTATCTAGAGACTGTGCTTGTAGTCGCCATCTTGATATCCGCGAGAAAATGTACAAAAGACATGGAACAGACTCACCCGATTGCAGGTATGCCATTTTAGGCACGTGGAGTTCGAGATCCGGTAAAATTGGTCAGCAGAGTAATTGGCGCGAAGTCTTGGCGAGTAGGACTGTGAGGAAGATAAGTCCAACAAGTGTCCGTGTCAGATTCACTGCTACCAATATGGCCGATGAAAGAGATCAATGGCATGCAGTTACCGCGCTGTTCCGTTGAATCCAACTCCCAGTGCAAAGTTTAAAATCACGTTAAAACTACCTAAAATGTCATGGGCACAAATCAGAATGCACATGTCGTGCAGGCATAAGGTTAAAAATTCACATCAAGAGTGTTTAAAAATAGGATGGCAAATCTAAAAGGTAATTTAATAAGATTTGAAACACAAAAATGAAGAGCAATTTAATAAACCCGTCAGTCCTCCATCACCACGACACACTACTTCCTCCTGCACGTTTGGCACGCGTAAATCTGCATCGAGCTTAAACGCATCGACTACAGTCCTAATCTAGATCTCCCCAATAGACCCCTAGTTGGATATTAAGATTGTGCAATATCATCGGTTAAGTCGCGCAAGGCATATTGGAAACCAACACTAAGTGGCGTGGCAAGATCGTACCCATGGGAAGGACGTTGTATCCTGTCCATTTTTAAAAATCCGGTTCGTAAGTGTGACGTCACTTCAGTTTAAACCACGCCCACTGCACAAGAGTTACATGCAACCGGAACATAACTCGCAACTTTAGAGTGTGTCCAATGGGAGCGTACACATGTACGACAAAGGCACTTATAACCCGGATAATGGATATCAGTCTATTTGTGTATATGCAGTGCGCATGTGCCTACACTCAGCTCGACAAGCACTTCGTCGCTCATATTGAAAACGCTGCCCTTCCTCGCTCCCTGTCAGGATAATTGGGAAAAATGAATCCCAGCAGTCTGTCTCGTGATGAGGGGGTACCCACCCGAGAATGCTGCCAAACAAATCCCAAAGCTCATACATGTATTTAACTAATACCGTCAACACTTGTTCAGAGCTACAGATCGTTAAACGATAGGTGGTTTGTTTTAATTTTGTTATGTGTGTATTTTTCATGGCAGGTAGCCTTTACAATGATATGACCATGGTGAAATCTTGTAGCACGTCAAATGAGTGCCCAGCTGGAAACCAGACATCGCCGTCATGTCACAAATATGAATCGGGCTGGTCCTGCACTCTCTGTTGCAGGGAGAGCTACTGCAATATTGGTGCCAATGGTTCGGTACCAAGGCCTCCGCCATATCCACCTGTACCTAATCCTTTGATAAAGCGTTTAACGAGGGACTGTGACGAAGGAATGGGCCTATGCACAACAACTCTGAGTTGGTCAGGTAAAAATTCAAATGTTTCTCTTCAAACTCGTAAATTGAAAGGTTCTAACACTGACAGTGTCACTGACACTGAACTCAGACTGTCCACTGTCTTAATATCCCTTAGATAGTGCGTGTCATGCAGACTGCCATGTACTTGTACTTTTTTGTGTTTTTATTACTTTCCAGTAACACTGGAAAAGTGTTATTTTTGCAGTAGAAATATTGGGCACAAGTATAATACAGTGTATGGCAGTAGTAAACTTTCTGTATACAAACGAATCATTGTTGAACGCTCGGTACGTTATCGGCGAAAAGGCTCCACGCCAGTTGTAAGGATTGACGGTAGAACTGTTCGATCGTGTTTTGTTCTAATTTATGAATACTTTTGTGAGCACTGTTTCAGTTTAAAGACTTAGCCAACAATTTTTGCCTCAAACTTGCTTTTGCTCTAATGCTAAGGTTCTATATAAAAAATGATTAAGCGATTCAACTGGTTGTTTTTCTGAAGAGTATGTCGTGTGTATGAAGGGTTAAACAAGGGCACAGATTCAATTTCCCGAGTGTCCCTTCCTGCGTTCCATAGCTTTGCTCCTTTCCTTCTTTCTGAATTCATTGAAAGTTTTCTTGGATAAGTTAAATATTCTTTCTATCTGTTCACAATGCCTCATTGGAAACGAAACCAGACTGAACCTGATCACTTTTACTGGCTTTTATTGGACAATGAGGAAACAAGCTGTTTTCAAAGAAACATTTTGAAGAATTGTTGAAATATATTGAGGTTCTTTTTACATTTTTTTAAAGACACTTTATCCTCAAGTTGGGAGAACAACAAATCTAGCAGAAAAAATTTGTTCCACTTTATCCACTTGATCTGACCACCCATTGCTGTTTATTAATAAGTGAGGCTTATTAATATAACAGACTCAAAATGAGAAGTCTTGCACAGGCTCAAAATTTCCTTCTGGAAGGACCAGTCAATCCCTGTTTATTCTCCTCCTTTCCGTCATCCTCCTTCCACACACTCTCCTCACCATTTTCTCCCCGCGCCTCTTCCAGTCCCAATCTTATACATTGTAAAACATTGAATCCACTAATGCCAGGTAGATGTAACTAAAAATAGCACGCTGGCACCATAGACTCGGCCCCAGCCGCTGGTATTATATAATTCCATATCACTACATCCTCCCATACTTGGCCGATCTTCACCCGGAGATCGATATTATAAATGAATTGTCGCAACATGGCATGAAAATCTCGGCATTTTCACATAAACATGCAAATCTGGATAAAACCCTTATAATGAAAGTTGTTAACACTAATTTCGATTTAACTTTTTCAACTGCGGAAAGCTAACGTATTTACCTATTTCCAAAGATGTGCGTGGAAGTAAGCGATCACCCGGCGTAGTGTTCTTTGATACTGTCGGCGGCCAATTTCATTCAGATGAACCCCGTCTAGATTGTATCTTGGGTTCTTCAGGCCTCTATGCGACCATTGCCACCAACGATCTTCCACAAATGATCTTGCCTCGACAAGGCCATTGAATTCGCTTGCCCGCCGATCGAAAACCTCCACACTCACCTGTTCTCGAAAAATCCCTCTAGTTCTTGGAAGAACAGGAAGAAAAACAATAGCTTCGGGAATTATCCCCTCATCTGTGATACGTTGCACAAATTTACAAAGTTTATCATAAACTCCAGAAGGGGAAGCATCTTGCGCACACAAGTCATTAGTTCCCAAGTCAACGATTAAAATTCTTGGTGCTAGCTTCCTTAGCTTTCTAATATAAGTTCTCCTTTTTGCTTCAATCCGTGCCAAAGATAGGCCTCCTTCCCCATAACAACTGACTGACACAGATTCCTTGCCAAACTTGAATTTAAGTTCAAACTCTTTTGTGCCTCCCAGGCGCTTAACAAAACTGTGCCCAAAAAGAACATAGGACATCTTGCCAACAATGCTTAAAGAATCAGTTTAAGTTGTCAACAATCATAAAACTCTAGGCTACTATATAGTTAAGAGCAAAAGCAACATTCAAAACAAACTGAGACAAAGTCAGATTCTCGCTCAGGGAACTGGATTGCCCAAGCCTCTCCCAAAAGAGAACCTGGTGACACGATCAGCACGACGGAGTTCTTTCAACGCTATTCTCCTGGAAAATAATCACAAAAGGGCACTTTGGTACATATCTCCAACCTACGGTCAACGGTCCAGAGCACGACGAGCCTGATTCACCCCGGAGAAAACTGGATACCCCAAGCCTTTCCTGCCGGAAGCTCCTCAATCTCGCAGTAAATTCTCAGACCTTTGGCCAACTGACGTTATCATTTTAAAACAGACCGTGGCAAGTGATAAGGGTTCGAATGCACGCCCCTTGTGGATCGCTCTGACCTCCTGCGAGGCACTGTCCCCCCGTTACGTTCGGTGGGTGGCTCCCATACTTGATCCACACTTACGCCTTCTTTTTCGTTGGAATTAACAGGGCTATGTTCACTCGCGTGCGCACTGGAGGGAGGCAGAAGATCGTCACCAGAGTCAGTTTCTTCCGAACTCTCCGAGGTTGACCCTGCCGATGGGTGTATTTTCAGAAGTTTCCTATTTACAGTGGGCTCATTTCCCCCTTGAGAAGGATGGATCTTTAACACGTCCCCCTCTTTATTTACTTCGGTTACAATGTATGTCTCTTGATGATACGCATTTTCAAGTTTATGTCTACCCTTGAGTGCGCCTCTTTTCAAGAATACTCTGGCACCTGGTTTTATCTGTTTGCAATGCTTTATTTTTGAGTCAAAGCGGGCCTTGTTGCGCTCTGCCGACTTTTTGGTCATTTTCTTCACCATTTCCCCAGCCTTATCAATCAACTTCGCTTGAGCTTCTACGAAGTCTTGCTCCCATGCTGAATCTGTGCGGCCAAGAATTTGGTCGAAGGGTATCAGAGGTTCCCGTCCAAACATAAGCGTATACGGGGCTACACCCGTGGTAGAATGTGGGGTGGCATTATAGACGTAGACCAAGTGGGAAAGGAACTCCGGCCACTTGTGTCGCGTCCGCTGATCAACAGATTTGACAAGACCGAACAGCGTGCGATTAAATCTTTCAGCTTGGGCATTACCCTCAGGATGATAAGGGGTGGTATGTGATTTCTTTATTCCGTACAGCGCGCATAGTTCTCGAATGTCCTTTCCTTCAAAATTTCTACCTTGGTCGCTGTGCAATTGGCTTGGGATCCCGAATTTGGTAAACCAGTGGTCTCGGAGGGCGCGCGCAACTGTTACGGCGAGCTGATTCTTACATGGGACTGCCTGGGCAAATTTGGTGTACACATCTGTCATCACCAACACATCTTCAGATCCCCCACTTCCCCGATCAAACTTTACAAAATCAACCGCTAAAACTTCCAAGGGCCTAAAAGCAAGGAGATGCCTCATTGGCACTCTAGGCTGGGGCTGCGCCTCCTTGGCCACGGTACACTGCTCGCAATGCTTGATATGACGCCGGACTGTTGCTGTCATGCGCGGCCAATATACACGCCTTCTCAAAAGTGCACCACTACGTGCAATACCCTGGTGACCCCATTTGTCATGACAGCCTTCCAGTGCGCGATGCCGAAGGACCTTTGGTAGCAAGACTTGGAGTATCTCACCATGGAGTGGATCATTCACCCTCCTATGAAGAACGCCGCTACGGAGCACAATTCGTGGCCATTGCCATAACCACAATCTTACTTCCCGCGGGAGCCTCGGTCCGCCCTTCACTTCCCCCGGTTTGACTCAAAAATAAAGCATTGCAAACAGATAAAACCAGGTGCCAGAGTATTCTTGAAAAGAGGCGCATTCAAGGGTAGACATAATATATTCCCAAACAACCTTAAGTTCTGGATCTGCGCGCTGTAGTGCGGCAAGCTGTTCTGGAGACCAAGAGGGAAATAGCCCTGGAGGTCTCAAGCCAAAGGAAGATTCCTCACCATGCGCTTGCTTAGCTGTGGCCAATCCTACCTTTGCGCGCAATGGAATTGCACTGGTTGGGACTGTGTGCTGAATGATACTTTTCACTTCCGAACTGCTATGACCAGGGTACCTACTCAATGCATCTGCACATCGATTGCTTTGGCCTGATCTAAACTTAACCCCAACACTGAAAGAGGCTAACTGTGCTACCCACCTCATCTCACAAGCACCTAGTTTTGCCGTCTGCAGGTGCGCTAACGGATTATTATCCGTGAGTACAGTGAAGGGAACGCCTAGCAAGTAATCGCGGAATTTATCCACCACTGCCCATTTAAGGGCTAGAAGCTCCAATTTAAAGGAGCTGTAGTCTGGATAATTTACCTCAGCACCCCGCAACCCGCGGCTCGCGTACGCTATCGGATGCCTGCAACCATCCTCACCGACTTGCGTCAAGCATGCCCCCAAACCCTTCAGTGAAGCGTCGGTTTCAAGGACAACTGGTACCGTGAAATCAGGATAGGCCAGAACAGGGGCTCGCGTTAGTGCTTCCTTCAGTTTGTCGAAAGCTGCTTGAGCTTCCGGATTCCAAACAAACGCTGTTACCTCATGTGATTTCTTCCCCTTACCTCGGTTAACCGGCAGCAAAATGGCATGCAAGGGTGCAGAGAGTGCTGCAAAGCCTACAACAAACCGACGATAATATCCCGCGAGGCTCATGAATGAACGCAGCTGCTCAGCTGTCTTCGGTTCAGGCCATTCTACAATCCGTTTTATCTTCTCACTATCCACCGCGACTCCCCTTGCACTGACCATGTGACCGAGACAGTTTACTTCGCTCTTAAAGAGCCGGCACTTACTCCCCTTGACCTTCAGCCCATACTCAGCCAGCCGCGCAAAAACATGATCTAGCCGCGACACATGCTCCTCCAGGTGTTGATGAAAAGACCAGGATGTCATCCAGGTACACAAGCAGTTCAGTGAGATTAAGATCCCCCAAACATTGTTCCATCACTCTTTGGAATGTACTAGGTGCATTTGCCAGTCCGAATGGCATTCTCAAAAACTCGAATAAGCCAAAGGCACTCTGAATGCCGTTTTTCCTATAGAATTGGCTTCCATGTGTAACTGATGGTATCCATGTGCTAGGTCAAGGGAAGAGAAGTGCCGAGCCCCACGTAGGGCTTCCAGGGACTCCTCAATCCGCGGCAAAGGGAACGAATCGCGCACGGTGCGTGCGTTGAGTTTTCGGTAATCAACGCACATGCGCAGTGAACCGTCTTTTTTCCGAACTGGTACGATTGGGCTTGCGTAAGGGCTAGCACTCATTCGAATAATCCCTTGGTCAAGATACTTTTGAACCAAGTTGCGAACCTCATTCATGTGCTGTGGGGGTATCCGCCGATACGGCTGGCTGATAGGGGTCTCATCAGTCGTGTGTATTTTGTGAACCAGCTTATCACAGGAGCCAACATCAAATGGGTGTTTTGAAAAGACAAAATCATGCTTGCGTATAACCCCAACGATCCTATCCTGATCCTCCTTTTCGAATCCGGATAGTCCCAGCTCCAGCCCAGGGGGCAGTGTGTACTGCGTCCCGTCATGGAACGTGTAAACCTCCGAAACCGGAGGTTTGATCTTTTTCTCACTCGGAGCTCTGCTACTGACGCCTGGGTCTCCCCCACTATCCTCTCCAATCGTGACATGGTTCACTGTTAAATGAAAAAGATCAGGTTCTTCACCGGTTTCCAGAGTCACTCTGGGAACCACTTCAGCGATAGTAGCCAATTTGGTGTGAGGCGGGATTTTAATTGCATGCATCCCAGCATTCGCCACAAGGACATTAACGGCATTACTACTTATATCCTGAAGTGTATCTATTACTCTACATGTCCTACCCAACCCAACAGTATTCTCATACGTGCCCTGAACAACCACAGAATTACCCTTCATGTAAGCCGACGAACGTACGTAGCAAGTAACACCACGGACTTCACCTGGCAAAACTATGACAGCATAACGACCCGTACGAGCCGTTATTGGCTTGTTACCTTGCTGTCCCGATTTATTGTTGGGTTTTGGCTCCTTCGACACACGATACCATTTCATGGTCGCACTTAACGCGCGTGCGTCACTGTGCTTGGGGTCAATGGCCAAATCTGTCAAACGTTCTAGATTATTACAGCCTAACACAACTGGACAACCACACCAGCTGCTTACCTCACCCTCACGAGAACTCTTAACAATCAGAAAATGTGCTACCGCACGTAGCCTTCCACTGGAATGTTAGCATTCCCTGCCCCCGATACACGGATATGGCAACCAATTGGCTTAACTTTTTGTATTTTATCGGACAACTGTTTCTCATAGAAGGAAGAACTAATGATCGAAACCTCAGCACCAGTGTCCAACAAACATGACGTTTGCACACCTGCTAGATTTACAGTTGCTTTGGGAGTCTGTCCCACCAGCCAACTCAGAGCATCGTCAGCTGAAAAATCTATTAGCTCTTCCTTCGTACGTACTGGTTCTATGGGTGAGGCCAAAATATCTTCCCTCTCCTCCATCTGGCCTACAGTGGAGGAGGTTGAGAGTTTACCGCTTTGGCACTCCCTTGCCCAGCTGCAGGTGGATTTGTTTGAGAATTGTTCGCTTTCGGTGCCCCGGAGGCCTATTGGTCGGCACTGCGCTTCCAGCAATCAGCCCTAACATGCCCAAGGCGCTTACAGTAGAAGAACCGTAATTGCGAACGACCCTGAGCCCTAGCTTCAGACTTGGCGACTGGGCTTTCCCGTGCGATTAACCGTTGCAGAAGATCAGCAATTTGGCCTTGTTGTTTGCTTAACTGTTCCAATTGCAACGCTATACCTTCTGGCAAACCCTGCCCATCCACATTTGCTCGGGCACTATTAATGCTGGTGTCCCGATTGGGGGTGGCTAGTGGGCGGGCCGTACTCTTTTTTTTTATCTCTGTGCTCTCGTCTTGTTGATGAGAGAGATCAGAGCGCTTTGGTTTAGAAACCTTTTCGATATCTCGAAAGAGTTCCCGCGCTGCATCTCTCATTTCGTTGAATGTCTGCTCTGGCTTTTCCAATTCAAGCCGCCTCAATTCCAACCTTACAGATTGAGCACGAACCCCCGCGACAAACTGCCTTATAAGAACTCTGTCTCGCAAAGCAACCAGTGCTCCCCTTTCAGCCTCAGTGGCAACCTCTAATATCCTGTCATGAATTCTTATGAGTGCCCTCGAAAAATCCACCAAAGACTCATCTTCTTGCTGATTCCTTTCATACAGGGTCTTTTGCAAACCCTGCACAGTTTCAACCTCCCCGAAATGCTGCCGCAACAGTTTTTTTAGTGCGGCTAAATTGGAACGAACACTTTCCGGGTGACATTTGACCTCTTCGCGAGCAGACCCAGTAAGGTGGTTAAACACAACCTGTGCCTGCTCGTCACTAGGAATCTTGCATTGTTTGATATATACGTCGGCTTCTTCAAGCCATTCCCTAACTGTAGGGTCACCCAACTTGCTAGGTTTTCCATGAAACTTTGCTCCCCTCCTTTAGACTGGCCTGTTTTCAATGCATCGGTGAGGCCTTTCACAAGTTGTGAAATCAAATCTGTCTCAGATTCAGAGGTCGCCATTTGAGGGCCACAAAAAGCTCACGACTTACAACATAAGCAAAAAAAATTCAATACAATAATATCGACATTCACTCTAAAGTAACAACCGAGAAGACAGGCTACTTTCAATCAATAATTTTTAACACATCTTCTAATGTTTTCATTAAAGTCAATGCCTTCTTGTGAAAATAAAAGGCCGATCAAACGTCCAGAGCGAATATTGAATATAGGGGCCTAGGATTCACTCTCACCAGGCGGTGCTCGTCCCCTCAGCCACTCAAGCCACGACGACAGCCTCCTCGTACTTCCCCGTTAATCTGGCTGTCAGTTGCACAGTCAATTCGGCCAAATCGTGGTCCTCTCACTCCTGGCGACAGCCTGCTCTCCACTACAATCCCCAGCCGATCCAGTTTCCTCTGTTTTCGTACGCTTTAATGGTCCAGTTAGCCACGACGACAGGTTCATTCCTTGCCCTTTCCTCCAGATATAGCTGACTGTCACTGTCCGAACTCAGTTCCGAGTAACTCCTGGTGCTCGTAGGAGTTTTCTCACAGCTTGGAGAACGGGAATTCAAAAGCTAACACCGCTACGAGCATGCGGTTCACACCAATTTCAGTCCACTCTAGGTTCTGCCTTGCAGGAGTCTTAACCAGTAGTTCAAGTGGTCCTGTACAGTCACTCACAGCCTTGCTCACCGTTGTAGTCTATCGCTGTACCGCTCACAAATCAACAAGTTAACAAAGTTTCCTCACTCACAGGTTTGACTATTAACTCTCTTCTGTCCTTCCAGCACCCCATCCGTGTTACCTTATAACAGACTCAAAATGAGAAGTCTTGCACAGGCTCAAAATTTCCTTCTGGAAGGACCAGTCAATCCCTGTTTATTCTCCTCCTTTCCGTCATCCTCCTTCCACACACTCTCCTCACCATTTTCTCCCCGCGCCTCTTCCAGTCCCAATCTTATACATTGTAAAACATTGAATCCACTAATGCCGGGTAGATGTAACTAAAAATAGCACGCTGGCACCATAGACTCGGCCCCAGCCGCTGGTATTATATAATTCCATATCACTACATTAACAACAACAACAACAACAACGACGACGACGGCGGCGGCGGCGGAGGAGCGACATTCATTTCGGGCAGAGAAAGATTGAAGTTATTAAGAACACTTTCCACCGAGGGAGAAATACACAAAAAGTCAACGACCAACCTTATTCATGGTAGATCTGTTCACAAGGCCAACAGTCCCAAATCCTCCGATTTCCATATGATTTTACATACACCCTAGGGGTTAGGGTTAAAGTACTCGTGTGTTCAAATTTATTAGCATTTTTGTTTAATTTTATACGTAAAAAGAAAGTTAAATCACAACTCAGGAGCACTCTGAACTTGAACGCAAGGACAATATTAAAGTACGCTGCGTACCTACTATATCCACTCGTACTGTGACACTTTATTAAGGCTTTTGGGTTTGAATATTGGTGCAGGCGTCGATAACGATGTGATCTACGGCAGCGGTTCCTGACAGGGCTTGATCAAAACTATAAACATCGGTAATGACGAGCGTACTTGTTAACATCAAGATGGTTCGGGATTATCAAGTTGACAGGGCTTGCGGAAAAACTTATCTAATCGAAATATTGTACGAAAGCCCTGTAGTGCCATCAAGACTTATGTATATTTTCGAAAAGTGAAGCGTATTTTTAGTACATGTGGTCCATCTTTAAGAGGTATAGTTTACCAACTTCGCGTGAACTAGATATATACGCTCTAGTTGGTTCTTAAGAGATCTACATTGAGAAATACTGTTTCTACTGATGGAAACAAATCGTCATTTATTACTTACATTTTTCCAGGTTATAAGATATATTTTTTCGAGATTTAAAATCAAACTTGAAAATGTAGATGTTTTGAAAATGAATATCTCATAGAAACAAACTTGATGAAAAATATTTCTCATTCAAACAATTTGTTTCCAAAAGTAAAGGCAATGTTTCTAATACATGTATTAGATCTTATACTAGATAACACTACTGGGCTTTCGTAGGACTATTCTCTTAAAATGTAAATCAGTGTTTAAAAATCAGTGTTTATAAAGTTAACAAGCTGTCACCCTGCATCTTGAACGCATTGAAATCAATTTTTGTAATTCATTTAAAAATTCAATCTAAATTCCACAGAAATATGAAATAAATCATGCAATTTCAGTTCAACTTCTACCATACAAACGTACGCCTGTACATCGTCAGTGTCTATACTGCTTGCATCTATAAGTCTCACGCGTGTGCTCATACATATTGGGTCCCATTGTTGTTCAGTCAGATCTCTCATCAGCTGTGTTTAACTATCTCATGGTACTATTTTCCAATTAAACTGTTCCAACAGGGTAAAGCGCTCCTTCATGGTGCTTTGCTTCCCCACATTAACCTCTGGAGAGCACAAAAAAATCTAGAATTGAGATCACTGAGAACTGCAAAGATACTACATATTTTTTCACAATAGATAAATGCGAGATCACTATCCTGTAAAACACAAAACAAGTCCTCTGATCTCTATCTTTCGTCTCTTTCAGAAGAGTCAGAGCTAGTTCAAATCGACAAAACGTGCATGGAACCAAGTAGAAACGTCGAATACAACACTCTGAATCAAGCCAAAAAGTGCAACATTCCATCCGATCCAGGGTACTGTGTCACCTGCTGCCAGGACGATAGTTGCCAAGCACGTCCTACTCCATCCTCTGCTCCTGGTGTACCTTCAAATCAGCAAACGCTACTTCTTTTATTTTGCTTAATAACAGAATGGTCATATTGACTAAAAACCCCGGGGCAGAAGAATGGTTTGGATATATCAGTATATGCTGTAGCATGAAGCTAAGTCTTTACTGGTACCTTTGAAAAGGAGCTAAGTCTTTAACTTAAAGGTGTTGTCACTCATCATCTTCTGTTTAGTTTATTTCATTATTGACCGTTACGTCTACTTGTTTCATTTTATCGACAGCTTGTTTAATTAAGAATTTTACAAAGTGGAAATTCTTGTGTAGTTCCCTTTTCCTTTTTTCTCGTTTTTTTTCTCTTTCATATTTTTTTCGGAAATCAAATACTGTAGCCTCTTGGAAGAACACAATTGTTGCACTCAATTTTACCAGTCGTTGGCTTTGGGCCACAGTAAGTAATCTTTTGTATATCATGCTTAGCTTGATGGTGTTAACTTTTATTTAGATTTTGATACATTTTTGTCATTTTGATCAATCGGTGGATCCTGCATGCATAAATACGTCTTTTATCGCAAAAGCGTTCGGGAGACAGAGGGGAACAACGTACAGGTAGCTGTATTTGTTGCAAATACCATTTTTCATCCGATTACAGCGTGAGCTAAAAATAAATCTCCAAAAGTAGCATTATTTTATCCCAAAACAAATGTCAGAAATTGTTGTTTTGGGTATAAAATTTAGAAATCGCTGTTACATTTTCAAACAGAAGACTTCATTTAAATTTGATGGTGCGTGTGGGTATATTCTCGATTAGTGATACGTAAGACAATTTCCTTGTATTTTGCCAAATGGGACAGATCACATCGATCAAAATGCTGTATTTAAGTTCTTCAATACCCTCTAATTAAAACCTTGGGTGAACCGAATGGCCTCTACGCCCTTTACATCATTTTTAATGTCGGGGATTCCCCTTAGCCAGAAAGTAATATATTCTGGTCGGCCTCTGGCCAAGTCCCATGGGAATGTGTACAAACAACTCCACCACGTGGCCCCATGGGAATATTGACAGATGATTCAGACTACCCGACGAATCAAGGGTCCGGTACACCCAATGGCACGTGACCAGGACTGGAGTAGTTCCTCCAGTTTTACGGAAATAGTCGAAATATTCCAAAGTCTTCCCGTCTATACATTCTGCATGTTCGGATGGTACCGTTGATGTTCGGTTATTTCCGGTCTGGAAGGTGGGCTTGTTGAACGTAAACCGTCGACAATCATGCATTGGCATATAACAACAAAGTTTCAAACAATTTACTTGTTGATTGGTGCGTGCGTGGAAGGAATGTTGCTGTACAAGAATAAGCCTTTTCGACGTTCGCAATGCATTATGGGTGTGGATGACAAACATGCAATGCATTTTATGCACAACCCTATGGGGGAAGTGAACCAGTCAAAAATCAATTTACAGTTTTCTACCAAATATTTTTTATGTATCTGCTCATCAACTCACAGATGCATGCGTATTATCAGATTATACAAGAAACATATTCAAATACGTTTTCAAATATTCGTAAGAACAAATCACCCTTAATTGCCTTTTTAAGGGTACCAGTCACTCTACAGGCTGAAAATGAACGTGACTGGTCAAAGCGGGATGAATGAGCTGCAAGTCGTAATTTGATTGGACAGTACTAGAACATTAATATTCACGAATTAGTCAATGCACGGTCCGTGACAAAAATGGTGTTGTTGGAAGGAATTCTCCGAATTTTCCTTCTCTGCCAAGTTTTAAACTTCGAAGTTTGTGAATATCTTCGTCCCAAATCAGAAGGGGGTGGCCTGAATCGGAGTATGAAATAAAATGGAAACAGATTAACGTTTTCCCATAGGGTTGTGCATAAATTGCATTGCATGTATGTCATCCAAACCCATAATGCATTGCGGACGTCGAAAAGGTTTATTGATCAACTAAAAGAATTTCAAAATGCTTATGTATGATTTTGAATTTTCTGAGATTTTTCCAAGTGCGCCTCGTTACTATAGGGAACACTAAGCTGAAGTGGAACCCACCATGTAAGGGAATGAAATTGAAAACATCCGGGCTTTCAACTTGCGACCTCTGACCATTGCGTAATATCTATTTATATCCGTGGGTGAGGCCTGGCCTAAGAGTCATTATCAAGGGTAGTCAGGGATCTTTGGGCACGGAACCAGACAAATATTTACACAGCTGAAGCCCAGGCTTGCCAGGGCTAGCCCGCCGACGCATATAAAAAAATCTGCACTTGCAACGCCATTGTATGAAATAGAAGCCAACCTGCGGCCGTTTTACCGAACCGAATACAAATGCGCGGGTTGGATCACTTGCCATTGTACCTGTTGACGCCAGGGAGAACAACTACAGGCATTATCGGGCGAGCTTTGTATTCGGCTTGGTAGAATGGCCGCAAGTGAATTCAATGAACTCTATAAGCTGATAAAGGGCATTGCAAGTCCAGATTGCTTTTTATAGACGTCCGCGGGCTAGCCAGGGCCCGTCATATATCGTGTCTGGCAGGTCAGCGGCACTTATCTGATGTCTCATAGTCATTGATACTGGCTGTTGGGAGAGGGCAGCTGTGGCTTGGCAGTTGAAGAATGGCAGAAGCTTGGTCCCTAGGGACCCCCTTCGAATTCAGTGAGACTGGAAATAAAGGTATCCTGGCATTACTTTGACCTCTCTCTGCAGTTTTTAATAGTTGTAGGGGTTGAAAGGCACCTACGAAGCAATATAAATGCCTTTGAAAAAATGAAAAAAAAATACACTGTGACAAAAGCGACTATCTGGTAGAGGCCATTTAGGACTTCATAAAGAAAAATACTAATTTAAACAGGATTGTGTTATGTTTCAAATGGATTGAAGTTAGTTAAGCGAATAAGATCAGCTCCCTATTATAAACCGACCTTGGTAAATTGCACAGATTAAGCTGAAGTTGCCTTCTCTGAAACAAACTCTTTAAACTCTAAAACAGCACAATTAAGTAACAAGTATGTTCACCCCGTCCACTTAGTATTTGCGCATGCGCTAAAATTCAGCAAAGTCTGGTCACTTTCTGTTTGCTTGTTAGAATTGCGACGGCAGCCAGCGAACGACTGTACCAAATCCATCTGCGTAGATCTTCCGCATTGTGTAAAATGTTGCTGAATTTATACCAGAAAAAAAATATATTCAGGTTCAGATTTCATTTTTCTGATGTGTTTCTTGTTATCATAAGTGACATTTCGGAGAAAATGGATTGAAAGATGTCTGTGTACGTTACATTTCCGGATGAGTATTTTAAAATAGAATATTTGAATTGTTCTCCAGTTTTTCCCACACATGTTGCATGATTGTCTTGGTAATTGAAAGTGTGTTTAAAAAGGATACCATGTTATGTTTAAGCTAATGCAAATTGACCTTCGTTAGTTTTATCAATTTCAACTTTGGCTCTCTGTCGATTGATGGTCGGCCATGATTTATGTGTGCATGTGCGCGTGTACATGTACTCCATCAACCCATGTACATAATATGCACTACTGTGGATGGACAAATGATTCTTGTGTAAAATATTCAAGTTGCAATAACTTGAAATACTACCAATGTTTTTATCAGGTCTGAATATACACGGCGCTTTATTTCGTTTGTTTGGATAAACTGGATAAGTGGTTTTAAAATGGGAAAGACCGTAGACGTATTTTCTTTCAAATCCGATCGTGTTTATTTTTTTAAAACACTTTCTCAGATTTCTTTTTCAAATTTTGTTCAACTAGGTTCATATAACTGTTGTATAATGTTGTCTTATAAGTTTTTAGCAAGTTATCCCCCAGAACTTTATTTGTATTTTAAAAAAAAATATGGTCTCCGTCTGCGGAAAGAAGTATCGGAACGGTGTCCTACGTCGCCTGCCTGGAAATCCACAGTAAAGTGATCGAGTACGCATGCTCTGTCAACTAAGGCATGGGAATGAACATACGTGTAAAAACCATTGCCTTCTGAAATAGCTTCAGATTTATCAAGTTTTGAGCTAGAAAGAAATTTTAAAAGATGATTTGAATTAAATGACTAATGTGCTTGCAAAATAAACTGTAGATAAACTTCCATTTGACGGAACAAAAATCAGTTGTGTAACAAAACTGAAACTATTTTTGCAACACATTGGATTTAAATCAAATCTGCAGTTCTGAAAAGATGGCATCCTAAGCTTTTGTTTAATAAACGGAGAAACAAATGTTGTTTTTTGCTTGTTTGTCTGTTTATTGATTAGTTAGTTTGTTTGTTCTGAGTTTTTTTGGTATTTATTTGTGTGTTTGTTGGGTTGTTTGTTTGTCTAGGGAGGGGTTGCTTTTTCTTCACAGAGAGACAGTCACGAGTATGTCACAACAAAAATCCAGTTACGGATTTCTCCTCAAAAACGTTTCAGAACTGTCTTTCAGAAAATACAACGTAGTGTTGGCTTTTCTGCACAATGGGAGACTTTGGGACGCATGGTCACGGTGGCAGCAGACAAACCGATCCCCTTCTGCAATTGTGCGCGTGCCCACATCAACCAAAAAGGACCATTGTGTCTGCCGCCACCAAGCGTCTCAAAGTCTCCCATTGAAAGTTACATCCACTGACTTTTAACAAACCTGTTCTTTCTAAACTCATCCATTCGCAGTTGCTGCTGGGATATATAAGGTCACCAGGTCCATCGTTCAACGCCTCTCTCGATGGAGAAAGCGCTCGGCTTTAAAACAATGCCTGAATAAATGCCTGTCATCTGATTTGTCCCATTTTTTTATCCGCAGTTTTTATTATTAGTTGTTTTTTGTTTTGTTTTTCATGATACCTGTAAGATGCGGATCTCCACTGTTGGATGTCATAATAAATGAACAAATACATAAATAAATCTGAGTGGTACGTTGTTCGTCCCGTGACCTGAATTATTTGGCCTGATGCGCACTGTACACGCGGTAAAACTACAAGGGAGGTCTCATTTGTCAAACGAAATATGCACGTTTGCGCTGTTAAACGCTTTACTGCAGCTCTTCATACGAACTGGCAGACAGCTAACTATAAATTTAAGCGGAGCACTTTCTTTTAACTGCCGTAGACATTTTGAACTCATAGGTAATGCTGATGTTTCTGATTTCAAGTAGAACGATAAGATTAACCTGCAGGACCGCAATGGAAATTATGAGTCTAACATTACACGGTACTATAGTGGGTGAGTCGCTTTGGACATGAATCTGTTTTGCCAAATGATGGACGTTAATACGCGAGCGGGAACTATTTGTTCTAATAGAAAAAGATTTATGCTGGTATTGTACAAAACAAATAATGAATGCTTCACATTCATGCAATAATAAGAATACATTTATTTTCATTAAGTGACAGAGGAAATGTTCGATTACACTTAGCGAACATAAACAATCACTATTAATATATTTTTAAACAGTACCCGTTTAATAGAATCTATTTCAGTCTGCCCCCATTTTATATATTCGCAGTAAGAAAGGGAAAATTAACGTAAGGACGAGAACCAGTCTAACATTACACGAAACTACCGGTAGATGCGCTTCAGACACAAATCTGTTTCGCAAAGGGGGGGGGGGCTAATGTCGGTAGGTTGTTCTAACAGGAGAGCATTTATGCAAGTATTGTATAAAACAAACAATAAATGTTTCACATTCGTGTAGTGGTAAGAATAATTTCATTTGGTGACAAATGCAATGTGGTTCCACTCGGCTTCGCCTATTCAGTACTTGTATGATGTTTAGTGACGACGGTCTTGTGTTGTCTTATACCGAGCCCATCGGTATTCAATGATCGTCGCCCATGGATTGTGTCTCTCGCGTGCTTGAGAGTGGGTCACGTGATATTTGCTGATTTCAATACTGGATTATTTCAAGTACTCTCGCTACAAAAATTATCAAGAATACAGAAAAAAGTCGTTAATCGTACAACTGAATATTTTTATTCCAGGTGTTTAGGTTAACTTCCAACGTAATTGTAGCCTATGCTTGCATCGTGCAAAAGAGGCGTACCTGCATACGAGTGCCTCCGGTTAACAAAACCTAAATGTGCGATGTTAGGTAACTGTAATCACTTTACAACAGCTGATCCTTTACGATATGCTTAAAGGGTGGCATATTAATGAAAGGGATGTCTTTCACGTAGAGAATTTTTACCCAACTCGGATGGAGGCGATTATGTGACCATGTAGGCTTCGGAGGCAATAACCATGCCTGTATAGTACTGCGGAAGATGAAATATTGCGTCAAATTTGACGTTATATAAGTCATCGTAAAATATACCTGTCTTCAATCGTCTAAACGGGATGTTGAGTCCTTTAACCATAATACCAATTATGGGATTCCTCTTACTTTTAAAATACTAAATATCTCATTCTGAGAAGGGTACACACACTATATTTGAAACTTTAAGTACCCGTAGAAGTGATTTATTTCCCAATTTTGCAGTGCAGAATAAGTAGAATGCATACAATTGAGACGTAGTCGTGAGCGATTTAACTTTTCAAGTGGTGTTATTCAACTTTGCAAACGTGGCTTTTAAAACTTTTGAACGTTCCGAAACTATTTGTCAATCGTCCTGATTCAGCTGTTCAGGTGTTTCGTGCTTGGTCGATATAGAATACCGAAGTTAATGCGTCGCACGAACCAATATAATCGACAGCTCTGAGACATTGTGAAGATAGGCACATGTAGCCGTATCTGAGCACAGCTGCTCCAATATTTCACGAAGCACCCTAACACTGGGGAAAAATCTGCAGAAAGTGATCCACCTTCCTTCGAGAGCACAAAATTATATAAAATATCCAGCCAAAATACATGCATATCACTGAGTGTATGTCTACCTTGCGAAACGAATGCCACCTCAAAGTCATTATCGCCTGTGCCACAACATCAATAAATACCTGTAAGGGAAGACAGTGTGATGATTTGACCTTTATCGTGTTACAAACAAAGAACGGCCCTAGGTTTGGCCTCTGCTAAACTAAAATATAACCCCACCTAACCACTGGAGGACAACCACACCAGTTTACCATTTAGTCGGTTCGCAGACCCTTTTGGAGTTTATATTCATTTCATCAGTAAGAATTACCCCAAAATTTCAATGTTTAGGCCTAAACATGGGCAAAAGACAACTTTAAGGCAACATGAGCATCAAAGAATTGACAATTGCTCACGCAGTTCAACCATTTTCACTTTACTGAGTGGCCAAAACCTGTATGCGGCTTGACAAAGCAGCCACTTACGTTAACAAGGCCTGTTGTGTTATTCCAATGTGTTAACGACAAAAAGCAGGTTCATATTACGCCCGAAGTTTAAAGCGAACGCGAATTGGCGAGGGCAGATCAAATACTCACGTTGCGAAGTCGCAAAAGTCGAACACATTTCTACTCGAGCGAAATTTTGGCGCAAAATTTGTTCTCTTTCGTGTTTCCCTGAAGTGAACAGGCCGTAAGGCCGATTCATACTGTACTACACGCAAATGCGAAAGCTAAGCAAATTTTATTTCGTGGGAGATTTGCAGCGAACTTTTAATCAAGTTAAAATGTTTTCAACTTTTGCGAATACGTAGCATGCATTGCGACTTATGTGAACGGACGTCAAAAATTTGCGTCTCATGTTCGTTGTCGCGTTAAGTATGAATCGGCCTTAAATTTGGGCCCTTGCCGAACTATCATGCCTGACAGGGTATTTATTTTTGTTCATTTAGCCTATGTATCTAACTTTGTAGGCTATCCAGTACCATTTAACGTAGATCAAACAAGTTTTATGTTTTGTGCTGTTTCAAGATAAGCGTTACTATTATACTTACCTATTGCAGTACTAACACCATTTCTGTCTTCACAGGGGATGCTAAGTTATACCCTTGGAAAGAACCAAAATAAGTTTGTGATTTCTTATTACTATTTTACACGCTTAATCGTTTGATTCGAAAAACAAGTCTATAAACTGATTTTACTATAACTCTCAAGAGGTTTCTCTTTCTATCTTTGGTTGCTTCACGTGATACATTATTGTTTCCGTCCAGCAGTTCTTTCGCATAACCCATCCGATGGCGTGTATAGTTGATGTAACCACATTGGGCTTACAAGGTTCTCTCTACTTGTGCAGTTTGTGTGACATTTTCAGACTTGCGACTTATTTTTCCCATTCAAAATTTTACTCTATAAATCTCATAAATTTAACGTTTAACAGAGTTTTTTTTATTGTGAATCATTTAACTGTACGCAGGTATTAATTCTCGCTCAGGTAGATCTACTTTCCTATGGCTTTTAAAAACTACATAAGACTCATAGACTTGACCATCAGGGTGTACTCTGTGGTTAGTACTTTTCTTAATCCATGCGAAACGTCTAATATGTGTCCTTATGGACTTTTTATCACATTTGCCCTGCAATAACTAATCGTATCTACTTTCATAAATATAATGATACATAATGCTGTATGTATTTACTGTACATAATGTTTCTTGTGTAAATAAAGTACATGTATTGACTTGAAAACCGAGCATTATTGGTGTCTCCCTGTCTTTTGCACCTTGTCCTTTAAAATCCAGGGGAAAATATTTTACGCACATATACAAGTCGCACATGTGCAACACTAGCTCGGTACAGAAAAGTATAGCTTCGCTCCTACCCGTCTATAGGCTAATCCCATTTGAAGCACTGTAAGTTGCTGAGGCCTATTTTGATGAGCTTAGGCCCCCTATCGATATGTGGTGTAAGTTGGGGGAATAAGAAACTTCTCCGTAAAGAAACTGAGTCCCGCCTCCCCAGCTAATTTGCCATCGCCTACAAGCATCTGGGTCACAATGTATGACTATAAGTAAGGGGGACCCTCAATGGAAAAGAGGACTTGAATAGTTTATACCGTAGAGCTATGTATAAAACCTAGAGCGCTGACTCGTGTACCAAGTGATGCCTGCTTTATGGGGAAAAAACTCAAAATGCAAGATAGGTAGGCTTCCGCTGTTTCATTAGTACTAGACATCTGTAGCTGGGCCTACACCTGTATTGGCCTTGTAATTATTATATTAGGCCTAACATTACATGTATTATAGGTCTAGGCCTAAAACTTCAACTCAGTCTCAGGCCTTCGATCACGATATGACACAAACTAGCCCAAGAGATATCACGTGTAGCGGCCTGTGACAGGTATAGCAGCGACAGAGTGGTGTGAAGTATTTTGAGTCATCTAAAAAGTCTCATTGAGTCAAGTGTTTAGTTCGAGTCGATTTGAGTCACATACATTTCAACACAAGCCGATGAACAAAACATGACTGAAAGTCATTTTTTTGTCATTTAAATTTTTTTCTTGAGATATGTCTTGATGAGAACACAAGACACGAACATTATAAACCAGCAGGTAAGTCATTACAAAAATGTTTTTACAAAAGAAGTTTCCTTTTATTTTTGGACTTGAGTCTTATTAACTCTCACTTCAGTCAGATCTGTTGATGAGGGACTCAAGTTGAGTGAGTTGCTTGCAGTGTCTCAAGTCGAGTCATTTACCCGTTTGCCGTTTGGACTTAAGTTCCAAAAAAATTCAGCCAAAACTTGATTATTAAAAACATTGCCCATTCCACCTGGGAAAATGAGGTTCCACAATTAGAGGAAAACATTAGAGTTGACCAGTGACAATGTGCTACGAAAAGACTTTCTAACGGTATTAATTACTCCGCCGTATATAAAAAAGAATTGGTCCTGATGTCAAAATTTAGCATAAAGTTATCTCGGCTTAAGAACTGACCTTCACTATCTAGCAGGTCACTTACGAAATTAACTCCTTTTTATCCCAGTGCTTATAAAAATGCATTTATTGCCAATCGTAATTCTATGGTTGTACCACAAACATTTTCAAGCCCATCCTGCCCTTGAGAATGGGCATGACACTGAACAAAACGGCTCCGACTTTAAACACGTCAATCCGAAACTGATTTGAATACTTTACCTGCTGAAGAAAATGCCAGAAATTACCTTCAATAAACAACACATTCTGAATAACACTAATCTTATAAAACAAAGACACCCAGCTAGAAGTGTTGCTATATTCAACAGTCTACGGATCCACGCCATGTACACTTAAGATCTCTAATGTCTAAACTTAAATAACCATCTTGGCACCGCCGTGTTTATAATCTTGAATCATCTGATTCCTAGCAACTCTGTCCACCCCCTCCATATAAATTTATACAGCATAACATTAACATTCTTAATAATATCTGGGGGCATATCTGGAAGAACCAAAATCAAAAACGTAAATTTGGATAAGATTTAACAAGTGATTTAACAACTGTGACTCTACTAAGAACCATTACATTTCTCTTAGACCAATGATCGATTAAAGTAGCAGCAGCTTCAAGTACTCTGCTATAATTTTATGTTATCAACATTGAGAGTAAAATCAACCCCCAGGGCTCTAACACCATCCTCGGGGCCAACCCAATATGCTCACACAGGCATTTCTGACGTCCCTTATAAACACCAATCCACACAGCATTAGTTTTATCTATGTTCCCTCTGACACCAGAAGCATTACCAAAATCACCCTAAATCTTAAAAGCTCTCCAAAGACTGCTCTGTACTATATGAGAAGAATACTGTATCATCAGCGTACTGAGAAAGCCTATACTCTTTATCCTCTACTGAAATGCCCTTACGAATGTCGTCACATATACCCATAATTTCAGTACACAAAAGAAACAAACTCAAACCGTCTCCTTGACGGCTACCCCGCTCTATCTTAAACGATTCTGATAAAAATGCATTTACTAACACTGGCGTGGTCGCACCACTGTAAAAAACTTTAAACCATTACTGAATATAGGGTCTAAAATTAAAGAGATCCAAGACTTCGCTAATAAATTTGTGTGAAACTGAATCAAACGCTTTCTCAAAATCAACAAAAAGACACCAGGAACATTATTGTTCTGTGTATAATTGAGCAAATCATACATCAGGTGAATATTCTCCTTGATATAGCGTCTCTGCAAAAAACCTTTTTTATTTTCATGGATAACTGTAGAGAGGCAAGTTTTGAGTCTCTCTGAAATACAACCGGAAGCTAATTTATACGAAGTATTCAATAACGAAATTGGTCACCAATTCTTTATTAGAACTGACGTAGTTTATCCCCTTTGGAAACAAGGTAATGATACCAAACTGTTGGGTGACTGAGAGTCTACCATTATCATACCCAAAACTGAGAGACCCTAAAACCAACCATGATACATCAGAAAAAAAATTCAAATGTAAAACCACCAGAACCTGGAGACTTACCATTTTAGTATTTTCAAAACTGTCAATAGTTCCTCATGAGTCACCAGGACGCTTATTTTCCCCTATAGCTGAATTTGAAAGAACTGGGGGATTTACACTGTCGAAAACAGACGGAAGGTTAATGGTTGGCGTTTGTTCTGGATACGAGTACATGTATAATTTCTTTTACAAAAAAACAGGCGTCCTGAATAATTTTTCCAAAAGTCTTTAAATCAGTACCGTCTCCCTTAGTAATTCTGCTAAAAATCCTATCATTACACTTACGTTTCTCCAGATTATTACAGTTGCGCTTGTCCAGATTCAAAAAATACTTCGATCAGAGAAACCTTGCCATGCTCCATCCACCTTGTACGAGATCTAACCATAACACCATCCATTGTCGATTTACGCAAATTAATTAACAAGACAAAGTTCTTTTCGTTCATCACACCCACCAAACTGCTGTCCCACTGGCAAAATGGCGAAAAGCCATTTTCAGCTTATAAATGCATTCAGTTACTGATGAATTTGAAAATACACGAAATTGAATGCGTAGACAATAAGTAGACACAGAAGTACAGTTACAGCAATTCCTGTCCTACGTACCTGAGTCATTCGTCTTCAGGGATAGTCTAGAAGAAAAAAACTAAAGAGGAGTAAGCTAAAAGTGACTCATGAATGAAAGAGTTCTTCCAGGCCTAAAAAACGGCCAAATTCACAGATATATCATTAATGAAGTGTTGAGGAGACACAGCCGCATCTTAGCTCCGCAGTTGGTCGGTTAGTCTGTCAGTTCCAGGTTCATGTCATTTCAATATTTCATCAACGAATGACTTTCACTGAGATCATAACTGATTAAAAAGCCCTCAAAGCCAAGCTGTATGCAAAGGAAACAAATTCTGTTTCCAGACAGTCAGTGACCGTGGTAGCATGGTAGCACACACGGCCGTCCGTGTCGGAAAACAAGGCTTATCATTCAGGGGGCGTTATTGCGAAACCGGCAAATATTTGGGGAACTGGACAAATTACCTACCTTTGAAAAAAATTTGGTTATGGTCTTTCAAACGACTGCCAAAAGCTGTTTAGTGTCTTAGGTAACATGATACCATCCGAATATTTATGGACGAACGTAAGTTTTTGTGCCGCCAGGAGCCTCAAACGATTTTCGTTTGCAACCGGACAGTCAACTGTAAAATCTTTCCCACCATTGATAATATGAATGAACACTTACGTCTCCAGAAATATTGACGTAGGCCAAAAAAAAAAAAAAAGACTCCGGTTTCTGGTCATGGGCTTGGTCCAAAAGTGGTGCGGTGACGCAGCTTTTTACTTTTCCTCTTTTTTTTTCTTAGAAGTAATGTACATGCATATATACTTTAGAGCTCATGGCCTTGTTACAACGAGAAGAGTGTGAATTAACAACTTTGAATTAATAAAATGACCATAAAATATGACGAGAGGCGATGGTTTCAGTCATCTCACTCAAACGAAGCTTCTATTCTTGGCAAGATTGAGCTTGTTAAAAATACAGTAGCACAACCATGGAAAAATAATATGTGAAATATAAATGTTCAGCTCCAGTTTTCGGTTTTAAATGAAACTCTCAAGAGGTAGCAGAATATATGACATTCTTTGCACATTGTTTTCTGCTTAAGCTTAGAGGAAACAACTTGCACGTCAAATAGCCTTTGAAAAAAATTAATGAAAACAGTTCATCTCCAGAGTCATAATGCAGATCTCCATCGCCTCTGCATGTACGGCGTGTATGTACTGCCACTGCCTCGTCGACACTGAAATAGACTGGCCCTCAAAATTTGTTGTTCAAAAGCGTTTGCAATTTGTATATTTACGCAGGACACAAGACCACTTCGTTTGTCTGGTTCACAGACGTACGTGGGCCTGGGTCCGAATCAATAAGCCTTTTGCGAGTTAAATTTAAATAAAATCTGGTACACTGATTTCTTTAAATTCACGTGAACATAACAGTCTGAATTCTCCATACTAAAAACACTGTTGCTATACCTCGTGATTTGGGGCAATCTTTTGCTTAGTTAAGTAAGTGACGCCTTGCAACAATACGTGGATGCATAAGTAGTAGAGAACTGACAGTTCTGGACCACACGCCCTTTTCCGCCGTTTTTAGCAAAAACCCCTGGGTAGTACATCGACTCAAAAAATCGGGGGAATCCCCTAAAAATCTGGAATTCCAGATTTCCCCCGGTACCTCATCGACCCAAAAAATCCGGCTCTAAAATACCGGGTAAATATACACCTTCTGAGCCAAAATCTCTTTCACCCACCTGCGCACCGCTCGCTACGCTCGCTCACCTTTTGACCCCGGCTGGCTAAACAACTCGTGACTGGCACCGGCCTGCACAAACAAAAAAGGGATTTCCCCTTGCGAACAAGTCTCGACTTGCCCGATCTGAACTTGTGACTGGCTTTTACAAAATTGGATTAATTATTAAATATGACGCTGACGTTGAAATCCCGCCTGAATAAAAATGATAAAAAATTTAAAAAACCTAATTATAAATAGAACATGTATATCGTCTCAAATGACCACAAACGTCTAAATGCCGGCAACAAAAACCCAAAAATTACCTACGGTCCCTTTGACCCTGAAAATTTAGTCATTTTAAGACCCGCAAAGAATTCTTCTAAGATTCTCTATTCTCACGAGGGCCAACATAAACGATTGTTGATTAGGCTCGAAGACCCTTGTTACGGTATAAACCCGGTTTACAAATATGGTACTAAGGAACCTACTGACCAAAAACAAATTTGTTATCAACTGTCTCCCAATACTGAATCGCTGCTATTACGTATAAATGATTCAGTTTACAGACATTTTGAAAAATTAACAGATGAGGCCCTGGAAGACCTCCCCGTGATTACGCGTAACTCTTTTAAGGTGTCTCAAAAACTAGATGACATACCCGATCAAATTAATTACTTAGTTAAGCCGGCTTATACCGATAAAAGTAGGATGTACGTTAAGACAGCCTATGACGCCTCTTTGGTGGATAAATCGTTTAAAGAAATTGATCGCTCTCTTTTTGCTAATAAGAAATGCCAAGCGATCTCTTTGATCTCTCCTAAAGATATTTACTACGGCGCCCACGGTTCACTTTCTTGTGGAGCGAGTGTTAGGTATAGAGTTATATCAGCTATGCTAACGGTTGAAGAGAAACCTTACCTTTTGGACGCGTTTGATTAAAAGCGAGCAGAGCGAGCGAGTACGACCGAAGGGAGTTAAATAAAAGTTAGTGAAAGTCAATTTAACCTCGGTTATCCCGGGGTTAAATTTTTTTTTTTGCTTTAAATAAATAATCTCTTTATATAAAATGACTGATGCGGAACTTTGCCACTTGCTGAATCTAAAGGAAGTACACATAATTGGGGCAACGAGAAATGTACAACCTAGGCTACCTTGCGATCACCAAATAGTTGAAATGGGTGAAAGATACGCGTGTAAACATTGCGGTCAAATTTTTGGGTGGGTTTCTTCGTTTGACGCTGCAGAAGTGGGAGATCGGTATTACAAGCATCACGTTTGGAAAAAACCCAAGCCGCCAAAATCGAGAAAAACGTTGCAGAAGTATAATATCTGTTTTCAAAACGGCGAAGCGGGTGAAATAGAATATCGATTGAACCAAGTTTTAAACGGCAAGATCTCTCGAGGTAAACCGTTGGAGGCTTTAATTGCAGTCTGTTATCAAGACGTCACTGGGGAAACCGAATCTAAAGTGAAAGACCTTTTTGGTGTCTCAGATAGGCACTGGGAAAACGCTATGGAGAAGTTTAAAAATAGTTTAATTTAAAAATGGAAACGCATACGTTTTACTTGACTGAAAATCCTCAAACGTTTGAATTAAAAAACGAGATTAACAACATTAAAGGCGATAAAGTAGTCCGAGTCAAAAACATTCAGTTTGAAGCTGAATATTTATACGTGGCGCAAGACACCGACATTCAATGGGATACAAATTTGGACAGAAACGAAAAAAGAAGAAAAGAGACGGCTCCAAAACTTATTTTGACGGGAATGAAAGAACCTATATATGCTTTGCTAGCTCCAAGTTTGGCTCAACCGTTGCCCGAGTCGCAAAGAGGAAGCATCGTGGTGTCTACCGGGTACTACGGAATCGATTGGTTTGATTTTATTTTAAACGCCATCCCTGGAGTAAGTTTTAAGGTGCACTCGGAATCAAAAAGGGTGACCTTAACCATTACGGATCCCAATCTCAAATTGCGGCTCAATAGAGAGGTGGCTAACTTGTTAAACTTACCCGAAAACAAACTTTCGCCCAACGTTATTTATATAGGTGAGTATAACTCAACTCCTACGTTTATTCACTGTCAACAATTGGATCACTCTATCAATTTTTATAACGGAAAGTCTTCTAACCTGCTCGGCGTTATCCCTTATGAATCAACGAATAAAACACCTAAAAAGCTATTATCTCGGAACATAGACGAACTCACCTTTTCTTTGAGAAACGAGCGAGATGAACTCTTGAACAACGTCGGTAAAATCTTGATTGAATTAGATGCTTATTAATAAAATGGAGACGCATACATTTCACCTGACTGAAAATCCACAAACATTTAAACTAAAAAACGAGATTAAAAACGAAAAAGGGAGCAAACGTATCTGCACCAAAAACATTCAGCTAGAAAAAAAGTTTTTTAACATTATGAGAGAGACAGAGATTGAGTGGGGGGCAAAAGAATTATCTAACGAACCCGGTGATGATGGATCAATCAATCAAGCCTTGGTGCAAAAATATAGTGATCTATATATAGGTGAAAAATATGAAATTGAAAAACCAAGTTTACAATTAATAGATGTTTTTTTTGGATTTTATTTTGCGACTCAAAATTTTTTAAGAAACATACAAAAATACACTTTAAATTGGGAATATAATGTTAGACGAATAAAAGTATATAAAGCACACATGTTATCTATAATAAGTGTAATAAAAGACAAATTTACTGATTTTTCTTCTTTTTATTTTGGTGTACATTATAAGCCTTTATATTTTAATCTATTATCTAATGATACTTTACGACAAGAAATGGAAAAAAAGTTAAACCTTCTTGACAGCGGTTCTTATGAAGACGAGCTTTTTGTAATACAAATGCTAGATGACTTTTTTTACCCAAGAATGATTACTGAAATAGATGTAAGTTTGATCATTTCTTTGTCTTTTCAAACGACACTAGCGGGCATTATACACGCCCTCAATCAAATTTTTGATAGATTAGACTATGCAAACCATCTAAAGGGCAGGCCACCACCAACAACTGAAGAGAAACAATTGTTCATTTGGGATACTACGTCTTCTACTGTACAATCTATTTTAAAAGGCCAAGCAAAACCCATATTTAACCAACTTTACACAAAGCAAGCGTTTGAGTCTATAAGTATCTCTGGATCGACTGGCAGCATCACCTTAGAACCCGGGTATTACGGAATCGACTGGTTTGATTTTATTTTAAACGCCATCCCTGGAGTAAGTTTTAAAGTATATGAAAAGTCAAAATCGGTGACTTTAGTCATTTTTGACCCTTATTTAAAACTAAAACTAAACACGCACGTGGGTCAATTGCTCGGCCTGCCTTCTGTTGAATTACAAAACTTTTTTATATACAAAGGTAAATATAACATCGATAGTATCAAATATCTGTTTATACACTGCGAGCAGCTCGATCCAAATTATAACTTTTATGACGGGAAGTCTTCAACTGTACTCAGCACCAGAGACACAGCTCTGTGCAATTTAGAGGTAAACCCAACCTGTAAAAGACTCGTAGATCGGAACATAGACGAACTCACCTTTTCTTTAAAAAACGACAAAGGTAGGTTGGTAAGCGGTGAAGGAGATGGAATTTTACTCGAGGTGAATATCGTTTAAAAACTCTTAATTATAAGATGACGACTAACATATATCCTGATTTAAACTCGGTTGAAGCGAGTGAGTATAACGACCGGAGCGAGAACGAGCGAGCTTCAACCGAACAAGCGGAAACAAAGATTTACAGACTCAAAAAGATCGAAGAAATTAAATCTCAAATCCAAAGAGAACGCGACGCGCGCGAAGCTAGTTACAAAAAGATCAAACGGCTCTTAACCGCGCTCGGGTACGTAGAATACGGCGTGGAAGCACTAGGTGCCACATCGGCGGCCGTAGGCATTCCCGCTATTTTGGGAGTGATCACTGGTCCCGTCGGGCTCGTGATGGAAGGCGTCGCTATCGGTGCGTTTGGCGCTTATGCGGTTCTAAAGTACGCATCTCGTAGACTCACCCGCAAAACTAAAAAACACGACCAAATTCGAATGTTGGCAGACGCTAAATTAAATACAATCGAAGAATACGTATCTCACGCGATTGAAGACGGCGACATATCCCAGGAAGAATTTGCCCTTATTTTATCTGAGCTGAAAAAATTTAACGAGATGAAAGAAAAGATTAGATCGCGTACATCTACAAAATTGGAATCGAGCAAAGCTCACAGCGAGCAAGAATTTGAACGTCGAGTCAACGAAAGAGCAGAAGCGCTAGCGGCGGTTTTAAAAAAAGATCTTATGAAAAAACTTGGCGAATAAGTTTTACAAAGTCGGTTGGGTATGAGCGTAGCGATCCACCCGCGTACCAAAACTTGACCCTTCCAACGGCGCCCGTAAAAGATTATTTTTAAAAGTCTTTTAAAATAAATGGGAGGTAATTTTAGCAGTCTAGATATCAGAGTAAACAAAGACAATGCCTTTACAGCCGAGTTTCCAAATTTAACACACGCGTATAAACTACCAAAAGTAACCACGGACGAAGTGGTAGAACGCTGGAACTCAGATCCGTTGACATTTTATCAAAACCAATTTAATTTTGCGGTCTATTGCGCGACAACAGCCTGCGGTGTGGGTTCTGATCTACTGTCTAGTCACGGCCCATATGTCTCGGCTATAATGAGGTTCCACTTATATTACACCGTACGAAAAATATTTCACGACTGTGTGATGCCCATTCCGAGCGACGACGTATTTAACGTGATTAACAATAATTATGACCATCGGAAGTTTTCTGACACGTGTCTTTTATACGGAGTTGACCCAGATATGAACTTTAGGCAAAAAGTCGATCTTTATACAAATGGCCTTGGTACCGCTTATTATTTTGACCGAGCCGGTTTGATGGACACGGGTGTTAGACAGTGGTTACCCGTACCAGGAAACGATTATACTCCAAAATTAGATGCAGACGATGTAGACAAAGACTGGACCGCAACAAATTTAAGTCTCGGGGTAGGTGCTAGAACGCCTAACCTTTCTTTTGTGCACAAAGTCATGCGACTCGGTTACTCTAAGGTTAACTCCGGCGTAACGGCACAATACGTAGTAGAATATATTTTGCAAGACCCAAAGGTTGCGACTACCGGATGGTGGGGTTTTATTCCTAAAAAGTCGCAGTTTACAGATATAGGGTTTATAAAGGTAAATGAATCTATTCGAGCCTATGTCTATGCGTTATTAGGGTCTCAAGTTGATACTAAGGTGAGTATTTTGTCTTATGGTACAGGGTTAATCGCGCAACAAAGATTTAAAACAATCATAGAAGCAGAAATTAATCCAGCCAACCCCGATTTAGAAAAGTCGACAGATCGTTTTCAAGATATGTTACAAAATGCTAAAACACCATTAGATTATGTACTAGCCCCAGGGCTATATCTAATACCTTCAAACATGGACTTACGGATAGGCGTCTTTGAGGGTTATAACAATAATTTACAAGTCGCGACTGGGGATATGAAAACTGGGTATGTACCGAGTTTGAATAACGGAACGAGTACGAGTACTAATGAAGAACTAGAACCGGAAGTGTTACCGAGGAAGCCAACTGTAAACCCGGTTTTTAGTAAGCCTTTAGACACACACAACGAAGAGAAATTGTCCTTGACCATCGGAGCCGTTGCCGTGGGTGTCATCGGTTTTACGCTGTATAAAATTTTAACTTAAACGAAGCGAAGCGGAGTATGAGCGAAGCGAGAACGGTTTGATGTAAGGCATAAAAAAAATTCACCTCAAATTTGGGGTGAATTTTTATCTTATTTTAAAATCTATTTTTACCCTTTTTGCACGTACGTTAAAAGCAAAACACCCAAGCCTACAAACAAGGTCCATAAATGTTCTGCCACCCATCCAACCGCTTTACTCGCTACGTTAAAAATCCAACTCAAAATGCTACCGATGATCCCGGGCAAAGCTCCTAATGCGCTCAACCCGAGTTTCTTTAATACATTGGCTAAATTCCACAGTTGACGTTTGATCCAATCGGTGACCCCGCCCTTGGAAGGAGGTGCAGGCGTTGGTTTAGGTGCGGGTTCAGGCGTTACGCTAGGAGTTCCAACAGCTCTGACGCTAGCCACGATACTACTAACGATGGTACTTATCGCTAAACCAATAGCCGTTAAAATGCTCACGATCGTGACGCCTTGCTCTCTAAATAAAATATTAATTCGTTCGCGTAAAGTCAAATCTTTACCTAGAGCCGTTTGGATCGTTTCTTTTAACATTTTAAGTTGGTTTCTAAATCCCGAGGTTAAATTTTTTCGTTGGGTATTCAATGCTGCTAACTCATTGTAAAAATCTCTAAGAATTTTAAGCTCGGAATTTTTTTGTTCTTGAGTGATATCTGGTTCCTTTAATGCATCTTCAGTTGTCTGAATATTTTCTTTTACACTCGCGATCTTAGCTTCTACAAGTTTTAATTGTCCTCTTATTGTTTGTAAGCTTTGGTCAAATCCTCTAATCTCTCTGAGAGTAAATTCTGAATTTGTATCTTCTGGGTCTAAGTTATGAGACTGTTCTGCTATTTCTTGAAGTTGATCGAGTGGCTCATCTAATTTGTCTACAGATCCGTCTTCACTCGTGATCTTTTCTATATTTTCTGAAACAGCTTTTGCCTCTTCAATTAATTGAAATCCAGGGTCTTTGTAGCCTTTTAACCCTAAAGTGTGTCTAATAAAATCTCTACCAACTCCTTCTTTTTCTAAGCTAGACAACGCGAGAAACTTTCGCCCACTTTTATCTATTTTTAATCTAGTCAGGCGGATTTCTTCGCCGTTATAGGTTGCATTGAGTCTTCCTTTTGAATCAAGGCTAAATATATTTGTGTCTTTCATGGTCGGTTCAAGTCCGGTAGTTTCTTTAATCTCGTTATAAAAACTATACACCGCCTTTTTAGTTTCATCGCTAAGCTTATCTTCATTCAGCTTCTGTCTTAATTCTTCGGGACTAGACTCTGGTCCAACTACAGGAGGGTTTGGGGCGTTTTTTAATATACCATCATCAAAGATATCGTCCCGTTCTAGTTCATCTTGGTAGTCTTGCTCAAATTCTTCTTGTTCACGTTCTTGTTCCATTTCTTTCATTTCAAATCCCTCTTCTTCCATTTAAAATAAGAAAACTTAACTCGCTCAACCACTCATAGGGAAACTCGTGGGTAAGATACCCTGCCCCACCAACCAACCTTGGGTAAAGAGTGCGCCGCTGGACAAGGCGGTTAATTTTAATGCATCTTCGGCGGACAACTTATTGAAGTCCGGTGGTTTAATTTTAAATAGTTTACTCGACAGCATGGCGTATCCGAGTGAGATTCCTGAAACAACTGCGCCGTGGTAAACCGTATTGACGATTCCGTTTACGTCGATTGATTTAGCGTTACTCATATTTATATATAAAGAACTTTTAAATAAAGCGAGCAAAGCGAGCTACGACCGAAGGGAGTATTTATTCCATATCTAAATCCGGTTCTTGTTTGGGAATATTCGAGCTTTGCTTTGGTTGAACGCTAATTTGTTGTGAACTAGTCGACTTATTTTTCCAAATTAAGTAGAGAACCACAACACCAGCGATACCCAATCCACCGAGTATCAAGCTTCTGTTTTCAAAGGCCGTTTGGGTAAAGCTAGATTCTTCACTCGGTTCGTCCGCTAATTTCATCTTAACGAGTTGTTGCTTCATCTTTTTGTTATGTTCGGCCAATTTTTTACCTTGTTCTACACGCTTTGGGTTCTTAGCTCGTTCTGCTCGCTTAGTAACTGACTTAACTGCTTTCTGAATTTGGTTGCTCGAGTTCGCTTCGTTGTTGCTCGCTTCTGTTGGGTTCACTTCGTTTGTTGACATCCTCTTTTATAATAACAGAACTTTTGTTAAACTCCAGGTGTTTTGTTGTAATCAGCATTGTTGTAAGTGGAGAAAGATAAACTCCATATTTATAACAGACCTCTGTAAGTAGTCTACCCATCGTTTGACTGATGATCGAGTCGTCGTTGAGATCCTTAGTCAGCGCTTCCTCTGATTTTAAGTTGACGTTGAATCCGAGTAGATCGATCGGAGTAGCTATTCCTAGTAGGCGAGAGTAGAGGTTCAAAATCGAGTGACCGAGGGTTTTGACAATTTCTTTGCCAAACTTAACTTCGTAGAGGTTAAACAGTTTTTCTTGTTCTTTTGGTGGTAGAGCTTCGATTTCTTTTATCGTGTATTCTTTCCCGAGATACTTCTTGCTTTCACCCGAGGCAGCTATCGCGCAGAGGCGGTCTTTTACGTTTGAGCTGATTGCTTCGCTTTTTGGTTCAGTGAATATGCTTTTTATGTCGTCCATTTTAATAATAAGTACTCTTTAAATTTGGTGTAGGTATGCTTTAGTCGTATGTATTCAACTGTATAATAAGTCAAGTTAGCTGCAATAACTAGCTGAATAACTAGCTGGACGTATTGTAGCATTGTTATCTATTTACTATAACTAAATTAAATTTTATTATAGCACAGCTGAATTAGCTATGCTCAAGCAAAGGGTAAGTAATTATCAACAAAGTAAAACAAATAAATAACTAGCTAAAACGTATTATAAAAAAGCTGAGTAACTAGCTAAAAAATATTGTAACTTGCGGGCGCTTCGGTATTTAACACCAACTTACTAAATCTCACGGTGCGTAGATGCCTTTTAATTTCCCCTCTCTTTTCATCTGGTACAATGTCGTTCTCGTCCAGACACTGATCAAACGAACCACGGTCCTTGCAATGAAAAATTGCTGTCCAAGCAGTATTCTCGCGAAAATCTTTTAAAACTGAATTGTACTTTTGCGTCAAAAGCCAGCAGCTGTGAAGGTAATGTCGACCCGAGAACGCCATCTTAGACAAAGCGCAAACTGAACCACTCTTAGACTTCTTACGATACTTGATGAATTGATCAGCTGCACAATCGTCGATAATAAACAACGTATTTATCCCGTCGAATACTCTCTGATAAAGTTCTATCGCCTCATTTAATTCTAGTCTTTCTCGATCCAGGTCACATAGGTAAACGTTTTCATCGGTGTACACCCACAGTCGTTCTAAATACGTTTTATTCTTAAAAAGCGTTGGGCATATAATGACGATAGCTTCAAAGGTGAATCGGTATTCTGTCTCTAAAAGATTTAAGATCCAGTTAGTCTTCCCGCTGCCAGTTTTGCCCACGATCAAGGCGCAGTGGGGATTCTTAAACATCTGGTTCTCGCTACGCTCATACTCCCTCCGGTCGTTCTCACTTCTTTCATAACTCGCTCGCTCGTTCTCGCTACGCTCATAGTTCGCTCGTTCCACTCGCTCGTTCATTTTTAATAAACCAGACTTTTAAAATTTCCGTCCTCCACCGTTAGTTGAGAATCCATCACCAGGAACACATACATAGTCAGCGGTCCTGCGGTTTCGGCCGTTCGTTCCATCTGTATAGATATGTCCCCGCCTCCACCGAGAGGTCTGCCCGATCCATGGGCGGAATTGTCGTCGGAACTTCGGAAGTCGAGCCATAGACCGTACTTGTCTTTTAGATAGTCCGCCATGTCTACTCCCAACAAGGATAAGTCCGAGACGACTCCTCTAGCCAATTCTTTATCCGAGTCTCCGAAATATTTTGTAACTTCGTTCCAATGTTGATATTCAAACAGACCCTGGGAGTACAATTGATTTGGTTTACCTTCGACCGTGACAACCGTCTTTGTGATGTGCGGATTATAAAATTTTTGCGGGTTCTTGATCGTCGGATCTCTAAACAAAATCAACACCCCTTTTAGGCTTCTAATACTCTGGTCGATGCTGATGTTCCACAGCGTGTCTGACTTGTTTACCGCTTGCTTCTTCCACGAGTGAATACGGTCGAATAGATAATACATCGTCTTCTTGTTTCTCAAGGTTTGGGCCAAGTCTCGGTTGGTGACTACCTCGTATTCCAGGGTCAGATCTGAAATTTGATATTCAGCCGCGGTATCTGACGAATTAACCACTTTGTCGTGTCGGTTAAAAGTTAGTTGGTACGTCAGAGGCTCTTTAAACCACGAAGGATAAAATGGGGTATGATCCGTTAAGATAGGCGTGTCTAGTGGAATCGCGTACCTGTTTTTAAAAGCGTCAGCAATTGCTTTGTCCTTACCATCGTTTGCGGCGGCATTAGCATCGTCAGCCCCTAGACGTATCTTAGCTACGTTTTCTCTTTCCAAACCAAAATACGCCATATTTTTGGTCTGCGACGGGGGTAACCAATTGTCCTTGAAATTGTGAAATACGTCCGCGTCATAGTAACTTACGATTTTGTTTCCCTGGAGACTCACATTTATTTCCGACACCAGGTTTCTCGCCACGTTGTTATAGACCGTCCTGTTGTCGTCCGAGGCACCGTCGAGATCGAGTTTAAAAGCCAACTTTGCAGTACCGGGTACCATGACTTCGTCCATACCTAAAGAGGGGAATTTTACGTTTAACGTGTGACCCGCGTCTACGGTACTCGGGTTGTGCGTAATGGTGACTTCACGCCGCTCACCTTTGATCGCGCGAGGAACTTTAAGTCTGCGACTCGGGTTAAGCTTTTTGGTATACATCTTACTTTTATATAATACAATTCTTATTTTATAATTTTAAAAAGAAAAGAAAACACGACTAACGTTAAACCCGCTGCAAAAAACAGATCTTCATATTTTTCACCTTCTAACATATGGGCGATTTCGTCGATCTTTAGCTGAGTTTCTACCTGTTCGGTTTGAATCTCGATTAATTTATCTTTAATTTCGGTAACACTCGCTTCGGTAACACTCGCTTCGCTCGTTGCTCCCTCTGGTCGCTTCGTTGCTCGCTTCGCTTCGCTTCGCTCGTACTCACTTCGTTCGTTCTCCATATTTAATTTAACCTTATTTTAAAAATGGCTAGTGCTTTAATGATGGTTGGAGGAGCGATAGTAAACGCCTTGGCCTTCACGGGCTCAAATTTTTTATTTGACAGTTTATCAAAAGATAACAACGTCGACGAAGAACGAAAGCGTCACGACCTCGCGTTGGAGCAATTAGATCAAGCAAAACAAGAGTGGGAACAAAAACGCGTAGACATGCAAGACTTTTTAAATGAACGAAGGCAACAAGAAGGCAAGAGTCAGCAAACATTTGTAAAAGTAGACGAAGGGTCGCGGGAGTATTCAGAATTGACCGGTAAGAGTATTATCCCGTTACCGCCAGAGCCTAAGTTGTCCGATTTTTACGAGCCTTCCGAAGATCAAAAAATTCGCGAGTTTGTTTGGATTATAGGTGGAACTGCGATAGTCGGGTTGTTGGCTTACCGGTACTCGCTACGGTAATACTCGCTACGCTCGTTGCTCCCTCTGGTCGCTTCGTAACTCGCTTTGTGTAACTTATTTTAAAATGGAGAGAGAATTTTCAAAATTGTTTTACAGCCCGCAAGGCTACTGGCGAGGAGAAAGTGCTGTCGATCGTCTACACGAAAAGACCGGTGCGGACAAATCAGTTATTAGGAAGTGGTTAAAAAAGCAGGCCGTTTGGCAAATATACTTACCCGCACCACATTACGTACCCAGACCTACAATGTTGCAATCAGAATCGGTCGAACCTAATTACGCGCATCAAATGGACGTTTTGTATTTACCCTGGGACCGAGTTAAAAGGAAAACGTTTAAGTACGCTTTAACCGTGGTAGACGTGGGTTCGCGATATAAAGAGGCAGAACCGTTGACCAGTAAAACCGCCGAACAAGTGAGTGAAGTAATAAAGAAGATTTATTCGCGATCACCTCTGACCTGGCCCAAATTCGTAATGGTAGACTCGGGATCTGAATTCAAAGGCGAGTTTAAAAAGTTAATGACAAAAAATAAAGTACAAATTCAAGTGGGTGAACCTGGGGTACACAGATCTCAAGGAATTGTAGAAAGGTTTAACCGTACTTTAGCCGAAAGGTTATTTGGCCACCAATACGCTCAAGAAATGTTAAATGTAGGTGTGCGTAACGTGGAATGGGTAGAACGTTTGCCTCAGGTCGTGAAATCGTTAAACGAGGAAAAAACGCGGTTAATAGATGCCGTTCCTGCAGAAGCTATAAAATCAAAGCGAGTGAACCAAGAACCAAGTACACCTATAAGAACTACCCAAAGAGAACTTCCTCCAGACGCAGTCGTCAGGTACCTCTATTACCCGGGTGAGCAAGAGGGCGGCACCGTCAGAAGGGCAACAGATCCGATATGGTCCGTGGACGTCTACCAAATTGAAAAGCGCACCAGTCAATTTGGTAGACGAGTGAAAGGAAAACGCGTCAAAACGGGCCCAACATTGTACTACCTATTAAACGGCCCGAATAGGAGTTTCGTCAAAGAGGAACTTCAGGTAGTACCCGAGGACACCGAATTACCGGAGTAGCTCGCTCGTTCCACTCGCTGCGCTCGCTTATGCCCGTAAGCCAACGTATCGATTCCGTTCGGCAATATGTAACGCTTTGTGTCCAACGGCGACAAACTAAGTTTATTTTGTGAAATGGTGAACACCCGATGTTTATCCGATCTAAATAGTTGTTGTTTATTGAAATGAGAAACCCTTTCAAATAGGCATCTTTTATACATCTCGTGGGTCAATCGTTTCTCGGTTACTACCTTGGAGACCCCTTTCGCCTTCTTTAAAGAAAAGTACTCGCTTCGCTCGTAGCTCGCTGGCGCTCGCTTTTGATCGGTAGTTAAGATCGAATACATTTTTGGCCTAATACAAACGGCTTCTAAAATTGTTTTACCGCCAAACTCGTCTTTCATTTTGCCTATGACTTTTTTATTTTTGACGCTGTAAAGCGGATGACCCGGTGGATAATTACTAAAGTCAAACAAATGGCGCTTTTCGTTTAGGTAACCAGTTAAATCGTCGGAGCTTTGCTCGATTTGAACTAATAAAGAATCAGTGTCCGTATAAAGTAGGTTTACTTTTTCACCAAAAGTTGATTTTAGTTCGTTGTAGTAGAAATCGTACATTAACGTTTTTGAGATATCGAGAATACTTACACCGCAATAGATTGGCTTATTTAATTTTGTTTTGGTTCGGTACATCTCCACAAACGAAAGAGAACAGTCCCCAAATGGCACCGTCGATTTATAATTCGGTTTATACGTTAATTTTTTGTATTTGGCGGCGTCTTGTTCGTCCCTTAGGAGGTGGCCGTCAATTCGATGTCTTACATTTTCCATCGTCTTGCCAAATACCGAATTGTTCATCAATTTGAAAAAGTCTTTCTCAAAATCATTTTTTGCTTTCTTGCGCAATTTTGTGTTTTTATCGATGTAGCTCTTCATCCACGGCTTTTGGCGGAAACGCAGTACCCGGTGAACTTCTTTGATCCACAACCCTAGTTTGAGATATTTTTGTAATGTACGATAGTGAACCACGTATTTTCGTTTGGTGTCCAAAGTAGCCACGAGTTTGTCTACCGAGGTCACTTGCTCGCCATTACCAATTAAATCCTGTTGGTAACTCGAAAACCATTCGTTCGGCACCGACATGTTTTCGGGTGCAAGTGGAAAGTCATTATGTTTGTCATGGTGACGTTCCGGGTAATCTAAAGAGATCTCAAACATGTAACCGTAGTCGTCAGTTAGTCGCAACTCTTGGATATAATAGTAATTAAATTTTTCTAAGTCTGTTTCCCAGGTAAATTCCCCTACGGGTAGATATTTGCTCATCGCCCAGCCATATAAATTATTTGCGTCTAGGTACATGATCTGTGACTCTGGCTTATTTGGGTCGTAGTCGGGTAATTCTGGACTATTAGCTTTCGCGTATCGCTTTGCGCCCACACTCGAGATACCACCTCTTTTGGCCCTTTCAAAGAACAAGTGCTTGTCAATGTCTGTCAATAGTTCCAATTGTATACCCGAATGCTTTAACAATGCATCCCACGACAGGCCTGGCGCCGTATAGTAGTTAGCCGGGTCAAGGCCATAGTTCTTCTTGCATACCTTCCGAAAGTTTTCAAATACACCCGCTAACAATAGCACGTCCGTTTCCACGTATAAGTCGTGATAGTCCCCCAAGTTTTGACAACCAAAGGCTTGCCATACTGTTTTTGCACGAGCGTATTCTTGCTCGCTTATCCCTCCCTGCTTCAGAGAACTATAGAAAGCGTCTACTGGTGGGAGTTTTGTTTCTTGAAATCGATCAAAGGAATCGATATACTCATAAGGATAAATTCCCTTTTCCAAGAGTAAATTTGGGTTATTTGGAAACCTTTCACAAAGTAATTTAAAATCATCTGGTGAACAATTTTTAACCAACCGATCTAGCGAAGCCGCCATGAAATGAAAGGAGTCTAAAAATCTGAGTTGGCCAAAAGAAAACGAAATGTAGTTCTCGGTATTTTTAGCGATCAACTTAATTGATTTCCCATAAAATTCGTGAGCACCCTGCATAATCAAGTGCGCATCGTATTTCTCCAAGTTGTGTAAGATAACCGGAATAGGTGTTTGGTCGGGCACTATTCTTAACTTGAGATTACAACTAGCGTGCGCTGGGCCTCGGTACTTCCCCGTCACGTGACAATGATCGCGAACTTTTCTAAAATTGTTGATGGGCTTTTCGCAATCTAAACATTTCCACTCTTTGAACCCAGCTTCATTTTTATGACAGAAAGCAATTTTGTCAGCTTTTGTCTCAGGTGGTTTTGGAATATCACATTGACAGTGAGATTCATCCGCTTTTGCTCGATCTATCAACTTTTCGCAGATCCAGCATCTATTACATTTTTCGTAAATTTTTTGTAATTGATCGTTCCAAATCAACGGCTCTTTGTTTTTAAACGTTTCATTTATTTTCTCTGTTTCCTGAGAAAGTGATTCTACAAAATCTACAGCCGCGTCTTGGCCTCTATATGTTTTTCGGCTAGTGCAAACTCCATCGCATCTGACGACTGCGTATGAGTACCCGCAAGGCCTGTGAATCTGAGTTTTCACCGTGTTTGTGCCAGTCAGCGGTAATTTTTCTAAAACAGACTCAAAATCGGCGTAAATGGCAAAAGGCGCGTCTTGCTTATTTTTGTAATTTTTGAACTTGAGTATATTCTCGCCTTTGACTGGCATTTCGACTTTACACGTAGGAACGTTTAAGCCTTGGCAATCTTCTTTGTGGCTGGCTAACTTTTCTTCAGTTAGGAAATGTGTCATGCACTTGAAACACCAGTATTTTTGGCCGTCGTGTTTATTGATGTCACCCGTCAACCGAGAAAAGTTTTTAATCCAACAATAGTGGTTTTCGTCACCTTTGTTAAAGTAAAGTAAATTGATTGGTTCTCGCTGCGCTCGTAGTCCGCTCGCTTCACTCGCTCCTTCTTCTGGACGCTTGCTTTTGTGGAGAATGTAAATACCGTCTTTTTTGGTGTAACCAAACACATTGATTGCCAAGTTATTTTGCGATTCGATACGAGGGATTTGTGAAATCGGTGTTGGAAAGCTTATGTTTGTAAAATTTAGACCGTCTGCTTCTGACCGGTAAGTCGAAGGCCGCTCGTCATGTATTTTATATTTTGGATTTGTTTCTAGCTGACTTTTGACTCCGTCTGAATACAGCTTTAAAGCTGCTCTCAACGCCCATCGGATACATTCTTGATCTTTATTTTGGACGTTTATGATTGCTTTTTTGTCTAACAGTTCCTTAGGCAACGGAATGTAAGAAGAACCCACTGGATTATATTTAACCACGTTGATGTAAAAAGCGACAACTTTGTCAAAGATCCACCCCGAGCCTTTTTGTGTATGAGCCTCCACCTGTTCGATTTGTTCTTCGCGTTGCTTAGCAAGTGCATTTTTAACGCTTGGTTTACTCGTTACTACGTCTTGATCACTCTGAAAGGGAAAGGTGCCATAGTCAATCGTTCCGTCAATTTTTTCCAATCTAAACTGCACTTTAAGATGTGTTTGTAATTTGTAACTCCCGATTTCTTTGAGTTCAGCTAACGCTGTTTTCTCTATCAACTGCTTGTAAAAATCAAAAAAATGTATTAAATCGTCTTCATAGAAGCGAGGAATCAACTCCCAATTACGAAAATTATCTTTAAAACGCCTTATACGTTTAATGTCTACTTCCTCCAGTTCTTTAGGTTGTGTATAAGCTTTAATCGCATCAATAAAGTCCTGTTTGACGTATCTGTCTTTGTTCGCATAAGGAATATTATATTTTTGTACCGTTTTCAACAGCTGCCGATATGACTGACGCGGGAGATATCTAAATTGTTTTTGATCCTCTCTGATAGCTTTTATTAGCTCTGATCGTGTATGATATTTGCGCCTAGGTGACGGTAATGGGATCTTATACCGTTTAATAAAATCTTCCAAAAACACCTTCTTAAATCGAATAAAGTTCGTTAATATAGGTCGATGTTGTTGATAGCTCATGTCTCTTTTTATATATAGATTTATAAAATTTTTATCAATTTTATTCAACATGTTTTTTTTTATACTACTATTTTATATAAAGAACATTTATTTAAGGCGGTTGTAAACATAGCGTGTTTTGCTTTGAACAGAGCCATGCTTTAAGTAGAGGTCACGAGTTCAGATCGGGCAAGTCGAGACTTGTTCGCAAGGGGAAATCCCTTTTTTGTTTGTGCAGGCCGGTGCCAGTCACGAGTTGTTTAGCCAGCCGGGGTCAAAAGGTGAGCGAGCGTAGCGAGCGGTGCGCAGGTGGGTGAAAGAGATTTTGGCTCAGAAGGTGTATATTTACCCGGTATTTTAGAGCCGGATTTTTTGGGTCGATGAGGTACCGGGGGAAATCTGGAATTCCAGATTTTTAGGGGATTCCCCCGATTTTTTGAGTCGATGTACTACCCAGGGGTTTTTGCTAAAAACGGCGGAAAAGGGCGTGTGGTCCAGAACTGTCAGTTCTCTACTACTGCATAGCGACCACTGTCTCTGGAATGAACTGGTTCTTTTGTGCACTACTTATCCATTGTGAACAGTGTACTGTTGCAAGGTGTCTCTTATATAACTAAGCAAAAGCTTGCCCGAATCAAGAACTCGGAGTACCAGATTTTATTCAAAGGTCTCTCGAAAAGAATTATTCCCATGGAATCAGGCATGATATCAAGCCGAATCCAACTGGTTCGGACACGGCCTTCGTGTAAAGATACACAAATGACGTTATCTGATAAGAGCGCCGGACTGGACGGTGTGGAGGCCTAGGGGGATTCCATTACTGTACATACTACTCAACCCCACCCATCAAAAACACGTTAAAATTACGTGGTAGCAGAATTCCTGCCGGTCAAGTAAGTTTGGCGGCTTTTGGAAATCGCTTTATGCAAAATAAAAGAATTCTTTATTTTGCCGACGCACACGTCTACGGCGACGCGCGCGGTGACCAGAAACCGGAAATGTTGCGTAAAGTGTCTTCCCAGCCTTTCAGTGTAAGTGGGTGAGGCAGCCTGATGTATTCTCCAAACTTAAGTTTGCAAACGTATTGCTTGCCGTCTGCTTTCTTCCTCTTCACTTGCTACGCGCAGGGGATACTGGCAACCCTAACTTAACGGCGTAACTGAGTCGTCTCTGAAGACTTTCTTTCGTTTTTGAAGTTGGAATTTCTACCGTTGTCGAGATCTCCTTCAGTGTATTTACAGACAAACCTCCTATGTGACTCCACAACTCGTCGCTTGTTTCAATAGAGGGGAGGTTCACTTAAAGGTTAACAGAAATTAAAAACATTTAGTTCACGTGAAGTATTTCAAAATAACAACAATAACAATAAATGTGTATCCATTTCAAAACATCATAAATTCAGTGTCTACCCTATTAATGGTGACCTCAGAAAGAACAAAAAGATCCTAGCTAGGACTGTGTCTTTTAATTTCTACCTTGAATCGCTACAGTGTCTATTGCAAGCGTGCGAACCTGCATGTACTGTGTCCAATCATGCAACATACATGTACACCGTATAGACTAATCCGACTAGACGCCATAACTGCAGTGGCATCGCACTCACACGTACATTTTTTAGCTTGTCGCGCACATGCAATTGGCAAATCACTCTGCTAGTCGAAAAGGCTTGTAACGCGTGCGTACCACCTGTCCCTGAGCGTTGCACCACCGCAGTAATGGCTTCTACTTTTGGTGGTCGAATTATGTAGGCGTTCTGCCGGTTACGTCATCAAATCAGCCTCAGAGCGCAAACGGCAAAAAGGGGATTTTTTGTGGGCGGGAAACGCAGGATTTTTTAAATTTATTTTGGGGTCACGATTAATGGGGTAGACATTGAATTTATGTTTTTGAAATGGTTACATATTTATCGTCATTTTGAAATACTTCACGTGAACTAAATGCTTCTATTTCTGTGAACCTTTAAAGCTAAAACGAGGCCGGCGTAATATTTTTATTTCAAACCGGACAAGCTGCCAACTTCACGTGTGACGAACAGAAATCAGCTGTTATTTGGTTACCACAATTTTACCAACTGTCTTTTGCGTGCACATGTGTAAAAAAACAGGCTATCTGCGACAAGGTCCATGAATTTCGCCGTGACGTTTTTAATTGGATTTTACTGGTACCCAAAGTGCACCACAGCCGCCGCTTCAGAGCCGTCAAGTCACTTAACATTGACTGAATTAATTAAGAAAACAACTTTTTAAAATTTAGTTGAACCTATGCACAGAAAGACAGTCATTAAAAGACAAGCATACGAAATTGGACGTCCTTACGCGAATTTTAGGCAAATATTCCTTTTTAAACAGTCAGCTAAAGAAGTAAATAAAAATGCGCCATTACTCTGTGCGAGTGCGTCTAATTCGAACTTTAAAGATGCGCTGACGTTTGTGTATGTTGTGCATGTGCGTTGCACTTGGAAAAGGCTACGTTACTCAATATTCATCATATCTGATTTCGAATGTTCTACAAGCACGCACATGGAGTCAAGTTAAGACTGCTCCCAGTCTTAAGCGATTAATAGAGCTGTATATATATTGTGGCGGTCGTACCAACACAACCCCCAATACAGGTTGTCCTCGGCCGATGTCAGCGAGCGGTCTACTCTGAGGCAGCCAAGTGGGCAGTCTACCGCCAGGTGCGGCAGGAAAGCAGCTCAGGCGCGCACTGGGGTAGAGGTCAGGGTGCGACACAGGGAGCATCACTGACACAAATGGACACGTCTGCCCAAGTTGACTCTGGTTTAATAATAGCTCACACCTCTCCAGACACTACTAATGATGCGACCTCCACAGGCCCTGGCAATCTCCTAGTCAGGTCCTCGCCCCTATACTGGTCGTGATCCCGATACAGGTGTAACTGTAAGCTACGGGCACAACTTGTTTTACATCCACCAAAGTCCACCAATATAAACTTGTCCCCAGATGATCCCCCCCGGTAAGTCGTTTACTTACGGGTAACCCTACCTCCATGCGGGTACAGCCTCGTGGTTCTCCATGACAGACTGTGGCCGTTTTCCAATACTCAACTTCGTCTCAATTTCGGACTTCGTTCCCAAAACCAATCCCCGATTGTGGGCCTGAAGCTTTTTAAATTAAATTGGATTACTGTAATTTTTTGCTCTCTTGCATCTTATTTGATGTTTTGTGGCACTATTAGACTAATTAGTGCGCTTACAGCTTCAAAGTCAGCTAGTAAAAAAACCCAGTTAAAGCCTAAGACAGAGCCGAAGTTGAGTATTGGAAAACGGCCATGGCAACTTTTGAAAATTTTAAAATCAGTCACAAAAGCCACGCCTGGGCCGTGCATACCATGTGCATGTTTTCGTAGGTTTTGTTGTCTGGACTTCAAGTTCCCAAGTCATGGAGTCACGATACACACATTGTACACAAAACTTTATGTGCTCTGCTGTGGCAACATTTTAGTGATCATTTTCCTGTTTTTTATTCATTCTTGTAGTGTATTTTTTGCACACAACAGTTCTACCGAGATTTTTTGTTGTTGTTGTTACCTAAAGGTTTGTTTCAACCGATAAAACAAAAATCAACTGCTTAAAGGCTTTACTTTTGTGTAGTAAATCTTTCGTCCTTTTGCCGATTGTGACAAGCTAAAGAATTCTGGGTTTGTTTTCCCTTGGGTTTTCGGATAACGTCACATTCTACGGTCACATGGTTATCGGAACGAGTCAGTGATTGGACTGTCCATGAATAGGTCTGCGTAGCAGTTAAAGGCTAGCCTGAAAGCAGGATTTGTTGTGCGGGCTGGTGTGTGCAGTGCATGTGCCATATGTAGCATACTACAACACATAGCGGTTTCCAATGTAAAAACTCTGTGTGTGATGACTCAAAGCAAGGTCTTGCGGCGGTCCTGTACCCATTAGTTTTGAAGCAATTTAAGGGTGTTTTTTATTGGCTTCACAAAAATTTTGAGACAACTGGGTGTAGTGTTGTAGACATTTCGAGTCATGGAGGTATTTTTGTACATAAAAGCCTATTCGTTTGGCAAGAAAAGTTGGCCTTGGAGATAAAACGGTCTTCCCATTTAACTGACTTTGAGTTATCAAAATTTTATTAGACATGTACATCCCCGTCTGCTTAACATTTGCTGGCCTTTTGGGAAAAAAAGGGCGAGGGCTGCTGCGCGGCCCACACTGGACAATCATCTGGCCCACAAAAACATTTGAATGGTCACACTCATTCGCACTCTGCTTATACATTTAGGATTGCACGTGTAGCAGAACTATTGACTGGCACTTCTCTTCAGCACGCAGCATGGTTACCTTCACGGTTGGATCGTCAGTGCTGCGGTGCGGCTTATACACCATTTTAAATCTTAATTTGCTGTGGCTTATACACCACACTGCTTACATGTACAGTATATTCTGAAATAATGGTAAACAGCCTTGGCAAATGAAACTGCAGCATAGGCAATGTGCATACATCTGTGTGTAAAATGCTCATTTACCGGCACTTAGGTTTTGGTGCTCCAGTTTCATTGATGTATCATTTTTGAATACAGACACAGATGTGCAATTAGCAATGCAGAAGCTGTACAAAATTGAAGTTTTCCATAGGCTTAGGCGCAAACACGGATGTGCCTAGCAGGGCTCACTTTGAACTGCAAGTTACCCCACTAGCAATTTAATACAGATCCAAGATCTTTTCAGCAACCACATTAAAAGTTCTGAAGAATATCAATGACGTAGTAATGTCAAAAGAGATTAAGAAAATTAGGAATGCATCAAGTTACATGAAATAAATGTGTTGTTTTTACACAAGAAACCATGTTTGTAATTCCTTCGATAACTTAACAAATTACCTTGGATAGCAGAATAACACAGGTTAATATAAGATAGGCATTTGGCACTTCACAAACAGTGTTGTGACACATTTGTGTCAATGAAGCTTAACTCTTTATTTTCGTGTATTACTCATCTTGGCATCTTGATAAAAACACAGTGTGTGGATGAAAAATGTTTGGGGTTCCCACTGACACCTATGGTGCAAGATTCTTGTAAAGGCCTGTTACTCAGAAGTAGTTCTGGCAACTAGTGACTGCATCGACCAGTCATTTGCATTTATTCACAAGAGATAGCATAACACCAGGGCATTAATAACTTTTTGCTGAGGCTGCTCACCATTCAGTAGAACAGTGTCACCCTGGGTCATGCAGTTTTCATACTACACAGAATACTTTAAGTTATGACATAAATACAATTTTTGGGACTGACTGAAAATTTTACAGAATGACTACATTCATTCGACCTGTTCATTAAAGGTATTATGCATCTTTTTTGCTACAATTAAGATATTTTCTCAGAACTAACAAAGTGGTACCAACAACTATCACAGTGGTCAGCTTATAAGTAATCTTTCAGATAAGCCTTTACATGCACATAGGTGATGAAGCAGAACAAGCCTCCAAGCTCATCCATTGAGCATTCTCAAGGCAAAGCTAAGACAAAATGCACTGCTCGATGAATCACTAATGGAGACAATACCTCAGGCTAAGTAATGATATGTTGCACACTTCATCCTCATATTCTGCAGTGTAAAGATAACCTTAATATAAACTAAAACAAACTCAAATGCAAATGCAAGTGTGCCGGTAGCTTAACTTCATTTTGTAGTCAATGAAGAGGTCCGATGAGGATGTATACTCACAGACATTCCATTCTAATTGCGATATTCTAAATGATATACACGAAGTCCTGTAGTTTGCTTTTGGTTCTTTTCAGAACAAGGCTCATGTGATACCATCTTTTTTGGAGTAAAAGTAGTGAATTCCACCCATATTTCAACATGCTGTTGCCCAACTGTCAGATGGAATATGTGGGTTTTGGTGTCACAAGTAGCATTTTCAACTGTAAGAAATCCTCGTGTCACTCTGGAAAAGTATTTCTGGATATATCTCAGACTTGTATTAAGAGGATGTACTCTTCTAAATACAAATACATGTTTGTATATACAAACATAAATACGTAAAACATTATCTGCTAGTAGCTGCAAGAAGCACTATTGTGACTTCCTCCATTCAGCATGGCAAATTTTAAAGGTATTTTCTCCATCTGTGCTTTGTCTACCACTTTATATACCCAGTAACCAAATTAACACATCCTTTCTGAATAACTAAATTTACAAAATTTGCCAAAGAACACGCTTATAAATTAGTTTCCAAACTCTCACCTGATGAATTGGAAGAACGGTGAGTAGCTGAATGCAACTCTCTTACATGTGATACAGGGACAATCTCTGGATAATCTGGACTGGCTTCAGACAAGTTACATTCATTTCTGTCTTTCTTTGTTTGTTTGACATCTAATACGAGTCTTACCTCTTCCATTTCCACTGTTTCCACTTTCATAGAGCCTGACTGATCAACAATGGTCACATCTACACCGGGTGCACACTTCTGGGCATGTGTTTTCCTTTGAGGATATGCCAGTTCAGTGGAAGAAAGAACTGAAGCTGATTCATTGGTGCTTGGTTCTTGGGAAAGTCCATTTCTTTTTGCTAGGGCTTCTGTCTTTTCAACTCCTTCGATAGTGACTGTTATGGTTGTTTCTACATGGTTAATATTAAAAACAACATCATGAAAATTAGACCCAAGACACAGATCATAAACAGGTAAGGGAAATGAGAGGACATGCGGGAGCAATTAAAGATTACCACACCTCATACATATTCATGATTCTGAGCCAAATTCTCAGTGGTCCGTTCAACATCACATGTCAGTTGCTTATTTTGCTGTTAACTGGACACACAAGCCAGGATTGACACGTGGATCATATATGCACATGTGGTACACTGCACTAGGGCAACAGTACAATGTATGTACCAACCATGTATCTGTCAATCATTGCTGTAGGTACATCTGAAAATATGGCAGCATGTAATCAACATTTTACTGTGATTAAGGATGCCTTATTGAAATGGATCAGTGGTATTAGCTCTCCATTATACTGTCCTCAGCATCAGAACTTGACAAACTACAATGGAAAACCGCTACAATGAACATGACAGGGTCCACACAAAATGTTCGGTACAGTAATTTTCAGTTATGGACACACACACACACATTCCGAACTCCAGCCCATTCAAACGTATGGTCCAAACTCCAGCCCATTCAAACGTATGGTCCGAACTCCGGCCCATTCAAATGTATGGTCCGAACTCCAGCCTATTCAAACATAAGGTCCAAACTCCAGCCCATTCAAACGTATGGTCCGAACTCCAGCCCATTCAAACATATGGTCCAAACTCCAGCCCATTCAAACGTATGGTGGCCTGCCCAAAAAAACATGCCAGTGTGAGGTTTTTAGGCCAACACTTCCACGCAAAATAAAGTCAAAAATTTAATACACAGTAATTCCTGTCTTTTGTTAAATCTATGTTCACCTTTCATGTTTCACCTTTTTGGTAGTTTTCCTTGAGTCATCGCTTGAAAATTGCATGCAAGGTGATTAAACTGGTTCTTGTAGGTAAAACAGCACTTTAATAAATTGGCAATGCCGGGAACCATTCTAATAAAGTAGCACTTGGAAGAACATACAAATGTCATATCTGAAGGTGGCAACAAAATGTCGGGCAAGCATTTCTGAAAACGATCAAATCTAGCAAGATATTTATCAAAGATTAATGGAAGTACAGTAACAACTGCAAGGGTCTATCAGCATTTTTTTTCTTCTCTTGATTTTGAGGTTAAATCTCCCGGCTTTGTAGAGATAACCACGCTACGTTTTCTGCTATGAGTTACCGGTGTCAAAACACATAATCAGCAGCTGGGCCCAATTTCACAGCACTGCTTACCAAAAGCGAAAAATTGACACTTACTGGCTTATGGCGAACGTATTTCACGGATTAGCAAGGAATTTTGGCCTATGGGCATGCGTACATCCCGCAACTACGGATTATGTGCTTAAAGGGTTAGCGCAGAATTGTTCTGCATAGCGCAGAATAGTGGACCACAAGCAATACATACTACGTTTATGTAGGCTATCCAACGAAGTGTACAGACTGTGCTCTATGTTGGCTGTTGTTCCAACGTGAGTGCAATGTTCTTCAACTTTGAGTTACACTATCATCAATTCTAAATAATGGTTCTTTATGTAAAGCAAATTTGTAATGATTTTGGAAAAAGTGCACAGGAAGTTCAGGGGGGAGTTTGGTATACCCAAATGTCTGGCATAGCAGTGTTCCACTGTATTCCAAAAGCTGTCACTTTCTGATAACTCAGGAGACTATGTTGACTTTCGGCCCTCAAGCTATGTTGTATGCTAAAAAAAGAGAAATATCTCACAAAAGAGAATATTTCAAAGAAACAAATACATTTTTCAAATGTAATTCAAAAAATGGTTGCGGAATAACACACAGTGCTGTTTGTATAAACATTGCCAACAAGTGTGACCAGATGACATTATATGGATTTCAATTCTTTTTTCATCCAGAAAGACACAATTCTGCTTTTTTTACAAAACTTTATGGGTAAAAAGTGAAGAGTTCTTAATTTGCAGCTCAAAAGTCTCTTTAAAGGGCCTGTGTAATCCAAACAGTTCCAGGAATTTCCACCTAATTTTATTTTGGCTTTGTGATTTTGGCACAACTCTTATGAAATCCAGACACACTGCTCTCATGAAATATCCAAATAATCAGGAGGGTCAAAAATATTTACTTTTCCCAATGACACACGTATGATTAATGCTCAGGCTGACACAAGTTAATTCACCATGTTGACATTCCCCTCCAAAGAAGACCAAATCGTATGAATGAAGTGTCATGACCAGCTGGTTTGATGATTAGATGGTTTCTATGGCCACCATAGCTGTTGCCAAGGCCCTAACAGCAATGCTCATCATCAAGGGCTTCTAAGCAGCGGGCAGTAACCACTCCCTAAATAGCTCCCTGTATTTAGATATTTTAAAGGTGTCAACATCTCAGAAACCTAATCAAGGTTTCCCATGAAAGACTTGGCACCAATAGCTTGGTATTTCAATAGTTTGTGTACACAGTGAAGCAAGATTTAGATCATTCAAGGATGTCAACATGCGCATGCAGATTGGGTCCTTTCAGGGCAGCCATATGCCAGCTGACAAGCACTGAACATGTTGAACATGGTGTAACACCATGCATGTTGTTTTCTAATGACCTTGCCCTTTTGAAATGCCCAACTGGTTCATAATTACAATGCAGTAATTACTGTCATTTCACTCATGGAAAGTAACATTAAAACTATGTAACAAGTCAATGGATCAAGACAAAGTGTACCTTTTTGCCTCCTGGTTTTAAATGAGGCATTGGTGATGGCTGATCTCTTGACAACGGGTGAGGGAGGGGTGACAGCAACATTGATTCCCACAGGCCCATCACTAGGCCTGCCTGAGGGATTAGTATCCAATGAATGCTTGATGGCATTGCTCACCTGTAAAAATAATCCCAACAAAATGCATGAAGGTGTGAGAATAAAGGACAAATTTAGCCAAAACCAGTACCTTTTGGGCCAAGATGTGGTCAGTTCTTCTGAAATGTGGAACACGCTAAAATCAACCTCACTAACACTTCTCATGACAAGCTTCTTACCAATAATACATCTGCATAGAGTTCATAGTTGGCCCTGAAGTGGATATCTTCTAATGCATGTATTCCTGCGGAAGCTTGCCCATTGAACCTACGCAGGAGAGAATTATTCTGGTAAGAAATCTTCTGTAAGCCATGCTATGGAATAACAGTATAGGGGGCTGTTGGGACCTGATGAAAGGCACGGGGATGGGCTTCAATGCTCTCAAAAGAGCATTCTGATTTTTGGGGAGTCATCTGCGAAAACATCATTAAGTTCATGGTGCAATGAGTCTAACTTTATTTGGTATTACTAACAGAAAGGCCTTTGCAAAGTGCAGGTGCTTGGATTCTACAATCTTAGTATGCCAGCTGTATCAACCAACCCCAATCTACAATTTACTATAGTGATCCTATGATGCACCCACTTCAGTGCAGTTCTTATGACAAGAATTCATTTACTGGTTTGCACTAACCAGTATCACCACTACATCATACAATTACAGATATGCCACATGATTTGATGGCAGCAACCCAATATCCTGGACCAACTGATTCCAGCATGGCAGAACTAACATGACAATAAAAATGATTTCATCCCTGAGAAGTGCCTGCAAGGTGTCTTTAAATGTTCCCCCAGCCAAGCTGGTTAACGTATGGTGTTGACTTAAAAGAAGTTGGGACAGGCAACATGTCTCCATGGGCCTGCATGTTTAACACAAAACTGGATCTCAATTAGTCGTCCCAACACTGGTTCACTCCAACATTAGGTGGATTCTGGTGTCAATAAACCAATGACAGATAACTAATCAAGACCAGTAACAACAGGCCAAAACAAAAGGTGATGATTTGCAAAAGTTCAACTTTACTCACATGACAAAGTAAATACCAGTTAACATCTCCAACATGAGTGTAGAGTCAAGAGGAATTCTGGGAGTTTTATGAATATCGAGGTTCAGGTTATGTTTGGAGACTCTGTCTGAAGATGAGCTCTGTTTCCATGCAAGATGTGCTCCAGAGAAGCCACAAAGAACCAAACTGAAGAAAGAATCATCAAACAATGAGTTTACGACAGATGTATAAATATTATAGTCAAGAGTTGCAAGTAACAGGGTGGGCAACAACAATTGAATGTTTTATGGACATTTATTTGAATAGCTTTTGACAGTAATTCGGACTGGAGGTCTTGCATTGGTCTTGTGATGGTGCTTAAGTATTAAGGGATTTCGACTGGAGTACTGCGATGCATACAGAGATGTACATGTACTATATCACTCATTGAGTGAATCTACACCTTCAAATATAACAAAAGGCAAGTTATTAGCCAGCTGAACCAACTAGACATCCAGACACTCCTGGGAGCACAAGACACTATCCAGCTCTCTACAGTTTTCTATGAAAAAATCTGATCTGGCAGTGTTCCACACCAGTTATCAGTATTATGGCGAGTATTTTATTTGACAATACCAATTAACCACTTCCTGCCAGGGCAGTTATCAGTGTTGATGATGCTGGGCTGGGATATTTATCATTTTGTTCTGTTTTCAAAATTCTTTAACAATTCCTATCTTCAATTACTGGACACTTACAAACATGTGAAGGACTGTCTGGTGGCCTTTCTAGCCTGACAGACAAAATCTATTGACGCCTGAGTATTTCAGCCAGGCCGGCAGCCTTGTAAAAAGAGCCCAGATTGTGCGGTGTTATATAACTTTCTTTTGTTCACGAACCTGGCTCAGTGTGCTGCTGACCTCTTTTCAATAGGGGCCAGAGTAGACTGCAGCGGTGCTGTGTGGCTCATTGATGCGGTCGTGAAGTGCTGTTGTTTCCGGTGGTAATCCGCTCACTCTAAATGCCCCAAACCATGGTATACTGTTTCAAAACAAGGCTGGATTATCTCCACATTTGAGAGTGGAAAAATGTTGGCATTTCCCAGCAGCCTGGTATTTTGTTCCCAGTTCAGTCTTTTGTTACAAGAGTCTGTTCCCTTTGTCCGAGTTCCGTCGGAGACCCTGGCCACCTATATAAAGCATACGTGTCCGGATCCGGAATCCCCGGCAGGGAGTGGTTAATGTTTATCTTCTGAAGTAATAATTTTCTGCAAATTTTGAAAATTCACAATTCAATTTTGTCCATCCAATCAATAAGTATTAGCTACGAACAAAAAGAGGGAAGCGGCTGGTGTCTAAGATGCTCCCGGTAACCAATATTGATTTCTTGCCACATTAAACTTACTCAAAACTCAAGTGAACTTTCTTACTTTGAGCAAATCTTGCAGAAAAATGCATGAGACACAGGAGATAGAAATCCAATATCTGCATTGTACTCCGACATAACGTGGGTAAGCACACTGAACCTGAAAAACAATTACTGACTGTTATTGTCTTTTGTATTTACATGTATACTACAACTGTCATGCACATAAAACATTTCTGCTATGACTGCACGCAGAAGTGTTGGCAATGATCTAATACTTTCATCAATCCTACATGTACGTGCATTGACAGGATCACACTATACAGCAGTTCAGAATACTGTAAGCAGTCATCTGTTCTTTACATTGTCACGTTCTCTGCACTTTTCTCATGGAACTCTTTCCCCATTTTAAGCTTGATTTTGGCTCATCGATTTTCCTTGCTATTACAAATCATACAGACAAGAACATCTCTGCCAAATTTTTAAATCAAAGCTCAAGACAGAATACTGTTATCATTTATACAGCAACCTTCAATTTTTCACGGTTATTGGCTTGCATACACACATGAAGTACAAAATACACGAATAGAAGTCGCAATGCAATTATGCTGATTTAGCACAAAAAACTAGCCATAATTTCATTAGACCTCTATGCCTTCAATTGCCTTTACAGTGATTTATGACAAAGAATAGATCTCCATATAATACATCCTGTGACTTTTGGTTTTAAATAAGACTGACAAATATGCCAGTAGAGAAAAAATTCAATTAATTGGGAGGAAAATTCAAGAAAGCAAGCCAAGCAAAAGTCCACATATTAAAGCTGGCACTATTGATCAAGAACTGAAGATAGATACAGGAATACAATACTTCAGAATTGAACTATTTCTTGCAGAAAGAATCAGACTATCTTGAGATAATTAGTTGATTGCATTTTACTGTCTTCTTCACTTTCAATAATTGCTCAATCATGGGTACAAAAACTACAATAATCACTGTTTGTCTACAAGAGACCACTTTCCAACTTTAGTTAATATTTTGCACACAATTATTATCTAACAGTAGGGGAGATGGGGTTACATATAGTTGAAATTTTTTCACAGCAACGTCTACATAACACAAACATAATTTATTCCAGAAACTGTACCAGTTTATGAACACACATGTTACAAATTTAACCTATAAAGATACTGAACTTGTTCATGATTGCTTAAACAGTCCACCTTGAACACAACTATGTCACATTCCAATGCTGGAACATAGTATCCTGTTCCTTAAAAAGTATTGCTGCAATGACTTCTTTTATAACTTGAGTAACCTTATTTTTCCAAGAACTACAGGCCAAACACCAGAGGACGGATCAACCACCCCTCAAGTCAACAGTTTTTCTTTTGAAAAATGAATGGTAAATATTTGGGCCTTTTTCGTTTCCCTTCCTTCAAAAAACACCTAAAAAGCCCTGGTTAATGTAGCCTCACCCCTTAGGGAGGCCTTGAAACGTTATATGAAAAATACCGGTATTCCAATATTCCCCCCCCCCAAAATTTGTCCCCTCCTCCCCACCCTACCCACTCCCAAAACTTTGGTTCTGGATCCATCCTTACATGCATCTTGCATGTATGCAAGAAGAATGCAGAGAGTTCTTTACACACCCTTATTGATTCGAAGAAAACTTAAGCACATTGTTCCTTTAACACGTTGACTGCCGCGCATAATTTCAAAGGGACGTTCCCATTTGCCAAGCGTTGTATGCATTGCACACATATTTAACAGGTACCCTTCAGATGTCTGAGTGTGTGCATTTTACAGATGTATGTCCTCAACACTGCCAGCAACGTATTTGTGTTCTTCAGTGATGCCAGTGTATTCAGTTTACATCACAACAGCATTTCATTTCCCACAAATGTACATGTACCTGTCATGGCAGAATCTGGTACACCTGCGACCACGAGTATGCATGTATTCATACATGTAGTCAGCAGTCAATATGCTAATAAAATCAAATCTAGCTGTGAAAAATCTCAATCTTTCGATCAACCCCTTTGTTCCAACTAATCTTCTATCTTCAATCATCAGTTGTCACTCTGCGATATGCAATGCAAATGCGTTTGGAATGCGCAGTTGGTTATTATTAACAAACACAAATTTGAACATAAAGTTTGCAACTTGCAAAATGTTACAGCTGCTGTGTCTGTGCAAGAGGATGAATGTGTAGTACGTATGCATAATGAATTACGCATCGTGGTTAATGGCGTCTCTCAGTAGTTGACAAAGTGCGCTGTGGGTGGCTGGTTTAACCTAGCTATATGTATTCCTCCCACTTCCTACCTGTTTTTAATGGTCAGTGCATTGACCTGAGACAGAGGCCCCCTGGTCACCAGACGATGGTTACTTTGCTGGTATGAAAGTACATTTTCTGTCAGTGCTAACTGGCTGACGGGCTGTAACACATGAAGGTGAAAAAAGCCATAAGTGATAAAAGGGCCATGACATGACTTTGAAGAAAAACTATTCCTTGCAAACATTTGTGCCTATGAATGATACAATAATTGCAAGTTATAAATTTAACATTTTGAATGATTTTCCCACTCTTTCCATGCTATTTAAGTGTGCTCCTGCTCACTTCGATGTCACTTTCTAGCAATTGCTTGTGCTTTGACAAGTTGCATAAACACTCACACTTCCAGGATGATTTGGTAATAATATATAAAAGTGCACATAGCCAAAAAGAGTATAAAACACTCTTGCAAATGGCAATATAAGAACTGAATATGAAGGCACGTGTAAATACGACACAAATAAGCATGTCAACAATTACCACAAACATCAGTATTGTAGACAACACTCTTTAGACATTCACAAGATCAACACAAGACCTCCAATCTGAATTCAAGTCACGAGCAATACAAATTCTCCCCCCCCCCAAGTGGGTCGAATCTACTTAAGAACACTTACTCAAATTACCAATACTAATTGCATATTTCCCAAGGCCAATGATCAACCAATAGTGCACCCTCAACTCCCACAATACCTAGCAGAACAGTCGCCATGTTCTTCCTCTCTACGAAGTGCATGAGCATCAAGGCCGAGTGGGGAGGAAGGGAATGAGAGCGATAATCTGGATAGGTATTCTCTAGTAGACTTGGCCCACTCTAGGTGGGGGAGAGTCTACTGCCGTCAACCTACTCAGATTACCAATGCATTTGCAGAGTAACACCGCACCTGAGGAAGGTGGGTAGGCGAGCTTGCACAATCATGAAGTACGTAGGAGATAATCCAAAGATATTTTGAGTATAAGGGACTATCAACTTAAAAGGGGGTAAAACCCTGACTCACTGTAACAGGTTGCTTGAATTTAATGATAGTCTCTTGCAGGGGTTTGGAATGGCCAGCATGGCGGAGTTACTGCTATGCTGTCCTGAGGACAGCTAGTCCATGAGAATGGTCCCCCTGCAACACATCACTGAGAAAACAAGAGATAAATGTTTAGGGAGATTTCCAGTATGCCACTTTACGAATGTCAGTTATAGGAATCCCTTTATAATAGGTCCAGGAGGACACAGCCCAGACATTATGGGATTCATGAAGTGTGCATTGCTCATCCGGGGTGGTAGGCCAATCTTCATTGGTAAACTTAATTGCGGAGACAACCCGCCTGGCCATCATGTCCCTGGAGGTTGGGTCGTGAGGCAGTGTAGTGGTAATGAGTTGTTGGGAGGTGGATCCCCTGATGTCCTTCATCCTTTTCATGTACCACTTCAGCATCCAAACAGGGTACCAGAGTTTGAGTGTGACTGGATTGCAGAACAAAAAGATCCGGGGAACAAAAATATCTGGAAGAAAGGTGTCTGATTTTTTGCAAGGAACCCTACTTCCAGAAAAAATCTTAACTCGAGTGGTTCCCATCTTAGGTACGCGTGACAATTTAGATCCAGTAAGGGAAGGCCCTCAGGTAAGCTAGTCTGGTAGCAAAACCCCCCTTAATACCGGACAAGCCACCGGACTTGGAGACTGGTCTGGCGGTTGATCAAACACTCTTCCATCCTGGAGTCTATTGTTTGAAGTTTTTATCTCACGCATAACAATGGAGCCTCCCTCACTGGCACATCAAAGCCCCTGCCATGCGGTTTTGCAAACAATTCCACCTTAAACCAACACATTTACCAATACTTTGCTAGCCCTGTGACTCTTATGCATGTACCCCTTGTTTGATATATTTACTTGTGACCTATATTCTTTTGGTTTTAACACCCTCTGAATGAAAAATGATAACCGAAGTCACTGAAAAAATGCTCTCAAATGCCTTTGAAACCCAAGGCATCAATTCCTGGATATAAATGAATTATTCTGGGATTTTGTTCTGTTCAAAATGATCACTGGAAATAAAGAAACAACCACTTAAAATGTCTCCAATAGTCACCATGGAGGCCAGTAGTGTTTCCTGTTCATGTACATGTACGTGTGAGCAAAACTCGGGAACTTCCGTTGGCTTGAATTTCGAATTTATTATCCACTATGGTTTGAGTTATCGGATGTATAGAATGTATAAACTTTTTCCTGCCACAGTATCTAACACGTATATAAATGAGTCATTCTGTTCGCGTTTGGTTTAATGGAAGTTGAAAAGAGTTAGTGCTTATTTTCGTTGAAAGGTATGTCGTTTGAGCATGTCTGAAAATCGCTGATATTGCATGCTTACGTACGATGGTACACCCGGCAGTCAGAACATGAAGGTACTCATCCGAAAATAACGTTCAGCTAAGAATTCTGGACCAAGCCCGATCCAGAACATTGGTGGAGTGCTCTTATTGCATGCAGCATTACACTTGAAAAATATCACACCTCGATGCAAACGCTGGCACTGCATACCTTAGGAAGTTAAACATTCTTTATTCTTTCTTAATACCTATTACTTCAAAAGAATCGAGATATGCAATATTACAAAGTTTCAAACAACGCATGTGTTAATAGTCAAAATAATCCAATCCACGTCAAGCCAACTCTTGCTAGCAGGCTTTAATCCGGTATTAAAGTCTTCTTTTGTTCAGCTCTTGCTGTTCTCTGAGGGGCAATAAACTGATACACCTAACTGACTTCAAAGGGCACAGGTCAGACAAGCCTGTGTACCGGACTAGGGCAGCCTGAGTATCAGCCTGGTTTAATACCCGACTGGTTAGGATCGGGCCCTTTCCATATCAGATCTAAATGATCACCGTCCCTTATGTGGCTATCTGATATGGAGAGAACTTTGATTTCACAGCCCCTTTGTGAAGTAACAACAGCTAGGAGGAAAGCCAGGTTGATACTTTAATGAGAAGGCCCAAACCTGAGAGAGGCCTATCTAGAAGGTTCAAACGGAAGGCCAGCCAGGAGTAGCAGAACATCCGGTAGGTTCCAGGACGGGATGAGTTTCTTAGACAAAGGGCATTCCACAAACATTCCCCTCAGAAGGTGATGGATCACTGAGTTAATGGGCAACAGAGATGGTCGAACTGCCTCAGAAGCCTCGCTGGACAGCCGCTGTGGCTGAATGGCAGTTTCTGATCGTGGACACCAAGAGGCCAGTCGAAAAGGTGCATAAGGAAGTCAGCTACGACTGAAAGAGGTGCCTTGGCGGATCTGTAGCTTGCCTTTACACCATGAATCGAAATGCCATATTCGGCTGTTGTAGATCTTTCTCATTGACAACTGATGGCCCCTGGTGGCCAAGGCAGTAGTGTCTCGAGAAAGGCCTACCTCTTGGAACGATCTTTGGACAATGTCCAGCAGGTTAGGTGTAGGTGAGATGGGTCCGGATGCAGGATGTGAGACTAAGGGTGGAATATGACATCCAGACAAAGTGGTAGGATCAGGGAAATGTTGACTAGTAGTCTGACTATGCAGGGAAAACCATGGTTGCCTCGGCCAGAACAGGGCGATGAGGAGGATGCAACAGCTGTCCTGTCCTGACAGTGCTCTGGGGATGAGTGACAAAGATGGGAATGTGTACGCTAGAAGTCCTTTGCAGGAGACGTGTAGTGCGTTGGTTACCCATGCTCCGGGATGTGGATATCGAGTGCAGAAGGTCAGGAGTTGGGTGCTTAGGTGGGGCACAAAGATAATCTACATGAGGACTGTCGATCACATAGAATAGTGTCTTGACTACCTCAGGTTGAAGTGTCCACTATTATAGGACAGACCACGCCCCAAGCGAGCATCCGCCAGGCTGTTCTCCACTCCGGCAATGTATTTGGCTCATCATAGACCAATGGAGTGTTCTACGGTCCAGTGAAGAAGATACCACGTCAGAGGCACAGCCAAGGGGAGCGTGTGCTCCCTGATGGTTGATATATGCGATGGCTGTTGCATTGTCTGATCAGACCAGGATCGTCTTGCCTTCTATGGATGAGTGGGAGTGTAGGAGGGCTTTGGAGCCTGCCTGTAGTTCCAAAAGGTTGATTGAGGAACCCCAAAGGTTGGAAGAGTGGAAGAGCCAGGGCTGACATCAAGATCTGCAAATTAAGAGAGTCCCTGCTCAGCTTGTCAAGTTAGTCAGGTTAGTGTAGTGTTTCTTTCCTCGCCTACCACCTTTGGGGGCCTGGAATCGAATGTGGCTCCGTACACATGTGGAATGGGTTTTCAGTCTTCACCTGAGTCCGTGAGTTTCCCTGAAACATTTATCCAGGGTTTTCCTCCCACCTCTAAAACTGAACATTTTTTCATTGTCTTTTCACTGACCACCACCATTCGCTCATTATCATCCTGTTATTGGAGCTAATGAGAGTGAGTCAGGAGGAAAAGTTGGAGAGGCCTGCCGCCTTATGGGGAAACAACACCAGGGGACCAGATTTATGAGGCTGGTCATCAACCCCAGGAGATGGAGCCATGTTCTTTGTGTTCACCTGTTGCTGTTCTTGAAACATGGTGAAGCACTGTTATAGGTTGTCTACTAGATCATCTGCATGCATGGCAATACCATTGCAGAGATCAAGGGTCACCACAAGGTAGGTCGGTTTCTAGGATGGAGTGGTCTGGATTTGTCCCAGTGGAGATGTAAGATTGTACGTGGCTTCGGTGGCGGCGAAAGCCTTGTTTTTAGAGCAGCCAATAATTAGCCAATTATGTACAGGAAAATGAGGATGTGGGAATAACAAAGGTGTACTCCCACGGTCTTTACCACTCTGGTGATACTCTCAGAGAACGAGAACCGGAGGAATTTGCGATTGTCAGTCTGGATGGGAATACGTAGGTAGGCGTCCTTCAAGTCGATCAAGGATGTCCACACCGAGACTACGAGAGACTCCATCTAAAACCTCTTTGGTCAAATGAACTTGAGGGGTTTCAGATTGATCTCCACTTTCCCGGTCTCCTTCTTCAGGCTGAGGAAGAAAATAGACATAAAACCCTTTTTCATGAGGCAATGTGGGACCCGCAGGATGGCCTGTTTTTGGAGAAGGTCTATTATCTCCGATGCAAAAGTTCATTGTCTGGCTTGGTCGGTTGGGATAGGAGTCGGCCAGAGGATCATGTTCGACAGAGGGTGACTTGTGAAGTCTGGCTTGCAGCCCTGTGCAAGAGTGTTGAGTACCCATCGGGGGGGGTGCCATTGTGTGAGGGTCACCAGAATTCAGGACAGGCACAGTGGGTTGAGCAGCCTGACTATGGGCCCGGGCCCGGTTGTTGTAGCTACATGTAATGCAGAATCCCTGGCAGGACGGTAATGGGAAGATGCCACTGACAACTTAGCCATACTTTGTTCCAAAGTCTCCTGGTCTGTGAATGCGTGACCTAACATAACACATATACAGAGATAGAAACAAAAGAAAAACACATACGCACATACAGCAATAACTACATGTAAATGCAGTGAAAGGTGACATTCTAGCACAATCTTTATTTCGTCATAATTAAGAGATGCTAAAAAAACACACCCATAAATGCAGTACAATGACTGCATATACATGTACATGTAGAAGTGACACGGAAGAAAGTCTCATCGTAAGCTTTATTACACTCACAAATGGAGACAATACACACCTATACATGCACAACGATAACAAAAGGCAGTGAAAAGGTGTCAAAAAAGGAACAGTCTTACCACAAGCTTTATAACAATCAAGAATAGTTTATTAGGAAGTAGTAGTTGATTGAGAAGTGACACAGAACTTATAGTGAACAAAAACTCTCAAAAACATGTCCGTTCGTAACGGCACTAAGAAAAAGAAGAACATGGCGACCATTCCATTAGGCATTGTGTGAGATGAGGATGCACTACTGGTGGAATGAAAATTTAGCAAATGGTGTAATGGTCTAGGGAACTATGCAAGTAGTATTGGTAATCTGGGCAGGTTGAAGGCAGTACACGTCATTGTTCACCCTGCTGTTTGTGATGGTTTTGTCTGGGCCCAATTTCACGGCACTGAGAAGCACTCAAGTTTACACAAACAGAGGCTCAGTGTACCGGTATTTCATGGGGACCCTAAAGCAGTAAACACAGCAAAAGGCACTTGAAGGAAAAATTTGCTTAACTCGGTGACATAACAATGGAAATCTCAATGCTGGCATACTTTTTTGTGCTAAGTACAGCAACCATGAAATGTTTGCTGTGATATACACTTACCAATAAGCAAAGTTTTGTATAAATGTCAGCAAAACAATTTTGTTTCTTGGGCCCTGGTCTAGTCTTGTGTTGGTCTCTTCAACACTGCCAAAAATGGACTTTTTAAAATTGAATATCTTAAGTTTTGGACGTCACTTTCTTTTCACAAAACTTCCATTCAAGTTTATATTATATTATGTTTAAACTTTCAGCACACCACAAAAGTGTATGAAGTTTAAATCTTTTGACCTTAATGAAACAATCACCTCCGCCCCCCCTTACCACCAGGGTAACATACCTCATGATAAATGGATGGCTTTGCAAGAGTAGGGACAGTGAAGGACTCTATTCTAGAAATGCCATCAGGTTCAACCACTTCCTGCAGTTAAACATGTAACTCATGAAGATCACATCACATATATGTGTACAAATACTTGTCAAACAACTTGGAACTCCATGAGATTCCTCTGTGTGATAACATGATCCTAGTCAGCAGACCCCAGAGTTCACTCTCCATGAGCTAAGAGTCAATCTTATGAAATTCAACGTAGTGTACGATCTTTAGTAGGACTGAAGTGTAATGATGGATAGTCATGCAACAAATTGTTGGTATGATCAGTGGAATTAAAGTATGGTATTCCCATATGTCCAATATTCCCTGTCTCATATGCTTTTGACACAATGAATAATACATGTAGAGTGAACAACCATTAGAGAAAGATGAGCAAAATTTTCCCCCCAAAATTTTCAAAATCAGAAAAAAGAAAATAAATTACCTTAATTGACCCAAACAACCCACATGACCTTAACCCCTTGACGATGGAAATTTTTTTCCGAAAGCCAACTCCAAGAATTCCAGCCTCGCTTGGCCACGAAGGCCACCTGCCAAACCGCAAATTCTCGGTTTGTGGCCCTGCGTGCTCTGCACGCTTTGATCTACGCAGTGAAAAGGCTCATTGTTCGGTGGCATGTGGCTCTACTCACGCTTCCACATTCCCATTGCTGCTTTTAAAAGTGAGGACTATAAAGTGGAAAATATTTAATAAAGAGCAGTTTCCTCAATTAAATGAGTTTTATTTATCTCCTTCATGAAAGGGTTTTACACAGGCAAGTCATTCATCACAAAAGGAAACAGGGGTTGTACAGCAAGGCGAAAATAGGAGGATTTTCTCAGAGAGGGTCTCAGTACTGTAGCTCTGTGAAGTGGAATTTGTATCTAGGAATGGCCTCCACTATTAAATAATGACCCAGGATGCAGCAAGGGTTGAGGACACATCCAAATTACATACTGTGGCTACGACTGCAATGTACAAAGCTGTGGTGGTTGCTGCCTTACCAGCTGCTCTATTTTTCATAGGTTTATGTATTTGGCCGCAATGGAAGCCAATAATTCGAATGCGGCTCACACAAACACGCTAACAGTTTGTTGAATGTCAACCTCGTTCCCATTGGCTTGATCTTGCCACACAATCTGCACTTGTACGTGTAGATGGTGGGATCGTCCAAAAGGTCTTTTTTTCCTTTTTTTAAAATAAATAAATAACAAATGAATGAATTGGGACAGGTGTATTTCTTAGGGGCCGGCAGGGACAATCATCATCTATTTTTTCATGTGGCCTTACTGCAAATCCCTTAAAATAACTTTAAGCTCCCATCTCATGTTACATGCTATCTATACTTTAAGACATTGCGTGTCATAATGCATCATAAAATTGACGACACCAAGTTGGCTTTAGCTGGTGGTTGAAAGGGAGCTTGCTGCTTTACAGGCAGCCAAAAGTCCAGGATATTTGTGAGGATGATTTCTGTGAAGTTCGCCTTAGGACTGCACCTGAAATGCTTGTCTACATGTTCATTTTTTACATCTACTTGTACCTCTTACTGCAATGTGAATGATTGACAAGTTGCTTACCATGTTATAGATACCAAGCAAGAGACTCTCAGCTCTACCGTAATTCTGGGAAGAAAAAGAAGAAAAAAAAAGACATTGCCACAAAGAATCATTTCACAGGGTGTTTTAGTCATATAAGCATTTTTCAACCAAGTATGCTTTCAAATAATAAATTTTTCAGTAACTGTTTTGGATACCAGCAAATGATGGACTGTACCTTACATGTATATGTAGGAAATAAACATGAATTTGACCTTTAATACTAACTTACTTTCAATTAACAGAGACTTTGAAATGCATGTACACAAAATGATGCAGAAGGATGGTCAACCATAGTTAACCCTCCTATGCAAAGACACATTCTTGACACAGTTGTCCTATCAGTCAAAACCAGTCAAATTTCCTATACATGTATGTGTCTGTATACTGGGGGGAATCAAGTGGAAGGAATTTTTGACTGTTTTTGATGGTTACAACAAAAGGAGGGTTAATGTATTGTTTACCATCTTACATGTATCTATGGTTAACTTATTGTTAACCAGGAAAAACACTCATGCTCAGGAATGTGAACTGCCATTGTACATGTATGCAGGATCTGCCATGATGTACTCTACCCATACAATTGCATCCAATATGTACTGGTACATGGGGACTTAATTTTTCACCTTCAAGTCTCAAAATATCTCACTCTTCTGGCATGCATTCCTTCCAGATACACGTGTTGCACTTAAATACTTGCAAGTTTGTAAATGATGATTAAATGCTGCAAAACCTGGCACTACATGTCTTTTCAGTGGGAATATGAACAATTACAATGCTTTCTTTGATCAATACAAGCAGCTGCAAACCTTTGCTAATTGTACCCCCCAATGTTGCTCAACAAACACCATATTACACCTGTCAGAAATACTTCTTTCATGAGTTCTAGAAACACCATAGAAGCCTGTAGTTAAAGTTCAGTACATGTACAATATATGCTGTAAACAGCACTGCCATGTGTCATTACTGAACTCACCTGCCCACCAACAAGGAAATAGAAAAAAAGTAACCACCACTTTTAAAGCCCAAGTAGAAACTGTGTGAACTATTTCATAAAGTTCAAGAAAACTTTGAGTCACTGCTAAAAACAGTTTGAAACGTGAGCATCTGGCAAGATGGTTGTGTAGTTTGAGCAGCTTGTCGGCATAGGAATGTGCACATCCCATTCAGGCAATGTCACAATAGTTGCATCAAGGCAAGATCACATCATGGCACTGCTTATGGTTTTAAACATTGGTTTATGAAGGCAGGGTTTAGTGGATCGTTGTAGAAATCCCATCCTCATGGAGATTTTCTTAGTATCAGCATCAATGTGATCGAACCAAGACAGATGCTCAACCAGGATATTCCCGAGATACTTGTATGAATGAACTCTCTCGATTGACTTCCCATTTAATTAAATCTGAACATGTATGTAGGTAACCCAGGGTGGAAACCAAAAATCATGAATTTAGTTTTACCAACATTAAGCGTAAGTTTATGGACCATCAACCTCCACTTAACTACATGTAACTCAAGACCATGCACCACATTAGATCCAGTATTTTCAGGGATCATGCCATCAAACATTACCATGGTATCATCGGCATACTTGTTGAAGAAACCAATTCAATGTGTACAATGTAAATTTTCTTTGTGTACTTATCACCGAGAATGGGGCATTATGGAATTCAAGAAACAACTATGGATGGCAAAACCAAGGAAAGTATACTCAGAAATGTTAAGTTGTGTCACACTTGTAAAAGTAATTCATCCATTCACAAGTTTGTAGGGCTATCCCCCAAGGTAGAGCAAAATGTTCTTATTTATGGAAATGTGGGAATAATATGTGCTTGGCCGATCTTAAACGGCCAAACAAATAATTATTCCCATTCATAGATACCATTTTTTGTCAGAGAGTCAAAAGAAGTCAATATATGACAGAATTTCAATGATTTTGTTCTAGAAATTTTACTTTCATTTTCCAGAACACCGTCGTTCATTTCATGGTATATTCCTTGCTCAAGTTGTCCAAGAATCTCCAAATATGGACTTGGTGCACGTGTGGTGCATTCTGCATACTGCGTTGCACAAAGACTCTTGGCCATGGGGATGGATTAAACTGTCTTGTATCAGGGTGTGGATTTACGGCTATTTTTGGAACTGGGTACCCATTTTTTGTCAACCTGGGTACCCGTAAAAAAGAAAAATTAATTAGAAATACCATTGCATTGGACCATGTGCTCGAAACAGGGTTCTTTTTCGTACATAGGAAAGAAGCAGCACATCATTCTAAGTGTCAGGGTAAATCTCTCCTACCTATCAAATGAAACTGTTACCTCAATTTGCAAAGTCTTCTTTTTGTAAGTATATGAAACAGAAAAAACCAAAACTGTTCATGAACATCAAAACATGCGAGAGATCTGCAAACCACCTACATGTCACACCAGCTACTGCACAAAGGAAATGTCCCAGATGCTGCACGACCACATACATGTGGAATACACATGCACAGATGGACTAGAACGTATGTGCGGACCAGATCAGTGCTACGGAATATGGATGTCATGGGTTAACAGGCTTTTAAGTACAAAATTACCACCGTAACCAGAACAATGCCCACACCCTCATATCCCCTTATTTTGAAGTTTTTGAATAAAAAGAACCGCCACCAAAATGCTTCAAATGCCATTGAAAGATTCGTAAGTCTAGGGTCAAGAGTCATCACTGCCAAGCGCATTTCTTTTCTCACTGGGACAATGCACGCTGCATAAACCAACGTTATCTGAAACTGCAACAAATCCTGGCCTTTTAAGCCACTGAAGCTAGCCTGATTGCTACAACGGGCCCAACTGTAGTCCCCTTCAGACAGTCCAATTGCTGACACTGTAGTGGCCATGTGACTGCAAAAGGAAAGGTCATGTGACAAAAATCCAAGTGAAAAACAGGACTAATGTGCAGCGCTTCACGTTGTAAACAAGACTATTACAAAAGTTTTGCTGCACGAAGGTAGTACGATAAAGTGGTCTCTTTTAATTGAAAGAAATTTTAGAATAACTCCATTCCCCTGAGGTTCAAGTTGCACTGTATAAGTACTTCAACAAGGATACATTTGACTGGGTGACTATATTATAATTGGTCAATATTTCCCTTTTTTCAAAAGAAAGAAACACTTAGATCTGAAAGGCTTAAGTGCACAAAACATCCTTCCTGCTTTTTTGTTTGATTCAGAATCCACAGTTCCACTGAATCACTGAGGAAATCTATTTTGCTTTAATTTAAAAGTAATTTTGAAATCAAAAGTGACAACAATGACGGTACATTTCTTGGTATCAAAAACTAAGCTGGTTCTCTGACTCCTTGTGTTTATGTAGCACATTCAGTGCTTTGGTTACGATCAAATAATATGAGGCTGATCAACAACACAATTTGTGCATGATCGCCACTTACAGCATGTGTAGTACCGCTGCTACGTGTATATTACACAGGTCCATTCTCGCTACGACATCAATCCCACCATAAAATATTTTTTTTTCAATTTTGTTTCATACAAAAATACTGTTACTGAACTCACACAGTAAGCACTACCACTTCAGCACAAAAGTCATTTCGGTCATTTACTTTTTTTCCCTTCTTTTTTACCGGTACCCAGCCTGAAAAAATGGAACCGGGATTGATAGTGACAGGTGGGTACCCCGGTAACCAGCATAGGCCTAGTATCGTATCCAGGCGCCAGAGCATTTTTACGCAACGGGCATTATCAAATCTTTACAGCAGGCATTATCAAGTGTTAATACACAGTCATGTTGTGCATTGTTGAATAGGGAAATGGTCTGAGGTGTTTATGAATATACAATATCATAACAATGTAAGCCTCAAATGGCAACACTGGACTGTATACTCCCCAGGGAGCTGAGGTTTGAGAAATGTTCGGACGTTGTGAGCCTGATGAGCAGAGGAAATGATAACATACACGTAGATGTACATGTATCAATGCCTGTGAATGGCAGATGACCCGCATCTCATACATGCTGTAACATTATTATATAATGTAACTCAACCTTGGTCCTCACAATCAAGCCTGAATTCATCCAGGGCCAGATCTCGGCTGGTCAATTTAGTTGCAATTTAACTAATATGATCCAACCTTGTGTAGTGCTAGTCCACGCAAGTAAATCCATATCACAGCTGGAACAAACTGCAAGCAAAAGCGCTTCAGCTCAAAGTGTCCAGAGCGGTAAAATTCATACAACTGGCCGCATACTGGTTCCTGCAGCTAAAAGTGAAATCAAGAATATGAACATGAACCTTAAAATGTGTGTTCTTTCTTGCTTTGACATGTAGAAGCATACATGTACATGTGCGTGTACACAAACAAGAAGTATGAACTTTAACATCCAAAGACATGGTAATGATGAAACAAATAACAAACAGAGTTTTTGTACAAAAAATTCTCTTCAGTAACTTCAACTTCATAATTCATGTAGACATGTATATATGTGCAAATACATGTATTGAAAATGTACATGTACTTGTATTTGTAGACACTGGTTCCATGAAGAGTTGGTATACTTGGCATCATTTGTTGCATGGGCTAACCCATAAAATCTGCCTTGTACATGTAAGTTGAGGTTCATAGTTCTTCTGTTACTTATCCCTTCCTATATCTTCCTGACCCAGAAACCCTATAGAATTTGCCTTCAACTGATATCATAAATTTTATTATGTGTGCCCACTCACAAACTCACATTACATTTTGATCAGAAAAGTTTCTGGTTAAAAGCTTTGGGAGTTAGTCTTAGCATACTTACACTGGAGTGAGGCTCTTGAAGAATTTCATAAATTGATTTGATGAGCTGTACATCATTTTTAATCTTTCCACAAAAAGTTGCTACATCTGTTCCATCTATGAACTAAAAACCAAATACACATTATAAATGCATGAACGTTGAAAAAATGTGCAGAGTCAATATCCTGGCACTGAATTACTGCGCATATTCAGGTAGCCAAGAATTCAGCTTCATGTACGTACAGTTTCCTACACTTGTACGTAACTGACACTTGCATGCATACAATCTTTACTAAGGTTGAGATTTAGTAATATTTAAAAATAGGCATGCTTAAAATTTTGACAAAACTTGCAAAATACTTCAATACTTAGAGCAGGAATCTTGGTTGAACCATGGATCTATCAACTGCAACCAGAATTTAATTTGTGACTATTTGTGTTCATTTACAAGCAAATATAAAAACAGAAATTTCAAAGTGACACATGTACATATACAATGTGACATTGTTTAAGTTAACAAGAGAAAGACTATGTAAATGTGTACTTCATTACCCATTTTACCTTAAATACAAATCAATCTGCTACTTGAAGACAATTGATAGATTCTATAACGAACGGCTAGTATGTGTAGACATTTCCAAGTTACATCACATACCTTATACTCGGTTAGCCAGTTTTGCACTTTTTTCTCTGCCATTATTAATCCTCAGTTCATCACTGATGGTACACTTTCCACTGCCTTTCAATTTTCTGACAGGAATGACAGACCTCAAAATCTACAGTCAGACAGTCAGGAGTAAAGCAATTTACATGTCAATTGAATACTAGACAGTATAACTAGAAATCATTACATACTACTGCTTGTTGTTTCACCTTTTTTACTTCTTGCAGTATGTATTTCATACATGTATGTCAATACTTTACAGAATCAGTTGTGTTCCAACACTGTCATGTTATTTAATCATTTTGGGGAAGCCTAACAAGAAACTGTGTAGTCATACCATTTTGGGCATGAAAAGAGGACAGGTTGTCCCAAATTATAAAAACAAAATTACATTGAAGACACTTTAATAGAAAGAGTTCTGTGTCTGGCCTCACACAATTTTTATGTTTCATAAACACAAAAAAGTTAGAAAACAAGTGTCTTGTTCAGAACCCTAGGGGAACAGCAAGAGTGCCAACTCCAGCCCTTGTCAAACTTGGTGTTAATGAAACTTCACAATTATAGAGGCTGGATGTGGAACTCTTCAAGAAACTCAAAGCAAAAATATTCAGGCACGTAACAGCAAGTGTAAGATATCAATACTTAAATTATAAGTCCTGTGAAATTTTTTAAATAGGGTATGTGTGGGGAGGTAATATCCAACCACTGGTCAACTGCTTCGGGGCAATGTAGACATGCAATTACAGTTTCACTCAAATGACTGCAGTCAACCCATTTTGTGAAGTCATCATTCACATTTTGGTATTGGTTAAATCTCGCAGCATTCATGGTCTCGGCCATCTTGCAAAATTTACTTGGGACCAACTGTAACGTTTTAGCACCACCCATCTCACACTGTTTAAAAGTCTTTACTTTATTTCTTTGATTGCAAAACACTCTACGTCCATGTCAAGCTATGAACATCAATGTTGCTATTATAACTGCTGTAAGTACACTGCAGTCCTTATGTTGTTTGTGTCTTCAATTCTTTATAGCAAAAGAACTTGGGTACATGTACCCATAAGTCTCCATAACAAAACAACTTAAGTAAACCTAAAGCTACACTGTTTTGCCATCAATATGATGCATGCATGTATACATGTACATATATGTGACGATAATACACGTATGGCAAAAGAAACTAATTTCTTAAAACTCAAACCACCAAGACATTTACTGTCAGATTTTGCAGGAAAGTAAAAATTAAGAATCACCCAAAAGAGCCATGTGGGTCAGGAGTGTTCATTTTGTTGGTAGTGACGCACTCATAATGCTTGCATTTCATACATGTCAGTTGTTTGTGAACCTGGAAAGAGCAGTGATGACCAAAGGCACCTCCTGTTTCCTCTTGTGGCCCTTCACGGGGCTCACATGGTACATGTAGTCAGCAGGTCTCTAATTTTGCCACCTTTTGTCAGGTCTCATTGATTTTCACAGTAAGTGGTAAAGTGACCTGGTGACTATACTGTCATGGACGTTACATTTACCTGGCACCTGCAAATAAAATGGTACTTTTGCCAGGCACCTACACAGTAGCTGTTTTTGGACCAAGAAATTCTTACAATGACAAATTTTAGTCTGGTTCAGTGACAACATACTGGTTGTCATTGCAACTTCGTATTCAAGAGGTGGGAAGGGAATGTTATTTTCACTTTGTGACAGTCCTTGGTGTGTCTTTCTTGGAGAATGTGCACTGTACTCTAAGGCTGAATAGGGAAGGAATAGTCCTGTGTAATATGTTGTGATAATCCAATTTTAATACGTGAACCTGTTTGTTTACAGTAGTAAAGGAGGGGCATCCCCTGCTTCCCAGAGTGGTTGAGCTGATACATGTACATGTATATACCATCAACCCGACGCATACACAGTGTGTAAGACACGTGAAATGTGGGATGTGGTTGGGTCATTTTTCATCTGGAGATTGTGAGGATGGTGAGTAAAAGCTATAAATTTTGCCCAACATAGTTGGTTACATGATCTGGAACCCTTACACGTACATGTAGGTCATTGGATTTAAATAGATATGGATTAGGCCTAGTATCGACTGCTTTTTTGGCAAAATTTGATTAAGAAAGTTTTTTTTTTATGAACCATGATTTGACATAACTGGCATGACTGGGCTGCACTCAAAAGCCTACAGCATTACGAACCTATAAAAAGTCATACTCTCCAAGTCACACGGACATGACAAAGTAATGACTTGTGGAGTTCAGCAAGTAAGTCTGAGTAACATGGACACTACAAATTGGCTTTTAAAACATTTGGACATGGTCAGGCAATAGTAGAGTCCAAGTACTTTCCTCAAAATAGCTTGTACCCAGAGTCAAAATCCTCCAAATTCATCCCCAAAACAGTCCTGAAACTGTCTTTGGGATTCTGAGGGAATCAAAGATAACAATGAAGGTGGTAAAGTTTACTCACATATGGGATAAAAAGAGAAATTTTCTGCTGAAATTAGAAATACTCATCGGCCAAGCTCAAAGTCACTCTGCATGCTGTTCTGCTGATTGTAGATTGTTACTGACTAGGTTCATGGTAAACAATTTCTGCAGACCTACATGGTTTTCCAAGTCACTGCAGAAGGGGTGCGGATCTGTTTTAAACATAAAGAAAGGAAAACATAGACAGCAAACCCAAAGCATTGAGGAATGACACAAACATGCTCAGAGGGATTGATAAAGCAGAAAATGGAAAATGAAATACATGGTGAATTACGATATTTATAGGAATAAAAATTACATACATATTTTCGGTGAAATGAAAACACTGAATTAATCAGAAAACAAAAACCACTAACTTCCTGGCTACAATAACACATCTTTATGGCACCTTTCCATACCAGCATGTACGTTTTTGGTTGCGTTGCGTATACGATACGTTCATGCATTTCATTTTCACAGACACAAAAATCAACTCCATTAACAGAACATCATGCGCATTGCATTCAACCGTGACAGGTACATAGCACTTGGCACAAATGTTGATGCACATATGGAAAGGTGCCTTTAGTCTTCTAAAAACAGTGGCTTTTCCTCGAAGGTTAGCAGCAGCCAGCACCACACAGAACATCATGCACCATGTGCACCGGGGCTGGCCACGTGCCCAATGATGTCGGCGACGTCCACAAAAGTGGTGTGGTCAAGATAATGTCTCGGTTGGACTTCTTGAAAAGTCACAAAAGTTCCTCCAAAATGGACATTTTATATTTACGCATACAGACACTTGAGTTTAACAAGTCAAGAATTGAAAATGAATATTGACATTAATAAATCCATCATTTGCGTATTTTTCTCATTTTTTGGTTAAAAGTTATAGTAGTCGAATTTGACGACGAGAAACATTTAAATTCAGCAATGACTGTCAAATTTGGCAAAGTTGTTCAATTCGTACTTTTCATTTCAATCTTGCATAAAAAATTTAATATTGCTGAAAAATGTTGATCTTCCATGAGAAAAATACTCTCGCATGAAACTCTGAGTCTTGCGCGAAATTTCAATTTTTCCTGAACGTTTTGCATCTTCCATGAGAAAATGTAATGCATGAAAAATTAAACCTTGCATTAAAATGTTGCGTCTCGCATGACAAATTTTAGTCTTTCATAAATTTCATTGTGTCTTGCAGCAAAATAGATTAGTCTTGATTTTCTTTTTGTATCGGACTTCAGTGAGGGTTTTGAATTAATTTCGCCTTGGCATTCCATGTACACAGCTACCGAACATTGTCAGGTTTATATCAGTCAGGAACCATTTCTGATTTCAATGGAAAATTTCTCTTTAATACTGTACATGAGGAAATAAACCACTTTCATTATAATCTTTGATTCCCACTGAAAGTGGGAGCATTGGACAGTTTTAGGACTGTTTTGGGGAATAATTGACCCGGGGTTAAAGCTTTTATGAGTGAAATGAATTAATGGAAAAGAAAGCATATGGAAGGTACATGTACATGTACTTGGACTCCAAAATGTCCAAATGTTAAATAAGGTGATTTGTAGAGTCCAGGTACACGTAGCTCTACTGAGTGGAGTGTTAGTACTCTTTTTTTCAAATTCTGTGTTGGATTGGTCAAACTTTGAAAAAGAGGAGTAGGCCTAGGCCTACTAATGCTCCACACAGTAAAGCTAATGTCCGTGACGGTATACATGTAGTTGCCAGGTCCCTTTTTTCCCCACTTACTGTGAAAACCAGTGAGGCTTGACAAAAAGTAGGTGGCGAAAGTACATGTACATGTAGGGACCTCGCGACTATACGGTCACAAACGTTAGTCCAAGTTACATGTAAGTCTGGTTTCAATAGGGTCGTTTGTGATGTAGATATGAACAGAAGGACACCGTGCATGATGTCATTCCACTCAAAAATAAACAAAATAGCATTCTAAACTTTGTGATTTTTTGTGGAAAATACCCTTTTAGATTGACCTCATGATGCCAAACCCATATTCAAGTTTCATGCATTTCATTGATGGTCAGCTGTTTAATTGATCACAAGGATGTAATATTTAAGCATTACGAAGAAAATGGGCAAAACTTATGTCAACTGGCATGGCTGGGCCCTTGTTCATCGAGCATAGGTCTACCACAAGGAACATCTCACCCACGATATAAATCACATTAGCACAGCGCTGTATCAGAATGGATACAAATCAAATCAAGACGCAAGACCCAAGATCCACCTCTGGCAGAAGAATCACCTAAACTCAAAGACAACTAGTTAGGGCCCCTTGTTCTATTACGTAGGTTTCACATTACAATTCTACCCGGGTTTTCTCGGAGTAATTGAAAAAAATAACCTTGAGAATACCCGGGTAATTCAGAGTGTTCACACTGCCCTTCTCGGGGTTAGAAATTCTCAGGGTTAACTGCCTCGAAACCCCACTTAAAATGGGTATTTTTAACCCTACTCGCGAGGTGGGTTAAGCCATCAACCACAGGGTTAACGGCGGCCTTGAGACAATTCTCCAGGTTACTTTGGTAGTATGCATGCTCGCCAGGTTTCCTTCAATGCGGATTTTCTCATCGAATAGATAGGATGGCGCATGCACAACCAGCACTGTCCTCAGCTCCACAGCCTCAGGCAGGCACTGCCAATGTCCATTGTGGCTGGTATCTCATCGTATTCATACTTTTATTTCATACAGAGGACACCAGTCTAATTAACTAGTAACTAGTCTTTTTGATATACGAACACCATTATTATTTGCAAGGCACAAGTTGTGACCTCATGCTGCATGCGTGACATGTCACGGGTACATGTACGTGTCTGTGCTTAAATTACATGTACATACACATCGGCTGCACAGTGTACATATTATTTATTATTATTATCTCCGGGTTGCCCCGATTGAAATGTGAACATGGTTACAATTACCCAGGTCTGCATGAAAGTGGGTACGCTAAATATCCTGGGTGAAGTTTGGAAGGGTGAAACAATTCTCCAGGTAAGTTTATACCTGGATATGAACAAATACCCGGGTGAATAAATTACACGGGAAAAGCCAAACAAGTGTGAAACCGGCTTTACCCTCCCCTACAAAAGTCCTTTTCACACTAGTCTGAACTTACCCGGGTAAATTACCTGGGTAGTGGTTCATACCAGGTAGGAACTAACCTTGAGAATCCGTTTTACACTGCAAAACTTCAACCCGCAATTTAGCTTACCCACTTTCATGCCAACCCGGGTAATGTTCACACAATCAGGTGCACATGATTCTACACTACATCATTGTAGAAAAATGGCACCTGTTATGAAATTGGAACCCCCTAGTGTTGATTATACACTGTACTTCTTCTTGGTTTTGCCTGTTTCGCCATAGATAATGAAATAGAAGTGTTGATGTGTCCAGATGTGTACATGTTAAAAAAACTTATGCTGATGAAGCCATGTATGTTCACACGCCCAGCATGAGGTCAAGACTAGTGCCTTCCAAATAGTATATAAGAATTTAACTCAGAAAGACAAGTTACTGACCTTTATATGAAGTACATATGAAAATAATGCACCGTCGTATCTATTTGATGAAACAAACAAAGTTGCATTTTGAGGCAGTTAACCTGGCGAATTTCTAACCCTGAGAAGTGAAGTGTGAGCACTCCCAATTACTCAAGTAATCTCTGGGTTAAATTTTTCAATAACCCTAAAATAACCCAGGTAACAGCATAGTGTCAAACCTGCTCTAGGCAGTATTTCCAATTACATCCAGCAAATCTTCTACTAGCATGATATATGTATGCATTCAATTGTCCCGTACAGCCCCTTGAAGATGCAGAATCTCCTGACCTCACACAAGGCCTCAGCACAAGCCAGGAGTGTTCAAGATCCTCTGCCTATGTGACAGATGCCTCAGAGAGACTGGCAGCGACCTCCCTACCAGATGCAATGGACACAAGGCCCTGTGTAGGAAAGGAGAGCTCAAAGAGTCTTCCATCATCAAGTACTTCCACACCAAAGACACCAGGTCAACTGGAGCCAAGCTGAACTCATCACCAGCATTGAATATTTGTACCCTCGCCTCATCAGGGAAGCAATCAAAATCCTTGATCATATCACAGTTCCCTAAGACACCAGTTTCAACATCAGTGACAGTTGGTGACCCATCCTCACACTCCAGTCCGACAGGTCTCCAATACCCTAGGACATGTTCCACCCAATGGGCCTTCCTCTGTACTATTCTCTGTCATGATCTGCTGGAGTACACCTGGGTTAGATCCCGAGTTACATGTAGCATTGTCTACACAACTCACCTTCTCTGGACACCATATAAATCGCTTCACCACTGACCACGAACAGAGATACCGTACACTGCCTGAAACGTTGAGTACCAATAACCCTCTGGTTCTCTTCAGAACCACACATACTGGTAATTTAATACAAAAGAGATTTTTTGCTTGGTGCTACTGTAAACCGTTTGCTTAACTTACATGTATGTGTAAACCCAAAATGTGCACAAACCAGAAAGATGTGCAGAAATGTGTAAGAAACACAATGCTGAGGATGAACTACATGTACATGATTCTGATGGCAACGACAAAAATGGCAAATGGAGTGGACAGACAGCCCATATGCAGAAATAAAATTAATTTAACCCCATTTGCAACTGCTAACATGAAAGTGAATTTTGTAATGACTATTGACGTGAATTTGTGAAAGGCGTGGGCCCATGAAAGTTGCTACAGTATATGCATGTATGAGAAAATGCGGTCCCCTTTTGGAGACTGCGCCAGTACGCTTTCATCTCAGCAGCACCTACTGTACATGTAGGTTGTGGAATGCCTTGCCCTAGGACATGAGATTTGACCACTCATTGTATTCTTTTAAAACTAAACTTAAAACTTTCCTTTTTAATCAAGCATTTGGTAATTCTTAGTCCTTGTATTGTTTTTACATGTTCGTGTAACTTCTGCGGAAGGAGCTACTGCTGTGTGGTGTATACTATCTTAATTTGATAATCTGGTATGTGTTTTTTATTTATACTGTGCAGATTCCTTGCTATGTATTTACAGATTTAGTTATGAGTTCTTTCAGTTAAATATTTACGGTAAATACAACTAATGATACTTTAGTTGTTTCATTCTAGTTTTTCTTAATTTTTTAGTTTATTTTGTGCTGGTCTTTTTATATTAATTTTAATTACTATTTTAACTATGTAATGCGCTTATGAGTAGGGGTGTCCCGGAGAAAGTGCAATATAAATTTAATTATTATTTATTTATTTATTTAAATGTCCAGATTAATGACATATTAATATAAATTATTCCACACCCTAAAAGTTGTCGTGTCAAATAATTGTATCATTTAGCATTGTATTCTATCTAAATATTCTGAAAGTGTGCTTGAGATACATGTAGGGGCTACAAAAACCTATGCATTCAAGACACCACCCAGTATCATGAATACTGCATAGGCCTACATTGTATGAAGCACAGGCCGGCCCGTCGGCCACAATGATGCTCAGATACAAGGTACTATAGTGGTATTTTTCAAAATGTTTCAATAATTACCACAGACTTCAACCAACACTATATTGAACCATAAATTGAGTTTGGTGTGCTTTGTATAGGACACAAACTGTATTCTTATCCAAGTGCTAAGGAAAAAGTGGGCATTTACTACCAAAAAGCTACCAACCTGGGATTGCTATCACATCAATTAAGCATCACCAGACATGTACAAGTATAAACCTTCCAAAAATGTGTTATTAGATTTTGCTACCAAAGGTGGTACCAATATTGGCCTCTGGCCCATGGACTAGGTCCCTACATGTATATGCTTGCATTGTAGTCTTGATTACCTTGCTCTTTGCATTTCTTACATTATATGGAAACGAGGGGTGCGTTCAACTTACGCTAGCATTTGAGCAAACGTTTGAATGCTGTGCATCATGCTACCAGTATGGACTGGAATGTGCCAAATGCTGTACACGTACATACATGTACGCTGCAGTTTGTTCACATGGCAGAAGACAGCAGCGTTAATCTTACTTGGTGTTGCCAGAATTTTGAAGAATTTATTACAGGCCAACTCGACGACTGTCATAATGTTCCTGATTTGGTTTCTGATATGATTGGGAAATTAGTTTAAGTCAATGAGTTCAGAGGAAGTTGAGAGTGAAGATTGCTGGATTATGTGTGAGTTGTGCAGGGGAAAATGCCATCTGCTAAGGAAATCATATTAGGGGCCATTTTATTTACAAACTCGGACCATAAACATTTTAAAATCAAGCTGAATTATAGTTCGTTGCTTTCCTTCGATTTGCCACACTTTCGTCCTTTCAGGTTGAGTTTCAGGCCCGATTGAAGAGTTATAACCATCACTTTAGTCCTCAGCTTCCATCTATTTTAAAAGTCTGCTAACCTTCACTAGGCTTAACACCTCTTCTACTATTCTAGAGCGTTTGCCAAAGTTTGCTAACACTGCCTATACATGTACTTGACACCAAACACGTTCCAGTTTGAAAATGTGTGCGTAAAATATGCAACGTTTACATTGTTTGCTTGTGTGGAACGCAACCCTGGCTTCACTCCATGAACTAACGTTAGCCTATCTGCTAATGTTACACTTCATGTACACGTAAGACCCATAAAAAGGGCCCGCGGGAGTTCATTAGCCCAGGTTGGATGTTGTCTTCATTTCATTACGACTGACGTCCAGGTTCTAAGACTTCTGTACAAAACGACCACAAACTTAGTTCTAGTTTGTTCTTGGTTTACCTTGCTGAAGAAACTAATTTTTCATGTTTACAAGTTCTTCCTGACCTTATCTATCCACCAGGGGGGGTAGGAATTTCAGAACAAACCATGGACTGCAAAATCGAGGAAAATAAGTGAGAGAACACATTAAATTTGTGGACGTAATTCATCCGTTCTTGAGTTGTAAAGTGCACCCACATACAGGGATCCGAGCTGCGTGCATGCACTGGGTGTGCGCGATTTCCAGTGAAGGTCTATTGCACACCTGTTGCACGGAGGCCGTGACTGGTACCCGGTTTTAACTCATCTGCCGATATCAGAAAATTGCAGAACTTACCATTTTTGTCATATCGGGGGCTTCAGACTGACCAATTAACCCCCTATTAAGCTATTGGTTACCCCTAAAAGGTTCCTTTATCTGTGCCAGTGTGTTCTGGAAAAGTTCTCCATCTCTAAAAGAAATATATTTGGTGTAACTTTTAAAATGGGACAAATATGAGTAAATTGCTAGCAACAGAAATGCGCCAAAGCCTTGCTGGATAATACCCTCTCCCCTTGACACGGAACTGCCGGGAGTCCCTTAACTTCTATTGAATTTTGTGGACACCTTTTGTCAATTTTAAGTCCACCTGTTAACACATAATACATGCTAAAAAATGGCCAAGTTTTGTACAAATCATGAATTTTAGCTTTCCCGTAATGGCTGTAGTAAACTCAGCTTCCATGCAGGTAACTAGGCCAACTGTCACCAACCCACGCCCCAGCCTTGCCCGGCCCGATGTCATGTGTACTCGGCATGGAGATTAATGGAACTCAAGCTGAGAACCACATTTGTTTTCGAAACGAGTGCATTCGGTTAGACTTCAGTTTCGGTTCCAGTCAAAACATGTAGTTTCGATGTGCGTGTACGCAGCTCGGAATCTCGTGCATCAGGTAGTTGTGCGCATACACAGTACAAACTACTGCACTGGAGAACGGCTGAACCTGCGTACCACAATGGCAAGAATTAATGTTACTTCAGACTTCATTTTCCCGTTTTTGCCTTTGGTGGTGTTGAATTCTTATCCCACCACCTATGGAGATAAGGACGCATAGGAGTTACAGACATGAAATTGGCTCCTTGGAAAACATAGAAGTGTTGAAAATTTCAGTTACAAAATTTTTCACCCAATTTGTCACCCTTTATATCCTATACTCCCTCCGTAACGTAGAACGGTCAGGGAGTCCACCTGGGGTAGGGAGTTCATTACCTTTAGCACCCTGTTCTTATAATATAATAAGGAAACAAAGTTCACTTAATCAAACTTACTGACATTTTCACCTTAGGGCATGTAAGGTACTATTACTCAATCCTGATAGGCTTAGTCTAGGTAAGTTTTGACAATACTTAAGCAAGAAAACCACAAATTTCTAACCTGCGTTTGGAAAAAGACAACTGCTCGGCTTAGTCGAATCATGCCATTTTGTTTCTCGCCTGGTTACCCGACTCAGGCATTTTGGATTCATCAAAACAAATCTCCATCCAGGTCCAGACTACATTCGCTAATTTGTCATTCACCACTCTTCGGGGCAGTCATCTGGTCATGTACGCTGCAGTTTTACTCCAAAGTTTCCTTCAAAACCAAATGCCCTGTTCTCTTTATTTGTGATATGGAACTCATTGAGAGGATATCACCAACAACTTTTTTTAGATAGTGTTTTGAAAAAGTGGAATTTGTTCCCTTATTATAGGTACAGGTTGCTAAGTAAAGGTAATTGAACACCATGCATCCTGGCATAACCGAGATATATATGCAACCATACGTATGAAGCCAAACCATGATGGTTGTGTTTGTATTGCACATGCCCAATGTGTATTAGACTTGCGTTGCAGCCCTTCATTGTTATATCAACAGTAAAAACACCATCAATTTGTGTGAATTGCGGTAGTCAAGCGGTTACGGCATAATAGTTTGTGATGCATGGGGTGTGGGTTCGAATCACGGGTCGGAATTGTGGGCAGGGAGGTTTTTTTTTTTAAAGGAAAATAAAGCCCAAATCAAATGTTATTGGAGCCTAATTTCACACATGAAGTTTTTATGGTTGGTTGAGCATCAAGATGTCATGCATTGTGCATGGTTGTGAACCGTGGTTTGGCTTCATATGTGTGATTGGCATATATAGCTCCATAACCTACATGTACATCACCATGCAACTTGCAAGTCTACTCCTTCGTCACACATACTACGGCCCAGTCCCGATTAACACTGAAACAGTGATTTCTTCCGATCAAGTTTATCCAGGATGTCCAGGGATATAATCAGACATGCATCCGCTGGATCTTATGGGCTGAAATCGCACCAGTATGCTCACTACTTTAATACTTACGCTGCTAACTACACCCTAGGTTGCTATTTGCAGACAACTCTCCTTTTAGGCCTACTTCAATACTTGTTTGGAGGATGGGAAAATATGTCGCCTGCAGTAAGCGTTTTTCCCGTCCGGACGAATTTTAGCCCGAATTGCACATTTCACAGACTCCTTTGTATGTTTAAGTCACGGTAACCCGTACGGAGAACCTGTCTAGTTTGCACTCAGACTTCAGTACATACGAATTTAGTACAGATCCGCAAGAGTACCTGTCGATCGTGGAAAGTTAGGCTGTTTTGTGTCGCAGCTATTACTCAACGCCTATCCAGTCTTAATCATTTAAGGGTGCACTGCCCAATTCAAGGGAAATTCTTGGGCAGGCCGAGGCGCTCAAAAAGTACCCCTACAGTTTATTTGGAAAAGAGGAGATTGTGTGGCTCAAGAATTTGTGGGATTGTAAAAGAATGGCCCAGAATGAACTCCCTAGATTCAAGGGCTCCCATCCCAGGGCGAAGCATAGAAAAATGCCACTGAAAAATTGTCCCAAGAGCCTGAAAAGGTGGAGGGATGTCATTTGAAAAATGGCCGCTGACAGACTTGGGAACGTTCACTTTTTGGAAGGTGAGTTTGTTTTGGGTGGATAATTAAAAATTTCATTGGTTAACCTACTAAAAATTGAAAATCAATTGAGAGCTGAATGACCCCAGAACACTTTGTTTTTTGTTTGAGAGGCCTGAGGGACTTCGGTCGCCCGCACCGGGGCTGCAAACGTGGTCGATTTTACATTGTCTTCAATGGGGCTTCAATTAGTTCAGTGCACCCTTAATACGGCGATCGTTGAACATGTCACGCGGCTTGCTCTCTGTGACGTGACACGAAACAGCCGTCAGTTTTGTTGAAGGGTCCAGTCTACTAATTCAAAATTCAAGCTCCATTGAAAACAGTGTAAAATCAGCACTAATCAGGGCCCAATAGCATGCACGCCAACATCCCTGAGATTTCTGAAACACAAATTAAATTCTTGTCTGGTCACTTATCTTTCAATTTCTTTTCAATTTTTTGTGGGTTAACCAATTACATTTTTACAAAACAAAATCACCCCCCAAAAAGTGATTTTTCCAACGTCTGATTGCAGCCAGTTTTTCATGTGGCAACCCTCAACTTTCTCGGGCACTTAGGACCATTTTTTTAACCGTAGTTTTTAGCCCTTCTGCTCTCATATGAAAGCTCAAAGACCCAGGGAGTTCATCCCGGCAACGATTTACACAATCTCACCATTTTGGGGGCCAAACAATCTCCTTTTTCAAAAGATACTGTTGGGGGGGCACTTTTAATGCTAATGAGCTGGCCAGAAATTCTCACTTGAATTAGTGGGCTGCACCCTGAAGTCGGACCAAAATTCGTCCGTTGGGGATGGGAAATTTCGCAAACTGCATGCAGGCAGCATTTTTCTTCCCAAGCAAAAGGCGAGGATGGGGGGAAGTTAGCAGCATACGCCGGGCCCTGTTTATGGGTCTACATGAAAGTTGGTCACCATGACATGATTGGAAAAGGCCTATTAGTAGGTTGGTAGTAGGCCTATTCCTCTTTTTTGATTTTGTTTTCGATTTTGGACGGGATCGTCCCGCCCAAAATCGAAAAAGACTGAGGAATACCAACGTTCCACTCAGCAGAGCAAGACCATATTATTCTGGGAAAACAACTGTTTCTACCTCCATGCCTGTAGCATGGAGGAAGGAACGTAGGGACATGCATAAATGAGTGAGGGTGCTATTCAGTTGGGAACTCATTTTCTGAAATAGGGAACAAGCCAAAATCTAATTTTCATTGAAATAAGGCATGAATAAGAACAAAGATTTTATGAAAATATGGATTTAAGCTTTTCAGTCAAAATCCACACTCATTTATGTGTACAAAAAACCCAGTTTGCTCTGCATTACATGTACAAAAAGTCCCAAAACATCTCAAAATGCCTCTGTTTATTCCTCACAGAGGAATAAGAACACCCTTTAAATCAGTGTCTCTTTGCTTTGCAGGGCCCGATGGAATCCAAACTTGTATCAAAATGTTTTTATGACACTCTCTCCAAGATCCTGTCAAAAGGAAAACAGAAAAAGTATAGGTTTTCCACTGCCATTTTGGAAAATGTGTAAAGGAATCAGTAATAGCATTCGTTTTCAAGCGAAATGGAACAAACATTCAAATCCCTGTTTCTGTTGAACAAAGAAAAATTTTATTTTAAAGAGGTGCATTCAGTCGTATAAAGTCGGTGTTCAGTTTCCTAATATTGCACTGGTTTAGTGTATTGAGATTCATTTTTGCTTGAAATTGAATGCACCTCTGCCATCCTTCATTCATATTCATTTGAACTCAAGCTATTTCACAATATGCAGGCAATTTTGCCTTTGTGTTATTTAAGGTACGGTGTATGCCTGGTCAAGAAATGGAATTTGTTTGTGTCCTAACACTTACACATGTTTACACATATTTAGTTGATTGGTTAAATGTTTGAATATATACATGATTGAAATAAACCATAGGCTGTCATTAAAACTACTGACTGTTGCAAGAAACCTATCAACAGCAGCGCTGAGGGAACCTTCCTTCTTGTGCTGCTTTCAATCATAGAAACCCTGTATATTCTCACCGTTTGATAACAAACACTTTAAGCATTCATGAGTAACATGACATTTATTATCAACGTGGTGTCATGATGTGTGTAACCTTGTATTTTCTGATCAACTGAATGTATATTTTACGATTTTAAATTACGGCAAATGAAAATGAATACTTACTTCCGAAGGGTCACGGTACAAGACAGATTTTCAGCGAATGAGAATGCATATTTGTTGTAATTGGCAATAAATATGTCGATCTGAAATCCCAATCACGTACTTGTAACCTCTTTTTTTAAATGCACATTCATTTATTTGGAGGATGCAAAACAAAGTTGAATGATTGTTATTACGAATATGAAACCAGATTTTAAGTCGTTTTCAAAATCTATGCTACATGTAAATTGAAATTTATTTCACAAATTCAATTGAGCGTTTTCTGAAATTGGCCGGGAAAACCTATAGTTGAAAAATTTATGAGCCTCTCTACCTAAGGCACCAAGCATCCCAAACCAAGGCTTCTGCACTGCGTTTATTCTCATGCATGAGAGTTAGCGCATGAGAATATGCACTAGGCATCAATAGGGGAAATAGCATAGGAACAGTTAGCTGTGATGAATGCTTGAATCTCGTAAGGTGACCCCGCACTGCATAATTTACAACTTTTCTGGACTGTTTGTGTGAAATTATGGAGAGAGTCATCCCAATCCAAACTTCATTGAAAGACTGCTGAAAGGGGGCAAACATTCCACAGGAGGGAATTAATTTCCACATTGTGAATGGAGGTGGGATGAGCCATGGAACAACCCCTTGTTTATAAAAGATTCCAAGAATTATTATTGGAAAGGGGTTGAAATGCAGCTCTTTTTACAAAATACTGAACAAAATGCTGATATCCTACACCCTCAGTTTCACAACATGCCCCAACCAAGAATGAGCATTTTTTCTCCTGGCATCCCATCTAATCCATTTTTTTTCTTAACAGAATATATACTGTACAACTGAAAGATTGGATTTAAGACACTTGATTGCCTGAAACAGCAGTTACAGTAAATACATCTATGATACAGATCATACAATAATACAAGGATATGTTCGTAACAGGTCTTTCTTTATTCAAACATCCATCACCAAAAATATAAATTGCATATGTATATTATATTAAGCAGTACTACACTAACGTGTACAATAATGCATCAAAATATCACCCTCATCTATTCACTCTCTCTGTGAACTAGACACATTTAAAACTTAAAAAAGGAAATGTTCAACAATAAATTCTGACATTGTCCAAAAAAGAACCACAGACCATATATATAAAATAATGAAATATATATATGTATTTTTTGCCTTTGAGATAGATTCTGCCAGGATCGAAACGTCAGGCTCTTCTTGTTTTGTGAAAAATAAAGAATTACCAAAGAACACCCAAACCTAGCTTCAACAAGCAGATAAAAGGAGTTTTCCATAACGGACCTTTGTTTTACCAGTTTCTGGTGTGGTTGTGTTACAAAATTCAATTCATCTACCAGTGGTGTAAAACACTGACTTCTATAGTCACTAATTTCATGACTTTCCTATGCTTAATGGTGGCTTCTTTAGTAGAGAAATAGGAAAATGTGAAACTAAACAATTATTTCTCTCTTCCAAACTTCATGTTCTAATGAAATCAATGTTTCAAAATTTGTAATCAGGAAATGACAAGGGCATTCATTTCTTATTTATCACAACTGAACTGAATGAGGAATTAAATCATAAACTCTACACAATCAACTTTTTCCTTACATTAATTTTTATCTCAACCATTAACCACAGTTCCAATAGTGGTGAACAAAGTAACACACAATTAAGGGCAGTTAATTACCTGATAACACACATCCATGTACATAGGTATCACAAATTCTTCACAAAATATCCTGCGCATTTTAAATACACGATGTACTATTGTTTCTCCAAAAGAAATCCGCCTTACACAAATGACCAAAAAATTACATCACTACTTGAAATAATTAAATGTGTCAGGTTTCTTTGGGTCACGGTATTTCCTGGAAAGAAGCAATATAGCTCATCTGTATGGTTTTACCAAGTCAAGGAATGTCATGATAACTAATCAATCAACTAACTACCACTATAAAAGATTCCATGAAAATATCTTACATGTGTGAATTCTGCTGTGTTACTGTTACCTGCTCATCTAGGCCCAATTTCATGGAGCTGTTTAACCATTTCATGGCAGTACTTGGCAGTACTTGTGGTTGTGTGTGAGCACGCATTGAGATTTCTATTGTTACACATACTATTATCATGCCCTGTCATCTTTATTTTGTTTTATATTCTCCTTTTTTTCTTGTAAATTTTTTCCCCACAAGTGGCCATTCCCCCCCTCCCACAACACCCATGCATGTACATGTATGCATCTCAACAGTTAACCAACTCCCGTGCACTAAATGAAAAGCAGAAATTACTTATATCTCTGAGTGATGTGACAACAGACTTATATGCACAAGTTTTCCTCCATTCATGAATACTCCCCTAACCTCAAGACAGATGGATCCACGAGTGTGTCACGGGACATCTGACTTCAGGAAACCCATCCCTGGACCTCTCTTCTCTTAGCAACCATCAAAGCACAAGATACAAAGACATTTAAATGGAAGGGCCAGTCACACTGACATGCATTGATTTGCTTGCTAACTGGTACATACATGTACATTTACATGCTTGTAGTATGTATGTGTATTGCCGAAACCTGAATGACTACCAAAATGCATGTAAATTTACAAGAATGTTTACAACATGCTCATAAGCAAAGCATAACATCACTAATAGTTACCAGATTATGCCATAAATGTAAAATGTAGGCTACCCATGAACGATGCGGACTGTGCCATGTGTTGGCAATGGTTCCATTGTATGACTTTTCTTCAACATATGAGTTCTTATTAGACTTGAAACAAGTCCACTTTTGCATTGACCACATCACACATCCTGGTGGTGTTCATACTGAACTGAAATTGTACTCCATTTCTCATGTTTGAACTAGTACATGTAGCTCTGGGTCTTACATCAACCCATTGCATTACCAACTTTCTATTAGCCTATTGTGTCTGCATAAAATACTCATTCTATCCTGGAGCAATATTCAGTTTTAATCTGTCAACTCTTGAACTTCTTAAAAATAAATCATTCCAATTTATCTTAAGAATAATTCTTGGAATTGTTTCTTCCTTATTTTTGAAGTTTCTTTTTTTTATTACCAAGGAGATTGATGCTAAAAATTTGTGCATGTACAAGTAATTAGGTAACTGTGACATAATCATAAGTCCTAAACATGTTTAAAGCAACGTTGTCAGGTTGTAATGTTTGGTAAAACTGTACAGAAATTTCGGAAACCAAGGGGGGATGTTTGGATGTTCAGTACAGTGGCATTCGATATGGCACCATTCCACTTTATATTAAAGAACTGAATCTATTTAAGCAATGAATCACTGTCGTGTTACAATTAATCTAGTATTTTGATACTGAAAAAAATACATGTACATGTAGTATACAATGCATAGCATAAGCACCAGACAAAAACAGTTGACCTACTTCTGGGATCTATTTCATTCTATTTATTGTACCATAAGAAAATTCTCAATCAAGTTACAAGTACATGTGAAATCTGTCATTCAACATTAAGTGTAAACACCAGTTATGACGGACAAAGATGCAGGGTTTTTATACACCAAAATGATGTATTTGTACTTTCAGTCACTGAATTGTATTGCTGAAGATTTGCTTGAAACTACATGAGACTTGAAGATCGCTGAAGTTTCTGTAACTGGCCTGGTCATTTGTTCTGACTAATTAAGTTTTTCCTTCAGCATATTCTCAAGCTTAATGGCATCGGCTGCAAAGTTGCGGATGCCATCAGAGAGTTTCTCTACAGCCATCCGATCTTCATTGTGAAGCCAGCGGAACTGCTGCTCACTGAGGGTCAGCTTTTCTATAGCTGAGTCTTGGGCTGGTAATGAGAAAATTTATTGCAATGGTTCACTTTCGGTAGCAATGCTGATAAAATAATGGTTTATGCTAACTTAACAAATTAGCACACACAATTGACCAGTGAAAATGTAGAAACTGGAAGAGCAACAGAGCAGTGACACACAAATGTTAGAAATCAAACTGGCCAGAATCAGTGAAGTTATGAGGCTTGCAGTTGGAAAATCCAGGATAGGGCATCACTTGACAATCATCACAATGTGCTTCAACTGATGTAGGAAAAATGCCAAAAAATCACAGAGACAATTCCCAGTGAACAGTTTTGATAAGTGGTGGATTTCCTACCTGATTCAACCGACAGCTTGCGAGTCAAGGGAGCATTGGTTGATTTTAGCTCTTCCAGCAATTTAGGACTGCAGGGAAGAAAAACAATAGCACAGTCTTATCAGTCACTACACATCCGACTAGGGTGGGATGGGTGTGATACTAGTAAGTGTGAATCCTCTCTCACCTGATAGTGATGTAATCCACACCTGCAAGCTCTGTGATTTCACCAATATTGCGGAAGGAGGCTCCCATCACCACTGTCTTGTATCCAAACTTCTTATAGTAGTTGTAGATCTTCTTCACACTCAACACACCTGGACAACATTGGGTTACCTTTAATGTGTAAACCTTCATTCCCTCAAAACTACACAGGCCGCAACAATTTTCTTTTTTTTTTTAGCTTGCCCGATCGGGCAGGCCATGCTATAAATTTGCTTGCCCAAGTTGGATCAACACTTGCCCAAGACTTCTTGGAATCCACAATTATTATGGTGATTTAACTTAGGCCTACTGCATGCAGGCCAAAAAAATAGTTGTGCTTGTAACAGTTGTGATTACTTGCCTCACAAAAATAGGGTCAGTAGGTCAAAACATTTTTTGTCAATTTTTGTTTGCTGATTGAATGGCACGAATGGGGACGACAGCTTCCAAAATTATCTCAAAAAGTAATTAAATACCTGTCTTAATCCATGCAAAATTTCTACAGTTGACAAGCCACAAGAATTATGGACAATTCATACAGTGCTACTCATCACAACAACAAACTGACCAACAATGTTGATAAATGTGCATGATGCATCCAAACCCAGCGAGCGACAAACCTTGTGCTGCAGCGGGATATTTGTTGAAACATATTCACTTCAAGTTCAAGCAAAACAACCTCAAATTAAACAATCTCAAACCATTTTTAGGGTGACAAATTACAATGCTGATTAAGAATTTTAAGACTAAAGTCAATACATTCAAAGCCTGGAGATAAAACTCATCGAGCTGTTCACCTACCAGGATCCTCGGCAGGTTCGTAACTAGCCTTGCCTGTACTGGCTTTGTACCAGTCCAAGATACGACCCACAAATGGAGATATAAGGGTCACACCTGCCTCTGCACATGCCACAGCCTGCAACAAAACATAACAGCAAAGAAACTGCATTTACAACAGTTCCTTCTGTCTAGCTTGAGAGTTGACCATCCAGTCTGATTTGTAAATCCAACATTGTTTGCTCGGTGAACACAAGGCTGTTTGAAAACTATGTTGATTAACGAACAAACAAGAAATCCTCGTTTTGGTAATTCATCAACAAGAATCATTAAAAGAAGAATTTGAAATCCAGTTTTATGTATTGCTTGCTGAGGTATCCCACAACATTATTCATGATGCACCAAGACCATTCTTAAAATTACAATGTCACACAAGCAAGAAATGTAAACTTGTGCCATCTAGGCTTCTCCCATAATCTACTCACTCTTGTGATGTTCTTATCTGCTCCGTTTCATTTTGAATCATCTTTTGCCATGTTACCGGTATGTGATTAAAAACCTCCATAGACAGGATGGAGGTTTGACCTGAAGAAAACTGTTTTGACATATTATTTCTTGACCTTCAACTTTTATGGTCACTGTTGTTTGTGAAACCATAGAAGAATGGTGAAAAATGATGAAGTGTTATTAAAAATGACGAATAATGAAAATAGAAAAACTAGCTTCACGTTTTTCCAAAACGTGTGGATGCACATCTATGACTGCCATTTTCATGGCCTTCATAATTAAGAAATCTTACCTGAGCAAAGGAGAAGAGGAGGGTAAGGTTACAATGGATGCCACACTCTGTCTCCAGAATCCTGAGGTTGTCCATGGAGGAAGAAAAACAAAATTAATGTTTCCACAGCAACCAATGCATTAAACTGCTACCTCTACCATTTTCAAATTCACTACTATGCAGCAATCTAAATCTTGAAAACAGAAGTTTGGCAGAAGTTGACTGCATACATTTACATACATGTACGTGTAGACTTTATCCAATTTTGAGGCAATTTTGATGACAGGATTCCAGTTTTATTATCTACAAACTGATGATTTGGATAGTACCAGACTATTACAGCTTGGCATGCATTCCAAGCCTCCCTTTTCATATTTTTTCAAAATCTGGTTTGAAACACGAAAACACTTGCATAATTAATCATCAATTTGAAATTTGTTTGTCAGAGCAATCAATAGACGGTAGTTTTTCATGAAATTTCATTTAATTTCTTTCACTTTTTTACTAAAGCTCCAACAATGAGGAGTTAACCGTGTTTACAACTGCAATATAGCTAACCCTATGAATAAAGTCTATTGATAATTAAAGAATGTTTACGAGTGCAACGGTTCACAATAATTGTTTATTAGAAAGAAAGTGCCAGGTGCCGGTGCGGCACAACTCATTATCTATTTTTCATTGTTTGCGTGCATTCTGTGTGCATTCATTCTGTTCGTGTGCATTCTGGGCGCTATCAATGCCACATTAAAGCCTAACATCCACACTGATCAGTTTGGTTTACTTCAGTTTGAAAGTGCCATGTTGGATGTGTGCATGTGTGGACAAGACTCTGAAACTCTTGTCAGCTCGAGATCCAGAATACTCAATTCTTTCATCTATTCCATTGAGGTACTTGTACATGTACGTGTAGGAGCTGTTGAGATTTTACTATATTTCACCATTCAAGGTGCATCTGTATTACCTTGCAGCTTGAATGCCCTCCCATGTTGAGCTGAGCTTGATGAGAACTCGCTCCTTGCTGATACCCTGATCCTCATATAATGCTATCAGCTTCTTGGCCTTAGAAACCTGACGCTCAACATCATATGACAGACTGAAACAAAGTATTGGAGAGCAAAGGTTAGTAATTATGTCTCCAACAGACCACCTTTCAGTTATACCATTGACATCAAATGGTGAGAAATGAAACAAGTCTGGCTACCATCCCAGCAGGCCTTTGCCTCAATGTAATCCTGACATTTTTCTGTGAGCATGTGGACTGGTAGTGTTCATCCAATAGCACATCAGCTGTCTGTTTGCACAGGATGGTTATAAGTGACAATGAAGAAATGTTCAGTTTAAGGGGTGGGAGGAAAATACCCTTACAGGTACTGTAGGGATCAAAACCCTAATCCATACATGTATGTAGACCCAACTGGGATTGGACCCCTGGTTCACAGAGTTGGAAGGCCAGGAAAGAACAACTGCACCAACCTGACTATAGGCACCACAATTATGTACAATATAGTTTGATTTTGTTTGTGACTAAGGTGTAGTGGCGAACTAAAGGCATACATTTGTACTGTAGAAGTGCTCTCACTCATTCATGTGATCACATACATTCAACTTCTACTTTCATTTCTGAGGTTTGCAATTTGTTATATTTTGACTAACTACGAATAAATACCAGCTAACTACAGTGTACATGTAATTTAAATAATTAGGTGCGAAACACATGTACACCTCAACACCAGACTTTGGGCCAAATCAAAAGATGTCATAGTACTGGTTCCAGGAGACCACAAGGCTTCCCCAAGATTGGCCATTACTGCAGTAAGTACATGTAAGTGTTTGATTAACAACTGTAGTAACAGTGAAGCTTATTTTCACATAAACAGTTATTCTTTATCAAAAGGATAATGGTCAATACCAGGCAAGGGGTTGACAAATCCTATTGCCTGACGCCTGGGACAACAAAACTGAGGTGTCAACAACACTGAGGTGTCAAGCTCCTGCTTCTTATCAGCAGTGAAGTCTGACAGGCTACCAATGCTCTCAAAACCCAGGTGCAAACAAAGTGTATGATAAACTCATTTTCATGACCATTATGGGCTGTTTTTACCAAAACTTCTTGCTTATTTGTTCGTCATTTAAAAGTGAAAGTCCATAGTCAGCTGATATAGTAACTATTGCCTTTTCTTGAAATGCTAAGGTACATGTACACATGTATAATGCTATGCACATCACATTTTCTTAGCTGCCACCTGTCTGTGCAGTCAAATTTTTGAAAACACATCCAGTTTTTCCATCAAGACAAAGCATGACTAAAGGAAAGACATGCTACAATTGTGACAAAGTGAATATCCAAATCCAACACAAAGTGTGTAAGTTGGAATGCTTTAGATATTAATGAGAAATGGAAACAGAATGTTAAAGGCCAAAGTAAAAAGCCTACAGTACATACATGAACATGCCAGTGCTTGTACAAGATATGCTGTTCAAATACATCCGGTGCATACATGTATATGTAACTCAGTGTGGACAAACAATACATGTAAATCAACTATATCAAAACTATACAAACAGCTGGATTTACTAGAATTTACAATACATGAGAATGTTCACAGCATTATTTCCAGAGGGTCAAATGATTATATAAAAGTCAGACCTCATTATCGCAAACACACTCACCGAGCATCTACCTCTGTAGACACCCTCCCTGGAACAATCTTCAGGATTTCCACTCCAAAATTGACAAAGAGTTTGTCCATGGTTGATGTGACCTGCTCCTTGAGAACACTTAAAAAAAATCATGTCACTTTTTGTCAGTATGTACTTAAGAAATGATAAAGCATTGGTGGTACATCTACATCTTTATATCTCAAACGAATCAATCTCCGTCTTGAAATTCATGAAGTAAGAAATTCCTGAGTAAAATATTTAGGTGGCAATTACATGTAGGAAAACCTGTTTAAATTCTCTGCGTATTATAAAAGACTAACTTAAGCATTCTCAAGTAGATACACTTTCAGCTCTGTATACACAAATTTATGCCGTTTTAAACAACTTCATTGTTACTCGTTAAAACTGAAGAATACACAGAACAGCAAAATTGCAAAACAAATGACAACAAAACATATTCCATGCTTCCACCTGCGAAACAGTGCATGACATTAAAATCACTTACGTTGCTGAAAATGGGTAAAATAATACAACACTCGTGTATCACTGTTGACAGAACAAGGAAAAGGTTTTTGGAACCATTTTATGTCAACCGGGCAAAGAGTACACCACTTTCCACACTATCAAAGTGACAATTAGCTGAAGATTAGATGCTGACGCCACTGTTACGATTCTTGACCAGGTTTTTGCAGAAACAGTTATTCTTATTTCTCTCTCTGCTTTTCTGGAGATCCTTTGAGCACATTACCTGCCATTTTTCTTGCCATAGTTGATTGCATCTTCTATCAGATGGTTATATTTGTCAATCTTAGCAGCAGCCAAGAGGAGGGATGGATTTGTGGTGGCATCTGTTGGCCTGTACTGGTTGATTACTGGAAAACAAATGATAAACAAATGATAACATTTACTACCCATCCTGAGACCATTTCACACTGGTGTCATGTCAACCTACCGGTACATGTTTATGTTGATGCCAACCTTCCTTGACTAAGACTCAATTTCAGCTTCAACACTAATCAGAATGAAGCACTATTCTACAGTGGCATTAAGACTGCCTTTGAGATTTTAAATTTGCATACTTTAAATCGGTCCTAACCACAGGTGTTGAAGTGAAGTTTAAAAAATGAATTCAATGGTCAGATATACATGCATTTGTTTACTTTGGAAACTGGATGGCTGAAATAGAGCAAGGGACTCGGAGTATTTTTAAGGCAAAGGTTAAATGTACTCCCCCTAAAAGATCCAGGAAGGGGGCGGAATCCCCCCTCAACATTTTTTCACGATATACCCACAGTGCATTGTTTTAAGGGCTTGAGCCTTTGAGATTTTGAGAGTAACTCTTTGTAGTTAAAAATTGTTCAGAGACGGATCAGCCAAAAATATGGATACATTTTCCACTGCGGTGCCCCAGGCAAGCTGGCTGGCACACATGTACATTGTAGCAAAATCATATGTCTGATTGACTTCAAATTTCACACTTGTAATAATAAGGAGTGTCTTTACATGCCTGCTGAGTTTCCAAAAAATCAAGAAAGGCACAGCCGAGTTTTAGGGGGCAGGGTTAAGGGATGGGGTGAGAGACTGATTGGGTTCAGGGGAAGAGTGGCCCGCCAACACCACCAGGACACTCGATGCTTGAATGATACATGTGTGCTTGTAGCATATCACGTGATCAATTCGTGACCAATAAAAGTTCAGTATCTATAACACAAAAGTGTTTAAATAGTGCCCCAGGTGTCAAACAATGTCCAGTAGCCCGCTTGTCGCCCCCCCGGGAGCTCATCCTCTACACTGACATAAAAAACTGGTGAGAACACTGCTCCCCTCCTGAAAATGACAGCCCCTAACTAAGCATTCCCCTGCAAAAGGTATCACAGTTCTACCATTGTGTCTGAAACAGGTGTCGGGTGACAAGCAAGTTGACTACATGTATGTACTGTATATGAGCAAAACTGAAAGTTGAGCACTACAGCAAAACTCAGAATGGCTCAGAATATCATTTCCTTTGATGGTTCTCTTAAACTCCAGGAAATCCTACAAGGCCAGGGTGCATACCACAAGGAAGTTCAGCCTGCATATCCTGTTTACCTGTGCAATGTACTGGTAAATGTACATGTTCAGTATGTAGAAAATAAACTGAAAAACACTACCACATGTATTGTGGCTAAAAAGTTCTGTACTGCAGGTGACACTATCAAAGAGTTTGAGCTCTTTATGTTTGGAAAAGAGATCAGTTGCATATTGTGTAAGCTGTACAATTCATAAAAATGTACGTATTTTAATATGTTTGTGAGAAAATAACTGTACACCATGTACATAGATAATCTGCAAACAGCCACATGCATGTACAGCACAGTAGCAGCACTCAGCCGCTAACTCACTTCCTTGTACCTGTACATGTATACAATTTCTATGTGTATTTGCATGCCAAACAAGAGAAAACAACAGAAGACATTTAGCATGCTGGACATTTTGTTACATGCAGGTACTTGTCATACGGCTGAGTCAAGTCACCTCTTGTTATTGCACAGGTTCCTCCATTCTTTTCCAGTTGGACAATACATGTAGTCCTTCATGACTTTTGAATACAGTATGACATACAGGTGTACAATGTACATGTGCCACATGTGCCCTGATCTTGAGATGTTATTATCATTTATTCAGCATTCTCCACAAGGACACAGCACAATACATGTAAGATACACAAGGCCAGCAGCAAATGCCAGGAGATAAAAAAGATAAACTTATGACTGTGGCCCAAGGGCCTCCGTTTCCGATAATACTGACCTTAAACAACACATAAAAATATATATAAATTTAATTGTAAATGTTAAAAAAGGTTTGATCCTTCCAGTAAATAAATCAGTAAATAAACAAATAAATCATAAATAAGAAGTAGCAGAATAAAATGAATAAAGTAAAACCACCAAGACTAAATAAATTAGATAAAAATGAAACAGGATAAAATAATTATTTATAGGCTAAGATCAGCCTAAAAAAAATGGGGAGTTAGTGAGAATTAATAAAAGATTAGGTAAAATTAAAAATAGGTTATAAAAAGGCAATAAAGCTACACAGATTTTTGGAATCAATCGATATTACATAATTCGGTCTTGGGTGAGTTGATCCATCGTTTCAGAGGTAGCTCAACCACCCCAGTTCTAAGACTCTCTGGGAGTTCTTCCCAGTAACGGGGAGAGACGTTCACTGGTGAGATGTGGAGTTTTGGGTCCGAGCCCCGATGTGTTTGAACTTGACCTCGTCAATTTTCTGTCCACTGACCATAACATCACAGACAACTACTTTGCTATTAATTACACCATAAAGCGTTTGACAATAAATGATATCAAAAGAAATTTCCTCCTACACGTGAGAGTGCACAAATTGAGGATTTTCAGTCCATCATTGTAAACTCATTTCCACTATCCTTTTTCTTAGGATCATACCAGTGGCCGTACGTTGGATCTTTTCAATCTTCTCACAAAGGTGATTACTATAGAGGTGCCAAATGGGAAGCCCATACTCTAGATCTGGCAAAACAAAAGACTTATACAGGGACAGAAAAGCATCTTGAAATATGTCCCTGGCAACACTAGGTATAAAACCCAGTAATTTAATAGCTTTCGTGGTAACATAATGGACATGATCATCCCAGGTTATGTTGTCATTTAGAACAACACCAAGGTATTTCATCTTATGAACAACTTCAAGCTGAGAATGATTCAATATATACTGGGGGTTGAGAGCATTTTTGGACTAAGTAACTTGCATAACCTTTGTTTTACTTGTACTAAGTCGCACGCGGTTACTCACACACCATTTAGAAATTCTGTCAATGTCATCTTTGAGAATTGCTTCATCTGTCTGGGAATGTATTAGTCAACATAACAAAGTACATGTATCATCAGCAAATAACACAGTGGGTGATTCGGTACAATTAGAGAGATCCTTGATGAACAAATTGAAGAGTAGAGGGCCTTGCATGCTACTTTGAGGCACACCTGAGCAGACAGGGAGCCATGGAGAGTACGAGCCTCTGTACAAGACTCGCTGAGATCTGCCAGAAATAAAGGATCATAACCACAGCCATAGATTACCAGTAATGTTGAAGTGGCAAAAAATCTTTTTAAGTAAGGTGTCATGTGGCATCTCATCAAAAGCCTTGGCAAAATCCAGAAAGACTGCATCAATTTGACAAGTCTGAGGATTGTCAAGAATATGCAAACAGTTGTTTGTGACATTTAAGAGCTGGGTTACACAAGAACAATTCTTAATAGACCCATGCTGGTCATGTGATAGCAGAATGTTATCATCTAAATGAACTCTGATATTTTCAGCAATGATAGATTCCATGACCTTGCAAAATATCGAAGTCAGAGCAATGGGCCGATAGTTAAAAATGGTGCTGACATCGCCAGATTTGAAAACAGGTGTGATGTTGGATTTTTTTCACATACTAGGCAATTCCCCACAGCAGAGTGACATGTTGAAGAAATTGCAAAGAATAGGTGAAACAACATTGATGCACGACTTCAAGAGTCTTAGTGTGATGCCATCAGGACTCGGCGATTTGTCATCAGACATGTTGCCAACAATTCGCTCTATATCACCAATATTGAACTTGATTTCATGCAAGGTAGGAATTGGGAGGGAACAGAGAGGAGGGCTGTTGGGCAAGTTTGTTTTAGGGGAACAAAAATGGAATCAAAGTGTGGGCAATTAAATCAGAATTATGAATGGTAGCACCTTGATGGCTGATGACGGAAGGAAGTTCATCTTTTCCTTGACTGCGCACAAAGGCAAAGCGTTTCTTGTCAAATTTATCACTGAACAGTTCATTGATATACCTTAAATACGAAATGTTCACTGCTTCTTTAACCTTATTACAGGCCGTCTTATACAGAGTCCATTTGTCCACCGAGCCAACATGTTTAGCAGTACACAAAAAGCAGTGCGCTTTTTTAGGATGATGTGTATACTGTTTAGTGTACTGTACCCACCAAACTTGCAATTAAACAATAAGGCAGGAGGGTCCCCAACAACTCAACCATTATTATTCAAACATTTATAAATACAAGATGTGTTTACTGAATAATCATATGGGAACTGAGTACTTCTCACGGGGCTACCAGTCAGCATGCAACCCCTCTGTTAAGGAGCATTTTTGGCAATTCCATTCTGACGAGTACATGAGAGTTTGCGAGAAAAGCGAAAATACAGTAGTGTCTCTTCTACCCGCCAGGAAATCTGTTGCTTCATTCGTGGGTCGAAATGGCTTGGCGAGTGGATAGTTCACGTTTTTCACTATCAATAAAGTTATGTTTCGGCGATGATCGACAATTTCCCAACGATTTATTTGGACGCAAACTTGCTTAGTGTTTTTCACGAAAATCGCAGGCCTCCTCTGTTTCAAGTGCAACTGACTGTATTTGCAATAACTGGATAAAATTGAGTCTTACAATTCTTCATGAAAAGGATCAACCTTCGTTTAATACCAACATTTTTGCTGCCGGGCCAATCAAAATTTAAAAGTTTTAGGCACTACTCACTCAGCGATCTCGGCAGTGTTTACATTTTTGTAAGACGAATGGTAAGACTGGTTCCCCAGTAAATGACCAACGTTCACTAGATTTCCTTCGACACAAAGTCTGGGTTCCAGATTTCGGTCACACACATTTACGCGTATCTCTGATGTCATTTGATTGGCCAGTATTAGAGAGAATATGTCAATCAACCAATCACAGATAGTTTTTCTCGAAACACATACGGCAGTTTTCTCGGTTAATCTCACGAAGTCTTAACCTGCGATAATGAAAAATTATGGGTGCACTTGACTGTTTCGCGACAACTTGAAAAGTAAAAACTTATTGTTTGGGTGGATATATAACTCATCTATCTTTCTGCTGTCAAGAAAATTCTGCCGGCCCAGATTTGGATCCACTAATAACCAGGTTTTATTTGGTACCCTCATTATTACACACGAATGCCTACATTTTACGGCTAATATCCTTCAAAAGAGACTGTTTTACGTAGGACATGAGACTGATATCTTAACTGTTCATTTATGTAAAGATATTCCATTATTAAAGGTAACAAAAGGTGGTATACAATTTTGAAAAGGCCACTACATAGCTCATTACATATGCATGACTCAGCCAGCCGTGCATATGTAGCAAATGGGTGCTGCGCCCTGACTGGCTACTGGTTACAGGCCGTATTCATCTCTTTTTTATTTCTAATTATTGTCTTATTATGCTAGTATGCATACGAATATATATGCTTATGTAATGTCTCTGTGAATGTAGTATTTGTATGTGTACCAATATAAGTAACTATGTTATGTACATATGTAAGTAGGGGTCCCTACTCGGCACACATTGCCTTTTTTTAGGGACTTCCCCTGCACCCTTGGGTGGAAAAATTTTGTTTTGTTTGTTTGGCCTGCCATACCTTGGACATACCAGGCATTCTTGTTGTTCTCTTTCTTTGTTCTGCGTTACTGGCTTTTCATTATAAATTGTTTCTCTAAGCCAATGCATACCCTTGAGGTCCTAACACCTACTGAGTGTGGTCGATTCGTTGACTGTTTTCCCTGATCCATTATTTTTTCACGTCAAAAATTTTTCTCAGATATAGCCTTATCGGCAATGTCTATTTCGGATGATACCACTAATTTAGCCGATCCGTCAGTCAATTTAATATTTGATAAGTTTAAAGACTATTTCGATACCAAGTTTGGTTCTCTTGCCAAGTCTGGAGACGACTCCTCAGCACTCAAAGAGCTGAAGAATAAACTGGAGGCCAAAGATCTCGTCAAGCCTTTCAACATGGCTCACTTTGAGTTTTGCGGTCAATTAGAGGTTGTCTTTGGCAATATCAAGTCCGCTCTGTCCTTGAAGAACGTTGAGGCTGCCGTCAATCTGCTACAGGAAGCTACAGGAGCCGAAAATCTAACCCTAACCCATCTGGATAAGCATTAGACCACTCGGCTACAAAATGCAAGAAATTGGATTTTTTTATGCATGGGTAAGTGGTGGTGTCACCGTGTGTACATGTAGCTCCGAGATTGGTAATGTTGACGGCACCGTGATTTCCTGAAATCTGTGCTGGGTGAAGATGCGGCCATGCGGCAATGCAGGCGTCCAAATATATCTCCCGCCCACATTGCTGGCAACAAACAAAAGTAAAGGGTAAAAAAAAGTAAAAGGGCAGCAGAACTTGTTAACCCGTAACCGTTATTGCTCTTGTTTTCATGTCAGGGTGGGAAGCCTAAGGGGATGGCAGGGTTCTTGGATACAGTGTAGATTATTCAGCTGGTAACTTGAAAGTCTAAAAGTCAATAAAAGGGATGTGCACACATTTTCAAGTGTTAGGAAAATTTTTCAATTAATTTGATGATCATTTATGTGCAACTCATGCCCTGTTCATAGAGTATAACAATTCCTGGTGTTAGGTTTTGACTGCTTATTCGACATTTGCTTGGGTGTCAACTTTTTTCCACAATAAAGCAAAAGAATGCATTTTAGAGGTTGAACAGATTGTGTTTTGACAAATTCGCCTTTGGGCCCTTATCAATTTTTGACAATGGCCTCCGTGCCCTTTTAAGTGGCCTTGATGCCCCTGGAAATTTTGACTTCTCCCAAGGCCAAAATGGCCTAGGCCCCTAAAAAACGAATTTCGAACCCTGCATGGGGGTGTACATAACATGTACAAGCATGTACACTGTACATGCTTGTTTTTTATTGCTGGTGTTACTGGAGGGTTAAAGTTGGATACATTATATATGCTGAAAACCTTATTTAAGCATCAACTAATATCTTCCAAACGGTTCAAGGTATAAACATAAAAACCTGGAACAAACATACATTTATGTACCAGTACATTGTACCTTGATGCTGAGAAGTGCATAATTTTGTTGTTTTGCTTGGAAAAAATAATTATATGCAGTGTTCACAGTTACTAAGTAATACAATACATGAATCGGGGTATTTCCTTTTTTCAAGCTTCTGTAGTGTTAAGTACCGGTACCTGTACTATCACTCAGGCCAGCTGTGTTTGCACAATAACGTGTCAAGCTTTCCATCTTAGTTGTCTGTCACCATGAATAGCTTGAAATCCCAACATGTGTCATGATATGACCTTTTTTACACTTAAGCTCTGAAGGCACTCTTTTTTTGCAAGTTTACTCCAGCTCATGACTTGTATGAAGACTAGTCGATATCATGCCATTGTAGCCATTTTTCTCACCTCGAGAATCGAGCTTGAAGACTTAATGAAAACTTTAATGGCTATACTTTCCACTTAAGCTGTTTTCATTCGGATTCTATGGTCATGATTTCTGTTCCGTGATGTGATCGTGTTAGTTGTTTATAGATATTTTATGTCGCTTTTCTTACCAGGAGTGCTTACCTGTATGGTTAAACTAATGTTGCGGTGCAATTGTTGTAGGTCTGTCAGGACTCCTAAAGATTTGTACAAGTGTCAGTTTCCTTAGAGATGCTCAGATTAATTTTAATATTGTTCCGAAGCCTAAGCAATTCATGTTTATCATTTCTCATTGTTATTTTATTAGGCAAAGGCAGGCATTTAAGACAAGGTTTTAACACCCTTTCTTGTCCTTGCGGACTAGCTAAGTAGTGTCATTCTACGCTCGGGTGGCCCGTGGAATGACATACTTTGTGGGTTTCTTTATTATCCACATGAAAATTTTTGGAATCTAAAAGTCCCCAGATGGCCGGAAACAGCACTTTCTGGGTGTTTTCAGCTGTGTATACACAGCCTGGAATTAGGGATCTCATGTCTGAAATTTCTGAAATTTAATAAAAAATTTGAAAATTTGTAATTTTGGTCAACTAGGATGAGGTGAGAATTTTAGACGGGCAATTGAATTAGAAAAAAAAGAGTAGAAATAAATATTGATTTTATTCGGTAAATCCTTAAATATTGAATTAATTTCTATCTCTATGATGCCCATAATTTTTCATTGCTATTCAAATCATTTTTCATTTTTTTTTGTGTGTTGAAAATAAAGCGAAACATGCAAAATCTTGGCGGAATATTTTCCTTATTTTCTTTGTACGAAAGTTCGTACAGTATGCATATGGGATAACAACATTCATAAATGTGTGCAGGGATTTTTTGAACAGTCATTTTAAAGTCTACATGAACATAATTCAGATTGGCCATTTGCTTTTCTGACACATCTGGCCATGTGTCACGTGTATACTGAGCGCGTGTATCTTGCCATATGGAACTCGTTTACGGAAAAGGCAAAATCATGCTGTTACTTTTGAATAAAAAATTGCTGAGTTAATATTTTCACCGTGGGATAAACAACAATTAACGAATGCGGTGCGATCGTTGGTTTAAAAAACGATCGCAGTGATCGTTTTATGCAACATCGAGCAGAAAATACATGCACCGAATGTTGCTAACCGTGGTCGGTGCGGCGAAAACAGTCACGGTCGATAGTCAGTTTTGCAAGTACATGTAAAATTGTTTTTCTGCCAGATTGTTAAGTGTTTAAACGAAGTGTGAATGGGGTCATTTGCAATTTTGTCTTTCTGAAAGTTAAGCCAAATTTTCTTTTCAAGTTGTGGAACTGGGTAAAATGCGGAACTGGACAAACAACGCTGTACATCATGGAGAGGGGGTTTTCCGATCTTCGCGCACTGAGAGCATTGCATATGCAAGCCTATGTGTGGCCTTCCAACCAATGGAAAGATTCATTACGTACTATGTACACGTGCATTACGCGTAACAAAGCCTCCTATTGGTTCATGTTAATATTTGGTCCAGATATGTTGCATATGCACGTACGTGGGTGCGCAGACGATATGCATGGCAGTGCAAAGTGAAATTTACGAAGAAATTTTACGGTTTCTTCACGATCTTTATATCTTCACGATCGATCCCTCGACCAAGATGCTATTTTATTTGGGTTCTTATCGGGAATACGTGCCGGTCGGAAAAGTTGATTTGGCAGATTGTGGTGGTCGGCAATTCTGCGTGCCGGTCGGGCCCGACTGGCGCCGACCGGCAGCGGCAGATCCCTGGACTAGAGTTTCTTAGATGTGTTTTAATGGTTCATAGTAATTCGATAATGTGCATGTGACTCAGGAAGATTGTGTACTTCTTAAGCAAAGATATTGTTTCATTTCTAGAAAGAGTAAGCAGTGCTTGGATTTTTCAGTCCCAGTCCAGAGTGCAGTAGGATCCATAGTGTTTTTTCCCATTTATTGTTTTCAAGTTCACATGAATGTGTAGTTATTTTGCAACAGTGGAATTTGGATTTGAACGTACCGCTATTCTGCTAGATTTTAGTTTTCTAGTTCAACTTATTTGTTTTGTTCCTAAATGTTTTGTTGTTAAATGTTATTTCAGCAACATGTGGAGTTTCCATTGCCGATTCATAACAACATGGATGACCTTACTACATGTATGACTACAATACTACTTGGTAATGAATTCAAGATGCATGCACAGGTACTGTACAATTTGCTGCATCATACCCACATGTACATGTATATTACTATACAGGTACACTGTAAAAGACCAACTGACCCTGAAAGTACAAACAGCTACTGTAGTCTCCTTGCCCTGTACATCACATGGGCCTATTTGCATATGCATTAAGTGGATAAAAAAGCTTTGAACTGGCATAGTACTGGTACATGTACCTTTGAAAAGCTGCTTACATGTACTGTTGAAAGCGCTATAAAAAATATACACAGACACTACACTACAGAGAATCCCTCAAATTCAGGCAGCATGGGAATTCAAATGAAAATATAATACAATAATCTTCAACACTGAGGAAGTTCACTGCATAGGAAAAATAAACAAAACAGCAAAATGCTGAGTTGTTAACAGTTCAAAGTGTGTTATTACAGGGAAGCAAGCATGCACACATTTGTTCAGTGCATAAATTTGTCAATATGAATAAGCTACATGACAAGCAGCCTTGGTAATATCCAGTGGCACCTTGAGGAAGAATATGTCTCCAAAACCTGGAAATGTTACCCATGACTATTCACAAGTTTCAGCCTGAAAGGTTTGGCAAGCACTCTTTTATAAACTGGTGCTAAGATTTTTTTGACAAATTTTAGAGGATCGAAAAACTTCCATAACTATTTTCTATGGTCTCAAGAACAACTAAGGATCTTCAAGTCAGAGGGAAGAATATAAAAAAAAGTTTTTTTTTTTTTTAAAACAAAAAAGCGGTATCCCTTACCAGTAGCACAAGCAGCCAAGACCTGAGACTTTACCATCAGTTGGATAGCGGAGCAAAAAAAACAATTTTTTTAACACTTTATCAGTAAATTGTTGGTTGGCAGATTTGAAATTGATTTTCATTTTCTTATTGTTCAAAATGCTGGCCCCGTTTCAAGTCTGTTAAAAAGTGACACCTCGCACCTTGAAAAGCATATCATTCAATCGTGCACAATCTCAAATGTACACATTTGTGTACATCATTCATCATTCCATGAGAGATAATTTATAAGCAAAAGCATACATGTACATTACTGCAGTGCCATACGATGGAGGGTGAGGTGTTTTCCCGTGGCTAATTCCTTGAGTTTGGAAAGGTACATGTACATGTACATCATACAGCAAGAAAATGTACACCACTTATGTTCTAAGAGTGAAAAATTGTAATTAATGAAGTTGTAGAAGATGGTGAAAGGAGCCTTAAGGCAAATGCGAATGCTCAATGGGATGCTCATACTGTGCAAAACAGTTAAGGCAAACTGCAAACTACATGTACATGTATAACAAAAGTTTTTAAGAGCACTAAAAAAGGGAGAAACATTTGAAATACGCCATTGGAAGATTTGTCTGAGGGAAAGAGTCTAACACTACAATACATGTATGCCTACATGTACTGTCTGAATTCCATCTCGTAATCACACTTTACAATGACCATTCATTCATTCTGGTTTATTTTTGTTAAAGATCAGTCACATTGCTTTTATGCAACAAGGTTATTAAACTGGGAATTGGTCATTATATTGACCAGTGTTATAGGTCTCGAGACTGTCTCAAGACCTTTTTTGTGGTCTTGATCTCGCCCTGTCAAAGTCTCGGTCTTGGGAGGGCCGCTCTCGGTCTTGAAAGCACCGGTCTCGGTCTTGGATGCCATAGTCTCTGGTCTCCCCCTCGAGACCAGTCGAGACTATAACAAAATGCGCATCTAGCTACCAAGCAGTTGCAAAAGGCAAAATTACCTACGCTCGAGTCAAATCTTCAACCAGATATAAATACTACACAGTAATGTTCAAATTTTTTTGCAATGAACAATGAAATCGATGCTGGCATGAAGACTAGTCAATGCAGCATGATGCAACCTTGTCATAAGTTGTTACTTTATTTCCAATCCAGAGTAGCCATGCTGCTTGACACCATGGAGATGAGGTTGTGAGTAGCGGAATTCGCACACTAGACTGGTTCCCGTTCCCTACATAGTCTCCTGCCGAATGTAGGGCCGAACGGGAACTAGTCTGTGTGTGTGCGCACGCTATGAATTGTGTGCATGTGTGAAAGTGCTTTCATTCCGTCTTGTATGTGTTACGTGTTGTTTTAGTAGTTTCGTTACGGTATATCTTTTTTGGATATTTGTTTTTCAGTATTTTGCTTACAAAAAACAGTTTTAGGACATTTGTTTTAATGTTCACATCATATCATTTGGGACACTCGGGTTTAAAATGACCAGATCAGGGTAAAAGTAGAGCAGCATCACTGATAAAAGAAATGAGACATTCTTTAACAAATATTTGACCTATTTGTGCGTGTGTGTTTATGCTGATGTTCTCATTTTATTTCTTTTATACTTAATTGTACTGGCATATGTTTGTCCCGTCCCTATTTACCTTTTTGGTAAAAACTAAACATTGATTTATGGTTGGCCTTGGTCTCGGATATCATGGTCTGGGTCTCGACCTACAAAAGTCTTGGGATCGAAGTCCTGGTCTTGGTCTTGAAGGAGTAGGTCTCGGTCTCGGTTATCAAGGTCTCGGATACAACACTGATATTGACTAATGTGGCAGCTTCTCTTCACATTTATTTCAAAAAAATCATTTTGAGGGTTCAGTTCCACTGCAAGAATGCTCTAAGGAAAAAAAGATCAATGGGGGTGGCAAACAAATCTAGCAATTTAATGATGACATAATATGGCTCTGATTCCCCCAGAGTTTCTTGACCTTGTGGCTGTAATAGGCTGTCTATTCCCTTGCCAGTTATTCTTAGCAAATGACTGCAGGCATCTGCCTTAATATTGTTGGAATCTTACTCAGGTCCAAATTGGGATGATTCCACTGTGTCATAGGGTCCAGTGTTCACATAACCTTGAGTTGCCTCATCAACATTGTTTGTGTGAAAGCAATTCTAAGTCTGCTCTCATTGTCCCACCTCTTTTAATGCAAGCTTTAGCACACACACCAATCACATTTGCCCCGAAATAATGAAACAAATGCTGGCTTTTACTGGATGCTCTGGACAACCTTTGTTTTGATTTTGCCTGAGTTGAAGAACTTCAACTTGTGCCTTTGAAGTCAGTGGCAATCTTCAATAGTTTTTACATAATAGATTGTCTTAAATACTATAAATTAAATTAAAAAAAAACCTGAAACTGTGAATTACCAACGTGACTGATCTTTGAAATTAGAAATACGTAACCAAATGTAAAGTCCAGGGACTTAAACAATAAAAGACAATAAAAGGTGTACAATAAAAGAGACAAAAATAAGAATAAAATTTACAGCAACACTTAAGCTACAACACATAAATAGACCACAAAGAAGTAAAATGCAGATAAAACATTTGGAATATTGAAGTTTAATTTTCACCACGAAGAAAAACAAAATACAGTGTGTACATGTACATGTACTCACAACAAGCACCTACCTAGAATAAAGAACAAAACATGGAACATAAATTTTGATGTGTGAGTTCATTATTGAGAGTGGTGTTGTAGCTAGGAATTTTTTAGTGCCAGCTGTTTTTGACAATTTTCAAAAATAAAACAGCCCATTCTCTCTCTCAATGCTAAAAACTTGCAATGATAAAATTTGTGCTGGCCGGCAAGCTTCATTTTCATCCCCATCACCAAAACAGCAAATAGTATCACAAGAGGGTGCACTTCAGTTAGACAAAAGATGGCGCTGTACCGAACATTTCGCAAGGACTCCGCTGTGTTCATAGTGGCCTTCCACTGTAGTTGCGCACGCACACTGCACAAACTGCCATGACTGTACTGGAGAACAGCTGAAAACTGTCCACAACAATGGCAAGAATTAACTTAAGTTTATTTGCCCATTTTTGTTTTTTGGTGATGTGTTTAATTTTTAACCCACCAACTGTGGAGACAAGCATGATACAAATTACACGGAAGCATAGGAATTACAGAAGCAAACATGATGAAATTGGCTACTTTGACATGTTTGAAAAGGTAGAAGTGTTGAAAATTTTTGTTACAAAATTGTTCAACCCTTTTTAGACCCTCTATATCCTGGACTCCCTTTGTAATGTGTCAAGGTCAGCACGGTCAGCATGGTCAGGAAGTCCACCTGGCATGCCTGGGCCAACTTAAGGCCTAGGCCCTAGGCAGTGAACACACATGTAGATGATGGTTTATTAACTTAGGCAAGATTGAACAGAGCTAGCCCCCCACCCTTACAACAGCTATTTTCCTTAACAATTCCAAATAACGTCAGGCCTACTTTTCATTTTTTTTATAGTAAATTTAACACTAAACAAAATTCTTCCCATCATCTTGCACCCTCCGCACATTTGTTGACATAGCAGAGCTGTGCAACTGAAAGCTTTTCTCATCTAAACCATAGAGCAAGGAACAGATTATGAACTAACATGACTAGGCCTAATCATAAAGACGGTCATTGAAGAGGCACGACACTCTATACTTACGTTCAAAATCACCAGTGTCTGCCACGACAGTGGAGAAATTTTTAAGCTGTTCCAGTAGAGAAGCCATTTTTTGCCGCTTCGGGGAGGACATTATGCGAAAGCCGGAAATTTGCTGCTTTTATAAGAAGAGATGATGTCACGGAAATTTGCACATGTGCATTGATGCGCAACCCAAGGACGGCCAAGAGAGGACATCTAATATAGTCTGGTTAGCAATCTGTACATAACATCATTGATATGGTGGCGGAGACTAGACATTTCCAAAAATAGCACGCACGCATGCGCAGAAATGGCATTGATGGAAAGAAGTGAAGGATGCAGTGTCCCAATTCAAGGAAAATTCTCCGCCAGGCGGAGGCGCACAAAAAGTACCCCCCCTCCGAGATTGTTTCGAAAAGAGGGGTCTGTTTGGGCCAGGAAATGGTGAGATTGTGTTAGTATGGCCCAGGATCATCTCTGTAGATTCAGGGGCACCCATCTGGGGGCAAAGCAGACAAAAATGGGATTGAAAATTAGTCAGAAGAGCCTCAGGAAGGTGAGGGATGTCATTTGAAAATGGCTGCTAGGAGGGGTTGGCAACATTCACTTTTTGGGGGGGGTGAGTTTGTTTTGGGCGGATAATTAAAAAATTCATTGGTCAACCTACTAAAAATTGAAAATCAAATGAAATCTGAAGGACCGAACAACACATTTTTTTGTTTGAGAGGCCTCAGGGACTTCAGTTGCCTGCCATGGGGCTCCAAACTTGGTTGATATTACACTCTTTTCAATGGAGCTTGAATTAGTTCAGTGCACCTATGGGTGCAGACCACTAATTCAAGTGAGAATTTCTGACCAGCTCATTAGCATTAAAAGTGCCCCCCCAACAGTATCTTTTGAAAAAAGAGATTGTTTGGCCCCCAAAATGGTGAGATTGTGTAAATCGTTGCCAGGATCAACTCCCTGGGTCTTTGAGCTTTCATATGAGGGCAGAAGGGCTGAAAACTACGGTTGAAAAATGGTCCTAAGTGCCCGAGAAAGTTGAGGGTTGCCACTTGAAAAATGGCTGCAATCAGACTTCGGAAAAATCACTTTTTGGGGGGTGATTTTGTTTTGTGGGAATAATTAAAAATGTAATTGGTTAACCCACAAAAAATTGAAAAGAAATTGAAAGATAAGTGACCAGACAAGAATTTCATTTGTGTTTCAGAAATCTCAGGGATGTTGGCGTGCATGCTATTGGGCCCTGAACGGTGCTGATTTTACACTGTTTTCAATGGGGCTTGAATTAGTGGACTGGACCCCTATATGCACCCATAGAAAACAGTGCAAAATCGGACCGAAATAGCGCCGCCTGTTGACTCTCGTGAAGAGGTTGGCCTTCGTTGTTTCACTGGAAATTCAAGATTATGGCCAGAAGATCACTTTTCGTTTCAATTTCCTGGGGGTTAGCAACGAAAAGAAAATTTTATTCGCCTTTGAACGAAGTATCCGCCCAAATAGCAGTAAAACTAAGCGCTCATTTCTGAATGTAGCCGCGCGCCTATCCAAAATAGGCCCGCAATTTGGGACTCAGTTTCGTGAAAGAAATACCCTGAACCGAAAACTGTCAGTCCTAAATTCGGGATTTATAGAAATATGTCTATGATGCCTCCTGATTATGGCCTGTCTTATTATAAAAATCCCGTGGGATCACAAAATATTAATGAGCTCGTGCGCAGAAAGACAACCATTTGGTGGAATGCACCCAAAATAGAGCAATTTGGTGGGCCCCGTTAGGTGCAATAAAACCGTTTTATTGGGCCAAGTTAACATACATGCATGATTCATGAGAGAGCTTTAACCCAGAAGCAAGCCGTCAGCTTTACCTGTGTTTTACGCGCTGTACATGTACCGTACATGCACATATGCACAGAGTACATGTACAATGTACATGTAAGCTCACGTCTACAGGTACCACTACCAGTTTTAAATTTCTGTGTGATTATTGTACGTGTACATGAACGTGGACTCGAAAATCTAGCTCTGTGCGGAATGACGCTTGGGTGACAAATCATAGAAAGAAATACAAACTGTAGCTGCACATCGATGTCGCCAACAACATTTTTGGTGCAAGTTTTTGTTGGCCTTGTCCATTCCTCTGGTTTTTTCAGTGGGGGGGGGATGGGGGGGGCACGTTCCCCTAGCCTAACCCCCCTGGCTACGCCACTGCCTATATGTTCATGTACATGTACATGCATGTACAGGGCAAAAAAAAAAGTACACAGTTCCGCTAATAACAAGGGACTACATGCAGTTCTCAGTTCTCTTTCCACAGAATTCTTTATTTAAAATGGACTACGTGTGTTAAAAATATGAAGATTGTTGGTTTCGTAGTTTATTTCAAAGTGGACAACCCAAGTTTAAGATGAATTTAAATTTAGCCGTAATGTTACAATCGCGTAGGAATATCATTTAAATTTATAATGAACAGGGTGTAACATGAGGGTGTATGGGTGTGATCATTCAAGCACGGAGGAACTTGAAAACATCCAAAACAGTTAAAAATTCACCAACTACGACGCAATCAGAAGCGGATCCAGGATTTTCCCAAAGGGGGAGGCGTGATCCTGGATTTTCCAAGGGGGTGGGTGGGTGTGAACGAAAGCAGCAATGGTAAAATGCCCTACAGCATAGGATCCGGGGCATTTTGGGATTCTAGGCCGCTCTGTTGTGCAATTTCAGGCAGTATGACTTTTTTCTTCTCCAACCCCATTCTTCTGTTTTAAATTAGTTATTTATTCATTCATTTTGGGGTTGAAAGGGGAGGGGGCGTGTACCCCCAGCCCCCTGGATCTGCCCCAATGGGCCTAAATGCTAGTGTGGGCACCGATGACGTCATCGCTACATGGAGCTATTAAAAAGCTCCATGATCACTGCATGCACGACGTTCACGAAGCCGACTAAGTTCAAGTTCTCGCTGATGTAAACCAATATGCATGCAAGCATGTGGGTGTATGTGCAGAATACATGTTCATGTGTACAAATCGTGCACGTACACAACGCGCGAAATTTAGGTGCTGATTTTGCATCTTTTGACCTTTGAACCCTGCATCATGTATGACCATTTTATGCTCAACTCTAAGGGACCATAGCGAATGTGGTACCGAAAAAAATTGCCCCCGGCTACGCTCTTGCAATTATCAAAACTGTTCCATTGTGAACAGTTTTCAGTAGATAAATAATAGTATCGTGGGAACTGCAGTAAAAATGTCTGCAATGACTATGAAAACAATTACTAAAGATTTTATTTTTCATGTTACTGAAGTGCACTGTTCTAAAAATTAAAACAGGGAAAATATAAGCTTTTGTGTGGTAAAAAGTAATTTTTCATAAACACACCGCACATTAAATTAGGTTTTGTGTAAATGCATTTCAGTTTTAGTGATAAGTGTTCATTTTAAAAACTAAAGCAAAGTGTTTTAAAATCAAAATGCATATGAAAGTGCTCCATATTAAAAAACAAACAAAATCTCCATTTCTCAAAGACCTGCGAGGTTCAAGGTTGTCACTTCATAAAATAAATTTATGAGAAGTTAGTTTCTGAAGAAAGCTGTTAAGGTTCTTCTTTCAAATCATTTGAGCTAGCTGAAAAAATTGATTGATAAATTGATAAATTTTCATGCAATAAAGCGTGAGTAAATATACTGTAACTAGTGACTAACTGCACTCCGCAAGTTTTGTTTTAGCTTCAGTTACTTGCAGTAAAATGTCAAAGCAGATCTTCAAAAACTTTTTTCAAAATCTGTATTATGCAACTTGCAACAATGATCAATCATGCAACAGTATAAAACAAAATTAACTTAGATATTTAAAAAGGTTGAAACTCATACAAAACAAATAGCATTTCTACAAAAAAAAAACAAATTATGTACTAGTACCACTACTTTTAATAGTTGTATAGGTAATATTACTGCATACAAGCTTTTTCAACAAATTGGGACAACTGAATTCTGTCCTTACATGTACATATATATGGATTCTACCTAGTTATAAAATATATGCTTCCACGACTCTTCATTTTAGTGTTATTTTTCAAAATGTTCACACCAAAAATAGAAGTGCATTATCTTTGAAGAAACTTAGTATCCAAGCTGTCAGATATCTTTGATTTTAAAGTTTTTCAGTATATATACAGGCAGTAATTACCTAATGATGAAACACATATATGTAACGCATAGCTAACAATTTTCATGGATATTATGTATAAACATATCTATAACCCGCCATGAATATGGAGAAGTACAAACTACCTGTACTTGCAAGCTATTGCCAATTATCTGTATGTATGTTTAGAAAGTGATTTTTCTCAAATACGAAATGGCCGATGATATGTTGCGATAAACTGTTAGGCATACATTGGATGTCTCTTGCATGTTTTGTGCTAAACACTTTTCTAAGGTGCTGTTACAATGAAATACTATCATCAACGCAGAAACAATTTTTTTAAATGTGTGGTGTGACTATCATTGTGACCAATCATGCAGTATGAACAGGAACCAACACAAATAAGAACAATTTCAATTGATGGAATGAATGAGAGCAACTAATAAAATAATAACACATATTATTACTAAAACACAGCAGAAATTTTTAAAAGAAGAAAGTTTTAAAATCCAGGAAGTTGAGCTATATAAATCCCAAGTATGATAATTTTGGATAACAGCCAGGAAATGTATTTCATAATTCTAGGTTTTTTATGAAAATGCTGCCGTAAATTTTATAATCCTGCAATCAAGCCTGCCTTTGAGAGCAAACTGAATTGAATGATTCAGAAATTATTCATGTACATGTATTCCCATATGCAGCAAGGTATGAGACGGAGAGAATCCCCTCCCCTGCTTTGTGTTGGTCATTGTCTCGCAGGAATCTGTGGAATTCCTTTCAGACATCTTGGGGGATGTGTTAAGTAACAATAGTCTGGAATGTGTATAGGGATTGGACATGTTGGGGGGGGTACCTCTCGGTCTCATTTCTTGCTGGGTATACTGAACTGTGGGATGTCAACGGCAGCCTGACGCTCAGTATCACAACTGCTGTATATCACTTCTCCGTGCAAGGCGTTGCATGCAGATGTTGCACAGTCACTTCAGCCCAAAGGCTGAAGTGACTGTGCAACATCTGCATGCAACGCCTTGTTTTCTATCGTCGGACTTGTACGTCCTTCCCCGTAACCTGGCCATGGCTTGACCAAAGTCAAGCCATGGCCAGGTTACGGGGAAGGACGTACAAGTCCGACGATAGAAAACAAGTTGGGAGGGGCAGATGGCGGCACTTATTCGAAAAGCAGGGATGGAATGCACGCGTGGCTGAATATGAAGCGGTGCCTTTATCAGGATAGTGGTGTGATGGACATATCTTGAAGGTCGGTTGTTTAAAGGACGTTTACTTTTGTAAAAAAAAAAAAAAAAAAAAACATTGACCATCGTTGGTTCACTCTAGTCAAACACCCTGTCGCACGTCCAGTCCGCAGGGCAGTCGTGCATCCAGCCAGCTGGGCAGTCACACGTCCAGCCAGCCGGGCAGTCGCACATCCATGTCGCATAACATGTCAAAACAATGAATTAAGGGGATTGACAGACGAAATAGGTGTATGCACAAACAAGTCACAAGGCGCAGTTAACAGGACAAATGTGATCTCGCAAAGGCAGGGCCGATCACCTCCTGAGGATAGATAGCAAGAGCAACCCCTGCTACCCGCAGAACAAGCTATTTGCACATTGGTCACTTGCACATCCAGCCACATCAGTCAGGTAGGCAACCTCATTTCTTGTCATTAGCCTTTCAGTTCGACGTGAAGTTATTGCTCAGAAAATATAAGATGAAGAGCTGACATTCCAAGTATATCAAAACAGAGAAACAGAAAGAATGGCATTCACTATGGATATGCTGTGCACGAATCCTATCACATTGGTTTGAAACAGCGAATTTATTTTCTAGGTAACAATCTGTGACATTTTAGGACACGTTATCACTTTCTGGAGCTTGATATAACCATTTTGGGAGAAATTAGTCACATCCGCTCATGGAACTCTTACCAAACAGAAATAGAAAACCAGTAGTCTTTTAAATACTCCCTTTGGGGATGCAAGTTGCCAGGTATGGTTTGTTGAATACATGTGCTGGTCATACGTTGTGGGCTATCGCAAGCCAATTAACACCACCTTGCGTCTCTTCACCTGGGTACTGGCATTAGGGTTGGAGCACTCCGTATTTGCATCCCAGACTTGGATATTCTCAGTGTTTCTTGTCTGATGAGCCAATTGGCTCACAGCACACCGGCGTTACTCACTTTGCATGACTTTTTGGATACACGCTTACGCTGTTTGCACAATCCCCATCAGATTGGTCTGAAAAATCATGTTTTTGTATGCGAATGTCTCAGCATTTTCACTGTTACCTTTGGCTCTTGCAATATTTATTGCTTTCAATATATAAATGAAGGCAACGAAATTTTGCACAAGCAAAAAAGGCTTGGTTACGGTATGAATTATTCTTACGCAATCTCGTGAAGTAAAATGTAGATTTCAAGAGAATGGACTTGCCCACGACGTTCTGAAAGTAATGTCGCCCTTGATGTTGAGCATTAACGGCATATAAATTCAAAAACAATGACTTCCCACTGGAATTGGCGGAAGTTTAGGACATGCTTTTGTTACAACGCAAGTTGCGTTTGATTCTGCACATCTTTAATCTTACTGTATAATGACGGCAAGTTTCTGACTTCCTGCTGGATCCCTAAAAGCCGCATCACATTTTCAGAATGAACATCTGTTATCTGTAACACGTTTTGGGAAAGGTGATATATTTTCGTTAACAGCTCAGCTGTACCGATTCTCCATCTATATACACATCCACGAGCCTCGAACATCACGACCAGCAGTATGCAGTTCAAGATTTTCAAATTTCAAGATTTATTTCATTTTCTTCAGCATAATAATCACACACGATAATAAAACTGTTAATAAATACATAAATATGATTGAATGATACTACAATACACTTTAGAAAGGATGCTGTAGAGGGGTATCCAGTGAAAGCAATGCTTGTAGATTTGGGCCGCGTTTGTAACATACTTATTAAATTACAAACACACACACCCACACAATGTACAGACGACCACCTGTTCAGCGTGTTTATGCAGATACTTCAATTTTCGAGCATTGTTGCCGCTCAACGACCACGTGGTATTGAATGAAAAGACTAACTTGGTGAAGTTGGGAGTTACCCGGTGTGAGGATATGCAAACTAACGTCTGTGAATGACGATTTTGCGTAACACCCTGCGGAACACATTTCTATCACCCTTTTAACGTTTGGGCGGGAACATGGCTATGCAAATCACGGTTTTGCCCATTTAGAACAAGACGGATGCATTGTGGCCTGGTCGATTCTTCAACAGGTGGCTTTTCTCCAGCAAGGGCAGAGCGGGTGAGTCCCCAAAAATGATTAATTCTCTTGGCATGTACATGTACATAAAAAGAAAATGCTTGTCTCGTCGTGTGAGAGCGCCTGTTGGTTTTATGTAAGGTATGAAAAGGTTTTTGGTAGATAGTGAAACGGCAAGTGCTGTAAAAGCTGAGCTGGGTGGTTTTTTCACCGCGTCACACCGTTCATGAAAAAAATTAACAAATTCAAAGAAGAGGAATAAGACATCCCGAGGATTTATTTAAGTGTTGCACTTTCAGTCTAACAATTCTTAGATACAAATTGGCAGTTTCCTTTTTACTGCAAATTATATACGAGGGATACGATGCCCTGGAGTTTGCAAATTGTAACAATCAACATAACTTTGGAGCAACTGAGCAGCTGGAATTTTCGGCGTGAAGAAGGGCGTGTCTGGAATGTCTCTTCGAGTATAAAGTGGGTGGATAAATGTTAGGGGTGTCTTGAGGGGCGCGGGTTAGCGTAGCGGTTTTTTCCTCGCTTAGCACCAATGAGGCCCGGGTTTGAGTCCCGGCTTGGCCCAGGCTTTAAGTGCGTTGGTTTCCAGTCCATACTCGCTCTCGCAGGTTTTCTGCGGGCACTCCGGTTTTCTCCTGCCTCTAAAACTGGACCTTCTTCCTAACTCCGTAATGTGATGCTGATTAATAAAGTGTATGAAAAATAGCCTGAGTTGCTGAAAGCGCCATTAAAACAAAACAACAACAACATGGGGGGTGTCTTTCATCCCTCACCATCGGAACGGAAAGGACCGTGAGCTTCACGAGTGTGCCCACCCCCGAAGGTTCAGGGGAGTTAACCCCTGGGGCACACGCCTGGGAGCCGAGACTGGGAGACCGCCGCCAGGTGGAGTCTTAACCCTGCACTTCACCTGCAGTCATTTAACAACGAGAATCAAGAACCCCAAGAACAGAACTTTGAACTTTCCGTTTAAGTGCACAAAACAGCTGATCATGACGGTTGAAATAAAACCCACACGTTTTAAGCAGGTTACACTCCAAATTCAACCGATATCCCAAAACATAAGGTAGGCTTAAGGATATGGAATTCCATATCTGCCCTCGTGCGTCGCCCGTCGCGCGTCGCCCGTCGCGTGTCGCCCGTCGCGTGTCGCCCGTTGGTTTTTTTTTGTCTCGATTGCGCAGTGGTATTTTTAACTTTGACCCTTGATCGTTTCACATGTACATGTCCTTGTTCGATCGATCCACCATGCCTGACTCTCATTTTAGCAATAGAACTAGAAGATGTACATTTATTCGTTTTTGCAGTTGCGCCAAACTCCAATTGAAAGAAGAAATAATATCCTGACATAAATAATACCATTTTGGTTGCATAAATAAATCAACAAAATAGACTTTTGTTAGGGTAGATTGTTTTTCTTGATAACTTAATTACTCTAGACGTAACTTTACTCGTTAACAGCCAGATGTTAGGTCTATAGCCTATGTGATATTTCTGTCTGTCAGTGCACGATATCCCACAGAACGGAATGTAAATAATAGATTATTAACAATGTTTGATTCCCAATAGTTTTCATAAGAGACGAACTGATTCAACATTATTTTGAGGGCGGGTATACCCATGATGAAATCTGCTGTATACTCCAAATTAGACATGACTTTATTTGCAGGTTGGCTCACAGAAGTCTTTTAAACAGTAACGTTACTTTTTAGCCCCATAAATAATACCGATGTGCTGGACAACCTGTTCTCATTGCTCTATCCACCATGGCATACACACCCACAAAAACCAACACGTCATATTTTCTGAAACTTAAACCAAGTGGTAATAGCCCCACTAGTGTGGCACGGACTCTCACTCCCGATTTATGAGAGTCCGTGCCACACTAGTGGGGCTTAAGTGGTAATTGCCCCTTAACAATACATTTAATAAACAGTTATCCACAGCACGTCTAGTATTTCTGGATTTCAAGGTGAAATTGAGAGGACAAGATGGAATATCTGTATCGGTTGGCAGATTTCTTCCTGGAATTTGATGAAAACAAGTCAGCACATTTTTACAGCATGCAAATTAGAATAACAGTGTGGATAAGTTGGCCGGAATATTTTTGATGAAAAAAAACACTTGGTTGAATTCTCAGAGAGGCAATATTTTCTTGTTAAGGGGCAGGGGTAGTCTAGCATTATTGGATTAATTATGTGACTAGTATATGCTTCGCAGGTGGGATTTGTACTTGCCTTATTCAGAAAAGATCTTTAGAAGTGAATGGAATCAGGAAGATAATTAGGAGGAATTCTGGAAGATAATTCTGTTAAGAAAAGAAATAATCTGCATCACAAGAAAATGACTGGGGGCATTTTCGTTACACAATGACCTTCCGTGATTTATCATGTTCTGTCGATTGTATTTTTGTGTGTGGTTTGATATATCAGTAATTGTTGAATACAGAACGAGAGTGAGAACTAGTTTGCTTTAATTTGTGTCTGTACACTTTGTTTTGGTTCCCCTCTGAGAAGTGAATCTAAAATATGACTATGAGGGCTGGGTTTACTCTTCGGGGTGGGGATCATAACAAATCGAGAAACAAATGAACAAACCGTACACGGACCAATTCTAAATATGAAGTAATATTTTATGAAAAAGTTTCAACTGAAATGCAAATCACGTGACATGAATAGGTGCAGTTTTTCTCCCTAGGTTTCATACTCATTTTTTCTGATTTCCAATACTCGGCACTCATCCACCCGACCGACTTTATATTAGGAGCACAATAGTCCATCAGCCCGAGAGGGTGTAACATAAAAATCGTCATTGTGACGTCAGTGGGGGTCATGTGACATGAGATTAACAGGTGCAAACCCCAATTCTCCATGTCTTCAGAAGTAGAAGTCCGATTTGGTTGAAATTTTTCAAGTTTCTAGAAGGGAAGGGCATGTAGTTGATAAAATCAACTGAAGATGACATTATCAGCTGACAAGTCACGTGACATTAAATATCTAGCTTATTTGGGGGGTGAAAGGGGGCATGTGTCCCCCATGCCCCTGCCCTGTTAACGACTAGAGATGGGTCAAAGTGATCACCAATTACCTAATGGGTAGCAAAGATTGTTTCAAACAAAAATCACCTGGCATTTGTTTAGGCACGAGACCAACTGCAGAACCCGGCAACAGGTGGCTAGGATAGGGACCAGCAATGCAGTCAGTCAGTTTTTTCCTGTTATAAAGCCTTCTGTTGGGGGGGGATTATACCTCCCCCCATCCCCAGGATTTATGCTCATGTACTTGGGGAGGAAAAAGTTGCAGGACACCAAGACGGAACGACGGCTGGGGATTCACCACATAATACTGGTCTCTTATTCTTTCTCTAGACTTTATTGTCTTTTGCATGTATAAAATTAGAGCTGAATAATTCAGTTCAAACAACCTTCACAATGCAATATTAAAATTCATTGCTTTCTTCAAAGTCTGTCTACTAAGAATAGAAAAACTATTTTGTCAAAAACGTATCTACAGTATAGTATTCCATTATTTACGTGGATGAGTGATTATAAGATGCTGCTTTACATTCATCACACCCTGTAAATAAGCTAGAACCTGAATGCACTAAACGCAATATATTTTGTGTATGATGAGTTGAATACATGAATGCATGTACATCAAACTGTATCTAGTCCTCAAATTTCAAAAAAGGAAAAATCTGGTTAAAAAGAAGGTCATCACTAAATTAAGCGAAAACATTCAGGTGCATACTACAAATACTACTCATGTACTGGTCTACTTATTACTTCTTCAATATACATCTTTAAAGCACTATTTATTTAGCATTTGTATCACAGCTGAGTCTAATTGTACAAAGGTAACTCTATATATGTGGGGTCAGGCCCAGATGTTGGGGGGGAGAGGGTTGTGGGGCAGGCCCCACCTTGCCAGCAGCTGCCATCGCCCTCCCAACCATAAGCATCATAGTTATCGATTGTTCTTGTATGGAACTCCAAATGCCACAAGCTAGCAACAAGGCTGTGTGGGGTCCCATTTTTTCTTGTCCTTGTCACACATGACATACAATTTTGTACAGTTAAAGCACATTCTTTCATTTCCTCAAGAGATTAAGTAAAGCAAATTACCTGCGTGTTAAACAGATATAGTTTGAAGTCAATATTGACAATATTTTCATGTGAAATTACATAGGTCAGGTGTAACAACGCCATTAAAAATGTCACAGGTTTGACCCCAAATTTATGGGATAGCCCACAAATACAAACCACCTCTAATATCAAATTGAAACAATCTTAACTGATAATTTACTCGAATTCAAATGTGAGACCAGAGCCTGCCATCTTCTCCCTGTAAAGTGCATCAAATCTCTCATTCTGGGCCACAGTCAAGTAGTTTTTCCAGTCACCGACAACGCCTGAGGAAATGAAAAGAATGGTTTAAATGAAAGCAATTACAGTTGGAAATCATAAAAGGCCTGGTAGAAGATTCTCACACAGGTACATGTATATTGTGCTAACACTAGCATGCCTACGACTGTGGAAACACATTCAGAATGATCCATTCATCACACAAATCATGCTTCTGTACTCTATACCTGTAGCAATGAAAGTGCTGTGCATATAGCAAAGAACAACATGCATAGAAGCCGGTATTGCATGCATGTATGCATGTGGGTGTGCACATTACGAAGTTTATCAACTGTTTGTGACAGGTTCATTTTGCAAAGGGGTGGTTTGTAAAAGTGGTAATCAACTCTCAACAAATTAATACTCAAATAGTAGTGTGTTTTAATTCCATTTAGATTACATTTTCAATTCAAGGATGGGTTCGGGTCATGGGAGATCAATTAATTTTGGATTTTTTTGAGGTACCCGCTGCTACATCTGACTCGAACTAGCCAGCCAACACCGGCAAACTCGGTGGTTGAGTGGTTACGATGTCTGCACTAGTAAGCAGAAGGCTGTGGGTTCGAGTCCCACCCGAGTATGCTTGTGGTTTTTTTTTCACAAGCCTTCCTGGGCAAACGCCGAGTATACAGTGTTATAACACATGTCAGGCAAAAAGTCCAAAATCAATTATCAATTCAATCAAGCAGAATCTGTGGGAAAGGTGATTCATACAGCATTCTATTGCTGAGGCTGGCCTCTGGATCGGGAAAAATAACATGATCCACACTCAAAAACGTTCAATATATTGTATCGGTAGAGTGGACCAAGGACAGGTCTTGTCATTGGAAGCACGTGCATAAGTACCCTCTATTTCTTGATTTGCCAAGCCAAGGGCAAAAGGATACAAAAAGGCTACAATGCTCAGCTCACGGTGCACTGGGTTGAATTAAGCCTGAAAAGTTTGTAAATACTCAGTCATGCTACATAAGGTGACTTACGTTGTGTTATTGTGTTATTCAGTAGAGGCATAAAGATAATAATTGCAGGAGCTCTACTCTTAGAAAAACCACAGAAATATTAGTCTAATTTGACTTTTCAAAAATCTTCCTGTAAGATTCTTCCCCTAAAAAAGGTTTTTGCAGGTTTTTGGCCATCTAATACAGCAACTGCAAAACTCTGATCATTGTATTAAAAATAACCGTACATACACTTATTTATTTACAGGTACAAATCATTTTTGTACCTGTAGGTATTGATGTTCATAGTCTGTTTAATCAACTTTCTTTCTGTCTCTGAATTTGCTTTGGAATGTTTGCAGGGCCACATGGGAAACCAGTTTTAACCTATTTGGACATACTCCAGGTAAAGAAAATATGAAAAAAATAAACAAGATAAATGGTTTCTGTTTGATGACATTTCAACATAATTTATTTCTTTTTCCTTTTTATCAGGGGCAGTTATCTGCCTGATCCTAAGTTTATGGTCCAACCTTAGTCAACTGAAGTGGCAAGTTGTAAAAATTTAAATCTAAAACATGCATTCAGATTATTTCTGTCTTATCCAAACCTCAATAGCATTTGGACATCAAGAAAAGTTTCTATTTCCTAGGATTAAAGCAAGTGTATATTGTATAATCCAGCTTTAATGACTTTCAAGAAGCAAATACAACTTTTCCCAGACAAGTTAGGAAAATGTTTACATGATTTAATAAGAGAATGAACTTTCAAAATCTGTTTCTATTAAATATTATCAATTTATTTTCCAGAGGGTACATCATTTGGTTCATGACTTGTAAAAAAAAATCAGGGTACAATTTCAATTTCCTAAATGTGCAGTGAGTTTAGGATATTGACATGTCATTTTAGCTAAAAATGAAGGCACATCTGCAATCCTGTGTTCTTTTCAGTTTACCGTCTATCTATTTTGCTAACTGTGTAGCCAGTTTCCTGCAAAGAGTAACTGAGCACTTGACTAGTAACATAGTGAGGAATGTTTGATTGACACATTAACTAAACCAGGTGGTGAAGTCTTTTGAAACATACAAACTACATATAGTGTAATTAAGCCTGTAAAACCCTAAGCGTTTTTGTTCAGGTTTTGCCACAAACACATTGTACAGCCAAGTGTCACAGTTTACATAAGCTTCCTAAATTCTCTTGTAATGGCTGCTAGAGGGAGATAGAGATGATTGGTTTTATTTGGGTCAATTAAGTCATTTTAATATTCATTTACCTTAATTGCATACAAGCTTTTGTGTACAGGGTGACCCTCCCCAAAAAAGGAAAGCCAAAAGTAACAATTTTTTTTCTCCTCAAATAACTATCAGATATTATGTTTTTTTTCATCAAATTAAAGTTCAGCATATTATCTTGTCACAGCTGAAAATTTCATTAAAATCTGATGATGCATAATGAAACATACCTCATTTTTTGTTTTGTCCAAGGGAAGCTTATAACGTTAATCTTGCAAGTGCAAGAAGTTGTGTGATAATCCAAAAATTATCACACAACTGGTGGGGTTTTATACTTCTTTCAATTTTTTCTAGCTTTTGACTTGATGAAACTGATGCTTATTTAAAAAAAAAACAGTAGTAAATGAATTTTGCATTTTAGCATTTATTAAGCACGTTTGAGGCTTTTTCATTATAACAGAACCCTTTTTAGTTCAGTATCTTTATTTTGTTTTTGACGATTTTTGCCTTTATATCTCCCAGACACAAAAATAAACTTCTTGGGAAAAAGCTATTAAAGACCTCAAACATAGCACTTGAACATTCATTGTACATTTGTCACCAGTCGACCTATTTCTCTTATGGTCAACAGGTCCCTCAACTACACATCTTTCAGTCTTTCTTGTATACACACTTTTCCATTAGACTTTGGCCTCGATAGAATTGGATTCTTATAATAGAGCTCATCCAACATTGTTAGTGCGCCCTCTAGTGATAGCTTTCTGTAAGTACATTCCATGTGGCGCCATGCAAATTTGCATGTGCACGCATAGGGAGTCTTGCGAACGCCCTTCTGCGTTTTGTCACCCAAATTTTGTGTATTGTTTAGCTTTTATCTTAGCGACGCTGATCCACTTTTATGCATTAGCTGGACAGTAGTCTTCTTGGCTCAAGAATGCGCATTTTTCAGAGAGAACACCTCCGAACTCTGAGGAGAACACATATCTCTCCTGACTTTTCCTGTTTTGCCTGCATCACACACTATTGGTATTGCCACGTATTCACACTCGTGAATACTGTTGTAAAACATTTTTGATTTTCAGTCATCGTGGGTCCAGTGGTGCTGGATTGTTGGCATCAGGAGGGGCACAGATTGTGGAAGGCTGCGTGTTTCATCTATCATATGCCTCTACCTCCTTCCACTTTGGAGTCTTGATTGCCACTAAGTTTTGGAAATCTCTCAGTTTCAGATACTGCCACAATTGACTGTCATTTTTATTGATCTGTACAAACCTGTATCATAACTTGCAAGTAATCAGTCTTGTATAGACACAAATTGTACATTTTGTTTGAATCTATTTTATAATGAAATCCTTTTCTGTAATTCTGGTTGCTCACTGGGTCTTCCCTCTCTGTAGCGCTGTTTCCTATCTTATCTCCATCTAATCCCACTTGGTTACACTTTTAAAACAACAGGCTGTACATACAGTGAGTCTTAAAAGAAGGAAACCAAGATAAATTTGTTTGTTTCTTGAATGTGACTGATTATTTTGGTAAATGGTAACCATCATCTGTTTCATTATGATGTCCTCTTTTGTTCGACACCAAGAAATCCAAAATTCCATCATGGATGACTGAGCATGAAGTGGTTTAATGGACCAAGTCAGAAATGGCTTTGTACCAAATACATGAAGCTGTTTTGCTGCTGAATTAATATTGTTCAGAGATGCCTTTTTGTCAGAATTACGCAATGTTTGATGGGAATCTCCAAAATGCAAGTTACCCATTTCAAAGCGATGAGAACAAGGGCATATTGGGGACAAGCATTGGAAGAAATGGTGGGCATGTTGAAGACACCGGGGCTAGGCTGCTTCAAGAATAAGCCCCTAACTGTGGTTGTCTTTGAATTAATGATTTTGGTCGTGTACTTAATGCTTCATGCTGTGCAAACGTGTGATGCATCTGGTGCAAAGCCATTTCTGACACGATCCATTAAACAACTTTATGCTGTGTCATGCTGTTATGTGTGATGGAATGAGGATTTCTTGATATTATGAGAAAAAGGACATAATACATACTGAAACAGATTTTATTTTAATTAACCAAAATACTGGTAATTAGTCACTTTCAAGAAACAGAGTTAATTAATCTCAGTTTCCTTTTTTAAGACACCCTGTACAAATTGAAAGCCTAACCACATACATGTACTTGTAATCATTGCAATGAAATGTTCTGCACATTCATTTATTTGAACGATGCAAAATGAAACTGAAAAACTAGTTACTACAAAAATGAAAGCAGAATATACATGTATAGTTAGTCTCAAATCAGCGCCAAACTAAATGATTGACAAATTCAAATGCACACTTTCCAAAATCTATACATACACATATTTCATGGTAGCATTACTGAATGTGAAATACACATCCACCAAATTTAATCAGCATAAAAAGTGCTAAACTTTTCTGACTGACTACAGTGTCGTCATCAGAACAACTAATATTTGGTGGTTAAATAAGGAGTGTGACTGAGCAGCGGCTGCCTCAACTACCAACTTACAGTAGTCTTGGGCCAAGACGGCAAAACTCGATAACGGACTCGATCGCACCGATTTCTATTGTGCCCTCTCGTGATTTCATTTCACCAATTGACAGCTCCTTCTACTGTCTTGGAAAATCTCTTACAAACCGAGGTGTGGCCTTTGAATGCAAAATAGTAGTTTAATATGAATATTCCTAGGATGCAAAATAGGATGCAAAACAGGCCGTGGGAGCGTTGTAGCGGGTTTGTATCAATAGCGCCAGCTTGTTGTTTCTTCAGTTCTGTTATATAAAGTCTTTCAAAGGCGTATTTCTTCGTTTCTTGTTCCAATGCATCGACTGTGGCAATTATCAACGGTGACTGTATTAGTACTTTAGTAGTATGTTTTGCGTCACATAGTAATGTACATTACATCGCGTTGTATGGTCGACGATGTACAGTGTAGGGTACTGTTACAGAGGTCATGCGTTGCAGGTCATTGATCCATATTTATCACATACAGATTCAACCGAAATTTCCTAGGCGCTGATTAGTTCCTCTGGAAATCCGGAGGAAAACTAAAGAAAAAGTTCAACAGTTTGTAGGAGATTCCCAAGAGGGTAGAACGAGCCGTTGATAGGTGAAATGAAGTCACGAGAGGGTGCAAAAGAAATCAGTGTGCTCGGCATATGCTCGATTGAGTCTGCTATCAAGTTCTGCTGTCTTGGCCCAAGACTACTACATGTACCAACTCAACCAACCTTTCCGAAGGAACTTGCCCAGGTTCTCCTCGCCTTTGCCAGCAAAAGCTGCCATCACTCCCTGGTCATCTGCCTTCTTGTAGGATTTCTTCATGTGCTCCATGCTGCTATTTTGTACAACACGATCTACAGCTTCCTCTGATAACGCACAACCAATGTGATTGGCTATAGCTATCACTGCTGATTTTGGATCCTGCGGAGTGAGAATGTAGCAGCACTAATGTCTGTCCTTTGTAACTTAACATGTTACAGTATGTGTATTTGAAAGAAATTAAAGTCAGGAATTTCATGATCTATGGCCCAGTGTCTTGACTAGAACACAGATACTGACTACTTCTCAAGTCAGACTTTGGTCACATTTTGGTGAATTCAGGTCCTCGTGAACAGAGGACTCACACTTACAACTACAGTATCTACATCACAGTAATGAAAAATCAAATGATCTTTATATTCCAACGAATTACACTTTAAGAAATTTGTTTATTTGGATTTGGCCATACACAGACTGTTATGAGCCACACTCACAGTTCTTTTACAGGTTTAAGAGCTAGCTTCTAAATATGCAACATTTGGGGGGGGGGGGGAAAGTAGGTTTTGAAGGAAATAAAGCCAGTTTATCTAAGATCAAGGCCGAAACAAGACCAAACCATGATCACTAATGTTAAGAGGTATATATACTGGATTTTTCCCAGGGGTCATAGAGCATTTTCGAAATGAGTGGATTCAACTTAGACTTTGGTTTTGCTGGTTCCAGCAATGTTGAAGCAGCGTTTGAAACCACATGTTCAAGTCTAAGCCAAATCCACTCATTTCAAAAATGCTCAGTCTAAAGATCCATCACATTAACACAATGAATATTTGATTTAAAAATATTTCTGTGAGAAACACTATGTATTTCTTCAAATATAAATAGCAGAAATGGCAAGTGTCATAATGAAGTATATATATTCAACTTCTGGATGTACTCATTCTCTGTGGTAACAAATGGAAAATTGCTTTCATCAGGAGAGTCTAGGTAAATATCAGACTGGAAACAGAAGAAAAAAGACCTCTACAAACCCTCTTCATGTCCTCGTACTTCAAGAAGAGGAAGTTACTGTCGTGGCGGTGTTTCCAGTAATCCAAGCTGAAGTCAAAAAAATTGCCATTCAGCACTGTGGAAAGAATCAACACATTAGATGTTTTAGAAAATATGTCTCTAAGGCTAACATTATCTTCATAGTGTTATTATAAATTGAACTGTTTGAACATGCATTGGAACAACACAAAATCAACTAACTCAATTCATGTAGGGTTCAGGGATGCTGGAAAAATAAATACACCAAAAATAAAACAATGCAGAAACAATCTATGAGGAGGAAAGTACCTTGACTTGAATAATACATCATGGAAAAAACTGACCTCTTAAGTACCAGTAATTGTTTTATTAAACACATTTCATTAACCCTATTCAAACTAGGCTTTTCAGGTGTAGGCTTTCAAAATAGGGTCCATTTGATCCCCCAAGATCTCAGCGAATGTCCGATTGACATGAAATTTTTACAGAGATAAAATAACTCATTAACAACATAGCTTTATAAATAATTCAGTGATATCATGTTCATTACTATAATTATGTACATATTATTTAGCAAAGTATACATATCTTTAATCAATTTTGGAAAAGGGTATAAAGAAAACAGTATCCAACTGATTTAAATAAAAACCAGACATGGCTCATTATGTAAATAAGATATATACAGTGTTTCCTTGGATATTTTATTTTAAATTTGCATATTTATGTGAAAACTTTTCATATACTAAAATCATACATTGTGTAAGCATTGTTGTGTATTTTATTGTTTAACTGTTGTCACATACTGTTTACTCTGGCATCAGTATTAAATATGATATTCACAATGAGATGGAAAACACACAAATTGATAGAAAAAGAAGGTATTTCAACAAGTTAGCATGACATACCCTTTCAAACATATACATGTACGTGTACAAGCGTATGAAAAAATTCAGTTTTGGGACTACCCTTGACCCTTAATTGTCATGAAATATAATTATCTTTGCCTGATTTTATTCAAATTTGGAATAAAAAGTTGTACAAGACTTTAAAGAAAAAAGTCATAAAAGGTCAATTTGATATTTGCAGTTGTTGGGGAGCAGCAGCCAAATTTTCATGGGGGAAGGGGTCAAACTGACACTTCTCCCAGTCTGTATATGGTTAAGTGATCATCAAATGAATTAAATGACCTTGGAGGATGCCGATTATGTCTCAAAATACATGTATATCTCTGTCTCCGTCTGTCTAAAAGGACAAAGGACTGTGCCTGCATTGTTAGTTCACTGCTGTGACTTTAGAGTCCAATTCTGGAATGGCAGTCTATATCGCAGTTACTGGAAGTGTAGGCTGTTGGTAGCAGGGGTGCTGGAGCTACTTTTGCTCTCTGTTGCTCCTTTCTGTCGTGCCACTGCTGTTCCCTCCTGGCCTCTGCTCCCTTCACCCCTGTCTGCACCACGTGGTGCCAGTTGCTGCAGTCATCTGCAGCTTCTTTCAGGGTTGATCTTGGTGGATTTCTTGTCTCTTTTACATTTGTCCTTGTAGCACAGCCTTGGACGGCCAACTGGTCTGGAGTCTGATGCGAGCTTGCCGTAGAGGACATCCTTTGGCAGACGTTCATCCTCAATGTGCCGAACGTGGCAGAGCCAACACAGGTGTCTCTCACACAGTAATGCGAACATGATTGGGATGTTTGCTCGCTGAAGGACATCCTTGTTGGGTACTCTGTCCTGCCGGGATATGACTAAGATGAGTCACAGGCAATGCAGGTGGAAACTGTTGAGGCAGCGTTCCTGTCGGGCATAAGCTGTCCAGGTTTTGCTGCCATAGAGCAGGGTGCTCAGCACGCAGGCATTATACACCGTGATCTTGGTGTCTGTTGTCAGCTGGTTGTTCTCCCATTCTTGTGGACAGTATGGACATGGCTGATGCTGCTTTGCTGATGCACTTGTTGATCTCAGCCTTATGGGACAGGTTGCTGGAGTAAAGTCCTCAACCACGTCTAGGATGTAGTCCTCGATGGAGATGCTTGGCACTTGGCTGACATCCTGACCCAACACTTTCGTATTCTTCAGGCTGGTGGTTAAGCCAACTTCTCTGCAGGCATGAGTCAGGCAGCTGATGAGCCTTTGCAGTCCTTCTTGTGTGTGGGAAGGCAGGACAGCATCATTGGCAAAAAGCATCTCTTAAAACAGAAGCTAGCACACTTTTGTCTTGTCTTGCAGGCAGAACAGGTTGAAAAGCGTGCAGTCAGATCATGTGTGGAGGAACACTCCATCTTCTGATGCACTGAAAGTGTAAGACAGCGGCAGGGAGAAAAGGAAGCTGAAGAGGGTGGGGTGAGAACACAGCCCTGCTTCACTCCCTTTGGATGGGGAAGGGGGAAGATAATGACCCGTCAAACTGTACTGTGCCCTTCATTCCTCATTGAATGATGACACCACCTTCAGCAGCTTCTGTCATGTCTGTGGGCATGCACCTTATCTTCTCAAGGAGCTTGAAGAAGCCCTTCCTGCTCACAAGGTCAAACGCCTTGGTCAGGTCTACAAGGACGATGTAAAAGGGCTAGCTGCTCCTGCTTCTGGCACTTCTCCTACAGCTATCTCAAGGTGAAAATCATGCACTGCGACATGGGTAGACCCGCTCAGCAAATTGTTGTAGTCTCTTCAGAGCTACCTGGGTGAACGCTTTCCCCACGATGCTCGACAGTGAAATCCCTTTGTAGTTGCTGCAGTCGCTGCGATCCCCTTGATGAGGGGCCTTGCCATGTACGAGGGAGTCGATGGCCTTACTCAGCTCTGCTTTGTCAACAAGTGTAAAGAGGGTGCAAGATGATGAGAAAATTTGGTCTAGTGTTAAATTTACTAAAAAAAAGTAAAAGTAGGCCTTCAACTTTATTTCTACATAAAAAATGGAATGCACTCAGCAGGTAATGTAAACAAAAGATATGTGGTTGGGGATCACTAAAAAGGGAAGCTTGTCAAGTAGTGATCCCCATAGTCAATAATAAACATTAATTTAATAACAAACACATAGTAGTAGTAGTAAAAGTATAGGAATAACGTAATTAAAAACCTACCCTGTGGCTGCAACCCTGTTAAGAGAAATACTTTGCAAATAATTGTTCAACATCATATTTTTATATTTATACTTGAAGACTGAAAGACTAGAGATATTTTTGAGAGATGAATCAACCCAGTTTGGAACCTTCGTGCTTAACAGATACTATAGAGATTGTAGTACAAGCATGATCTGTGAAATTCATGACGCTGTCTTGTAAAGTAATGGTGGATGTCATAATTTTTTTGAGAACATCAAACAAATAGATTTGGGTAAACTCTGAGTTTTAAGTTGGTGCATGAAGGCGCCCAGCTGAAGAGAGTAAATATCGTTAATTTTTAGAATACTACAATTATAAATGAGTAGATTATGTATTAAATGAGTATGTTCATAATAGTCAACATTATTAATAATAGGCAACATTTTTTTCTGCAACTTAAGGATTGATAAGACCAGTACCACTATTGCCCCTTGCAATTATACTATATGTAATGTACTGTAAGGTAAAATGAGGGTATTATATACAAATTATTAAGATTTCCTTAGGAAAAGTACATTTACATGTAGGCTTAGATATAATACCTATGTTTCTGGAGATGACAGTGGAGATGTGATTAATGTGTTTCTTCCAAGAAAGATCATCAATATAGAGACCCAAAAATTTTAGACAAACAGTTTTTATAATGTTAATAGTACGAATATATTGCAAATGGCTGAGTGTACTTCTTTGATGTTAAGAGACAACTTATTTGCTATGATCCAAGCAGATACTTTTTTCATCTCATAATTAACAGTATCAACAAGTACATTTATATCATTGTGGCTGTAACATAAGTTGCTATCATCAACGAAAAAAATATAAAAAAGTACATCTGAAGATTTATTTAAGTCATTGATATATACCGAAAATAAAAGGGGACCCAATATTGAACCCTGTGGGACTCCACAAGATATTTTACAATAAGTAGAGTGGGTTCCACTGATAGAAACAAATTACTGATGATTAGAGAGATAACTCCAGAACCAATCTTGGGCAACTCCTCTAATTCCTTAATATTCCAATTTTGATAAAAGAATGTGATGATCCACTGTATAAAAGGCCTTGGAAAGGTCCAGGAAGGTACCAATTGTATCAAAGGCCGCACCTAAGCCGCTTGTTATTTTGTTAGTTAGTTAATAATGGCATGTGTAGTGGAATGATGAGCCCAAAATCTATATTGATTATCTGATATTATAGAGTATTTGTCAAAGAATTCGATGGTACATTTATAAATCACACGTTCAATTATCTTAGAAAATGAGGTAAAAACTGAAATCGGTCGATAATTACTAACAATGGTGGGGGTTTCCACTTTTAAAAATTGAGGTGATTCTGGCAATTTTCATTCTTTCTGACACATAGCCTGTTAACATGGAAAAGTTAACAGAAGGATCCAAATACGACACTTTTAGCGTCAATCTGCGCACTTCCACGTTTGAAAACGAGGCTGTATGTGTCAGCTTCAATTCTTAATATGATCAGACGATTGAAAGTAAGGAGTCAAGACACAAAATACACAAAGGTATGTTAAATTCAGACTTTTCAGGCGGCACATTTTTGTGGAAGAGTCTTTCAGGATGACTCGACATGTAAAAATCAAAAGAAAATAAACACCAATTTACCACAGACTAACGTACCTGTGATGGTCGTGTATCTGCATGTGGCTTAAACGGAAGTGGGCTCACACTTACGAACCAGATACTGCATGTACTGTGTCGACTTCGCGGGCATGCGATGAAGTTCAACATAGAGAGCCTCGGTTTCGATACAGATATGCGCAGACGGCGCTAACGTGAAATCTCTCTATAATGAAAGTCAGAGGACGGGAGACCGCCTGAATCACAGATTTAATCAAAGATTTACTAATTAGATCAAAGCCAAAGCTAGTTTTATTAGGCAAATTACCTACAATATCAATTATTTCTTCTTCTGTAAGTGGAGATAAGAAAATAGAAGTAGGATTTGGGTTTGATTAATACTCGGCAAAGTTGAGACAACTGGAGTCAATCACACTAGAGAGGTTTTTTCCCAGTATTTATGAAATAGTGATTAAAATGGTCAGTAATAAATTGAGGATTATTGACATTCACACCTTCAGTATCAATTGAATTTATTTTAGATCGCTACTTATTATGAATTACACTAGTGATTAGTTTCCACGCGTTTTTAACATCACCTCTTACTTTTTCAAATTGTTTGGTGTAAAAATTACATTTAGAATTCCGAAGAACATTAGTAAGTACATGAATATTCCTGTAGTGTACATACCTAGAATGATTAAAGTTTGTAGGTCTGCTAGTGTAATCGGGGACTTTTAATTGAGTTAATTTAGACGATTTAGGTTTGTGCAATTTTGAACCATTGAAAATTTTCATAAAATTGTTAAAAGCAGAATTAGCTTCACTAGCATTTAAAACTGGACTCCAATCACAGGAGGAAAGTTAGTGTTTAAAAGGTTAACAAGATTATCACTAGAGTAATCACAAATCGGAATATGCTGGGGATTAAAGTGATCTAGTTTGAAGGAACAAAATGTAAAAATAGGAAAGTGATCGGATAAATCAGTAATGATAATTCCTGATTTTGGTAGAGGTAAAATATTGAGAAAATGTTATCAATGAGGGTGGCAGACATGTTTGTGACCCTAGTGGGTGTATGAATTAATGGTATGCAAGAAGAAAAGTAAATTATATCCAGAAATTCTTGCAGCCGTCTACTACTGTCAGAAGATAGCCAGTTTAAATTAAAATCACCAGTAATGAAACAATGTTAGTTTGCATTAGTAACATGGTTGAATAATATCTGGGAACATGCTGTAAAATTTTCCAAATTGGCGTCTGGGGGTTTGTAGATGACACCAATAATTATGTTCTTGGTATTGCGTGAAGTATTAATTTCAGCAAATATACATTCAAAAGAATCATTCCCTACATCATTCAAGTCAGGTCATGAAATATATTGTAAATCTGTGGATAAGTACATTGCAACCCCACCTTAACACCTCTGTTGTTAGAAATATGCAAATAGCCGTGCATATTAAATTAATTGATATTTTTATCCTTTTACCAAGTTTCAGTTAATCCAATCACAGAAAAATTGTGATTTAAGGGATGGAGAAAAGTCTTAAATTCATCAATGTGTTTGGTTAATCTTCTAATATTTAAATTAAATATTTAAATTATATTTAAAAATAACTAAAAAATATTCAAGTGAATAGTAGCACAAGTTTCTTAGAGTAGGGTTGTCCAAGTCTTCATCAATGGGTAATACAAGAGAGTCAAGATCAATCAGGGTCTGAAAGCTCATGGAATGATTTGTGTTTGAATTCAGGTCAGCAATCACTGAATCAAACTCATGAGGATCAAGCCAGTTGAATGGGAAGGCAGTGCCGAGGCAGAATCAATTTCCGTCCTCACGAGTTTTTAGATTAAGATGATCAATAAGGTCAAGACCAGTACATTTCAGATGAGTCCAAAGTGAAAAACAATCACAAAAAATACTATTTTGTTTTTTTTCACGGGGTTACAGCAAACACAGCAGGGAAATTGAACAGATCAATCACAGTCAGGAAACAACAGTAAGAAAACTGTGTGTAGGAGACAAAAACAGGGAAAAAACAGGTTCTTACAGACCTGTGTTTTTTCCTGAACGAATTGTGCCACTGTCACAGTTCAGCATTGGACGGCCAGGATGACATACATACAATTGAGAGCATCAAAACACAATATTCTGTTTGTATGAATTCTTATTTTCAACTTGCTTCCCCAAAGTATTTGCAAATATTCCAAACTTAAAATATAAACTAAAAGTACGGGTTTCAACAACGTCTCAGTAAACATTCAATATCTGCTGACCCCAAATACCTAAAATTTGACAGGACATATTCACATTTGTACTGAATGCTGGACAGTTAATGCCAGATGTTAGTCTCAGGCAATCAAAATAACCCAAAGATTTGAGTGTTTAAAATTATATCGCCTTTGATCTTTCTTATCTACAATTTGAATAAATCAGCAAGGACTTCAACACGAAATGTCTATAGTTTTCACAATGCCTTGCGTATTAAATACTAGTTTCAGTTACAGTTAGTAAAATTGAACCTCAATCATCAAAGTGATAGGAAGCTCCGACCGGTCATAGGCAAATGAGGTCTTGAGTAACCAGGTAGCCTGCGGTCAGTCTCTACAGTAGTTCTGCATGAATCACTCCATCCAGACTTTCAAACTCAGGTAGTAACAGGGTATCTTGTTTGTCTCAAATTGATGGCAATCTAAACATTAAGATATATAAATGACTGAAAACCTACTAATATTGTTTCACTGTTACAAGTTCTTGGTTTCACATTCTCAAGGACAAAATGTTAGCAAATGTCTGCCCCATAGGAATTTGCAAACATCAATAAACTTCCTCTATCATTCAAGTTAAATGGATCATCAAAATCAGAACTTTGACCTGTTTGTAATCCTTAAACACATTACCATGAATCAGACACTTAGCACAGCATAATTACTTGTTAACTCGAGCACACACAGCAATATATTTCATAATTGACTTAAACAAGCATTTTTGACCTTTTTAAAAAAATACATCAATATCAATGAATAACTTACAGTTAATCTTCTCTTGCTTCACTTAGAATCTTCCAGCAGGGCTGGTGGTTCCTTCTTGCTTGATCTTTTGCTTGGTGCAATGTTGCGGTCTGCTTGTTGAGCAATGACTCTAAGCTCCAGGCACCCACTGAAGCACGCAGACCGAGGTGGGTTGGCATCTTATTAACCAGGGATGCTGCCCGGCTTGAGGTGGGCGGTAGCTGACCACTGGGACAAGATGAACGCTCCCACCTACAGAGGCAACCCATAGCGTCGTACCCTTTGCCAATCCGATTGGACTTATCACTCATAACTGCTGTAGTTATGTGTTGTTTCTGCTACCGGTACTTGCAGCAGCACTGAAGTGACTTCTCCGGGCGCAAGGATGGGCAAGGTGTATGAAGACTTAGGGCTGCCCAGACTCCAGAATCTCCCTCTCCGCCTCAATGGTGTGATCCAGAGGAATGCAGAGCAGTACCATCTGGCACCAGGTTGGCTACAGGAGCTGACAGAAGGAAGTAGATATTGACATCCACCCCCCCCATGGGGCTTCACTCTGAATTTTTCCTCAAGGTTCACTCCCGAAGCTTTTCCCTTGGCCAGGTATCCCGCAAGGCGGCAGAGGTTTGAGATCAGGGTTTTAATTCCCCTAGGCAAGCATGCCTTCCAAAGCTGACGAGCCCCACCTACCTGAAGCAATTGGTTTAGAGGCGCCAGATACCCATCTTCGCCCCTTCTCCTGGCTAAGTCACACAAGCAGGCCAGGAAATGGACTTGGTTGTCAGAGGCTGTTTGAGACGCAAGCATGCCATCTGAGAGTATTTTATAGATACTGTGAGTTTATCTCCACTACCACCACAGGCAATGACAACCATGGAACATATGGAATATCTGAATCATGTTCAGTGTGAAAGATGTGCTGTATTATTGTTTTGAATAGAGAAAAAGCTTTGCGTTCACATGCAGGATTAGTTTGAATGTATGAAATTGAAAAACCAAACAAAACAGAAAAATGAGCTGAGCATTTTTTGTGACATTACAGTACATTTATAGAGAATATACAATTAAGGTCACTAAAGACTAAGTGGAAATGGGCTGGGATTCCCAGAGGTGCATGTTGTTGTTAGAATAGACCAGAGACACACAAGCTGCAGTAAATATGGTATAACATTCAATATCCAATGCTTCAAAAACAAAGACATTTGAAAGAAACTGGCATATGTTTACTTACAACTAAAAGCAATTTATTCTTACTTTTTTTTGATAGGAACATTTCGAACATCTCATTCCAATTGGCCATTCCAGCTTGTTTCGACATGAAGCCAAACATTGATGTCAGGCAATCTTTGGGGTTTCTTGTTACATAGACCACCTACAGGTACACATACACCGAGAATATACTGCATGGGCATAGTCACAACAAATGAAAACCAACAGAATGCAACGGTGTAACAGTCACACGACAGCATACAGAAAAATACTATCGATGTACAGCATTACAGTTTAGTTTGGAAAAGTGCTTTCAACAGATTTTTTACAATCAAACAGATGTATTTTCATATGCAGTTAGATCAAATTAATCAGTTATTTATAAAATCAAGCTGATTTTGTGGGAGAGGTGTTATAAAATAAATACCCACTGCTTTATCTTGTGGAGTAACAGTCTTTGTTAATGATCTATCCATTTTCCCTCAGCTTTGCATTCAGAAAAATACCAGTAGAATTCTCTACAGATTACCTCAGGAGGCTAGTTTTACAACAGCACTTGAAGCAGTTAATACTAAATTTGTATAATGTGCAGTGTTGTAGTCGAGAACTTTCCGAGAACCAACGTTCTCCGCAAAATACTGAACGGGGTAAGAGGGAATAAAGCCAGAGTGCACAGGCATTTGATGGTAAATGTGCAAAGGTAAGATTACAAAATAAATGTTAGACTTCAGACACTCCCAGTTGTGTAAAATTTAAGTTTTAAGGAGAAAGTACTCGGCCAAGTACTTTCTGAGTACTATTGTCCTAAAAAGTTAATTTTAATCAAACAGTGAAGGTCTGAAGTCATTATGTTGCTCTGTAATCTTACCTTTATGCATGTACCATCAAATACCGATGTACTTTAGCTTTGTTCCCTCCCAATTCATTAAATATTTGGTAGAGAACTTGGTTCTCAAAAAGTACTCGACTACATCACTGATAATGTGTGTCCCACATACATGTATGCAGCCACACCAGGCCAGCTGGTATTTGATTCATGGAAAGTGAAAAGAGAAGTGTTTATACATCGACACAGTCAAATACATGTATGTGTCAGTATGATGTGTTATTACATGTAGGATGAAACTCAATTCATGCAACTTCCTTTCACTCAATATTTGAGCACAAAAATGATCAACATCTGGCTTTGTGGTCATGGTACAGAAGTTAATGGGCTACTTACACCACAGGGCTGAGAAAAATGAAGTACCGGTGCTACTGAGTTCAACAGGTTGACAACTTCATACGTGCAGTATCAAATTGACGTTTGTCATGTCAGTATTTTGTGAATTTATCCAAAAATCTTGAAAAGCAAGCACTAACATGCCTCCCAACGTGCCCTGCATACCTCTCCACATCCCTCTCAATTTCTTACCCAAACTTGCATGGACATACAGGTACATGTACAAAAGGAGAGTAGAGGCCAGTGGGATGCACATGTAGATTTCCCAGCCCAAAGTCCATGTACCGGTACATGACTGCTCACCTTGCCCTTGCCCTGAAGAACTGCTGGAGGTATTACGTTTGCTGGCAGATGAGTTGGCAGAACACGCCGGGATGTTATGGTTTGCACATACTTGTAGGCCGGAACTTGATTGGTGGGAGTTGGAACAAACATCTCTAATCCACCAAATTTCATCTTCTCGTGTCGATCAATCTTATCGGGATAGCCTTCAGTCAGTATCAGGTAAACTATCTCCATTGTCCAGTGGGTGCCTGGTTAAGAAATTACAGCTGCAAATTCAAAACTGCCTCATATCTAAAGAGGCTGTCGGTTCACACAATTACATGTATGTGGTAGAAGAGTCAGAAGACAGAATACAAAGTCTCTGTTAGATTTTAATCAGACTCAAACACTAGAGTACATGTAAGTGTTGAACAGCCCCATGTTAACACTCACTTGTGTAGTTGTAAAGATTCCAACTTACAGTAGTTGAAGGGGCATTTTTCGCCTCCTTTTTTCTGACATCGTTTCAGTCCAATTAGCCGAGAGAAAGCAGTTGTTGATAGTTTCCATGACAGTGTACATGTATCTTTCCCATAAACATGAACACATTAGCTACACTTCATCATAGTCATGCACTTGGTAAAAAGCACACCTTATGCAGCCACAATAACTCTATGCAAAGCGATTTAAGCTGAAACAATGCCCAGGAACAATGGATCACACAAGGGTTTGAATGGTAGTCATTGTGCTCATAAGCTCAATTGGCCTTGGAAAGTCTCTTCACTTTAGCTGACTGATACTTGAAGAGCACCTCTGAGGAAAACATGTTTTCTCTGATTTTATCTGTTCAAATAAATATGGACATGATGGAAGCATCCAAATCGAACGCAGTCTAAAGTCTATAAATCCTAACTTTATGATAATGGGGGTCAAGGAATAGATTGAAAATCTATTAACCATAACCAGGCTGGACATGTACATTAGAACTGTGAAGATAAGGGTTAAAACTATAGCTTGTAAACATACCGCATTTGGGATACGTGAGGATGAAAATATCATCATCTCGTACTTTAAATGTTTCCATGGCTTCCAAGTTCTCTCGGGGGACCATCAACTTGGGATATATCACTCCTTTGTACTCATGAGTCGCAGCCATCATTTCCTTCATTTTTTCAGGGGTCATACCTCCAGAGAATACACCACCGGCAGGACCCATGCCTGGGGGCATTTGTTTAGCACCATCAGCAGCCATGGATGCTTGCAAAGGAAGTTGAGGTATTCAACCTGAACTGAAATTAAGGCATGAAAATTGAATTATGAATAACAGACCATTAACAGTGAACCAATTAACCACTGGTCACTGAAATCACACCACAAGTGAGGTAATGAGTGAATTTGAAAAATCCAATGTAAGAAAGCATTAAAAAGGCTATGCTTAAAGGTACATATAGGCACATATGTGATGTGATCTGGGAAAACCCTTCAAATGGTGAAATTTGTCACTTTGGTGTTACACAGTATACATACTACATGTCTATGCACATCGATTTAAGGATATACTGTGCTATTTTCGGAACTGTTTAACTCATTCTAAGGTGGGTTGTCTATAACTTGTACTTTGTCTCAAATGAATAGCACCCTAGGTAATGGCTGATCCAGGAGGCCAATGGGGTCCCTTCCCTCCCCCCTCCAAAAAGAACCAGTTTTTTTCTTTTTCTCTCTTTGACGAGAAAAAGGATTAAGTTTATCTTCCCCAAGAGCATGTCGGAAGCCTCCAAATTTATGTGACAACTTAGAGAACTTTCAATAATTTTTGTTCCCCCTCCCCCAAAAAACCTATCTAGCCCCTGAAAATTTGATTCTAGATCTTCCACTGTACTGCTACTTGCTAAATATTAAAACCCTGATGTGCATCAATCTGTGTGTCAGGTAAGTAAAGTCACTGTCAGAGCTTTACAAAACACATGTAGGTCTAATTTGAGAAAACAAATCATATGTTAGATTATTATGCTATACTAATGCAGTGCTGTGCTGTCTATGATTTGGAGAATTAGTGTGCTTCAGCATCACTAGGCAACTCAGGGTTGTATAAACACAAAGAGTTGGGTCTTTCCACAAAAGAGGTACAAAAGTGTACGGAGCCCCTAAAGGGACATACCAATAGTTTTTTTATCCCGTGCATGACATACACTACCCAAAAAAGTTAAGGACCATTTTTTTTTCTTAACTTGTAATCTTTTCCATGCAATGAGAGGGGTCTAGTTCTCTCATTTTTGGTTTGTCTAGATGGTGGTCTCATTGCAATAAACAATTTATAAATTTTTTCAAAACATTATGCAACAACTGAAACCAACCACATGTGAAATTGATTACAGCGTGTTTGAGGTCATTTAGAACAGTTGTATTGGGGTATTTCTAGCAGTAAAATACCTCATATAAAAAAAGGATACACAGAATAAAAAGTCCTTAACTTTTTCGAGTAGTTTATTGTAGCGCTGGCGGGTTCGGTCAGTGGGGGCGCCAGCTTGGACCCACATGGAGCTAGCTGGCTGCCCCCGCTGGTATGCAAACGGCCCGCGGTTTTCCCGCCTCTGGAATGTCACAAAGGTTCAACAGCACATATTTAACAGGAAGAGTATTTAACTGAATGAATTTGAAGTTTTTCATCAAAGAGGTTCGGCTACACTACACCAGGAATGACAAAGGAAATGTCAGAGTGTGCCACGAAAAGTCAATAATTGTAATTTGGGTCTAGAACCTAGACTACAACTAGTAGTTTGCGTGACAGCAATACCACACAGTCACACTGAATCCATGGCACAAATTCTGTTTTCTTCCCAAATCATGGCCCAGCCATGGATGCAGGAAAGCATACTATGTGCAAAGATTGGCAGTGAACCCCACCCAAAAAAGGCTTAGGACCAATAAATAAAGAAAACCCAGAGAAAATGTGATCTATGGTGGCTCACTTCTAAACAAAACAAAAATCGAAATGAATCTATTTAAGAATATATTATACTCGAACAAAAAGAATTAAGCACATAGAGACGAGTAATTGAATTTTTGTCACAGCTGTTATTATTCCATCAAAACTTTGTGCTGGATACCAAGTAAATGGCCAAACCAAACACAAGAACAATTAATTGGGGCACACTAGACCCCCAGCATGGTTCTCAGACCAAACCACTGCTTGGTACCCAGACCAAGCAACCATAGTGCTAGGTGCAAGCCACTACAGTACAGCTGGGTTCCCAGTCCCAGAATCACCGTAAATTTCTTTCATGGCCAACGTGCCCAACTTACACAAACAGCTGTGAAGATGTGACAGTGTTGGCGTGTAGCTGTTTGTTCACTACCAACAGACAAAGATTCTGGGAATTCTTATTGGTGAAAAGTTTTTCAAATTTGCATAATACAGACATATTAGCTTCCTCACCTTTAGTTATACCGATATGGTTGTGTGTTGTTCACTTTGCAGCGGGTCAGGTGTACACCACGTACATGTATGTTTCAGAGGGAAATTATTAACTGCACATGTCCCGTTTATAGGGTCATTTGCATGCGTAATGAGGGCCATGGGAATTCGTGCCAAGCAAACAGCTTCTTCATCTCATTAAATTTACGTCTTATTTTCATTTTTTGGAAATAAAATTTCCTGCCAAAAATATTTTCATGGTAAGATAAGGCCTTTTCCTGACGTGTTTTGTGAAAATTAAATTGAAAAATAGTACCAGAGGTCAAAACTTAGTCTGGTGATTTTTGTGAAAACCTCTTTTCATAAGCGGTAGTTTGATTTAGTTTGTTTACGTTTTGATGCGATTTTTGAAGGATCAAAACAGATTGCGAGCGGAATTAAGTAATCGGGAACAAAAGACGAGCTCAAAAGTACAGTAAGTTTACATGCAGTTCATTATTGAAACCGAGGTCTATCTGTCATTATAAAATTGCCAGGAAAATGCTGAGATTCATGGTATACTGTATATCCCCAGTTTTACATGTACTGTACACACATGAACCACACCAGCTCCGTCAAGAATTTCCATGCACCTGAGCGTGTACATGTATATGTACGCCATGGTATGTGTGAACAAGCCGCAGGGTAACTGTTCATAGTACGTGGCCTGGCTGAAACGGTTTTGTGCATGTACAACATATTTAGATCGCGCTGTACAAAAGTAAGATACATGTATATAACTCATGATGGTCGAACAAAAAAATCTAGCTACAGAGAACTGATTAAATTGTGTAGTTGAGATTCTAGCCTGTCGTATGCAGTGTCTCAGTGTTCTGGGAAAACTTCTAAAATTGAGAAATTTAGTGAAAAAAAGACCAAGTGATTAATTGAAAATGGAAATAATTTATCATCTTAGCAACCACTTTGAGGCTAAATTTCATATTTATGTAGCATTTCTTTTCCTGACTGTGTGATGTTTTATTCGGTTTAAGCCTTCTAGAGCATGTACAAAGAGTTTCCATGTGATCGTTTGTTAACTTTGTGCAAACAAAGTCTTCAAAACAAGAAGGCTCAACAGAGGACTGGCAAGTTGCTAAGGACATTCTTGTATGGTTCACAAGGGTCCGGTCAAGTAACCGCCGTGTACGGTTGAAGTCGTTAATTTCCACAAATTGAATAGGGATGAAACATACGTGACATGTGTACATTGTTGCTGCGTATAAGATATTTTATCCCGTAGCAGTAATAAAAGTAATTATATAGGCCCTAGTATAGTATTGGCAGAATCTGAATCTCGGTGAAAAAAGAAAGAAACATGAACATAATTCCATGCAAGATTTATCAATACCTACATGTATAATAATTTTGCCTGTGACTCAACCAATGGAAGACACAAAAAATAATCAAGTTATGTAAGCATGAACAATTTTGGTCAAAGAACAGATAAAAAGTCAATCAAATCTATTTGAGCTACCGGTACCATATCATGCAGAAATCAAAACAAAATGAGTGAAGACCAACGTTTGACAAAACCTAACCGACCTGATTAATTAAAACTGTCAAAACTCGAAACAACTTCACATGAAACTGTCTTGAGGAAGATGAGATGGTATGGCCTGTACGAGTTAGTGGGCAAAATTTGTTGCCTGAATAATTTGCAAACAATACCGAGAGAGTGAAGCGATAGGCGTACTTGTCTTTTTTGATTTTTTATTGGATCCGATCCAATACAAAGTTTGAAAAAGAAGTACATGTACATGTACTACCGCTCCAGCTCAGTCGAGCTAATGGGTCAAAGGGCAAAGCTTACCTGACAAAACGAAAATCAAGAAAACAGTGATCTTGTGATACTAGCCTGGCTCCTGAAGAGAGTGACTAAGAGTACTGTACATGTGAAGTCACCCACTACACCAGCATTTGTTATGTATATGCATGTGGTTTTGGGCCCTTTTCCAATACTCGACTTGGGCTCCGCCTCAGGCTTCGTTCCCAAAACCAATCCCCGATTGTAGGCCTGAAGCGTTTAAATTAAATTGAATTACTGTAATTTCTGGCTTTCTTGCATATTATTTGATGCTTTGTGGTACTATTAGACTAATTACTGCGCTTACAGCTTCAAAGTAAGCTAGTTAAAAAACAGGTGCAGCCTGAGACGGAGCCGGAGTTGAGTACTGGAAAACGGCCTTAGTGAGCGCTTGCATAATTCATGCACCCCAGCCCCAAACAGAAGGTCATTGCTATCATGAGGGCAAAGAGGCACATGCGTACTTGTACTTTAAAACTTGCGTAATAAACTTACGAAACGTAATTACCGCAGTGCATGAACGGCTTGTAATCCGCCCCGTACGGCGCTTTTAAGTACGGACCTTTGCAAGGGAATGGGTGAGAAACGAATTGGGGGAAAATGTTCGTTCAAACGAAAACATTTGTTCGAAAGAAAAAAAATCGTTCGAACGACAAAAATTTGATTGCCTGGAAGTGAGCACACGTGCATATTTTGGCAAGCCAAGCGTTTCAATAGCGAATAACGTTCGAACGATTTTTTTGAACAATTTTTTTGGTTCACACCATTTTTTTTCCGTTCGAACAATTTTTTGGGTTCGATCAAACATTTTTCCCCAATATGTTTCTCATCCGTGTCCCATTAAATTAAAAGCTCCGTATCTAGGGGTGCAGTGTCCCAATTCAAGGAAAATTCTCCGTCAGACCGAGGCGCACAAAAAGTAACCCCCCCCCCGAGATTGTTTCGAAAAGAGGGGTCTGATTGGGCCAAGAAATGGTGGAATTGTGTCAGAATGGCTCAGGATCATCTCTGTAGATTCAGGGGCACCCATCTGGGGGCAAAGCAGACAAAATGGGATTGAAAATTAGTCAGAAGAGCCCCCGGAAGGTGAAGGATGTCATTTGAAAAATGACCGCTGGGAGGGCTTGGCAACATTTACTTTTTGGGGGGTGAGTTTGTTTTGGGCGGATAATTAAAAAATTCATTGGTTAACCTACTAAAAATTGAAAATCAAATGAAATCCGAAGGACCAAACAACACATTGTTTTTTGTTTGAGAGGCCTCAGGGACTTCAGTTGGCTGCCATGGGGCTCCAACCGGGTTGATTTTACACTATTTTCAATGGAGCTTGAATTAGTTCAGTAACCCCTAGGGGCGCACGGCATGCCCGCCCTCTCCGATTAAATTTCCGACATAGTGGGCACGGGGTTGCACATAAATTTATCACCGCGCAGCATATATCTTTGCGTACCTTACTATATAGGTCGAGTTCGGGCGTTCTTGACACGGGTTTCTTGTTCTCGCGCTCGAACGGCAGAAACACGACTCAAGAACACTGTTCTCGGAACAGGATCACATACCACCTCTTCGTCAGGGTTTTACAGGAACACGAGGAAAAACTCGTGAGATTTTGAGTTTTGCAAAATTAACATTAATTATTTTCCTTTACACAGAAATGAATGTTCCTGTTTATATAGAAAAGAATTCAGCCCAGCCCAACATTAACTATCGAATAACGTCGCCTACATGGACGCCGCCATTTTGCATGTTGCTTGTCACTAACTACCAGCGATAACCGATGTTTGTTCCCGGCGTTCGAGCCGCCGACCCACGAACAACAAATTGAGCTGTTCGTGAACAGACGGGAACATGCCGCCCGAACTTGGCCACAGAACGCGTGCAAAAACACGCTTGTAACCAATTTCGTTCTTTTCGCCGATTGGGGGTGCACATCAGCTCGGAGGGGATTACACACCAGCAGCAGCCACAATCATTGACGCCTGTATATAATTTCAAGATGCACTCAGTCATGTACTCGCAAAATCTTGATTATGCTTAATTACGGAAGCGTATAAGGGCCGTCAGAAAAAGACTTTTTTCTAAGTGTTCTTTTTCTGGCCAGTGAGAAATAAGTTTTTCATTAAAGGTAGTTACAATTAATAAACAGCATAAAAGGAAACAACTAAAACAGGCTTACAAATTAAGAACAGCAAGGAAGACTCTGATATCACGCCTGAGGGACTGCCAAAAAGCAAACCAAATCACTTTCCAGTGGCATTTCTAATCTGTTATCAGATAAATAAAAAGTGGAGAAAGGACAAAGACAATGATATGATATTAACCTAGAAAGCATAAAAAACATGAAAACTGAACAAGCACATAACACTTAGACTAGAACTTTAAAATGAAAGCAAACAAATGTACATTGATAACATGTACCAGGGTATGAATCACATCAAATATATAATTTATACATTATAAATAAATACAAAGCATGTATAAAATACACTTGAATATTAGCACTAAATATATAAAAAGGGTATTTTTATATGAGGGAATGATGAGCCATTACAGATGCTGTTACAACAAGCAACTATCAAGAATCTCAAGAGTTAAGGAGTCCCAAATGCGAGAAAATTGGACAGTGATTGGTGAAAAGTATTAGTTCGTGACTACTTATGAATGAATGTTACCTGGAATCGACAGTAAAAAATTGAAAATTGGAATGTCAAGTTTACGATACAGGCATTTGTCAACAAATAACGATGAAAGAAATTTTAATCAATTCATTATGTAAGGCAGACTCAGCCTAGTGCATTTAACCGGCTTGGAGTACTTGTGAATATGTATACGTCTACGTGAAAGGCCCAGACAGTATCGAGTAAAACCGCAGTACGCTCTCTAGGGAGTCCTCACCACAAACAGAGCCATAACAGGTCTGACTTCATGGAAATACATCCTGACAATCAATGCCACCAAAACAAAGGCTATGCTCTTTGGATCCAAATGTAAGATTGCTTCTAACGACCTGAAAATCTGTATTGGTGTATGGAGGACGAAAAGTGGCCATCTGCTTTTCTGCCATCAGAGTAGTAGAAAAGCAGACTTTATGTTCTGGTAACATGCAATTTCGACTTTTCTACCACCTCAAAAAGCAGAACCAACATTGTTTGGTTATGCTTTTTTTCTATTTTTCTGCTTGTCTGCTTCAAAAAAGCCAGATTTTACTTTTTCTTTGTTTGCCACTTTTCGTCCTCCATAATTCACGGTTGTGAAAACGTTCGATCCTCATTTCCTGCTCGTTCGAAAGGAGAAAAGCAGGTGGCCGCTTTTCGGCCGTCAGCGAACAAAGAAAGGGTAAAATCTGCCCTTTTTTGAAGCAGAGAAGCAAAAAAATAGAAAAATGCATAACCAAATAGTGTTCGTTCTGCTTTTTGAGGTGGCAAAAAAGTATAAAAATCGAAATTGCATGTTACCAGAACAAAAAATCTGCTTTTTTACTACTCTGATAGCAGAAAAGCAGATGGCCACTTTCCGTTCTCCATAGGTTATGACCATTTCTTTTCTTGGGGATTGAAGACGTATAAACCAATAATTACAGTCCAACCTATCTTTTATAATGAAAGACTCGCATGTTTTCTTTGGATCAAGCAAGCTTGTGTGTCTATACCTGTACAACTGTGTTTCCTTTGAGATGCTGGTTTCTCTGCCTCCCTGGGACACTGACACTGCCGTATGGGATTGCTCATTTTCTATCGCGAGCTAGAGAGCGTGACAGATATTAACATATTACGTAAAGCGAGGTGATGATATACCCAGCAAGAAATGAGACCGAGGGGTACCCCCCCCAACATGTCCAATCCCTATACACATTCCAGACTATTGTTACTTAACACATCCCCTCAAGATGTCTGAAAGGAACTCCCCAGATTCCTGCGAGACAATGACCAACACAAAGCAGGGGGGGTTCTCTCCGTCTCATACCTTGCTGCATATGGGTGATGAAAGCCACACGGTGAGGGTGTGGCAGGCATTGATCGTTTTCAGCGCAGCTGCAGCGAACCTTCCAATAGATTTCCTCCGTGCATGTAGGCCTACACTGTGTTACGATCCCAGTTGATCCAAATCCTTTTGTGCCTCCCAGAAAAGGTACGTGTGGAATTTACGCATGTTCCAAAAACCTATACAAGACTCCGTAGTCATTGATTTCGCTCTCAGTCAGTGCCTATATGCTTTTAGCATGTGCGTTCCGAAATAGCCGGCGTTGGGTCAGCAACGCCTCGTTACTGCCGGACCGTGGTCAAGGCTGACACCGCTGAGGGACCGTGGACCCTGGAGTGTCGTGGCTCCATGTGGAAGCCGAATCTCAGGGATCGACGCTGGAACTGGGCTGTTCTGGCGCGGAGTGCGGAGGTGCTTGGCCCGACGACCGCGCTCTTTTAGCCATGGCACTGACTGGGCGGGGCCTAATTTTCTTCGGTTCTTGTGTTGGCTCCTTAAGGTAATTATACTCGGCCGAATATAATTTGCCTCTTCGCATATTAATATGTTTTGCCGGCTTGCTAATTTTCAGTGTAATTAATTCTGCTTGGCTGTGCTAATGTAAATAATTTCCTTTTATGCTTTTGACTGTTCAAATTTACGATGTTCTTGCATGAGAAGTTTAAGTTGCAGCAAACCACTAGATTTACTTTGTTTTAATTTACTGCTTGCTGATTTAAGCTAATAATTAAATGTTATTCTAAATTAGTTCCCTTATTGTCCTTTGCTCGTATGTTTTAGTGTCCTGGTTCCCGTCTTTTGATTTTTCTTCTGCCGTGCATTCTCCGCACGTAACACACTGATATGTTGAACGACGAAGACGACCTTCGCATGTCAGATTCTGATTCTGGTTCTCAGATACCATTAGCCTTAACTGCTCAAGATGTCTCTAAGATAGTGTCTGCAGGAGTTTCGGAAGCTTTGGGTTCTTTTCAGTCTCGGTTCGACAAGATCATAGCCGAACGAAAGCAAGAGAACGAAAAAGCGCTGCAAGAGGTTCAGTCGTTGAAACGAGCCAGCGAGGTACAATTTCGTTTCAAAGGTAACGCAGTTCCAATGTAACGAGAAGATAGCTCAATCCCTTGAATCTATCAAGAAGCTAGTTGAAGAAGATTTCTTGTCGGCAGAAAAAGACAGTCTGGAGGAAGTCACGAAAGACTTGTTCAAGAGAAATAAGTTAATTCGCCTTGCTGACAAGTCTGAAGCAGGTTGGGCTGTCGTGGACGAATACATCAGTGATGATCCTGAGGTGTTGGACGTTATTCACACAGTGTATAAGATTCCCTCTATAGATACCCCTCCAATGGCCTTTTTTTCGTGATAACCGCTCTGCTATCATGCATTCTGATTTTGTACTTGAAGCCATTACGGAGCTTAGAGAAAAACATCTTGTTCCGGAGTTTGATTCTGTGGCGGGACAACTGACACCTTTTTGTGGAGGACCAGCAGACTGGCCGGATCGGAGATAGAATTGACCTTGTGTACCTTTCTTGACAGCCTCCAACTCTGCGGACAAACGGTCCCTCTCCCACTTTAACCACTGAACCTCCATTCTTGAACGGTTCAGCTCGTCCAGGACAGAACCCTTGTCAGCCCCCATCGAGCTAACACCACTGTCCTTAACCACGCTCATACTGGAGTTCCCTCCTGAGCAGGGATCTCAGTCTCAACTAGACTCTCTAGACTTGGCCACTGGCCACTTGGCGATACCGGTAACTCACAGGCAAACTCAGGCTGCGGGACTCCCAGTCCCAAGCCTCCAGAATTTACCAATCTTTGTATACCTACTACCATCCGGTGAGTTTTCAACAGGATTGGCAGTTGCTGTCCTGCAGTACGTCGCAAGGATCGCAACTCCGCTCGAATCCTAAACAGAATCCCCACCAATGTCACCAACCCAACAACGAATACAATGTACAAGGCAGTAACTACCCAGGTAAGCATAACCCGCCTACCTCGTTACAATTACCCTCGCTGTGCACCTCTGTGAGGCACATCCACTTCACAACAAAAGACAAAAGTTTTACTCTTTATTGGTAAATACAACTATAACAAAATCACAGAGCATCCCACTTCTGACACCATTTGTGGCGGGACAACTGACACCTTTTTGTGGCGGACCAGCAGACTGGCCGGATCGGAGATAGAATTGACCTGGCCTACCCCACAAATATATTTATTAACCTAATGAGCGGCTATCCTGACGCAAGGGGGGATATCAGTTAACGAACGGTGGACTATGCCTTAGGGGCTGTTCGTTTGGTGGAAGTTTACCACCGCTCTGTGATTAGGTAATTGATCCCAATGTCAATAAAGATTACAATTAATGTCAATACAAGTGATACAGGACTGACTAAATCTCACGGTGACCAGTGACTTCTAAGGCAATTATATGATTGGTTTATTCAATGTCAGTGCTCAGTTATCCGTTATATACAACAGCAATTAGCTATATACAAAATTATCCTCACAGGGATAATTGTCCTACGTGGTCAACTGCACCACGAACGTGATTAATAAGCCTTATCCTTAACCTACACCAGAATAACCCTCACGGTGATCAGGGTAAACCTCACAGCGATCAGGGTAACCCTCACAATAACCAGGTAACCCTCACAGCGATCAGGGTAACCCTCACAATAACCAGGTTACCCTCACAGTGATCAGGGTAACCCTCACAATAACCAGATAACCCTCACAGTGATCAGGGTAACCCTCAAGTCTAAATAAATAATCTACTGATGGCTTATAACTGATAAGTCTTGACCACACAAGCAATTACAATCTTCGTAACTGTACAACACAACAGGGTACACTTATACAAGAATAATCTATACTGCCTTACAAAGCAACACAGTTCCCAAACTGCAACAAGGTTTAAGGTGACTTAAATAACCCTCACCCACTTTAAGTTATTATGAAATAACACAGGTAAGTTGATTAAGAAGGCGATTATAATAGTCCTCACCAGACTCTAACGGAAACCTGCACCCAGTAAACTTCAACGAGGAAAGCAAGCTCCCAGACCAGGACCGCAACCAACCGTCGCTATGCCAACAAGCATGGAACAACAGCACACAATCCTTCTAGTCTAAGCTTCGCTAATTCCCCAATTAACTGGTTCGCTCGGGTTCCCTAACCCTATAATCTACCACTTCTTAAATAAACGAGACTGTCTGACGATTCCCAATCTTCAAAGAGATCTGATATAATCGGCAGCTCCGGCAACTGAGAACAAGCACCACACTAACCGATCGCACCAGGTACACTTGAGGTAGATCCCCAACCACCAGCGGTCGCACGTCAGATTTACTCTCGAAACACAACACAACTCCACAGAGCTCTGGTTAGCACGCTGCCATCTTGAGAAGTCCCGGCAACCCACGCAGCCAGCGCCCAGACCTAAGGTAATGCGCGCTTCTGATTGGTTGCCGCGTGCATGTTTAATGCATGATTAAGACGTGCCTGAATTATTAATGACCCAGACTAAACACAAGTCTACGCAGCTACCCTGTTTCGCCACAATTCTCTCCCTCATGTACTAAATCCGTTAACCGTTGCAGTTCAAAATTCCGGTAAGAAAAGGTTGATTCTAGATTTCAGATATGTTAATTAATCAGTTCATTTGGAAAGACAAAATTAAATTTGAGGATTGGAATGAAGCCTTGTACTATTTTAAAAGAGGTGATTTTTATGATTTCTTTTGATTTAAAATCCGGATATCATCATGTCGAGATATTCCATGAACATGTTACATATTTAGGCTTTGCTTGGGAACTACAAGGTGTAACGAGATATTTTGCATTTAATGTATTGCCGTTTGGGTTAACAACGGCCCCTTATATTTTGACAAAGATTATCAGACCACTGGTAACTCACTGGAGGGAGAAAGGCATGTATATAGTAGTGTACGTGGATGATGGATGGGCCAGACAGGAGACGAAAGCCAAGTGCGAGGATACGTCTCAAACGGTTACAGCTGATTTAATAGCCGCAGGGCTCGTTTCTAACTAGGAGAAATCGGTGTGGTATCCGACACAACAGTTAGATTGGCTAGGATTGACGTGGAATTCCATTGAGAGTTCACTTCAAGCAAAGGAACGCAGTGTTACGGATGCTTTGCGTTCGATTAATAGCTTAATTGATAAGTTGCCCAAACTAACGGCTAGAAGATTGGCGTCCATCACGGGAAAGATTGTATCCTTTTCTTGCGTCGTAGGAAATATTGCTAACCTCAAATCACGTTATCTACACATGGAGATAGCTAACAGAAAACATTGGAATTATGAATTTCTATTACAACGCAACAGTAAAGCAATGGAAGAACTGGGTTTTTTTGGAGGAAAGAATTGTCCAACCTGAACAAACGTTTGTTTTTTTATTACTCCATTCCGCAAGTTCTGGTTTATACAGACGCAAGTCAGTCGGGGTGCGGTGCCTGGTCGTATGAAGCACAAAAATGGAATTTCAACAAAATTGGTCAGAGGTTGAGAGAGAGAGAAGAGTTCCAAATGGCATGAGTTAAAAGGGGCATCCCTTGCGATCAGAGCAGGTCGTGTCTATAGTTACCAAGGGTAGCATGGTTCCAGAGTTACCGGAAATAAGTGTAGGTCTGTGGTATTTCTACTGCAACAATATTAAGCTAAAGGTTGAGTGGATCCCTTGTCAGGAAAATGTGGAACGGGATCGTCTAAGTAAGTTGGTGGATTTAGACGACTGGGGAGTCTCCCAAATATTTTTCGATTTCTTAGATGGGTTGTGGGGTCCACATACTGTAGGCAGGTTTGCTAACGAGCATAATATAAAATTACCTCATTTCAACTCGAAATACTGGAGCTTGAATTCATCTGAGGTTGATGCGTTTAGTGTTGATTGGAGTGCCGATAACAATTGGTTGGTACCGCCAATAGATTTACTCTGTAGGGTTCTTCAGCATGTAAAAGCTTGCAGAGCTAGAGGAACACTTGTAGTACCTAAATGGCCATCTGCAGTCTTTTGGCCTTTACTTTTTCCAGCTCGAGCCCTTACCCGTGAAATAATTATTGACACGTTGAGATTTAGTAATTCCGAGAGTATATTCGTCCAAGGAAATAACTCTGGGTGCATTTTTGGTACATGCAAATTGAGAGCTGCAGTGATTTGCATCAAGTTATAGGGATAGTGTCATCGATAAGAATTTCACTCTCAGACACAAGCATAAAATGGTCGATTCATCAAGAAATTTTTGAATTCTTGTATTTTCCCCTCTACATGTATCGTGGATACGGGATCAGCACGATTGTTGTGCTATGTGGCCACGTGGCTGTCGAGAGTAATAATTCCGCTTGGTAGCTCTCGCCAAGATCTCCAGAAGTTATATGATTCGTAACTGCAGTGCATGGTTGTACAACTTACGGCCCCGTGGCTTATAAGAATACTCATTTTGTCTGGTACAGAGCCATTATTAAAGTTGTCCGACATTCACCTGTAGGTTTAAAAAACAAACCTGAATTGATCAAGGAATTATAAACGTTGGCTCACATACTGGCGCTGGCCTGAGAGATTCATAATCTTCGTCGCTTGACCGGTTATTTTACCTAGCATATGTCCTGACTTTTGTCTTTCAGAATTGACAAGCGTGCATATACATTACAAGAAGTGTTAAAAGCTTCAAGAGCATCTCGAACGACCGACAAATACTACAGATGTTTCGCCGATTAGCAAGCTTGATGTAAGGCACACTACGTTACAGCGATGCCAACCAACTCAGAAGACTTGGCCATTTTTTTGTAGAGTTTATACTGAATGACAATACGCCATTTTTCTAAAATTCAGGGAGTTTTTTTACAGTGTCAAATGGCATCATGAGTGCAGTCTGTCAGTAACAGATAATCCTTGTGATAAGAAGTTCCTACGCTTGACTTTTGAAGGGATTAAGCGTATCACCGCGAGGCCAATTTCCAAGTAAGAACCAATTACTGCTGATATTCTTAAGCAAATTGTGGTCAGATTCGGGCTTGCAGATAATCTTATGCTTGTCCATCTCTGTTCAATTTGCCTACTTTCCTTTGCTGGCTTTCTAAGAAATAATGAGCTCATTAACATTCGAGAATGTAATATTGATATGTTGATATACATTCGTCATTTGTCGGAATATTTTTGACCAAAAGTAAGACCGATCAATATAGGGACGGTTCTTGGATTTATATTGCCAAGACTGACACCATTACGTGCCCTGTTGCGATGTTGCTAAAATATTTACACCTGGCTAAAACCTACACCTACAGTTTTCACGGAACAATTCTTATTTCGACCAGTTGTGTATTGTAAATCATCTCAGAGTTACAATCTAAGGAAAGGTCATCTTTCTTACTTCAGATGTAGAGTCTTTAAGAATGCCTTGAAGGAGATCGGGGCTGATCCGACAAGCTTCGGTCTACACAGCCTTCGTGCTGGCGGTGCGACTGCGGCTGCTTCCGCTGGTGTCCCAGACAGATTATTTAAGAAGCACGGCAGGTGGCAATCCAACAAATCCAAAGATGGGTACGTGCAAGAGTCGCTCGAAAATCAACTTAAGGTGTCTCAGAATTTAGGCTTGTAATTATAGTAGTCTGATCTTTCAAATGACGCGTATATGAAGCAGTCGTTTGAAATCAATTAATGTATCTTTACAATTATCTCAGTATTATGGTAGTCTGATCTGCCCAAAGACTTGTATACGGAAAAGTCGTATGAATAAATACTGTATATATCCACCAGCGTTTCTTCAGCTTTGCAAAAACTAATTGTCGGGTGATAGATACTCTGTATTGGTTGTGCTCGAAGAATGCGCCGAGTTGTGCCTCAGTTGCCTCCTCAATAAACGAAAGTGCAAGTTGATTACGTATGTCTACCCCTCCCCGTTCTTTGTTACTTGATTTGGCGGAGCTGTTGCTATCCGCGTATAGGCCTATAGCTCGTAGCCGAAGAACGATGTTACCCAAGTTTTGTGCATTATTAGCATGTTCTTTCTTCACAGGTTGGGAGGAGATAGGGGGGAGGCGATGGCGCGATAGAAAATAATTTATTCGCGGTTGAGTTGCGAATTAGAGAACAATGGTTCGCAGAAAACACGTTTAAGCATTGGTTTCTATACGTCTGCAACCCCCCCCAACGGAAATGGCGGTAACTTACAGGTTCATGACCCCATTCACGGCCCATTGAGGACAGAAGAGCAGATCGCCACTTTTCGGCCACCTATGTTGTAAAATCTGCTTCTCTGATATCACAAAAGCAGAAAAGTTGAATTCACGGTTGTCGTCAAAACGTTCAATCCACTTTCCTGCTTGTTTGATAGGTAAAAAGCAGACGGCAACTTTTCGGCCGCCATCAAAAAGAGGAAAGTAAAACTACTTTTGTAGGAGCAGGAAAGTGGGAAATGCATTAGGCCTACAATAAAATATAATTCTGCTTTTGAGGTAGCAGAAAAGTGGAAAAGTAAAAAAATGCATGTTACAAAGAGGCAAAATCAGCTTTTCTACTATTCTGATAGCAGAAAAGCAGATGGACACTTTTCGTCCTCCATAATTGGTGACTCAATAATGGAGAGGCAGTGTTGTAGTTGTACTCGGTACTGCATGGTACTCGAGTACTACTCGAGTACCGTTTTCAGAGTACTCCTGTCTTACTTGTACTCAAATTTTCAAGTACTCATACTCGAACAACAGTTCTTGTACTCGGGCTACAAAGACTCGGAATTGAATTGTACTTGAGCATCGAGGCACTCGTACTTACGAAGCGTATAAGGGCCACTTTCAATTTTTTTCGAGTTACCATCTCGCTGCGGCGAGTAACTGTCTCGCCGCGTTGAATGTGTATCTCGCCGCAGCGAGAATGAAGTGAAACTGGGTTTCAGATTACTTGAAACAAAGCTTGATTCAACCAAGCTTGATTTCCAATGGGGTATGAATTTTCAATGGGGTATGTATTTCCATATCCGCAAGTGGAGTATACTACTTTGACTCCCTGGTAGACTGCCTTTTGAAAGGATTACGGTGCCTTTTCATATATTTTAAATAATCTTATTCACATAAGCGCCGCAAGGGGGGCCCTGAAAATATCGAAAAAAAAACAGCCAAAAAAAATAAAAATTAGACATCAAATAGAACATAATTATTTGCTTGAGAAAAAAATCGAACCTCTTCTAGCAGTTAAATGTTATTGTTTTGACTAGACGGTTTGCCCTCCCCCCTTAAAAAAAATCTGGCGACGCCCGTGCATATTTTAAGCCATGTGTTGCCATTTCGGACCAAACCTTGATGCTGATATCATTCTAACATTACAATCTGCTATGAATTAGGAGATTCCAACAGGCAAAGGAAAATGAAGTGAAGGTGAAAGGAAAACTAACACACACTTTTTCATCAACTAGATTGAAATCCCCAGGCTCTTTGACCTTACACCCAATCGTTCATATGTCACAAACCATCCATACAGCGCAGGGCGCTAGGAAGGGCAAATACATAACGTATTTAACGTATTTTTTGTCAAGAACTTATTGAATGGAGTCTATATTAATACCTGAACACGGGCCGACTCTTCCGGCTCCGTGCGCATGACACGTGTGCACATACTATATTGGTTTGAGCGTCCAGAGCTGTGAGGTATTTCATGCGTTGTGTTTGTAAAAGTACTGTTTTTAATCTACCATTTTAAGTATAGAGATTACTATAGATTAATAAAATGGAAACTCACACCACAAAATAAGATTTCATTGTCTTTGTGTTGGAAAACAAGCTTTGTTGAAGTGTAACATCCATTAATTACCTTTTTAATTATACTTTTTAAACCCTACTTACAAAATATAAAAAATATAAATTTGTCATGTTTGTGTTTTGATAGCAAATACTGTTTGTATTTTATGTTTCTTAATCATTTTTGTTAATATTTTATGTGGTTTTGTTTAACGTGCTTTTTTTTCATTTTTACAGGAAGAGTGTTTTTTATTTCTTTTAAATCAAATTAATTAATAAATTGTTTTAATGCAGGGCCCTAATGAAAATCAGCTTTGGCCGTTTAGGCTACCTGGGCAAATAAATAAACAAATAAATAAAAACTGTTACCTCGCCACGGCGTAAGTCACTGCTAAGAGTCTGCGGCGAGTTAGCAGAGAACAAAGAGGAACGGTCTAATGCGGTGGTCTTGTATGCAGATGAACAGTTACACATTACACTTTCAGGAAGTGTTTAGGTAGAAGCCAAAATTAAAAAGAGACCAAATATTTTGAGGATTTTGCAATTTATCAGGAAATAAACTTAAAACAATAATTGTTTTCACTAAAGATTCTAATATTTAATCTAACCTTTGCTGACAAGAACAGCGTCAATGCAGGTCAACTCGACTGAACCTAGAACCCATCGACTGCAGGTAGGTAAATCTCTGCAACGTTGTACAATCTGGTTTTCATGTAAGTGCAGGGAGTGAAAACAAACGTGCATGAACAAGGAGACCTAGGAACGATAATACCGAAAGTGAAAGGTCGTTAATAGAATTAGTTTTTGCCCTTCTCCAGATGACTTTTCCAAAATAATACTTGAGGAGCACAAATGGAAATTTCGACATGAGTGTTTCTTTTGGGTGGTTTAAGTTAAAAAATCATTCTTCCCAAAATTATTGAACATTATAGGACGGTCCCATTGAAAATCCCCATAGGAGGACCGCGCGAGGGTCTCGGAAGGTTGCTGCGCGACCTTCAGGGATGCACCGCAGCAAATAAATTCCCATATACAGCACTGACAAATCCCCATACTTCACAAATATTCTAAAAATACAACTCTCGCAGGTGTTCAGGCTGTACAGAAAAATGATGTTCGATATGTCCTCTTTCATTTTACTTTCAGTTTTAGTCGATTGACCAATGAATTTTTGAGAAATTCTCACCCAAAGCAGACCACCCCTAAAATTAAGAAAACTTCAATACCCAGAAAAGTAGCCATTTTGAAAATGCACCCCTCTGCAAAATGGCCCAAATAGTGCCACTTTCGGACCCGATTGCATCCAAATTGCTCACAATTGGAAGCCCTTGGTCCGGCCCAGATGTTCAGTGTCATTTCTTCAATTCCCCAGTTCCTTGGCTCTCAGAACCCTCAAATAAAGAATATTTTGAGTGTATAACTTTTGTTAATGAGTTCAGCGGACATATTTCTGGTCCATATACGTGGGTGCACCGTCGGGCTCTTCCACCTAGAGCAGAAGCACCCCCTCATTCGGGTTGAAAAGAGCCATGTTGGTTGGGAGTGTTTTGCTGGTAGCGATGCGACCGTGACGCGTATTGCATAGTCGTTCGTGAACCAGTGAAGTTCAGTTCTGACCAAAAGATCCTCCATTTCCAAGAAATCTGCGCCCTCCTTGGTTTTGCTCGAGGCTCGTTGATGTGAGTGATCTAATGTGGAAAACTAATGCAATCAATAACAGGTTCACAAGAGTTTGTGCCAAGTTTCATCTTTGGTTATTTCACAATTAACAGGTTATATTTTGTCAGTCCGCTCAGAGACCGCCATAATGTTCATCCTTGGCGGGTTTACGGTACTCAACCCCCCCCCTGCCAAGTCTACTGCAGTGCAGACCGGATCAGTTCCCTGCTAAATTATTACGCAAAAGAATTTTCCATCGTGTGACATTCTTAATACTAATAGCCTATTTCGAAATCGAAACCTCCAAATACATCGACAAAGTAAGACCATTGTCAATCACATCTATCTTTGCAAATATTGCTGAAGGCTTAATTACGGATTGGGTTCTTAAAGACCAATCACATTGGTAGTGCACAACTTCAATGTTATGAAATTTAGTTATATTTATAACAATCTAGTTAGGTAAAAACTAAATAAAGATTGCTTCTGACGTCAAAAGCACGAGTTGAATTCATCATATAAATTATGTGGTGGTTTTAGTCCTATAGGTTTCGCAATGGCCAAAACATGGAAACCGAAGACATTTTGCAAGAATTGTTGGCCGATAGCGACTCAACCATGTCATCCTCCGATGCCAGCGATGCCAGCGATGCCAGTGGTATGGACGACGGTGAAGATGATTTCTCGGCAGCAGCAAAGCCCGATTATCGGCGTGGGTGGAGCAAAGCTGGACCTTCATGGCGGAAACATGGGACAAAACAGCACCCGAACTGGTGAGCAGTCTGATGAAGATGTTGTCCGTTTCCAGAATTTCCGACCTCAGTGTTCGAAGCAATGCATAGTGAGCTTCTGGTGCAGTTCATGGATGTCGGAAATCCCCCCCAAAGAACCCCCCCTTATAACCCCCCCCCCCAAGAAACCAGTTATTAATCACTAGGCGTATCTTTTTGACGTTTGCAAAGCATTATGGGTTTTGGATGATAAGAAGGAGCCCAGCCCTATGGGAGAAGTATACCTGCAAAACGTCAATTTATTTCCATTTTGTTCCAGACTCCAATTCATGCCATCCTCCTCTAACAGCGTTGCATTATTGATTTGGGATGCAGATATTCATAAACTTCACAGTTAGCAGAAAAGGAAAGTTTGGAAAATCCTTCCAACCACACAAGTTTTTGTCATGGACTATGCTTTGACTAAGTATGTGAATATTAATGCTGCAGTACTGTCAAATTGAAATCATGACTTGTAGCTCATTCATCCGGCGTTGACCAGTCACGTTTAATTTCAGCCTGTATAGTGACTGGTATGCTAACAAATACAATTAAGGGTGATTTCGTCTTCATACTAACATGTTAAAAATAGTTGATTTTTGAAAACTGTTTCTTGTATAATACGCATCTAATGATCAGCCAGAATAATCCGGGTGATTGTCAGGCAGCAGTAGGTACTACCGTAATGCCATACATGTTCCTTAGCGACCTAATGGGTTTTCCTTGTTTCTCTCACGGGCCACACTGGGGCATCACATTCTGAAGAATGGCTAGACTTCCAGTTATTTTTCTCGCAAGTAGTGTTAGAGCTACTGGTCACTGAAAACCAATCGCTTCGCTGAGCAGGCTGAGCATTCTCGCGGTTGAACTGAACTCCTATAATGACAATTTTTTTAGAAATGCGAAGAGAAGGTGCCACGTTAGTCACGATATGGGTAAACATGGCCAATTCAATAACCATTTTACGTCAAAGCAATGTGATTGATCTCCAAGGAAATCAGTAATGAGGTTGACCTCCATCAATTTGGCATGGTTAAACATCATCTGGTCATCCTGGTTCGTCATCTTCTTCATGGTGCGGCGAAAACTCGCAACCTCGGGAAGATGGTCCCAACGGATTTTTTGATCTTGTTGATCATACAATACTTATCAAGAAGATGACTGCAATGGGGGTCCGTGGGGCCGTTGTCCTGTGGATTTTTTATTTTCTTCATGACAGAAAGCAGTGTGTTTGTTATAACTATGTGCTGTCTGACTATGGTTATCTCAAAGGGGGATGAAGGCACAAACTATACTGATCAGTGACGCTGCACAAGATTCTCACTCAGTTATACAGGGAGTATGTGGATGTCATAAGCATATCCGGAGAGTCTTACATTCACGCACCAAATAAATGGTGTGACTGCAAAGCTTAATTTTACTCTGAGTGTCAGGCCATTTAAGTGTGCTTTAGTAAATCTGTCCCCTTCGAGCCAGGAGACGGCAAACGCCGCAGCTTAAGTGAACTTGTGCTTGAAAACAACGTTTTCTGGCATACATGCGAACTTTACTACCTGTCAGAGAGTTGACATGAAGCAGGTTCAAAAGTGAGTTTGTGAAATTGTTTTGAACACTCTTATTGTCATGACGATGCCCTCACAACTGTTGGTCATGAAACAGTTGTCAGTAGGAGGGAAAAACCATTGTCTCAACTTGATGAAAAAGATTCCGTGTAACTTTCGTACTAAGTCACCCTTTCCTCCCTCCGGAATCGAAAGCCATAGGACACACCTACAAAATGGCAACAGTAGCTCTGTCTTCCGGATGGAAACTAGTTGTTTAAGAAATAGTCCCATTCCATTAATTTATTAACTTATCTTTTCAATTGTTAAGTTTTCTGAGTTATCATTTTACAAATACCTGCAATTATGCGGTTTTATGGTACAGCGGATGTCCTTTTTAGTTTTTCCTTGGTTACATTTGTATTTGCATTCATTTGTATGTGTAGTCTTTCTTCGTGCGTCGTTTGGTGCTTAAACTAGTCTCCTCCTGCTCCTCGCTCTTGAACGACCATCCATTTCGCCGCGGGTGCCTTGATCAAAGGCTACTTCATATTTTATTTAGTCGCTTACACATTAAGAATCATTTTCATTCCAAATGCTGGTGTACGTGACTTTCGACTAAAAACAAAGCTTGTTTGACTGGACCTGTATAGCAGTGTTGTGCGGTGTGCTTCTTTTTGAGGTGTAATCTTTTCACAAAAATGTCTTCTCTGTTTGACATCTAGTATAAAGTTAATCAAGGTTAACTTGTCGTACTAAGATAATCATTTCAAATGCGCCTAAATGGCGGAGGTTATAAAGTGCAACAATGCTATAAATTTACAATGGATGCATGTTTCGAAAAAAAGCCTCTGCAAGGCCTTTTAAAAATCAAGTGTAAGCCCACAAACTTCGTTAAATTTATCAAGATTAATGAAGGCGAAAAGTCCTTTAAGAATAAATTTTGCATTACAGTAAAAACCAACGCCCATTTTGAACGCGTCTTTGCGTTAATTACAAACGTGTACGGTGAAGGTAACCACCCGATACACGTCTTTATGTTTCCTTTTTTTAACACTCAAACATGTCTTTTGTCTAAATTTATAACTTCCTCGATACACCATAACGTGTTTACCTTTACCACAACGATTTCATAAAGTGTTACCGGAGAAACGTTGAAAAGGCGTAAAAACATTAACACTTGGTGGGTCGGCAGAGCGTAGGCCTGGAATTATGCAATTTCGAAGATAGAAATCATAGCTCAAATTCGAAGTCGAGGCCAGATCCCTTCATCTTTTCTGCGTAAATCATGTCAAAGAGGGCACTCTGCTCGAGAGTGAAGACTTCCTTCCAACTCCCAACTTTACCTGTTGGGATACAAGTAAATATATATATATCAATCGAATAAAGACGTCGCACAGAATAAGACAAAAATCTATCATCTTTTATTTAATCACACAGTTACGGTCTGTAATACACCAGCCATACTTGAGCCAAAGAAAAAAATCACATAATGTATGTTACATTTCTCGGCCATATATTTCTTGAAATTTTATTACTATTTAACTTGTTTTGTAAAAAACTAGCTGAAGCTACAACCCAGACCTATGACTTTGTCCATCAAAGCCATCTCATGTCCACTCCTAACAATTCCGTAACCACACTGTTCAACATTCCCCAGATTACGTAGTCTTATTACAACCTCACCTTTCCTCAAATATGGTGCCATGCCAAACATGTGGGTCAACTGTTTTCCCTTCTCACCATGGACATCTTCGAGATTTTTGTAGGTTTTCTGCATTCCGCCAAACGTAACTCGCTCCGCTATGCTATCGATGACGTCATCAGAAAATGTTTTACCCAAGTGAGAGGCAATTTTGCGAACGTTTCCCTTCAGGTCCTGCGGAAATAAAATGATATAACATCAAACCACGAAATAGTAGTCAACAGTGGCGTTAACAGACTGTTTTATACAGGAGCCAACAATTAGTATTTGGTGGCCCACACGCCAGTTATTTTTTCTTCTCCCTCCAGGGCCAAATTTAGAGCATTTATTCGAGCTGGGGTTCCCCCAGTGGCCTGAACATAATTTTCAGGCAGGTGCCTTCACAGGAAAAGCCACCCCCCCCCGCACACACACACCCAAGTGCGTAAACGCCTTCAATCGTGGACTCCCAATTGTTGAGTCCTCTTTTGTTCATACTTAAAACTTTTTTCGGAAGACCTCCCATATGTTTTGTACACGTTTTCCAACCCTGGACTCTTCGGCAACCGTGGACCCTATTGTCCCCTATTGTTATAGGTCCACGATTGAAGGCGTTTACACACACACACCCCCAAGTGTGCATTTGCCCGCAACTGGGGACCCCCTATTGTTCCTCTTTTGTTTGTACTTAAACTTTTTTAGAAGACCTCCCATATGTTTTGTACGCAGTTGTCAATCGGGGACCCTCTGTCAATCGGGGACCTTATTGTCCTCTATTGTTCAGGGTCCCCAATTGAATGCAGAAAGAGACTCACACAGAGATACCTGTTTTACATACAAATTGTGGACTTTCCTTTGTTCTCCTATGGTTAAAAAAACTTGAGGAAAATGCTCCTTTTTCTCTAACTGGGATAACTCCTCCGAGCTGGATATTTGATGGTGATTCCCTGGACTGTTCCTCTTCATTTTGCCACGGATAACCTTGACCCCAAAATGCCTCTGAAACTGTTTTTCAGATTTCAGATGTCACATTTTGTGGACATATGCGAGTCCACACTACGCCATTATGTGGACTTCTTTTGTGCAGAGGTCCACACTACGCCATTATGTGGACTTCTTTTGTGCAGAGGTCCACACTATATTTGTATGGCACGCCTGTACAAAACGGTCTGGGGGGAAGAATCTCTTCGGGAAACGTGTCCTCATGGAAGGAGGGAGGTTCTTTACCCAAAGGGAATTTATCCCCTCCCCTTAATGTCATTGAAAAACCGATCTAATCTTTATAAGTGGTTCCAGTTTTTATCATAATGTGGTACTCGTAATGTTTCTTATCCAACAGATGCCATTTATCTTTTATTTTATTTTCTCTTGTCTCCACTTGGGCGAGTTATACCTGCTGGGTGCATGATAGGTGCGCAGGAATACCAATCGTAGTAATACTATGTGCATTTATACGCCGTCCTAATCTTAAGCTGTTACCACGGCTCAAGAAACTACTTTAGCTGTAGATGCAAAGAACATTAAACAACACTCAACCAAAACGCTTGGTAGCTACTTAAAACAAGCGGGGAACTAATAAGAGACAGCAGTTGGGGATTCTCCATTGGAGGCCCAAATCTCTATTGCGCAAGGCAAACAAAAAATTAAGGCAATCTGTCTGAAGAGCCACATTATCTGCGACAAACCAGACATTTTAAATTGCCCCAGGGACAACACCTCTTGGGAACAAAATATCTGTCCACATCACAACTTTTTATCCAGTGGAGATAATTATAAATTTGACTTCGGACCAGTACAGTAGATTTTAAGGAACTCCTGAGCTCTACAGTTGAGATAATATACTCCCATTACATGTATAGGTTTTTTCTAAATAAATGGAGGTTTAAAAAACAAATTCTTGCTATCCGGCTGCCGTAGTTTTACGAACAAATCGTTTTTAGAAAGCAAGAAAAAAAAAGAAAAGAAAAAAGAATAAATAAATAAATAGAACTGAATTGAAATTAGTAAATAAAAAAAAAATCCTATTCTGCCCCTCACTGACACCACACTGAGACTCAATTGAACAGAGCATTGTTGTGCAACGAGTTTTGCGATTACCTTGTGAAGATCTTCATATTTGACGAACAATATATTCTTTTCATCCCGTTGTTCCCAGTATCTCAGTACGTGATCAAACCAGGACCCACCAATCACTGGAAGATGAAAAGAGACATTTTGATAGATAAGACAGCCAAGAAATAAATTTTGCAGTTTTGCAGTACTGTCGATGTGGTTTTGGACTGTATAGCTGAAGACAAATTCTTTGCATAGCAAGTATGAACCAACAATCCGACATTAAAGATTAGCCACATTGCTTTCATGCAAAATGGTTATTAAACAAGCAATTGGTCATTATCACTCATATAATGACTATGAACGTGGCAAATTCTCTTCGTATTATAAGAAATTGTCATTTTTGGAGTTCAGTTCCACAGCGAGAATGCTTAGAGTAAAAAAAAATGCTTCGATGAGAGCGGCAAACAAATCTAGCGATTTGATGATGTGACAACACGGCTCCCGTTTCACCCAGAGTTTCTTGACCTTGCGGCCATAACACGGGCTTTGTACGATGTCATTCTTGGAAAATGACTGTTGCCATCTGCCTGAAATTCATCAAGACCTAACTCCGGTTCAAATTGGGACGGTTCAACTTTATCAAAATACGATCCATACAATCATGCGACCTTGACTTGTTTGATCAACATAGATCAACATGTAACATGGATGGCATGGCAGGCTTCCAGAGCTCCCTAGTTGTCAGATGTCAAGTCGAAATTAGGCAAAAATGGTGAAACTTACTTTGTCCTGTAACAAGCATAAACAGAAATCCCTCCCACGTCTGAAGTGAAGGCGTTACAAATGGTTTGATAAAGGTGAAGTAGGAAACCAGTAAGTCTTTGGGGTTCCGAGCCAAGTAAATCACCTTTGAAAAAAGAAAAATCTATTTAAGTGATCAAAGCCATTTACTATGGTAGTGCATCGCCCGTGGTGCGTCGCCCGTGGTGCGTCGCCCATCAAATTGGTTTGCACAGGGCCTGCAAAAGCCGGGGTTTAACATACGACAATGTGACGATTCCATTCACTTTTAAGGATCTTTTCCTAATAGGGAAGTACAAATCCCACCTGCAAAGCATATATTAGTCCAATAATTAATGTCAATAATGCTAGACTACCCCTAATTTGCATACTGTAAAAATGTGCCAACTTGTTTTCATCAAATTCTAGAAAGAAATCTGCCAACCGATACAGATATTCCATTTTGTCCTCTCAATTTCACCTTGAAATCCAGAAATACTAGATGTGTTGTGGATAACAAACTGTTTATTAAATGTATTGTTAGGGAGCAATTACCACTTGGTTTAAGTTTCAGAAAATGTGATTTGGCTTGACTCAAGTCACTGCGAGCAAATGGCTTGACCTCACTCGACTTTTTACCTGATTACTTGACTCGAGTCACTACGTTACAGTGACACAACTCGAGTCACAGAAATTTCTGACTTATTACAAACCTGTTGTTTGCTTGCTTGTTTGTTTTTGTTCTTTTTATTATGAAGAACCATCTTTTATGCTTATTTTGTGTTTGCGTTTCAGATGAGTTTCATCTTAGGTTCCTAAGTGTACGAGTAGGTACATACACTTAGTGTTGGTCACTGTAAATTATAGAATTCCATATCTGCCGTCGTACGTCGCCCGTCGCCTGTCGTGCGTCGCCCGTCGTGCGTCGCCCGTCGTCCGTTTTTTTGTCTTGATTGCGCAGAGGTATTTTTAACTTTGAACCTTGATCGTTTCATATTTCCATGTAGTTGTTCCATCGATCCATCGTGCCAGACTCTCATTTTAGCAATAGAACTAGAAAATGTATTCGTTTTTGCAGTTGCGCCGAATACCACTTGAAAGAAAAAATAATATCCTTTCATTTTTAAAGACTGACATCGGTAAAGTGACGTGTATACGGAATAATACCATTTTTGTTCACTTTACTCGCGGCCTGACGTTAGGTCTATAGCCTATGTAATATTTCTGTCTGTCCCTGCACGATATCCCACAGAACTGAATGTAAATGATAAATTATTTACAATGCTTGATTCCTTAATAGTTTTTATAATAGACGAACTAATTCAACATTATTTTGAGGGCGGGTATACCTATGATGAAATCTGCTGTATACTCCTAATTATACTTGACTTGAGTTGAGTTGCAGGTAGGCTGTCAGAAGTCTTACTTGTTAGCCCCATAAATAATGCTGACGTGCTGAACAACCTGTTCTCATTGGTCTATCCACCACAGCATACACACCCACAAAAACCAACACGTCACATTTTCTGAAACTTAAACCAAGTGGTAATTGCTCCCTAACAATACATTTAATAAACAGTTTGTTATCCACAGCACATCTAGTATTTCTGTATTTCAAGGTGAAATTGAGAGGACAAAATGGAATATCTGTATCCGTTGGCAGATTTCTTTCTAGAATTGATGAAAACAAGTCGGCACATTTTTACAGTATGCAAATTAAAATTAGACTGTGGATAAATTGGCCTGAACATTTTTGCTGAAAATGTTTTGAAAAAAACATTTGGTTGAATTCTCTGAAAGGCGATATTTTCTTGTCAAGGGACAGGGGTAGTCTAGCATTATTGGCATTAATTATGGGACTAGTATATGCTTTGCAGGTGGGATTTGTACTTGCCTTATTGGGAAAAGATCCCTAGAAGTGAATGGAATCATCACATTGTCATTTGTAAAACCCCGGCTTTTGCTGGTTCCTAGCAACCCATTTGATGGGTGATGCACGACAGGCGATGCACGACGGGTGACGGAAAACGGCGTGTTTGGAACTGGTAAATGGCAGAATTGGGACACAACAAAAAGCAAAAGACGACGGGCGACGGCAGATGTGGAATTCCATAATTCCCCCTCCCATTATGGCGGATTGTGAAGAATTTCTTGCAATTCCCAAGAACCGATATGTGTTTAACAGCACTCAGAAAGGGAGAACAACTTTTCAAAGTCATATATGCCGCTGTGATGTAATGCTATTGTTGTGAAACATTCTTCACGTTTTGTTGAATACACCAGCTTCGTGGAATTTCCTATTATTTGTTAGATTACGTAATAATGTCTTTATATCCATCCACGTTGCTGTGCTCGGCGTAGTTGGTCCGAGGGAACCGCCGACAGCGCCCACCAAGTACGATTCATTTCTGTATTATGTTCTTCAAAATGTGAGTTTTGGAGTTAATAAATTATTTAGAGCAGAGTACAGTTCTCGTCGTTTCTTCTTTGGTGTTGCTTTCTCATGATCCCGGGACCTTAATGTGAATGACACAACAAATGTTGGAAGATCCGGGTGCCTCTCACATGCCAAGCGAGTACAGTGATCGGTAAAACAAAGTACATTATCGATTGCCAGAATTTGTCATCGGCAACAGACCTATAATATCCACACTGACTCTTTCAAACGCACCAGAAATTTCCATAGTCTCTAGTGGAGCCACTTTTTGTGTCTGTGCGTTTTTCTCTGTGAACACGACTGACATGAATCCAGTTATTTATATCACGGTACATGCCCTTCCAAAAATAACGCTGACGGATCTTATGATATGTTTTTGTAACCCAAAATGTGCAGCTAAGACGTGAAGTTACTGTGCACTGCCAAGAATATATTGCTATGTGGCCTGGTGAGTACTTTCTCAGTACTCACACTCATTGGTAACACAGATGAGATCCTGCAAATTACGACCGAACACCACTCTGTACAGTTCAAGACTTGCTGTCACCGGGATGCAGCATCACCCAACCAACCCATGATCTCAATTTTCCTGGATGACAATTCAACATACCTGCACTATTGTACAAAGTTTCACCACAATTCATTCAGCGCAGTTTCAGTTGAAAACTCTAATCCCACTTGACCAACCTGCTTTAGCGGCAGCATACTCTAATTTGAATTTGGTTCTGAATGAACAGACCACTCGGCGGATATTCTACTTTGCTGGCAGTTAAATAAATTGATAACCTTTACTTGCAATAACTTTATGTTGCACCTTTTGAGAACACTTTCCCAAGAACATTCTACTTTTTGTTTCTCAATGTACACTGTGGGGGCGTATGTTTTTGAATTCATGTAGTATGTTACCGGCGTCACTAGAGGTATTATAAAATAAAAAGAGGTCTGAATAATAAGAATTACAATTATAAGTAATTAATTGACCAGCTTCGGTGTCCAGCCAGCATCTGGAGGAAAGCCGCCTTGGGAGTTGTAGCCAAACTCTACATCCAGACGAATCTTTGCGCGCGAAGTCTGCTGAGTAAACTACTAATTGACGTCAAACTGGACAAAATCATTGGAATTTATTTTAGATTAGTTTTTTGGTGTAACTTCTTTATCAATTGGCAGGTGCCGATTTTATTAAGTGGGGGCGTATGTTGTGAAACATTCTTCACGTTTTGTTGAATACACCTGCTAGGTAGAATTTCCTATTTATTTGTTAATTAAATTACGTAATAATGTCTTTATATTCCGGCCACGTTGCTGTGCTCGGCGTAGTGTGATCTATGATATGTATCATGAACATATCGCCCCATTGTCATGTGGTGTCAGCACCTGCCCCTTTCAAATTCCCATGGCCAGGCAAGACCCCCTCCCCAACACACCCATTCCCACATACCCCATCCCCCAGTTTGCACAAATTCACGCCACATGGTCTCAGAACATGGTCTCAGATTTTGCGCGTCCCAGGTCCATTTTAATACGTGTATTATCAAGTTCGACAATACTGCACAAGCTCATGTGTTGACACGATTTAGTAAAAGGCCAATTTACCTTAGGTTTTTTCTCCCAGACTTGCGGAGGTAACAGGTTGGGTAAGCAGTGAGTAGCCATTATCCGGGGTGGTTTCATAGTTTCCAGAATCTTGTAGCCTGGAGTGCCACTGGCAACTTTCGATGGGTCGGGTTCCATGGTAGTCTCGAGCACAGCGGACATGTTGGTACGGTCAAAATCGTCCCGGCCATCGTTCATGACGTAGTCGATTATCTCCCCAAGCCAATGTGTTCCTGTTGAAAAGAATAAGGGTTCGGACCTGTGTAGGATTTACCCTATACATGTATTTAAGGGCATCTTTGAATTAACCTTTAGAGACAAATTGGGACTATAAAAGCAAAGTGAGTGAATAAGCACGACATTAAAAACCAAGCAGATGCTAGCAGCATCCGTATCCAAATGTTATAATATTTGGGGGCGGTCAGGAAAAAACCTGCCTTTTCGTTTATTCTAACCATTACCAAGTGTGTAAGTGGTGATTGAAATAGTTGACCCCCCTGGTCAAAAGGTGATGAGGAAATTTATCCTCCTAATCCTTGGTCAAAGGTGAGGAATATGCCTTTGCCTTTCGTCCCATAGGTGCCACTGGTTTGTATTTGGTCGCGGGAAAAATTCGCATCATGTCATGATTAAATGTCGCTGTGGATATTCCTAAACTACTGAACACAAGTTTCCCAACATTCCTTGTAGCACGTACCGGCACAAACTATATAATTTCCAGTCATTTTTAGTTCATTAGTTTAGTTTAATTATTTCAGGGTAAATAGTGGGTAAATGCAAAAAAACAACTACTGGGCAAAACAGTTTTCTACATCGCATTAACCGCATCCACGCACCCACAAGGCTAAATCCAGAACAAAAGTTTCGCGCAAACCGCTAAAAGGTAAAACTTGTTTGGGGACAAAAATTGGAGAATTTCTCAATGTCACACATTCTGGCTTTTCTGACAGGTGAGGCTAAATTTGGGGGGTTTCATAGGCTTTTTTTGGGGGGGGGGGTACCGTCCTAAATCCCCCACCCCATATCCATCAGTGACCCCACATCTATCCAAAGACCTGAGGCTCGTCGTTCCGCCCTCCAAGTTTTACATCGATGTCTCACCTGATTTGGGGAATGTTATCACGAAGATGTCGTCGTCCCGGACTTGGAAGTTTTTGAGTGCATCGAAGTTCTCTTTTGGCATGAGCCAGGAGTAGTTATTGCCCTCTAACTCGTGGCCATAGTTTGTATTGAACTCACGAATTTCCTGCAGCAGTTCACTGTGAGTTTTGCCGTTGATGATGGCAGGAAAAAACGACAGCAACGGATTTTCAGTCATGGTCTTGAAACTGAAAAAAAAACAAGGAGGGAAACACTCTGAGTTGGGAAAATGGCTACTAGCCGGGGAAGGTACACTAACTAAATGAATGATCACGAGGCGTTCACCAATACGATCGCTTGGCTTCATTATGTACGCGTATTTAATCAGCGTTTATTATCTACTGTAAGCAAAATCTAAGCTGGATTAAACGATAGTCATCAACGGAATGTATGCTTGCATTTATACCGGGGATCCAGCGTTGCAAAGCGTAGAAGATTACGTAATGGTAACCACTTATAGTAACAAATCAAAGGCCAAGTAAATTTAACCTTATTGAAGAGATAAAGTGTCAATTGTTCTCCTGGCAACGACCTTGTCAAAAGTGTCTAATAATTTCAACACACTGAATACCTTCTCCACCTTCTAGCCTCCACCTTTTTTTCCCCTGCAAATCTTCAAGTTTATGACTCGGATAATGCTCAAATAACACAGAATGTGACAGCCTACAAATTGCGATTTGTAGCCTATTTACTGGCCTGCAACCTTAATGAAACGGAAAACTCCCTCTGTGAACAGCTCTGCCTTCTGCCATTTAAGGGGGCCATCAGGAGTGTTCAGTGAAACGTTAGTGGGTTTGTCTTTGGCACAGTATAGCACGTGCATCGTTGGCGTGTGTAAGGCGCCCTTTTTGGCTTTAATAGTGCAAAAAAATCAAACAAAACTAATAAATGTAGGACGACAGTGAAGTAAATTTCAAACGAAACAAATATATAAAGCACGAAAGAAGTGTTTAAAGGACGAAACTAATACATAAAGTACTAAACCAATCTATATATAGGACAAAAGTACATTTAAAGGACAATGGTGATTTATGAACGACGAAAACTAATAAACATTCGACAAAACTCATATAAATGACGAAACTAATAAATAGAGAACGAAAAGAATACATAGGACAAAACCAATATACAAGGACGTAACTAATGTATGTAGGACGAATCTAGGACCAAACTAATGAATAGAATGAAGTGCCGCCACCTCGATGCCAGACCAGTTGTGATATAGACCAAAATGTAAAATATATAGAACAAAAACGCAAAATTATATAAAACGAAAACGTAAAAAGACGAAGCGCCATCTACCGACTGGTCGTTCCGCATGCGCGCAAAGCCAGACATAGACTTGATTCAAGTCGGGATCTCTGTGAATTCGGTTATGCTTTGCATACATATCGAGACCGTACTGCGCGGCATTGTTTGCTTCGCGCCCTCTTGTGTTCACTTATTACTGTGAGGTCGGTCCAGAAATCCTGACTTGACGAACCTGCCAACCGTTTGTACACAGCGAATGGGATCATCTACCAAAAGTGGTAGCAGCCAATCAGAGTGCCGGACTTATTTTTACTTCGTTCAAACCTGCATTGCAATGAACGAGTCTAAAAGTCTGACTTCTTTGATTAATGCAAATTTCGTATGCATCAAGCAAGATCATGTTCATATGCAATTGTGAATTACTAAATATCACCGACGGTGGGTCCGATTGGCATATCCGTCAAGTCGGACTTAGGCCTACTGGGTACGTTCGAGCGAGCTACTTGCAACAACACAGAGCATGCAGAGTGGCGGTCAGTGAGTATGTCGCCTTTACTTGCCGGCCTGGCCGTTTCCCTGGTTGCTGGCATTAAAGGAACAGGGTTGGGTGCACTTGTGGGCCCCGTCACCAAACTTGGCATGATACCAGCACACGTTGGCGTCATCTCGAGGAGTTGGAGTGCTGGCACGGGGTCGACGACTGCGAGAGTGAGAACAGGAGCGTTGAGGATTGGTCTAGAGTTTCTGGACTTGAGTGGTTAGGCTCCCACTCTACTTCTCCGAAAAAATGTACACGGGATCTAAATTCAAGTGTTCCTATATTTACAAGGGGGGAAACGCTACAATTTCTATGCTTATGAATAGTGAGGAATATCATGAACGCTCTAATGAGAAAATATCATACAAGAAGGAAACCATGCATGTGGATAAGAACGGAAACTTTTGATTGGGCCTTTAGTTGGGCAATTTGACGTTGTTGTACTTATTAATGCAATGCAGTAAAAGTCAACTCGTACCGAAACGCACTTGTACGTATCCAGGTGTTGTGTGCGTGAACGTGTATGCCATGCCCAAAATCCTTACTCGTTTTTGACCTCTGTCGGTCATGTCGGTATGGTGTACTATTTACGACACACATTTCTCTCTCTCCCTAACCTCCCTCCAAGGGACACAACTACACAACGCGACGGCACGAAGGGTCCCTTGCGTCGTGCCGTCGAGTCGCACCGTCGCCTGCTTGCCATTACGTTTGTACACACACGACGCGTCGCGTCGTGCCGTCGCCCGTCGCGTCGTGCAGTCTCATTTATTTTCCATGTTGCATTTTTTCCCACCTAAACGTCGCATCGGACTCAGTGCGGAAATTTGGATCTGCATGAAAAATGAACCGCATTTCAGACAAATGGCTCTCTTGAAAAAAAAATGAGCTGATAGATACAAAAAATTTTCAGTCTTCCAGACAGTATCACCGATGATCTGAGGGGAATTCGACGAAAGTGTGAAAATCGGGCACTAAGTAAGGTGAAAACACTTGGCAATTCATTCACACACGAGGTTTTCAAGGGAAATGGCTGTACAATCCCTCACATGGGTCACCACCGATATACATAGTCTGCTAGAATAATTTTTCAGGCTTACGACCATTATGTCACTATTGCGCATGCGCAATATACAAACTGAATGCACGCGCGCACAGCCTATCCGGTTCGTAAGTGATTTCGTCACAAAGGCTGACGCGCCACGGTTTGCAGGCTCCCATTGGACGATCGCTGAAGTTGCGCGTTATAACTTCCAGTTCCATGGTTCCACGTGGCAATCAATGCATGTAACCCTTTGTGCAGTGCACATGTGCAGTGGGCGTAGTTTAAACTGAAGTGACGTCACACTTACGAACCGGATGGGGACCAAACATACAAGTACGTGCCGTCAGCTCAGAATCGCTCCTTAGAGCGATTTTGACGGCCGAATGCAATAAACACGTGTGTTATGTTAATAGAGTGGATTTTTATGTTTTTGAAAAGGAAACGCATTGTTTACAAATGCAACGCACCAGAAAACGTACATGTGGAAAGACGCCTTTACACGGACACTTGGTGCCCCTGCGCACAAACCTATATGAGACTTATCTGAAAAAAACACCACACTTTACTTGTCCTAAAGATTCATCGAAACGAGTGGAGCTGTCATCCTGAACCATATATGTTCTTAAACTCGTTGAATTGAACAAAGTGATTTGGAATGCAGGAAAGTGTATAGAAGATTTTCAAATCTTCTTGGGAAAGGTATTCCCCAGATCTTTAGAGCGGGATACGCCTTCATTCAAACATCTTCCTCCCCCGTCTCCTGCAAGCCACGTCCGGTTGAGGACCCACTATTAACAGAAACAGTGTTCAATTTTAGAACAGTTAAGCCCTTTATCTCTTTATAAATTATCAAGTGATGTAACTCAACGATAACAATATAATACTCCATCGTTAGCGAAGCCCAAGATATTGCGGCGTCTTCTTGTATAACAGCGCATTACAAAAATTGTGGTGTGTAGGAAAGATGAACGGATTGATATAGTTGAAAAATTCTCCCCAGAAAGTACCACTTGTAATTCTTGTGTGCTGCTGAATGGTGACATTATCCAGGACCTCTCGATGGCTGCTGTGAGCAACGTGGAATGCTTCAGGTAAGAAACAAACATGTAATGCAGGTGACCAGATTACAAATTAGATGAGGAAGCGCACAAGGGCCCAAACCAAAAACAATTGTTTGGAACTTGGAGCCTGGCTCTTCGGGGGGGGGGTTGCTCTCTGTGGCTCCTTCACGGCCATGCCAGTGAGTTTGTATAATAGACGGCCCTTTTATAACCTTGTTTAATAAGTAGGTCTATGTCCACACTAAAGGAATGCATATTAACCTGTTACGAATTGCGCAGCGACAGCCCCTCATCCCATTTTTTTTCGGGGGGGGGGACGAGGAGGGGGAGAGTTCTCACAAGGGCAAGGGACCGGGGAGGGGCAGTTTCCTTCCTCCCCTTGACTATGACACTGATAATGTGTCGTGGCGAGATTGTGCGTGGGGGCGAGAGAACGTGTCCCTTCTGTGTTTTCTTGGGGATGGGTCCAGATCGATAGGTTTTTATCGGAAAAATTAATCGCCAACGTGCCTAAACATGCATGTAGAGAGCACTCTCACAATAGCCCTAAGCCTCGGTATTAATTTCACGGAAATGGCAGGCATTATTTTTAAACTTATCTTTAAACTTTGAATTTTTTCCCCAACGAAAGCACGTTGCCCAAGTTACTTGGCCTTTAATACCAGCCGCTTTGGTGATTGAGCACCGGCTCACAAAACGCTTGACAAAAGATTTAATAATAACTGTTGGGCAGTGGCGTAAATTGTTGCCGACAATTGGGGAGATGGAGATGTGGGTGTGTATGGGGGGGGGGACTTACCCAGCCATGGAAATTTGCAAGGGGGAGCGGTGGCAGCGTTGCTGACACAATATGGTACTAGGGGGCGCTGTTCACGATAATGTTGTACATTTTAATATGTACTGCATTCCTGTATAATCTGACACAATAACGGCACATTTGTGGCTTTTAACTGTTCTCCGCTTCTAAGCGCTACTGAATACAATTTGGCTGTTGGGAAGTCCGAAAAAGTCGTCACAACCCGGCCTTAATTTTTTCCAAAACGGAAAGTGTAGGGGCACGATCAATGATAATGATCCACCCCCCGGTCAATCCCCATCCGGATTTACGCCTATGGTGGTGAGTGTAACCTGTCACCATGAAATCCTAAATAACCAAATCGTGGAAATAGTTCATGTGCATACTCCTTTGGAACGAACACTCTGCAGCTGTTTGCGTGATTCTCTAAAAGTGGAACAGGAACAAATTCAAATACCAATGGAAGGGGCAATCTTTCCAGTTACAAATGATCCCTGGCTCCCGGCGAAAAGCCTAAACAAACCTTTCCTGAATTCACATACAAAAACAAAACAAACTATGTCCCTTAAAATGGCCAAACACAAAAAATGAGTAAATATTACAATAACAAAATTTGCTTGGCAAATTTTAATTAAAAACCCAACACTTCCTTTTTCATAAAGTAACACTATGTCAAGCGTAAGCAATTTATTATAAAATCAATGTTCCAATAAACACCTCTCTCTTTATTATTCTCTGTAATTTGAAGCCCCAGTCCAATCCCTGACAAAAGTTTTGGTAGATTACACCAACAAGAGCATTGAAATCTGAAACCGCAAGAATGAATATCTCCTCCTTAATATAAATTCATATTTAATGAGAAGCCTAAAGATCTTTGTTGAAATAAATCAAAAACTCCTATAATTCATTTATAAAAATTGTGCTTTTGAAAATCCCCTCAGTTTGAAAGTCAAACCTGGGTAGTTATGTAACATATGGCCTACCTGACTGAATACGTAAGTTTTGACAATTTAAAATACCTGCCAATGTAAAAACCAATTCCCTCCATACAGAATATGCTGTAAATAGATAACGAATGCTTGTGTTGTCATGTCATCTTTTTATCTGATTACAGTTTCTGGAAATATCACAGTAAATACTTATTCTATATCCCCTGTTGAATCCCAGCATCACCAATTGTTTAATACCATCACCAATATTAGTTTATATCTTCCAAAAATTTAAACAGATAACAATGGTCGGATAAAAAAAATGATCTAAATCTGGCTTCAATGCAATACAATGTATAAATCTCGTTACACACAACTTATTCCAATTTCTCCCAAAGAGAATTTCTCATAACTCAAAACACAAGGAATAAGGCATTCACAGGTTTTTCCATAACCTACAATTAAGAGTTTATAAAACTGTAAATAGTGTTCAATTGATGTTTCCTAGAAACTAATACTACCTTTGGATGATTTGTAAGGAAGATTTTAATCTAAATGGGGATTGGTTATGAAAAAACTTGCAATTATCTACAAAAGTGAAAACTCTTATAGAGATGATATAATGGCACCTACACAATCGGCTACACTTTCACACTTTTCACAAATTTTTGTTGTACAATTAACAGCAATCTCCATGCGATAAAAACCTACAAAATTGATACAAGTACATGTACTACCTGTCAAGGTGCAGCATCAAATGTTGCTGCCACCAATATAATCATTTACAAAATATGCAAATGATTATGCAAATTACAGGCACTTGAGGCACTTCAAATGAATGAAATGTCTTTGCAATGATTTAGAGCAATTATTACTTTAAAATAAATTTTCATAGTCTAATGAAAAAAGTTTACCTTTGAATTCTGGAATTCTTCCAGTGCAGGCAGCACATACTACATCTAATATATAAATATAGTAACATTAAATTGCAGGTACATGTACAATCAACTTGTACAAAAATAGCTCATTCTGGCAATATCTTGATACATGTAACTTGATGCGTATGTTTTAAATTATGTTAAACTAATACAAATGATAAACGAGAACAAAGGATCGCATTGCTTTCTCCTAATACCTTGCAAAAATGTGCGTAATACAACACTGACTGGATGCAAAATCACACCTATTAACAACTACGGTTGCCAGCCAACCAAAATGGTGCTTGTCTCAACCATGAACACATTTCATGCAATTGCAGAAACTAATACAATGCACACTAGTTTTCAATCACACCACAAATTGATAGTTTCTCATATCTGGTACACATACATGGGATAAAAACATGCACTGGTGGTGCACTTAACATGCAAGACATGGAAGATTGTGGTGCAGATATGACTGGTGACACCATGAGATTTGGCGAGATTGTTTCTTGGATAATGTGAATTAATTGGTCTAAACTGGCGATGAGAAGTTTGTTACAGCAAATGTGGAATCACTTACAACACTTCCACACCACATACATGTCAAGATAACTCACCACATGTACATGTATTAGGAATTCAATGAGAAAGACTCCCAGCCTCCTTTCATATCTGACCTACATTTACGACAGATGCACCATATTGATTTCATAATTTGCAACTTGCAAAGTTATGAAATCTCATCATTTATCTTTTTAAAAGTGGCATCCTCTAACAAATCCACGAACTGTCGATCAATTAATTTATAAAACAAACCAGTTTCCACAATTTAAGACTACAAAAAACATGCAAAGTTTGAATAAAACTGAACAATCCCAAGTTTCCTAGTGGGAAGTCCACCTCTAAATGAGGTGGCGGTGGTATTTAAACACTGTCTGAAGGAAATCAATCAAATTATTGAAGGCTGAACCCACTTATTATTGTCACAAACCCCTCCCCCATTAACATTAAAACTAATACAACAATGTGAAATACATGGAATGCACTTCCCATTTTTGTTACATCTGCATTTATTTATTTAGTTATATCTGATCATCATTTAACGCCAATTACAGGATGATAATGAATGAAGAATTGTTCAGTTTTAGAGGTGGAAGGAAAACCCCAGAGAAATGTTTTGGGGAAAACCCACAAAGTCAGCTGGATTCGAACCAAAGCCCCAAGAGGTGGAAGGCGAAGAAAGAAACACTGCACCAACCTGACTCCCAAATGAAACGTTAGGTGGAGATTTTTTTGGTGGTTCATTTTGCCAGTCTACAGTAAGTGTCCCACACATTCATCACTATAGGATCTTGTCAAATCCAAATAAGCATGTTCCTGTAGTCTTGAGTAAATTTTGTACCTTATTTCATAGCTGTTTCATTTAGAAATACATTGTAAACTAAAATAATAGGCTTGGTGAAAGTTGGACCATATCACAGCAATCAGTAGAGATATTTTCCATCAAGAACATGTTATCAATGATCCACCAATTCCCTGACAGGGATTTATGCACGTGTTGTATAATACATGTACTTGCTGAGGACTTGTGACTGGAATCAATTGCTATGCAGGTACATGTATCCGTATGGAAGCATTCCAATTAATCTTTTTGAAATTTCCAATGCATGTTACGACTTCCATTATAAGTTCATCTGTGAAATTCAATTCACTCTGACACAATGTTCATTGTTGTGGTCTTCCAAGGTTCATGCTTTTACCCATGTCAATTCAAACACTAAACACGTTTAGTTGGGAAAGTTAGCATTTCTTGAAAACAGTGCATCCAATTTTCACAAAGTCTGCTGACAGACAACCATTTTGAAGGAAAGGGTGGTTCTATTTTAATGATTACATTCCTTCCCACCATTCCACACATTTAAAAACAGCTTGATCATTTAAGAGTTAGGACATATTTGCAATCTGCTTGCTGAAAGTCACTGACCTAACTTAAACTAGGGGTGCTAGTTGAATAGGAGCACACAGCCTCGTTTCAGTTGCTCAAAGCAGACAAACATGGCAATGTTCCAGGAACCAAGGCGTACAAAATTTGGCATGAATCTGGGGAGCAGAAGATGAGGAAAAAAACAATTTCAGCAGGTAAATAATGTTTGTGAAAATGATGAAAAATGGATGACCCTATAAGCTACATGTAGCTCCAAGTAGAACAATGAGCTACATTAACAGCTTGTTTCAGTTTTTGTGAACCGTGTGCCTGAAGCAAATTTCCCCTTACCTTTTTCTTTAACAACTTCAACAAAAACCTCAACTGTATCAATGACAATCTGAGAGCCTGAAATTTGTCTTTTTCCCCTTTGATTTCTCCTTTGTGGCTCTTTCTTTACTTTGGCACTCTTTCTAATGACTTCCACAGAACGACTGTAAAAAATTGGAATTATTTATAACTTTGTATACCATCAGAAAGTTTTTTTGCTCTCTTAACCCTAACCCTCCTCAATCCTCCAACAGGTGAAGGATTCAGGAGGGTTAGGGTTAAATTAACTTTAAGTTTAGTAGGCGTCCGTGAAATTTGAGAAAATAAAAATCACCAAAATCTGTGCAGAGCCAAGTGACATTCCACCTTACCCTTTATAGAACGCCATGGGACCACCTTCCCTGAACATCTTGACTGCAACATCAATGGCCCCTTTGTACTGGCCTGGTGGGGAGTTCATGTACCTGGTTTTGACCACATCAACAGGAGAGGCAACACACGTAGTGACAAACCCAGCACCGAATGCTGAGAGGAAGTGGCAGGGGAACATGTCAGCTAGGAGTCCAGTCCGCAGAATCCGCTCTTTGATCATGTCATAGGCCACTAACTCACTAGCGTTGACTATGGCATTCCGTGCAATATTGGGAAATGTGCCTTTGAAAACCACGTAGAGAGAAAATGATTTACTAACAATAGTGACTTTTGTTAAGAGTGAACATGTTTAAACACAGTAGCACGTGTGCTGCACTCCATGCTTTACAAATCCTTACAACACCAAAAAAAAATAAATGTATCCTACAGTTCATTTTAACTGAAATAAATGAAAGTAGCTGATTGACAATATGATGACCTCATGGAAGTCCACGAATATCAAGAATGTTGTTAATATGCTTGTCCCTTTGTGTCTGTATACTCAAAAGGTTATTCAGTAATGAAAGTAGCAGCTTGTTCTTGAAAGAGCAAATGCAGTGACAATGTGCATGTAACTGATAAGAAGACAAACATACGCATACAATACATGTACATGTAAATCAGGCAGTGGAGAACATATCCCTCGTTATGGCAAGGGGGTATGGGCCAGATGATCACATCCTCCCTCACAAACACATTTCAGTAACGTAAAACTGAAATTGTTAGTTCAGGTAACTTTGAACTAGCCCAAGACCAGTTTGTCCAGAATACTGTTTCCACACAAGATTAGGGCAAACAGACCGTACGTCACAGTACATCTTTATCATGAACAGCGCCCTCTAGTTAATGGGGTGCCCCCCTTCTCCCCTCACCTCCTATTTTTGTGCCATCTCCCATCAAAGCACTCGCCAGCATGGATTTACACCACTAAACATGTGTCCACTCAGTATTGACGAAGTCAATCATACATGTAGACCACTGATGGACTAGTGATTAGTTGACAACATGCCATGTGCCTGCATACTAGTGACTGTGATAGTCATATGGTCAGCAGTCATCATGGCTTTGTTCATAGCCACAATGGCAGTGGATATGAGTATCATGGCATGTTGTGCTATGATACTCATACTAAATGTGCCAGCTAAATTTCCAAAGCGTGAAAACAAAGGACTGTACAGAAGTAGTTACGATAATTACTCTTTGGCTATATGGTCAAATTATGCATCATGATGGGTCGATCAACAGTCTGATGACTTCTCACCTTTCCATAGACCCTTGACACCTTCAGTCTGAGCTATTGTCTTGTATGCATGCATGGCTCCTGTGTAGCGCTTTGGTTTGGTGGGGTCAATGTTATTCTGTGCTTGCATGCGTACTTTCACCACGTCTGTTGGCTGAGCCAACGTCACTGCCAGTGCCCCTGTTGTGATACCGGCCAAGATTCTTGTCACAATGTTCATTCCCAAGTAACCTTTAAAAGAAATCAAGTTTGACATTATTGATATTAACGTTAATATTTTATACAGGCATAAGTACAACAGCTTGTACTAACATCCAAAATAATTTATTTGAAAAGATGTGCCAATGATATGTACCCAACCTAACAGAAATCTTGGCACATACATGTAAGTGAAAAAACACACGGTGGTTAGGGGAAAAATTCAAAAAATTAAAATATTGTTTTCCAAAATTAACCAGGCTGAGCATAAAGAGATATCCTACTAGATTGGTGCACTACATATGTCATTTTTTTGTCTAAATATGTATGTAGATAGGCCTTAAATTGTCAAAACTGTAATGCAATGAAAATGTACCTGTAGAGCAAGTCATGTCATGACAAGTAGCTCAACATGTTCCAGGTTATTCCATGCCAAATCAACTTCAGGTTAATATTGATTGAATCAGATTTGAATGAAACTTTTTTTAACTTTCAAGTCTAAAAAATGCAGAGTATTTGGGTCATTCTATAAGTTCTATCACTGCTGATATATGATTTTGTAAACTCAGAACAGATTCTGTGATTTCAAGAATGATAAAGTAACTATCTGCCAAACAAATTAAACATCTTTTGAAGTTGATTTTAATTGTAATTCCTTGTCAAATTAAAGAGGTCAAGTGAATCAGATACACAAAAATGTCTCATGTTTTGGACCTGATTTCTATAAGGGTAATTCCAGAAATTAAGGGGTCCATTTTTTGTGTCCCTGTCACATCTGACATGTGATTTTGTAAGTTCAGAATACATTTCTGAGTTTCAAGAGTGATGAATTAATAGAAATTACCTGCCAAATAAATAGTGATAGTCCGAAATCAATTCCAAGGATATTTCCATGTCCAATAACAAAGGTCTGATGTAACAGGGACACGAAAATGTCACACTTTTGGATCCCTAATTTCTGGAATTACCTATAATGGCCAACAATTTAAGGAAAGGGTTTTCAAAACTCATGAATACTACATCAAAACAGGTTTATCAAATCCTTCATCACTGCCATCATGCACTCTCTTCTGCTAATGATGAATTCTTCCACTAAATCAGTTGTAACATTTAACTCCTATAGTTCACACAAAATATCACAGATGTTCACTAAAAATATGAGCATACACATACAGAATTATAATGTCTCAATGAAAGAGCTGCCTCTCACACTCTCACAAGGTATGCGAATTGCTGTGAACATTAAGCGTATACATGTACATGTAGAAAAGCTGACATTTTATGCAGCAGTGAATTTTGAAATGTTCTCAAGAACATGCAAATTAAGCCAAGGGTATGTTCCAAGCAATTCAGAGGTGATAAATGGCAATGCTCCAAAGATTTCAATGGATGACCTTGCTTAAATCTTTTCAATTAACAGGTCAGATTGTTGCCATTGTAATCCCTTCAATTTTGGAAAAAAAGATGGCTGGTGCTTTGTTACATGTAAGTAAAGACTGTGTAACTTGGCATTTCATTGTGATGCAGTTGCTATGATCAACAATTGAAGCGATGTGTTGCAAGTCAAGCACAATGATGACAGAGAAAAAGGACAAGAATAAACCCACCATGACTACCGTAGAGACTACCTGTGTACACCTGTTTCACTGAATCATACAGTCCGATTCGGACAGAGGCAAAACACATCTGGCGTTGGAGGCCGGGCACCAGACCATTGTACAGACTGCGAGGCCCTTCCTGCCGGATGATGGTGGTGATGGTTCCAAAGATGCCACGATACTGGAATTTTGCTTTCTCCTCTCTTGCTTTGGAAAAGGAGAATGAATTCTTCTGGGCTGAGGCACTCTCACCTTGAATCTTTTTTTTGTAACAATGAGAAAACCATACAAAAAATGTATCAACTGGTACAACACTGCTAAGGCTAAGAATATCAGTTCAACTCCCATCACACTCACACATGATCTTGCTACATCCTCAAAAACATTTGGGAGAGCATGGCCAATCATGGTGAGATCTTGTACATCTCAGTGTAGCAGTCTGGTTCCCCTGCCAAGGTTGTGCAGAGGGTGGAGGCCCATTTGCCAATAAAGCAGGATTTGGAAACTCAGACACAAAACAAACAGCAGGGCAGGCACAAGACTTGGGTACTTTACATGGGCTGGATTCCCTTTAATTCACTGTCAAAATAATTGTTGAGAAGAAACCTCTGGGACAATATGTGTAAAACGCTGATAACTGTGTGATACCCAACAAAGCCTTTGCCATGATCTATCCACACATTTGTCTAGCTGCAGTTTGCTGAAAAAACCTCGACAGCCCACCAAACTTCTTCAGTCCTGCCAAAAAGTATAACAATGTAGGCTACTTCCAGCTGACAGGCATGACATTTAGAAAGTACATGTACATCGTAAGTGTGCAGGTGCATATGGTTCAAAGGTCACATTGTAATTTGCTGATATAACTGGGGAATTCCAAGACTCCCACATTAGTAAGAACTCTGTGGGAACTAAAAGCAACATGGTAGGGTCTTCATGGACACTTAGGCAATTTATCAGCTGCAAGCACCAATTGAATACAAGTAGGGTATATGTACAATGTATGTACATGTGTGCAGTCTACTCACAAAAGCAGCGTCTTCAATGGCATGTTACATGTACCAAACATGGGAGGAAGAACCACACCAAATATCTCTCTCCACATTCAAGCATTAGGTCTATTTGAAAACCAAAATCACAAGACTTCACAGTTCTCACCTGTAGTCTTACTTTGGCTGTATCCAAGGGGAATGTAGCTGCATCAGCAATACATGCTGCCAATCCTGCACTGATGAACTTCATGCCCAGAGTGGGTGGTATCTCAGTGGGTTTAAATCCCACCATTTTGAATCAGGAATTATATACTGTTCCTTCCAAAAATCCTATGTCTTCTTTTAATTTCACAAACTTAGAAATTTGGATTATATATTCAACAGCTCACTTCATTATAAAAACAAAGAATTCATGTATGTCAGAAAAGACCACAAGCAAGGTATGTTTTCCTTGTAATGTGAGGCCAGAAATGTTAAAAAGCAATTTTTCTGACACAAGAAATATTATCACTACAATTTTTTTCGGTCCAGAACTTTGGTATTGCACAGATTTCAGGCTTTTTCCATGGCCCTGCAGAAGACAAAGACAAAAAAAGTATGCAAAGTTTGTTCACATATGAGTAATTCCAGAAATTAGGGGTCCATCTTTTTTATGTCCCTGTCACATCTGACATACTGGAGGTATGATTTTGTAATTTCAGAACACATTTTCTAATTTCCAAGAGCCATGAATTAATGCAAATTGCCTGTCAAACAAATAGTAATAGTTTGAAATCAAGTCCGGTGATATTTCCATGTCAAATAACAAAGGTCAGATTTAACAGGGACACGAAAATGTCACACTTTTGGACCCCTAATTTCTGGAATTACCCACGTGAGTATTCATTATCATGCATACGAATACCCAAATACAAGTATATTTACTATTTCTAGGGATGCTGTGTTGGAAAAAAATCCACAAATTTAGTAAAAAAATTAAGATGATGAATTGCATCCAAAAAGAGAAAAATTATATAAAAGGAAAATGTACAAAGTGCAAAAGGTTACATGAAATATGACTTAAAGTATTTAGACAAGAAATTACACATAATGAAATACAAACAACAACTATTCATGCAACATTTTGTTGCCACATACCTAAAATACAAAAGAAAACTTGTATGTACAGAGGTATGCTGTATCCCTGATGATGAGTGTAATTCAGCTCACTGTTGATTGGTCTCTTGGAAATTACTGCCAGAATTCCGTGACCTTTTATCACTTTGTAGTCTAGTGTTCATCTGTTCAGATTTCTTGCAGTAATTTAGCTGTTTCCTCCTCCTTGCCATTGGAGTTGCACTCATATCTCTCACCAAGCTTGGCCAATGATCAATCTGAACATGGAGGAAGGAACACGATCTTGTAGTGTTAAAATGATACCCTATTCATTACTGGCCAAGCACTGGCAGACACCATGATGGGCTGCTTCTCTCCTCAATCTACAACAAAAGCTGGCACCACAGGGGCTCATAACTTTCCTTCTCATGCAAATGGAGTTGTTTAAATTCTTTGTGCTTGTCATAACATACCTTACTACACATGAACCCATTCCATAATGTTAACATACATGTATGTACAGTATGTCTGCTGCTCAATTCAATTCTTCCCAAGCCACTGACAGACAAAATGCATTACATGTACATGGCTTAATCAACAACATTTCACCTAGGAAAATAGAAATCATATACCTACCAGTACATGTACATGTAACAGTACTCACATTATACTTGTCTGGTGCACTGAGGCAATGTACGATCGTAGAGCAATTAGAATAGAAACAGACCAGAAACAACCTGTCCTTTTTGTTGCTACTGTCGTTGACAGGTGGCAAGACTCCCCCCTCCCCTCGACCCCAGGTCAAGATTGCATCAGCTGTGCTGCTGACTGTGCAGAGAGTCACCCTGGTAATGTAACACTGCACTGTACATTGTACATGTGCATGTATCAAGTTGAAGTGCGTGAACCTATGGTACACACGTATGTAATGGTATTGTTCTGAATCCTCTCATTACATTACAATCTTCAGGGTGATACAAACATGTGATGTTCTTACTTGCAGGTCGCAGCCCTTGATACAGGAGCTTTGTCTTTATAATGTAGCACACTTTCAACAAAACACACCGGTACATCCTCAGCTCTACAGTTACTGTGTTTTTTAGAGAATCACATTTCTGTTGTAGTGCTATGGAAGCAGAGTGGGATAGAACAGGAGTTTCTTGAGCCTGATAAATTTTTGTTCTGCTTATTTTTTAATCAAATCCTTCTTTATGTCCAATGATTTTATTTTTTTCTATGTTCCTTGGCTCTGGAGGATGTATTTTTTAAGGGCTTGTCCAGGGAAGATCAGTAATAACTAATAACAGCTGGTTCATACTTGGTGTAAAAGTGAACACAATAATGTGGATTTGTGACATCAAGTCAAATATTCGCACAGCAAAGTCGCAAAAGTTGAAAATACTTAACTTGAGCGAAATTTGGCTGCAAATCTTTCACGACGTCAAATTTGCTTCACTTTCACAATTGTCTGTAGTATGAAGCACATACAAAAAGCTGACCACCTCAGCATCATGATGCAGGGAGCTCCAGTATTAACGTAAACACAACTGGCACTGTTGAAACTAAAATCTGATCTGTTGGCATTATCAACATTAGGGGACTAACATGGTGAACAATTTGTTTCTTTGATTTCACAGATTAGCCCCCCAAAAAGACTCCGGTTTCTGGTCACGGGCTTGCTCCAAAAGTGGTGCGGTGAGGCAGCCTTTTTTTTCCTTAGAAGTGATGTACATGTACGTATACATGTATTTTAAAGCACATGGCCTTCTTACTACGAGAAGTGTGAATTAAAAACTTTGAATTAATAAAATGATCATAAAATATGACGAGAGGCGATGTTTCAGTCATCTCACTCAAACGAAGCTTCTATTTTTGGCAAGATTGAGCTTGTTAAAAATACAGTAGCACAACCATGGAAAAATAATATGTGAAAAATAAATGTTCTGCTCCAGTTTTCAGTTTTAAATGAAATTCTCATGACTTGACATTCTTTGCACATAGTTTTCTGCTTTAGCTTAGAGGAAACAAGTTGCACGTCAAAGAGCCTATGAAAAAATAAATCAAAACAGTTCAGCTCCAGGGTCAGAATGAAAAAAAACTTCTCATGAGGTACATGTACATGTATGTGATGTCCTGTGCGCAATGTTTTCTGTTTAGCTTATAAGAAATAAGTTGCATATAAAATATCGGGGAAAAAATTCAGCTCAGAAAATAAGATCTCCTCTCACTCTTATCTAACTTTGTTCTTGGCAAGTGACGATGCATGAGTTGTTACATGTATTGTCGTAAAGCGATGTCCATCGCCACTGCATGCACTGCATGTGTATGTACCGACACTGAAATAGACTGGCCCACCCATAGACTGCACCTCGTTTGTCTGGTTCAGAGACGTGGGCCCGGGTTTGAATCAATTGGCTACGGCCGGAATTACACCGAGTATTTGGCAGCATCCACAGTTAGTTCCCATAGAATCATGCAATATCGAGCCACAGCCAATTGATTCCGACATGGCCTTGGTATAAAGATATAAAGATACACGAATGACGTCATCTGTTAAGAGTGCCCGATTGAAATGTATGGAGGCCTAGGAGATTCCTTAACCGTACATATTACTCAACCCCACCCATTGAAAACACGTTAAAATTTCGCGGTAGCAGAAATCTTGCTGCTCAACTGAATTTGGGTGCTTTTGGAAATCATTTCATGCCAAATAAAAAATTCTTTATATTGCCGACGCGCGCGGTGACCAGAAACCGGAGACTTTTGGGGGGGCCTTGTAGACAGTGAGCAAATGTACATATAACACATAATTGTTTGCAATAAGCACCATTTCAGTAAATCTTTAAACATTGTGTCTTTACATCTATACCAGTAGCATGGCATCATCATGATAGTGTCTTGACACAGCTTTAATTGATGGCAAAAAGTGCATTGCAATCATTTCATGCTTTACATCAGTACATTGCAATATATTGCATGTACACGTACATGTACATGTAAAGCTCATGGCATGACACATTCAAATGCAAGAAACTCCATTCATGTATCCAGGAATTGTCAGTCTTTAATGCATTCATGTATATTCATAAATACGGTGTACTTAGGACAGTTTTTCCATTCCTATTGGTCGAAACACATTACGTGACCATGTATTAACATGACATACGTTTGCGGAGAAATGATATAATGCCTGCCATGTAAATCATGCGCTAGTACATGGATACGAGACAGGTTTGATTAGGCCAGATTGGTCAGGAGTCTGTGCGCACACGATGCAACACGTGCATGTCAAGTTCTTTGAAGGGGATTCTATTGGACAACTTTCAATAGGAATATACCATAAAACGGATGGGGTGTTCGGGAAAATGATAGTAATATTTTACAACAAAATTGCGGGAAATCCATCATGTGTTGACCTCTTTTGACTCTCAGAGTAAAAAGGTATTAATGAATGGGAATAAATATAATAAATGTGCTTGGCTGGTCTTAAACTAACGTTTAAAATAATGTTTTAGACCTTGCTCAGGAGAACAAACACTGGTAATGCCCTTGCCTGTGGCTCAGGCATTAGTCGTGTCCATTCTCCTAAGACTGGCCAAGTACATACATGTATCTATTCCCTTATCAATACAGATGATCAGAAAATGCTTTGTACATACACATGTGTACCTGCAAATGATGTCATGGTTATGACTTGATGGTGTTGGTAGTGTGTTAACTGAGGCCTGGCACTTTTCTTGCAGCTGTTGATGATTTCCAAGTCAGCATGTCAGGGAAGAATTTGATGAGTTCCGCTTAAATTTGTTGATGAGTTTCTCACCCTATCTTGCTCTTACTGGCATGCACACTGCATAATTTCATTTTAAAGTAAAACTATGACAGGTGCCCTTACTACCTTGATACAGTGTCAAAAAATAGCAAACTAAAATTGCACGTACATGTATATATACAAAGGTTCACTGTTCAGAGCTTTTTTCTGTATCGGTAAAAGTTTCTTTTGCCAAGAAGTTCAAGAGCAAGTTAAGGGGGAAAAATTGTTCCCATAACATTTCTGGTTCCCACAACATATGCATATAGGTTTCAACAAGATCCCCACAACTATGGAATAAGTATTGGACTAGACACTTTTTTGCTTTATTTCAAAATGGATGGGGAGAGTTGTGTTTTTGTATTTTGTTTTGTTACCTTAAGTCTAAGTTGCATTTATAGCCTGTAAGTCTGTTATAGAGAAAAACCATTTACAGATCAAAATTGAGATAGAAATGAATACTCCTTTGTTGTATATACTAATATATGAATGTAAAATGAGAACCCTTTGGTATTCCAACAATAACAACCCTTTAAAAATTGTTGCTGTACAATTGATTTGAATAATCTTATTTCGGACCACCAATAACATCTGTGGCAGTCAAGGAAGATTACATGTATGTGCATGGAAGTGAAGTGTCTTGGCTGAGTATGGGGAATAGATTAATGATGCCACTGCAGGAGATGTTGGGCTGCATCTAATCCTCCACACAAGCAGATCTCTGTAAGCAAATATGACAGTCTACTATCACTGTTACCTCCATGCCTTCCAATATGTAACCCATGTGCAGTTGACAAAAGATTAAAAGTACAGCCCATTGAAAGTAATTGGCTCAATCAAAATGGCAGGTGCAATAAACAGCTATGCTGACTGTGTGTTGTACTTATGCAGTATGCTGTACAATACTTAGCTATGTGAACATTTATCAAATATCATGACACAAATAGCGTTATTGGTGTCTGTTTGGTTTCTTAGGATGAATTTTCAACTTACAGGAAATACAGAGAAAATGATTTTATAAACCACCAGCTGTCATTTATTGTGTCTTGTTGCAGACAGGGACAAAAAGATAAAATGTACGTGTATACATGTACCTGAACGATGTGCTGCACATACATATGTATACATACATACATGTACCACGTTGCTAATCATGCGTGGTACTTGATTACATGTACCGGTATGTTTGGAAATCCAAATGCACAGAACTTTTTTGAAATTGCACAGCTGTGTTTAACATTTGCACAGGTAAACTGTATACATATTCAACATGTACGTGTACATTTTGTTGGAATCACATGTATCAGCAGACGGTCTAGCTACTCACATACATGTATACAGTGCTGAAGTTAGTGCTGGTATGAGAAAAAAATCCATTGTGGGATTTTCGTGCCTTCAGTTGGCTTTGGTAACATTTTTTATACATCCAACTTGGTTCCATTTGGGAATAACATATTGGCCTGTATGAAAACCACTAGCTAGCTACAGCTGCAACTGGTCATCATTACCCATTTAATTCACATACTGTAGGTCTACATTATACATGTACATGTACTGTAGCTCCTCCCACAGGATTGCTAGGGCTGCCAAGCAATATCTGAGGGGATTTATCAAGTACAATATGGGGAAATGACAGGAATGCAGAAATGCACCAATTTTCAATGCTCTTTAGAACACAGTTGGTAATGGAAAGAACTTTCATGCTTGATGAAACCTTGCATGTTTGCACCCAGAAAGTATTTTAGAGAAAAAATAGAGTTGAGATTTCAAGTTCAAGTCCAAGTGTAAGAGGTCAAAATCCAAACCGTTCGTTATCACAACTTGGACTTTTGAGCCATATCATGGTCAAATGATCCTATGCTAGACAATGAATATTATCTGGTGGCCATCTAGTCCAGTTTGCCATCCATGGCTTCCTAAGAACTAATGATATGTGTGCATGGACCATGAACCTGTACAACCTCTGGTGTTCGCTACAATGTAATGACCTTTCCTTGTACAGACCCTATCAAGTGCACAGTCAACATTTCCTGCGATACAAAGCTGGTCTTATATTCATTGGGCCATATTTCCAGGTTTTAACCTGGCATGTCAGGCACCCCACGTTTGCTCTTTTTATACTGAACATCAAGTTCACCCCTTTTTAAGTTGTAAGCCAATGACATGCAGACTAGATTGACCCAAATGACTTTATCACCCTATGGCCTGTCCTCACAATCTTTCCAAGCTGTTATCCAGAGGGAAGAATTCCAACTGGACCATCACAATTTTCGAGTGTCATACACATCACCAAGTTTTGAACCCTACTTTTTCAACCTTCCCACTGGGAAGGCACTACTCAACAACAACTCATTAAACTCAACAGGTGCTACTTTTTAAACTTGCTGACGTCCATGTTGCATTTGGAAATTGAGATCAAGCCTTTTTCCTCTGTGGTTGATGCCATGTTACGACTATTATTGTTCTTTCATCACATTGAATTCAAATGACAGTATTTCCCTCAAAACATGCCCACTCCTTGACCCACAGTGGGCTATTTTGCATCCGTACATTATACATGTATGTCCAAAGTGGTTAATAGCGACTCACACAGAGTGCATGCTTTAACAGGGTTCAATGCTAGTTCATGATGGACACATTTAGATACTTAAAGTACTATACATGTACTTTAATAACGTGTTGTAAAATAAACCCTCAATGGGCTAGGGCATTTAGTAACTACAGCTAAAGGTAAAGTGATTTTCTACCTTCATTTTTAAAAATAAATTCTCTATCCTTCATCTGTGAAAGATTGAGGACTTTTAGGACAAATAAAAGGAAGAAGTCACCAGAAATTGAAGGCCTGTAGAAATGGACGAAAAAGATGCCAAAAAAGTGTTAAGTTTACAACACCTAAATGTAAAACACAAGTCATTCTCTGTAATTCTGGCACATGTACACTGTACAGCAAACCTCTCTGGTACCATTGAGTATTGTTTACATGTATTTAAAAAACTTCTTTGCTAACGTTTGATCATGAGACATGATCAGCGGCAGTAGAAGTTGGAGGAACATCAGGCATCAGCCATTAACCTAACCCCCCAAGGGCGTATGTAAAATCGTATTGAAATTGGAGGATTTGGGACTGTCAGGGTTAATAGGCCAATCCATTAAGCTGCACCCCGTGAAAAGTGGGGGGGGGGCATCTCCCCTTCAGTTGACACAGTGGGGGGCCACTGGCCACTTCTGCCACCAGTAAACATGACTGGGCAAAACCCTTTCAAGTCAACTCGGTCCAAGTTAAATCAGTCCCATGTCAACTTGGTCCCAGGGCAGGAAGAAAAATGGGTTCGATCTCAAGTAAATCAGGCTAAGATCAGATCGCTTTATGGGCGCAGCGATGGAAGTCACCATGTCCTACATGTCCTACATTCAAATTTAGCTGGGAAATCCAAGTTAAAGCAGACCTCTAATTCTTCAGACCAGTTTCACATAAGGGCTTGCGCACAGAGTCTCGGTTGATGTCTGTGTACGGAACTTTTTCAGAGATATCATTTACCATGTTTACCACCATTATCAGGATTCGTTTTTTAGAGTGGTGGGGTATTCTGCAATTACTCCTTTCCATGTTTCTGTTCACGCTGATGGTTGCTGTTCGTGTATGGAACTCTTTCAGAAATGTCTCGTATATGTATCTCACGTGGTACAGGCGCTAGGCTAGTACAGTGCAGAGACAGAATTGACAGAAAAGACAGGAAACTATAAAATGGAACGGCAATTCGAGACAAAAATCAATTAACCCACGTTAGCTTGGTAGACTGACCTCTGTACAGCAAAAACGTGACAACATAAAGCATGTAAAGGGAGCCTACAAATATTATTACTTACGTCTGTATCTTGGGGAGTGATGACTGCAGGATACCGGCGGTAAAAAGCCAATTTAAGCCGTTATTTGTGACTTGGAAGATGACTCCAGCAGGCCTTCGGTGACAACAAGGTTATATGCGTGCTACCGTCAGTTCAATAGCCTACGCTACGCTTCCTTGCAGAGATTCGTCAAAGAAAGCCAGCCGGATGCACATACAAAACTATTGCGCTTAGCTGGTATGACCATCATCGGGTACCAGTATTTTTGCAGCTGCACAGCTGGCCCGGATCCGCACCGACGATTTGGAGGTGTGTCTCTCATTGACCAATCACCACTCCCGATTTGTGGGCGTTGACGTCACTGCCACAATTATGTCAACACTCACAGGGCAATCTACATACAAAAGATAGCTGATTCATTCAAGCTAAGCAAGAAATTGAACAGTGAATAATAGGAAGTGGTTGTTGAAATTTGACTTGTCACATTGACTATAATTAAAACATTTTTACAGATAATTGTGATGAACCAGATCCAATCAAAGTTTATCATTAACTAAATGCTCAAAACTTCCCAGAAAGGAACTTGACCATGCGTCACATGCACGGCAACACTATTTGATCCCAGTTTCACAATACAAATAGCAGAAAACACTAAGCTGGAGGTTTCTGTTGCCACGACAAACTCGCCTCACACGATGATCGAGCCATGAATAGTGAATGTATTAAATGTGAACGTTTCCCAATGCCCATATGGAGATGATGCAATAAACGGACGGTGTGCCCCAGCCGGCCCATCGATCGTCATTGCATCATCTTTTTCCCGACGGTACACCACAACAGCCCCAACTCACGGACATTTTAAACACATCACCAGAAATAAAATTTTCCGTCAGAAAAAGGTAACTCGGGGGGGGGGGGTGTCGCCCCACGCGGCCTATCGCCTACCCGCCTCGTACATTTTCCTCTTTTCAAAGCCAGGCAATAATTTCACTTGATATCGCCAAATTCTCCGTAACTCGCACTTTCATCGTAAAATTATCAGAATGGTTGCCATGTGTTGCAAGCCAATGGGATGCAGCGATAATGAAACCATGTAACCTGCGGCATATCTGGGGGCAGGAGACAGTGCTGCTGATTTTTCCTCATGTTTTTAAAAGCAGCAGAATGTTAGGAACGGTACAACCACAACTCTATTTATGACTAGAGGTGGGAAGGGGTGAAGATTCTTTTACGGGTGACAAATGGGAAAGTCATAGTGGGGGAAAATCCATTCCCCCCCTGGGCCCCAAGACGTCAATAAGCCACTGCATGTAACCTGAAAAGAGTATTTTTCTATCGTTGTCCGTTGTAATCTTACAGAAAGACACTTCGCAGCTGGCAGTTTAACTCGCCTTTTTTGACCAAAGATCGAACGTGACACCAACCTTTGCAGTAGGGCTTGGGTGACTCGGCAGATTTTTATGCAGCAAATGTGCTACCTGCATGTATTGTACATGCTCAGTACCTACATAAAAAATCTGCAGGTATGCCAGGATTGTTCCTCCTGACTTCCGCTTCTTGCCGCCCCCACAAAAAACCTACAATTCCTTTAATTTCTTCACGCGAAAAGCAATGTGTTTAGTCTGTAAAGAAAGTAGTCCTGTTAATTTTCTATAGGCCTACTAATCATCTTTTAAAGCTTTTTAAAAGTGAATATTTTTGGATTTATTCGTAAGACAGGCTTTTATTTTTAACGTGGAGGTAGGCTACAAGGCCTAAAATAATATTACCCAACTACATCAGATGTGCTATTGTGTCTTTAACTAATGGTCAGAAAATAACTTTCGCTGGAGAAACTCCAATCAAGGCCCACACCATGGCATACTAAGTGTGCCCTCTTTTAATAATAGAGCCAGAAAGTTGGCCCCTGATGGCACGCTTCCAGAACACTTAAACAGGCAAAATAACGTGCAAAGATCTTAGAATTTGTAAAAAAATTTCGTTCAGTGACAACTTGGAAGAGCTTTGGAAAATATTTGCTAGAATATCGATTCAGAGAAACTAAAAAAATACCTGACCTAAAACAGAAATATCCTGCCAAAAATTGACCCATCACTTCCGAAAATCTAAAAACATAAAGAAAAGTTCAATACGGCAGTCTCGTACGCAGATGAACATTTACGGTTTGAAATTTTATGGTAGTCTGTTGGTAAAAGCCGAAATAAAAACAGATAAAAATATTTCACTTATTATTTGGATTTATAAGTAATACGTTTAAAGCAATAATATACTTTTACAAAGGATTTTAATATTTTATTTAACCTTTGCTGACAACACCAGCGTTATGTCAAAGCAACAGAAACATGGAGGTAGGTAAATCTTTGCAACGTTTTCCGATGTCATTTTCACGGGGAGTAAAAACAAACGTGCATGGGCAAGGAGACCTTGGTACGATATCGCAGGACGTAAAAGGTCGTTGATGAAATTCGGTTTTTACCCATCACCAGGTCACTTTTCCTGAATATTAGTAGAGGAAGACAAAGGTAAAATTCCGACACGAGTGTTTCATGGGGTGGTTTCAGTTAGGAATAATTCTTCAAAAAATTATTGAACGTGAAAGGACGGCCTAATGTAAAATCCCCATTGGGCGGACCGCGCAGGAGTTCCGGAAGCTCGCTGCGTGACCTTTTACTTTCAGGCTCTTTAACAGCTTTTGCCTTTACCATGACGACATGAATAAAGCA